>NC_140587.1:38806166-39406166 GCF_964204655.1 Triturus cristatus
ACCCTCTCCCTAGTAATCCGGAGGGAAATTACCCCCTTTCTTGTAATATGTGCACAAGAGGTGACAGAGGGGACCCAAGGCGCGAAAGTACCCGACCTACTGGAGCCCTCGCTGGGATCGGGGAGGTGAATGAGCCCCCATCGGGACTTCCAGGGCGGCCCGGCCATCTGATCGCCCCATTGGAAAGCATTGCATGCGACCAGATGGCCAAGGGGAAAGGTGCGACCAGATGGCCGGGAGAGAAAGGACGCCGATCTGCCCGCCCTGAGCCGAGACGTAACAGTAGGGCTCCCGCCTGCCCACGCAGGGCTTGGGGGCTCCGCTTCCCAGGGGCCCGGGGTCCCTGGCTGGGCCTCAGGCACAGGGAGGACCACCGGAGCGCTCGGGCCCAGACAGCCGGGGGGAGGACTGCCCGGACCCATGGAGCCCGTCCCGGGCACTTTACCACGCCGTGGGCCGGAGGAGGGAGCCCCCAGACGGGGGGGGGAGGTGTTGTCCGGGCATAGCCCATCTGGTCCCCGGCTGAGAACCGCTAGCCCGGGAGGGTTTGTTCCAGCATACCCTGCCCCTAGTAATCCGGAGGAAAGCTACCCCTCTTTCTAGGAACCCGTGTGCACCGAGAGACTCGGGGACTCTAGGCCCAAACACGCCCGACCTCCTAGAGCCCTGGCTGGGATTCGGGAGGCAAATGAGCCCTCATCGGGACTTCCAGAGCAGGCTGGCCATCTGGTCGCACCATCAGAAAGCATTGCGTGCGACCAGATGGCCGAGGGGAAAGGTGCGACCAGATGGCCGGGAACGACAGGACTCCCATCTGCCCGCCCCGAGCCATAGCAGCAGGGCTCCCGTCTGCCCTTGCAGGGCTCTGCACCAGGGACCCTTGTCCAGGGCAGATGGACACTTGGCAGGACGCAGGACGGGGGCTACCACACCCCAGGCCCTGACCGAAACCCAGGCCTCGGTGCCGGTCCTTGCTTCTCAACCCAGCCAGGCCAGTGGATGATCGGGGATCCGGCTCGGGCACGAGGGACCCCTGTCCCGGGCACACGGACCCTCAGGACGTGCGCTCGTTTTCCACACATTTTTTTACAAAATTCTGCGTAGTGGCGCTACGCCAATTCCACCCAGCCCTAGTCCTAAGCCCATTCTTAGTGATGCCTTATCTTCCTCCTAAGTATTATCCAGCCGCAATCTCATGTGGGGTTGGTGCCCCATCTATCAGTAATTTCTCATCTCTCTCATGACCCATGGAAACATGCCAAAATGATCCCTCTTTTGAAACTACCCTCAGGGATGTGGAATTTTTTTTTAATTTACTTGTCCAAGGGACAACATGCTACAAAAATCTACTTGCCCTACAAAGAAACCACCTTGCCCAGCCTATTGCTGAATTCAATTAGATGAGCTTCCAAAGAAAGTCCCTATTATTTGTAGTGGAGACTACAGCACTATTAACTTTACACTGTGACACTTTTAACTTTTGATTGGATAAAACAGTATCTATTATAAGTTTACTTGATGTGTATGTACTGGAAAAATCTATATTTCAATATACATTTTGCACTGGGTAGTGGCAAATACAATACAGTAACAAACATTGTAGACCAAAGCTGATCTCTACAAAACATCTGGGATCCAGCCCCAAGTCAGAGATGGACATAAATGTCATTATTCAGTATGCCTCAACCAGAGCTATGTTTTCTCCAGTAGAGCAAAGGATAGCTTTTCTAATTCATCAGTGAAGGACGGGAGTCAGAATTCCTTTCTTCTTAGGAGATAGTTCTGCAGAATTCAATAAAATTAACGTCAAAGGATCATCTCACATGATGTGAAAGATTTTTATTTGGGTGACTGACATTGCAACACATAATGGTAATAAAGATAACTCTTGGGCCTGGGCCCACGGTTGAGCAAGCCAGCAGGGAGGGAGGCTCAGGTTTATTCCTAAGGTACTGCAGTCTTACCAGCAGTCCCAAGGACAGACAGTGTACCACTAAACTTGGTGAGGAGTCAGTAGGACCTTCAACAAAGCCCAAATTGTATTACAGATTCACAAACAGGATTTCCAAGTCTTCCCATAGGAAACAGCTGATTGAAAGTCTTGGAAGGCGTCACTAGATTCCAGAACCCTTTAGCTTACCTGTGTTAGCTAAGTAAAACGTACAAAACACCAGGTTGTGCAGCAATGAAAGTCTGAAATGACTAAACCCATGCAAGTAGCTGGTATCAGGGCAAGGATGTAAAATCCTTCTCTTGTGAATCTTGTCAGTCCTGGCAGGATTTTAATATCCCATTATACAAACTGCAAGGAATCTGGTCTATGAAAAGGCATTTGTATGCTCGCGAGAAACTGCTGAATAAATCCTGTTGTGAGGTTTCCCAGCAATAGTTACTGTGCAGTGGCATAATTAGACTTCTGCAGCAAGTTTAACACAAAAAGTCCACATGAGAGAGAGCTGCAAAATTAGTGTGCATGCACTACTCAATGTCATTTTTAGTAATCTCCTAGCAGGAGTGGTCTGCATTTACCACAACCTTTAATCTTCAGTGAGGGTAGTCTGCTCGGTACAAAAATACAGATTACTTTCTCCAAGTCCAGTGTAACATCGTCAGACATAAGGCAGTGAACAATATACATTTTTTCCTGATCTACTCTCAAAGCAATCACACACGGATCATGTCTGCAGGGTGATCTGACCCAAACACCACTTGCTTACCCGCAGGTTAACAAGAAATTGAGCCAGAGTCTGGAATTTCTAGAACCAGATACACTATGGTTTAGGCTGGAGCCCAGGAAGAAGCATGTATAAAGTGGCTGGTCGGAGAAATCTCTTAGCAAAAAAGCATAAATGATCCTGTGTCCTCAAAACATTCCTCAGCTGTTGAGTGGAGGGTGATTGAGGGGATGCTGGGACATGTTGTGGCCCTGGAGTTGGGGTTAGGAAAGGAGAGACCAGCCATACATGGGCTTGTGAATCGGTTTTACATTGAGCTTTGCATGTTAGGAGACCGGGTTACTCAGAGAATTTTGATATCTTATTGTATATGCAAGACACCACCGGCAGCTTTAACAAAGAATGGTGTGGTGGAGGGTAGGAAGATAATATGGGGAGGAGTAGAGATGGGGAGAGTGGGAGTTTTAGGGCATTTCCAGGAAAATTAATGACACAGGAAAGTATCTGGGTTGGAGGTAACGGTATTTGCCACATACAGTAGTCCTCATGTTTGTATGAGGAGATTACACAAGTTTCAAACATCCAAAAACTGACTGCATCCTCAGCTTTTCAAACTGTGGCAGTGTCTTCCTGAGGATAGCAGCTTAAGAACAAGTACAAGGGACCGCAAATTTTGTTGTAGAGCCTGTGCACTAAAGTAGGGAGGGTAAATGCAAGTGATTGGGTTCTCCCAGTACATCATATGATCCAGGCATGCCCTGACACAATCATGTGACACATGTCATTAAACGTATGACAAAACCAAAGACACTTCAAGACATTCACATCACAATTAGTCATGAGAGGCAGTTTTGAGGGGATCCATAGATGGGTAAGTGAGTACATGGAGAGCCACGGGAAGCCAATCAGGACTGAGGGGTTACACAGGAAGCCAGGGATGTCTTGATGGAGTTACACCGGGAGCCTGTGGTAGAGTAAGATTCATAAAGAGAGCCAGTAGTGGCCCAGGGATTCTCAGCTAGAAATGGCTTAAGAGTCCCTGGGAAGCAGTTGATGGCTTTGTGGTTACATGGGGTGTTTGGCTGGTGGCGGGAGAAGAGTGAGGGATGATTGAGAGGTTAGCCATAGAGTTCGAGTAGGGAGGGGCACTTAACAGGGAACTAAATAATAGCAGTAGGCTTTAGATAAGAAGAAAGAGAAGAGTTGGAAGTCCTGAAGGCATGGTGAAAGGGTTACACTAGGAACTAGAGATGGGACAAAGGTTGGGGTTAATTAAGTGCAAGAGACTGGAAAGAGTCAGATGTGGATAGAGATGGTTCAAGAATTTGCTATGGTGCATGAGAAAATAGGTGTGTTAGACGTGGATAGATATAGTGGAGGTGTCAGGCAGGGCACGGGCTAGTTTTGGTGCCTTCATTGTTTTTTCCCAAAGTTGGTAGCCTCTGTAAAGAACACTACGTAAATGCATCCATTTTGTTTTCTGGCTACCATCTTACTAAATTCCTGTACAGAGCATGTTGGTTCTTCCTTCATCAATGGTCTTCAAACTTTAAAATTTAAAAAAAGGCCCCCGAAGAGTTTTTAACAATTCTAATTTGCAATGTTTAAATATTTCTATATGTCTAACATTTGAATATTGCAGTTAAGATATACTATCCTTTTAAAAAAACAAAGCAGTCAAATACACGATTGCCAAACATTCTATTCTGGTTAGCCAGACCTTAATAATAAAGTGTAAAAGTATTCACAGTGCGATTATCAGCAGTGATGAGAGAGGGAAGTTTAAGGAATATATGGAGTCCCTTCCCTTTTGACACCTACTAGGAGCCAATATATAAATGGCAAAAGGTGTTAGTGGTGGGCCAAGCACTTTTAACAGCATGAGCCTGGCACCCCCCAGTTTGAAGGCCTCTGTACTAAATTTAAATACTTTTAACAGGACCTTCTGCTTGAATTTACCTAATTTGTGTGCGATATGTTTTAAGCACAACAGCTTCAATGCTGTCTGTCTGGGGGTTAAAGCCTGTGTGCTCTGTGGTGATTTTTTAAGGTCAACCCCAGTGCAAGGTGTAGGTGTTAGAGCACATTTAATCAGCTGGCTTCACTGTGAGTGACAGCATTCTGCTCTTTTACAAGGAGCATATCGGCACACAAAGTAGGTTTCAGTGCCAGTAACTACTGTGGCAGTGTGTGCTTTTTGAGACCAAGAACAATTTTTGCTTTTGCCAACCTCTTTCCAGGACTATCCCCTTGAACACACCAATCCTACACAACTTCCAGCTTCAAGTCTCTGATCCCCACTCCAACTCCTCACTCGGCTCCAAGCTGGAAGACATCACCCGGGCCATCCAACAACTCAAGTCCGATGTTAAAAGCATTCTACTCCTCATCTCGGATCTGGCGAAAAAGGGGTGCCTAAGCAACTCTTTCGACTCACATTTATACCCTCGCTTTTCCCACATACCTCAACTCTAGGCCTCCAGTACATCACCCCCTCTCAAAGCAGATATCACTGCCCTCATTCTTGAACAAGAACTGTATCTCCTAATGCTGACTGAAACCTTTCTTAATGTCTCCTCTGCTCCTATCCTTGACTTACTCGTCCTGCCTAGCTAGGACATAATTAGGCTAGACAGATCTTGCAGCCAAGGGGGGTATTGCTTGTATCTATTGCAGCAATCTTGTGGTTTTCACAACTTATGTCTGCAGCTCTCACAACATATGAATACCTATGCATCAAGGACGCAAGCAAAACCAGGCAGGTCTGCAAATTCCACTTGATCTATCATCCCCCTAAAGGCAATCTTTCCTTTATTTAACAGATTATGGAAATTCTCTACCAACGCAGATCATCACTGCACTCAGATATTCCTTGGAGATTTTAACCTCCACTGGAATGTCCTTCCCGTAGATAGTCTCAAATCTTTCCTTAGTGAATTCGATCTAACCCAGATATGTGAAAGCCCCACACACGTCAAAGGAGCTACCCAAGGCCTAATCATTGGCAATCCGAAATCTGTTCATCTTGATTCTATCGTCCCTTGCGACTGGACTGATCACCACCGCATCTCAGAACATGTTAGCACGAGCAAACCTCAACAACAAAAAAACACATTGGCAAAGATCATTGTTAAACATTAACCTTGATGCCTTGACTTCCCTGAGTAATAACATACTACCCCCCCGATGCTATGACCAACGTCCACAATCTCACAGAACACTACAATGGGTTCATGACAAGAATTCTAGACACAGTCGCCCCTCTACAGCTAAAAAGAATACCTTCCAAAGTCTCCAAACCCTGGTACAATGGCAGTCTAAATAATGAGATATGGAACCTGAGACAAGCGGAAAGAATTTAGAGATCCTCGCCATTCCTTGATCATCTTAAACATCTGAGATCACTTAGGAATATCTATAACAAATGCATAAGGCTAGGCAAAGCTAACTTTTTCACAAATCAACTGAAATTAGAAAAAAAGACCCAAAAAAACTGTTTGAAATTGTCAAATCTCAATTAAACAGCAATATCAACATCCCCCGGATCGGATCACGCCCATTGCTGAATTGTGAAAATGTTTCCTCTTTCTTCATCAGAAAGACATCTAAGTTGGAACTTGAGCTGCAGACTGCTTTTGAGTTATTGCCAATCTCACCTCCTATCAGTTCAAATCCCCTCAATGTTTGGCACCGTCGCTCAGTCCAGGTCTTACCCTCAAGAACAATGCATCTTGGAGCGCTTTCGAAATCTTAGATGATATCTTAATTCTCCAAATGCTCTCAGCATTGAAACCATTCAACCACCAAATTATCCCTACTCCCTCTTTGGGTAATGATTGTCAATGCCTCACTGATTCAAGGCTCTATCCCAGATTGTTTTAAAGCTGGACAGGTTACCCCAATTCTTTAAAAAACGACAGCAGACCAAGCCAACCTTAACAACTTCCGCCCAATCTCCAACATTTCGACCTTGGCTGAGCTCATTGAGAAATGTGTCCACCTTCAGCTTTGCAATCACATAGAATGCTTCCAACCACTTAACCAACTCCAATCCGGCTTCCGTCACGTCCCGGTCATAGTACAGAATCCGCCATCACTCACATTGTTGATGATGATCTCAAAATACTGGATCAGAACGATTCTGGTCTTCTGATCCTCCTCAACCTATTGTCAGCTTTCCACACAGTCAAACATGACTGCTTACTCGACCTACTGGAACATAGAAAGGGGTTTTCAGGGCCCGTCCTTAATTGCTTTGCTTCTTTTCTCCACAATAGATCTCAAAGATTCATTGTCAACCAATCTCTTTCTAACACTTCCTCAGCCAATCTCGGGGTTCCACAAGGGTCCACACTCTCTCAAACTCTCTTCAATCTGTTCATGGAGCCTCTAACTGAAATCTTAAAACTGTCTGATATCCACTATATTATGTACGCCGAAGATACCCAATTGTACCTGAAAGTCTCCTCCTCTGATATCAGCGCCCTCAACTCTACCCCTGAAAGCCCAAAACCGGTTAACTCTAAATCATCTCAAACTTAATGCTCTGAAAACAGAATTTGTTTTAATCGCCTCACTCAACCATTCTCCTGTTATCTTTGAATGGATGAATCAGCTAACAGCTCTTAACTACATACCACGTATCATTGACTCCACGAGTTCCTTGGGCATAATGCTCGACAAGAACCTGAACATTCAGAAGCATATTGCGGCCCTCACCAAGGGAGCCAACTTTCAAATGAGCATCCTAAGGAAAATCAAACCTTTACTCCCCCCCCCCCCCACCCCAACGACTTCAAATCCGCAGTGCAATCTCTGGTGATCTCCAAGTTGGACTAAGGTAGTGCCAACCTTTGTGGACTCCCGAGATCGAAGATGGCGCCACTCGGGCCTCTCTTGACTCTACTGCTAGACTCATCACCGGCTCAAAAAGATAACACCATATTACACCAGAGCTTAAATCCCTAAATTGGCTCCCCTGTGAAGCAAGGATACAACTAAAAATTGCTTGCATGACTCAAAGCCTTACGCTACAACACTCTTGCACAGAAACTTGTACTATCTGGTGGCTCCAGGTCCTCCTGAAGTGCCAGCACCCTTGTGCTGAAGCCGCAGAAATTCCATAAATAAAAAAGTATGATCGAGCCTTCTCAGATATCGCCCCTAGAATTTGGAACTCCCTGCCTCCGGAAATCAGGACGATCCCTTCTACTGGTAATTTCAAAAAGGCAGTTAAAGCGTTTCTGATGAACAAATTGTTGCCCTAGAATCCCTTATACGCTCTTAAAGACTTGTCTCTGCTTTCGTATAACCTTTCTTTACCTGTCTTTTATTGTACTGATTGGATGGACTTTTGTACTCATCTTATGCTTCAGTTCCCTCCCCCCCGCCCCGCATTTACTCCTTTAGGACCTTGTAACATGCTTCATTTATGCTTGTTCCTTTGATTGTTTTGATTATGTATATATGCCTTGCCGACATAGAGTTTTCCCTGCCCTGGCACTTCTGACCACCCTGTTGTTTGTTATTCAGTCTCCTCTCTTTTCCGCTCGCCTGTAAAGCGTTCAGATACCCTCATGGGTCTTGTTTGCGCCATAAAAAACTTGTGAAATAAATAAAATCACCTAATCATTCTTAGATGATAAAACAAGCATTTGCAATGCAATAGGTCTCGCATTACACGAGTATCCACTATTGACATTGCAAATAACAATGCCTTTTATTTTTGTTTTCGTTTTCGTATCTAAAACAAATAAAAGGCATTGTCATTTACAATGCCAATAGCTTAAACTCGCGTAAATGCGAGACCTATTGCATTGCAAATGCTTGTTTGTTATTCAGAGCAAGAGGAAGTTCGGTCAGCTTGCCACTGTGTCACAACTCGCCTTTACACCTCGAGAAAAAGCAAGGCAGGAAGCGGCCTGCGTTGCACCCTGGGAGAGGCCAGGTTCACTGACCATTATGTCTGTTGTGACATCTTACTTTGTTCTTGTGTCCAAGAGAAAACTAGATGCAGACATTTAGGGAACAAAGGTAAATTTACTAGGCCTACGAGCCTGAAATGTTTGAACTGGAGACATGTAAAGTTGTGTAGCCTGGAGTTGTTTTGTCAAGTTGTGTTGCTGAGTGAGAAATGTCGGGATGCACACGGCCATTCGAGATGACCAATAAAAAAGCTGTTCTCCATGACACGAGGAGACTTAATTACTGAATCAGTGGAGCTTTTGTTGCGCCACATGCAAGCAAGCTGGCGCCTTGTGGCCTGGTGATGACGCAA
Organism: Triturus cristatus; assembly: GCF_964204655.1. Lineage (NCBI taxonomy): Eukaryota > Metazoa > Chordata > Amphibia > Caudata > Salamandridae > Triturus > Triturus cristatus. The sequence goes on from NC_140587.1 coordinate 38,815,119, forward strand.
TCATGCTTGTATCTGGATAATCGCGCAACCTGTACAGAAGGTCGGGTCTTCAAAATACGTGGACCAGACTCCAAATCGCAGTGCACTTTATATCTCATTGTTAACAAGCCCGGACAGACGGACATCGTGCGCCTGACCTGGGGCTGGCGCCGGTTGTACACCGTGACCTCTATTGGCCCTTGGGATGGGAGGAGGGGGGAAGAGTCCTTTCTCTTTCCGGATGTATGACAAGGAATATCCCGGATATGGCAGGGTAAATAACCATGGCTTAGTAAACTGTGAAGGCCCTCTAAGGTGCGCACACGCTTATGTGCCAGTGACGCGCCAGCAAATGCACGGGGGCAGACACGCAAACTTCATCTCCTGAGTGTGTGTGTGTGGGGGGGGGTGGGGGGGAATGCAGCTGGCTGATAAAAGCACAATGCGGGGGGAGTGTGTGCACGCTCCCGCCCCTCTCACGCTGATAGCAAGTAGTATAATTGTGCGTAACAATGCTCTGGGCCACTTGTTAATTAAGGAGCCCTCCCTCTGCATGGGAAGGGCGCGCCTGCTTTGGGGGAGGTGCGCGAGTCCCGACAAAAGACGCGCGAACTCTTGAATTGTTTTTCAGGGAAAGAAGGAGCCACAAGCATTGGCCTAGACAATAGGTCTCGCTTTTGGGACCTTATAAGTATTTAGTTATGCAACTGTTGCATAGTTCAACACTTATAAGGTCCCAAAAGCGAGACCTATTGGCTATGCCAATGCTTGTTTTAATCAGGACCTGTGAGATCGATGTTGAACAGGGTACTAGATGTTATTATGCTTGCCAACAAGCAGGCGTCGGTTTCTATCTCGCTTCTCGAGTGCCTTAACCATGTGATCTGGCTAGTGATGAAACGAAACTGAAACTTTGATACCCATTCAAATACGGCTGCAGGGAAAGCATTTGTTGGAGATCGGTCTCGAGGCGGATGGCTTGAAGAGGACTGTAAAGTACGTGTTCTTTATATTATATGTTTTTTTTTTTTTTTTTACGAAACGCTTCAATACTGCACTACATGCGCCGACAACCGGGAAACGCCGGTTCACCCACATTCCCATTCTAAGGATGAGGGAAATGCCTCTCATAATGTTTCCCAGCGTCCAACTCACTTTCATTCCAACACGGATGTGGCATAACAGCTTTAGTTGCCGGTTTTGTAGCTGGGGAACCCGGTTCGAATCTCCGTGTCAACTATTTTGTGATTCTGCGTAAATCTCTTAATCTCCCCGTGCCTACAAAAACATGAATCCGTCCTCGTGTAATGTAACTGGTGGTCATGTAAAGCGCTCGAATACCTTCGGGTCGAGTTGGCGCTGTAGAAAACTGAATTGCTGTAATAGCTAGTGAGGAAATAGAAGGTTCTCAAAATGGTTATGCAATTGAGAGGAGCGTGAAAAGGCGACGTTTGATAACATTAGAACGCAATTAAAGAACGGAGTTTGTCATGCAGAGTTGAAACCCGGTTCTTATCTCCGTGTCAACTATTTTGTGATTCTGTGTAAATCTCTTAATCTCCCCGTGCCTACAAAAACATGAATCCGTCCTCGTGTAATGTAACTGGTGGTCATGTAAAGCGCTCGAATACCTTCGGGTCGAGTTGGCGCTGTAGAAAACTGAATTGCTGTAATTGCTGGTGAGGAAATAGAAGGTTCTCAAAATGGTTATGCTATGCTTACGCGATAGCAAGGCGAGACCTAAAAAAACACATGATGCACAAACAGGGAAGATTCGTATTGCCAACACACTAAATGTAAGAATTATTTGGCTGCGGCGAGGACCTAGACTGCATTATATAGCTCTGAAGCAATCTCAAGGCAGATAGAGTATGTTAATGCATAGCATATTGCCATCCTGGCCCATAGAACCACAAGTGTAACACTGTAGTCCATAGCAGTCACTTCGAAAAAAGGAAAAGAGGTGAGCCTATGCCTGTACAGATAACCAGACCGTAAATCCTGAGAAACAAATGAAAGTTCAGGGTCACCTCTTCATGTATTAAGGCCGTGAGCCAACTTTCATACTGCAAATGCAACGGTATAATTAATTAATTCAAATAACGAAAACACGCTGCGTCGTATGCCTATGAAAGGCAAGTGTCGACATGTGATTAAAATATGATAGACCAATCTGGCTCCAATCTAAACCAGACGCCTGATCGCGGTTCAACTACTGAAATTATATACATATGCTGAGGCCAAATTAAAATCAAGATAGCAACTAGAAACAATTTTTTTTATTTTTCTCCCATTAAGAGACAAATTCAGACAAGCCAATATATTCAATACTATTACGAGCTGACCGGACAGAAAGCTGCCTCGTGTGCATGATCTATGTTAAAAATAGTCACAAAGGCACGATCGCAAAGCCTGAAAAAAGTCAACAAACGGATATCGGGGACGGAAAGGAGCCAATAAACACCGAGACGCTCCCAGGAGGTCTCACCTTAATAGGAGCCGTTCAGGCTCCCGCAGAGCCCGAGGGAGGCGGTGCTGCTGGATATGGAAGGGGAACCCTGAGCAGGCAGCAGAGATACAGACGCCGCGCTGTGTTTGTTTATCTGCAGTGTAATGGCGGTGCCCTGTCGGTTGTGCTCACGAGGATTCTACTTTGGAACGTCCGTGCGCAGAACTCCAACCAACGGCCAAGAATGGCAGTTTGTCACAGGGGAACTTGGAGGAGGCTGCGACGTTCGTTGTCTCCCGCTTTTCATCACTGTCCTATTCCAAGATGGCGCCGGGAGAAACTTTCAATGGCAGCACCCCCAAAAATATAAACTGCATGACGTTTTCCCAAAAATTTTATCTTCAACCTCATCCAAGATGGCTCCTAGCTGTTTACTGCATCGTGTTGACCGATGGAGGTCTAGTTCTTCCCCTTCGGTGTTGCCGTGACCCGGAAGCAGTTCTGCTTTCATTCAACCACGCTCCATGCTCCTTTAAACATAGGGCTGGCTCCTACGCCTGTACTAGGGCTTTGGAGGGTTTCGTGCAGCAAAACGAAGGCAGTAGCTGCAGCCTGTAGGAGCCGCTGCATCCACAGCTTGTGGTCGAAAGGGTTCGTCTCTGTGTCGGATTTTAGGGTAAGTTTGAAGTGAAAGCATGAAGTGACCCTTTTACTTAAAATGCTTGTTTGGTTATTCTGTAAGATTGGACAGATGTGACATTTTCTCTCTAAACTGCAGAGTATGTGGAGTCCTGCCTCGTGTCCATGGTACTCATCACGCAGATACTTTACTTTCGGTTTGCATTGTATGGATGACTAGTGTGAGTGCTGTACTGGAGTGTAAAGGGTCTGGACCTGCAGGGCTTGGCTGTGTCTCAACAAAGTGTGGACATGTCCGATGGGCCACGGCATGGAAAGCCAGGCCCCACCCTCGAGATTTCCAAACAAAGCATCGGAAAATCTCCCCTTCACCAATTCTCCTCGCTGACATAGAATTTAAGTGGAATCTACAAAACGTATTAATGTGCTTCGCTAAACTATGAAGCGCTCAGTGCTTTAAACGGGAAAAAAAGTAGTGCAGGTACTCATTTAAATGTGGTGAGTGGGCGGGGCTAGGGGCGGGGCCAAAGGCAAAACATGACATACTTATTGACTTCTATACTAGTTGTAGCACATACCAAAACACATGAGAAATGGTTTTGATGCAGCACAGAAACCCAGGCAATGGGGAAAACAACCCGTACCAATATCCTCCCTGTGTCGCAGACCTGACGTCACACTAGCTCATTCACACATGCAGTCATTGGTGGGGCCCATAACACCAACATTCACACATCTCTTTCTCTAGTCTGCACACACAGGAGGGATGAGTAATTCAAGCGCTGGACATGTGGGGGAATACCTTATAACCTATAGGGAGAGAAAAGTTATTTTACAAAATATACATTAATACCCTTCGCCTACAGATCTTTAATCCTAAACATCAAGGCACTCCTCCCACTTGGTCAATGGACCAATTAGTTGGATTGGTTGATGGTGATTTAGAACCAGCTAAAACACATTTTAAGACTTCGATCTTACCTCTCTTAATAAACTACAAACTCGTTTTCTTGTTAATCAATATCTGTTTATCTAAATTTTCATAATGATTTAAATTTGCATTTGTCTCGGCAAGTTTAGAAAGTTTATATCAAATTTTGAGTAAATCACAGAACATCATATTTACCTAATTCCTGCTATTTGGAGTCCTCTAATTCATTGGCTCTGCATAATCAAATTTGCAGTAAATCGTCCGAAAGCAGGCCAAAGCTCAAAGTTCTTTGCTCAGCACGTTACAGTCCCAAAGATCGGCAAAGGACCAGAGACGTGCAAGCATCTATCATTGCCCGTAGATTCAGGAAAAGTTCGCAATCATCAGATAATAGGGCAGCATCCGGACCCTCTAGGATTCAGGAAAACGCAACGCATCCCTCTCTATTCTACTACTCATTTTATAATAAAATGAAGCAAAGAAGATCCATTTTTAGAGTTTTAGAACGGTCGTGATTGGCTGGTTGAGATCGTCCGATGTAAGTTTAAAGTTCTCAGTACAGTTCGAGGGGTGAGGTCACTGGTTAGTCCAAGAGTCTGCTTGTTCTGGTTTATTGTAAGGTTGATTGTTCTCTTGTCTTGGCAGACTTCCCGTATTCTGGCCTTGTATGGGTACATGGTGAACAAAGGTCGTGACGAGGCTTTAGGAGATTTCTCATGCATGCGCAACTCACTCCGCACCTCATGGGATAGTGGCCACTTCGTCGTGTGTTGTCAGCGGCCATCTTTGATTTAGGCCCAGATGTCAACTTAAGCAAAACAAACACAAAAGAGTAATTAATACATAGAAATAATGAATCTAATGTTAACCCCTTACTAATCCCTCTATGTGCTTGTATTTATCTAGCATATAGCGACATTTAAAGCAATTCTATTCATCTTTTCGATCCTCCTCATGGGCAACATCACAAAAGCAACATATATTATGCAGTATTCTATTACCACATATACTACTGTTAATATGCGTACAGATTTTAGTTATAAAGGTTATTTAGCCATGCAAAATGCAAATCCCACATATAATTCGAATATTAAAAATGTTGGTTAATATACATGCAAACATTATTTAATAATATTATAATTAATAGATTATATAATTAGTATGTTCATGCAAAATAGAGGAGGTATACAAAATGTTGTACTACCCGCTCCATCAGTTTCTATGAACAACATAGGTCAAATCATTACACAAAACAAAAAACAAACGCAGTGATATTTTAACAATTCCCTTGTTTTGCAATCTTTGCAGCTTGAATACTGTTATTTGCTGTTACTTGGCACAATACTATATATTCTCCAGCATGCAGACACACACAAAAAGAAACAAACAGATGTGCATACAGAAAGCATTCCACACATTTCCTATAATATTCCCCCAATAGTGTCTTGATTTCCTCCCTCTTTTCTCTCACACGAAAACACACACAGGTAACAGACACACATAAGCAGACACTTGCACAAAAGAATAGTGGGATTAAAGCCATTTAATACTATAAAGAGAAAGCCCCCCCCCCCCTGGAAATACTTTGAGGTCTAAGAGGAGGGGGAAAGCAAGAGAAAAAGACCATTGAAAAACCTCTATCCAGACCTATATTTCTTTCAATCAGACCTATTCAGGTTCTATCCTGCCAACAATTAATCAATACCTATTAACACATTGGAGTAAGTACAAAAAACTATTTTAAACTCATTTTTATTATTTGTTTAAACATTTTTTATATACCAACAAGTACCCATTCTCACCACATTCACTACTGCAAACATTCATCAATCATCCTAATACTTCTAAAAACAACATGAGATTCGATCCTGTAGGGGGTCCAAAAAAAATTAAATGGAGGTAGAACAGATATTGAAGCTGTTTCTGATGACACTGTGTCTCCAGGGACCACTCCTCAGGGATGATACTTGGTTTTGGTCTTGGTCTACGCGCGTTTCGGTGGAAAACCACCTTCCTCAGGACCAGATATAGAAGGGAGGGAATCTCAAACCGATAAAAAGCCGTGTTTTTTTTTTGACCCCCTACAGGATCGAATCTCATGTTGATTTTATAAGTATTAGGATGATTGATGAATGTTTGCAGTAGTGAATGTGGTGAGAATGGGTACTTGTTGGTAGCTGTGGGGTTGCTACAATTAATGATCATATTGTTTGCAATAATGTATCATATGTAATCAATGTTTCTTGTGTAATCATTAGATGTCATTGAATGTGTATACAAAAACATTCTTCCAACTCAATCTATCTAAATAATACTAAATGACAAAATTGTGTTATTAGACACATCATTTTTTTTAAACAAATAATAAAAATGAGTTTAAAATAGTTTTTTGTACTTACTCCAATGTGTTAATGGGTTTTGACTAATTGTTGGCAGGATAGAACTTGAATATGTCTGATTGAAAGAAATATAGGTCTGGGTAGAGGTTTTTCAATTGTATTAAAGCCATTTAAGCCTCCTTACCTCCAATGGCTTTCTCAATTGCACTGTCACCAGGCTGCCTCAATTCCTTTCAACACAGCATGATGGTGACCACCCAGATATCATGCAAATGAGCCCACGTTGAATAGTTCAGCGGGTGCTCAGCACAGGGCTACAGAAGTCTTTTGACTGTCAGAGACAGGTCACCAGCCCTAGCAGCAATGCGTCTATCCTTTAATGAGTACCGGTACTCTCCTCGGCAGTAGAGAAGTGCTGGTACTTCGAGTGATAAAAATGAGAAGTGCCAGTACTCAGTACCTATGAGTACCGGCCCATTTAAAGCACTGAAAGCGCTACAGAATGGTACAGTATAGCACTAGATAAACGATCAGGGCGATGCAATACTGTGGTTACAATGTGTTTAAAAGTGATTCTTTGTGTTTTCTTACGTTTGCCATTCCTCCACGAATGGTTGTAAATCTTGTGTTGTAAAAGGACATTCAACTTCGGAAGATAACGGTGGTCCGTCTAAAAGTACTCGCGTGTCTGCAGTAGTCTAAGCTCAGTGCCCATTTAAGTAACTCTTAACAAAAGTGACCCATAATACCTTAAGTTCTTGAACTTAATACTGTTACTTCTACATCATTGAGGGTTTCAGACATTAAGTAGCAGTTCCCTGCTGCCACTTTTTAAGCTACATAAGACTCCTCATAGTTCAACACCAAGACCATAATCTGCAGCACCGGAAAACCTGACAGTGTTACTCTGGGAGGTCCCAGTTATTCCAACGTTGCACGTTTTGGATTCCTGGTAAACACATAGCTGGTTTAGATGCAACTTGAAGTTAATGGTTAATCGATATTTCCAACTCTCTCGAACTAAGTTTTTCAAGTGGGAAACAGAAGCTGGTGTGGCGACTTGTGGTCAGATATGGTGGATTAGTCTAGCCCTTTTCTTGTCAGTTGCGTTCCGGGAAGTATTCTCTTCTCATCCTCCTGCAGTCATCCTGAGTTTGTGGTGCTGTGACTGCTGTAGATCTTGAGGTTGGCAATGCCTCTGTAGTTGTCCATGGTGCGTTCACGCTGTTGGGGACACGTCAGGTGGGTTGGATCCCTGACAACTTTTAAGTGATGTGGGATTCTGTTCATATTAAGTTGAAGCTCTTTTTCCATATTGGGGTGACCTGGTTTTCTTCTTATTGTGATAAAGTTTTTAGATCTCGCTAGAACCAGCGCATGCGCTGGTCTGGCGAGACATTTAGTAAGCGGGTTTTTAAAGTGCTGCCAAAGGCAGCCACCAGCTTGCTGTTACGCGCGCAAGTGCCTCGCTCCACCTCTCCAATGTTCTGTTGCTTGTTTAATTTGCAGCGCGAGGCACGCCCGTGCTTGTCTTTTCTTGTTTTACTTTTCCCGGCGCGCGCGCACCACTCACGTGCTTTTTTTTTTTTTCGTTCAGCGCGCGCACAACACCCAGGTTTGTTATAATTACTGGGGAGGGGTAATGCCGAAGTCGGGACAGCAATCTACAGTGAAAATCAAACCAATACTTCTTAAGTGCAGTTTTCGCCTCTTCTGTCCCCAGAGTTCACAGCTGAGAAACAAACGAGGCAATGATGCATGAAGGGCTCTACCCAAGACCACAAGCGGCAGCAGACCCATGATTGGACTCCCAGGCACTAATACTTCCTACCTTTAGGCAGCATCCTGCACAAAGGTGTATCCTTGACGTGTGCCCTGCTCAGATCTTCTGTCCCTGGAGAAGACCTGGTGCTCTAAAGTCACAGGACTGTGCTTCTGAGCGCTGCAGACGGGACGTCCGGAGAGGGGTACTGTGATGGAACTGGATAGTCAGGTTTCAAGGGCCTGTCCATTTGGCTGCAAAGCATCCTTGAAAGGTGAGATCCCTGCATCAGCTCAAGTTTCAAGCTCACAAGGTCAGAGAGAGACAGAGGCAGGTTCCCTCTCCAATGACCTCCATCTACAGCCTACATCCTCCTTGCATGGTAAATAAAGGCTCCCCTTCACTCTGAGCTGAGCCCAGCTTATATAAAACAAGCATTGGCATAGCCAATAGGTCTAGCCTTTGGGACCTTATAAGTATTTAGTTATGCAGCACAATATCCTTGGTGCAACAACATCAACTGTTGCAAGGCTAAACACTTATAAGGCCCCAAAGGCGAGACCTATTGGCTATGCCAATGCTTGTTTTTTAAATCCCCTAGTCCATCCCAGAGTGTGTGGAATATTCTAATTGAGGATGTCAAACGTGTTATAGCTGTTTACAGAGCATCTGTTCATCACTACTTCATGTGACATCTTGTTATCATTCTGAAGGACGCTGTTTGTACAGTCAGGTGTCCACTCCAACCAGATTTTGTGCAGCCTGGATTCCCCTGTGAGCCACCCTCCAATGCTACAATTTCACGAGGATTTAGCGTAATAAATGGAAAACATGTTTGTAAAACACTCTGGTAAGACAATGTGTGACAAGCTCCGTGTCAGAGAGAACAGTGTTTTTCTTATTTCTTATTTTCGTAATAATATCCCTGGCTTTGCTATTCTTTTATCTGGTCTGGGAGGAAGCACATTCATCTAACCTTCACACTGAAGCGTTTATTTGCTTTTAACTTTTTATTTGCCAGTGAATTCACATTGAAGTACCAGAAAGCGAAGAGATATGCATCCTTTGCGTTCTAGAATGCTTTTTTTTTGTGGCCAAAGGTGCTATCCTTCTTTCCCTCTGGCAAATTATATAACATAGCTACAGTTCAGCATTTACAAGCCTGTACATTTAACATAAAAAGTTGGCCAGCACCTGGAATTTGTTTGTGATTTTTTTTATTTTTATTTTTTATTATTTTATTTTTTTCTGGTACTACTTTTCAGGAGACATTCTTCTGTAACACACATTACACCAGTGAAATTGTGGCTTCTAGAAGCAGTTGCTTTGAGAAGGCTAGGAATAGAGACTGGAAGCACCAGCCCTACAAGAGAAGGGGATGTATGTCACCTGACTACTAGATAACCGGAGCGCTGAGCGTCTCACAATAGCAGCGCAAATATGACAGGCGGGGAATGGGGCCAGGGTGGGCTCAAAAACCGGAATGAGACAAGAAAAGTGGCAGAAACCAGTGTACCTAGTACAAAAATATATATATTTTATTCAAATAACAAATGAGTATTTTAAAGACTCATTAGGGTATTTAAGCTGGATAATAGAGCAAATTAAATAATCCTGTACATTGTTTTTCCATGTTAGCACCCACAGAATACAGTGATGTGATTCATGGGATGTCCCCCAGTCCCAGTAAATCACAGCAAAGAAACAACTAAAAAATAAATGATCATATCAATAATATGTACAACTTTCTTACATCATCTCAATCGTAAATAAATGGACTGGTGTCAACAGATGGGTATATACATATTTCGTTAGACCTGTCTCACTAGTACAATAAGCATTGCTTTACGTACGTCCATTAAGAGAGAGAATAATGGATCCGGTCACTATTGAACCATGTAATCTTCTATCTTTTCATTAGATGTATCTCTGCGAGGTTCCTGTCGGATCGAAATAGACCTAGGCGTCCATCTCTTTACTTCCACCTCATCTGCACCTTCATTTATCAGTCCATTCACACCCAGGCACTCATCCATACCTATTTAGCCATCCATGTACGCTCCCTAAGGTACCCATTGACGCATTGTCACAGACACTGGTGCATCAATACATTCACCAGTGTGTGTCCATGCACTGTCTGTGGCCCCATCGTGTTGTGACCATACTTTCCTCAATGCACCAGACTTTCACTCAAAACAAAATGGCATAATGTTATGGTTCTTGAAATTTGGCCCTTCCTAATCCCAGCATAGCCATGACAATGCAACCTCTCCCCAGATTTCTGTTTCATGGAGCTGGGGAAGCATTTGTTTTCTCTGCCCTCAAAATGGGTGAGGGCGGCAAGCATCCATCTTTTTATACATTTATCTTTTCATCCATGCACACATGCTTTCATCTTTCCAGCTATGCACTCTCTCACACGGATGCATTTGCACCCTCTCCCTTCGTCCCTTCCATTGCCAAATTCTTGTATACTGTGTTCTTACACAAACTCGCTTTCTGTAAACATGCTTTTAAGTCTTGTTCTTATCTTGTCGCATTTGCTGTGCAATCAAAGACAGAGGTCAAATGTTACGCTGTGCCTTCCAGGGAGCTTGGTGTTTATTTTCCTTCCTCTGATTTAAACGTGAGACGATTTATGTGACAATCATGCTTGCTAGTGGGGATCTGCTTGAGGATGGCTGTACAGATTTTTTTCCTTGCACACAACAAAATGTAAATATCTAAATGAACTGTGATGACGATCGAATCAATACTTTGGGTGATGACTTTTCCACACATTATCGTTTGTGTGCTGTATACTTTTATCAGTGAAACTGTGTGATTGTAAAGGTTATTTCAATTGAAGATCTTTTGTCTGTAATGGCAGCACGCTACCATATCGTGCATACTCCACGTTACCAGACTGTACTCTACCCCACGCCACTGCACCACTCTATGCCACTCCACGTCACTGCACTCTTCTCTACTCTACACCAGTGCTCTCAACCTCACACTACTCTCCTATGCTCCACTGCACTCTATGCCACTGCACTGTATGCCAATGCACTATACACCACTTTACTTTATATCAATGCACTCTCCGTCAATCTACTTTACACCACTGCACTCTACGTCACTGCCCTCTGTGCCATTCTATTCTGCACCACTGTACTGTGCACCACTGCACTCTTTGACATTGTACTCTTCGCCACTCCACTATACTGCACTGAACTTTACGACGGTATACTCTGCCACACTGCGCACTCTGCCACACTGCACTCTATGCCACTGAATTCTGCATCAATCCACTCTAAGCCACTCTAATCTACTCTGCACTCAACGACACTCTACTCTATACCACTGCACTCTTCGCCACTTCACTCTATTCTAAAACAATCTACTCTGCACTGCAGTCTACCCACTCTATTGCACGTCACTCCATTCCATGCCACTTCACTCTACGCCAATGTATTCTACATCACTTTACTCAAAGCAAATACACTCTATGCCACAGCACTGTATGCCAATCTACTCTCTGTGCTGTACGCCATTATACTCTATGCCACTATACACCATTGCACTCTACGTCACTTTACTCTTCACCACTGTACTCTACACTATTGTACTCAGTGTCATTCTGCTCTACACTGTTGCACTGTATGATATTCTACTATGTCTGCCATTCTACTCTGCGCCACTGCACTGTATGCCAATGCACTGTACACCACTCTAATCTACTGCACTCTGGTGTAAGAAAGTGGCTCTGTATATACTGTTCCCAAATAGGTACAGTGTGCACAGAGTCCACAGTCCCCAGAGGTTTGGCAGAGGCTAAAGTTAGATATAACCTTACTCTCTAAAGTGGTAGCTTGGTCGAGCAGTAAGGCAATATCCGAGGACAGTGTAAAGCATTTGTTGTACACACTCAGTCAGCAAATGGTCTCACACACTCAAGAACTGAACTCTAGGCCAATGGTTTTTGTATAGAAATATATAGTTTTATTTTAGAACCAACAATGGGTATCAAAATATACTTTCTCAGGATGAGATGCTTTAGATAAATACTTTTCAATAGGAAATAGACTTTTGAATATAACAGTTACAGTGGTTGCAATGGGCAACACAATTTCAAACACAATAATACATTGAGCTCAATGGGAATTTCTAGTTAAATGCAATTAGTTACTTTAATGATCACTTTACTAACCACAGGACTAGATCCTGGATTCAGTCCTGGGACATTTCCTGTAACCAATTGAGTAAAAGCGTTTTGGTTACAGTTGTCATTTTTAAGCAATATATTTATCAGGGGTGTGGAAATCTTTAAAAATTCTACTTGGCCATGGGACAAAATGTTACAGAAATCTACTTGTCCTCTGTAAATTCTGCTTGCCCTACACTCCATAATTCACTAAGATAGGTCTGCACAGAGAGTGCCTGCACTGCAATCAATGCAACATACCATGCAATATATTTTTCAAATGCCAGTACAATTATGTTGTGAAAGGTGATGCACCCTTACATGCAAATGTTGTACTGGCTAGTTGTGCAGCATGTGTGAAGATGTCATTGTGCCCTGCACCCACTTATCAACCAGTCTGCCTGTGACAGATTTTCATACGTAGAAAAAAAGGCAGAGTGCAGACTGGTAATTGACTACATTTCTTGCTGTGTCTTTGTGGCAGACTGTGTCGGAATATGAACCTGTTGGACAGAAGAGTTTTCTCCTTCGTAGGGCCAACTGGTAGCTCTCCAGCTTCAAAAATACGCAAGAGATGTTCTGATAAACATGTGTGGATGGGAATAACTGCACTTCTTGGCCGAGCTTATCAACTCTTCATGGGGCAGCAAAATCACCTAGCAGAGGTACTGTGGTTCACTGAGACAGTATCCACAATTCTTGTCAGGGCTTCTATACTTTTAATGGGGAAGTTAAATCAATTTCCCCTTTTACGCTCCTGAGCTGGCTGTATCAGTAACGTTTCGCTTGCACAGTACAGGTGCAGTAATGGTAGCAGCAGCACAAAGTTAACTGACATGAAGAGATGCAACTCTTCGGTAGATGTGGAAGTTTCTCAATCAGAATAAAAGATATGTAGCACTCACACACTCTCATACAGCAGCAAATCAAACGTCATTCCATTTTCACAGCAAAGGGAAGGAGAACCAAGTTGAAGAAACTGTCAATCTAGATGTGAAGGGATCAGGATCATTGAGATGGAGGGGTAGTGAGTAATTGGAAGGACTCAGCATTCCATGTCACACCAAGCAAGGACACCCGGGCTCAATCCCAGTAGAGTTGGAAACACTTTCTTGGCCTGATGGATAGTCAGAGGCTATCTGACGAATTACGTTTAGTTATGCATCAGCTACCAGGATGTCTAAATCAAATATTACCTATTTAGCTGAACAAACATCCAAAAGTGCCACTACTCATTTTCATGTTCTCTCTTAGTCATTGTGCTCTGTGACCATCATCTAACCTATTCGGCAGCCTCATGTCTAGTATTTCCCTGAAGGACCAGAAAAGGTTGTTGGAGGAAGGGAGCAGGAAGTACACCAAAACCATAAGCAGAACATGAACCAACACACTGAACAAATGCCAACATGTCACAAGCCCATCTCTCCCTGCTTCCTAGCCCTAGCCACATAAGTGGAAAGGTCTTCAGATACACAAGACCCCTCCATGTATATTGCATTTGATACCTTAGCAATTAAGGAAAACCTACAACTCCTCTCAACTTGAACCACCCCACCACTGCAGACAAATGCAATAGAAACGTACACCTTGCACTGACAGCAAATAAAGTAAAGACCCCAATTATTAACAATAAAATATAGCAATGTATACAGCTCCTACTCTGATGGTTGCAGGCAGAAAGACCCTCCAGTAGTCACCCCACCCTTCATTCTACTTAAAATGTAAATACAATGAGGCACAAATATATGCTACTGTTTCTTCACACATGTTTAGCTAGAAGTGGTTTAGGGATGGGTTTCTAAAATATAGATCTGTAGCAATTATGGAACCAGTTAGATCTTAATAGCTGCCAGGCACACTCTGAGGGTGAGCGTTTAGCCTGCGTGCTACTGCAATCAGAACCTTCTCGCATTTCCAGGCGAGGCAGAGAAAGAAGACATTTGGAATGTTGCAGCACCATGCTAGAGTACGGGTGAACTAAGCATTTACAGTTATGGTGGCAGTAGGTATGTGTACTCACTGAGCTATTTTTCTTGCTCGTGCACCGTGTATTGCCATTCCTGTAGGTGCTCTGTTCTGCATCTTAAAGGATAAGTGATGGGGTGTGTCAGGTACTTCGACCTACACTTAAGAGATGCATAGCACAAGATTTATGCAGCAGGTGCGCTCACAGGCTGTGCTATCTCAAAAGGTATGCAGTGTTCTCCCTCACACCATAGAATGACTCCTTCCATCCCACCACAAGCCCAGCTCTTAATTAACTACTACATTCTAATGTCGAAGGGATCCAGGGCTAGCATTTTTCTTTTCAGTTCAGAGGAAAACAAAGTCCTTAGGAACTGGCAGAAAGATCCTTGCACATGTGCGCATCAACTGCATATTTGTTTTAATTGGCGCAGAAGCTTTGGGGTTGATGGACCAGTACTCGGCTGCAGCACCAAATAAATACAGTGGCCCTGCCTCTGCACCTGCATTCCGGATACCTGTCAGTTTCTGATGCAGTAGTTTATCGGAGGCAGGCGGTTTAAGCGAAACTGCAATGCATGGCCTGTCTGCTTCAGCCTCCGTGTCAGAGACACAGCTGGGAAGTGTAGCCCCTGTGAAAGCTGGCTTTTGTGCTGGCAGCACACCATGGAGCTTGTTGTATATCCTTTATGACCCTTCAACGCTGTAGATGGGGCTCAGGGGGACAGATCTCTGAGCAAACGGCCATAAGAGTGAAATAAGCAGCCGACGAGACAAGAAAACACTGGGAGTGAAAATCACCATCCTGCCCCACCCCCTCCCCAGCCTCTTACAAGTGAATGCTGGACGTGCGTTGCTTTGAAGCGAGATTTTCCTGCACCTTTATGTGCAGCTTTCTTGGGTCATTGAAATTCCCTGTATTTCATGACCTTTGGAAATGCAGGGGCATTTTCATTTTTTTTTCTGCGCAGTGCCCCTAAGCCCACCACCAGGCTGAGTTTACCAATACTTAAATCAATATCGCCTAGAGCCCCGTTTCCAAAAACAAACACGTTTAATCGTGGATTTCCTTATAGATGATTTGCGACCCTGACAAGACAAGTTAACCTCCCAGTGTCTCCTGAAAACCAAGAGCGCTTAGAAGCAGGCCGAATAAGTGTGTCACGCTCTATAAATACCGGACATTTGGAGTCACAATTCACAAACTAACAAGTGACACACAAAATGTCCCACACTGACGGGTGGCACACATATGCGTACGGCAGAACAGACCCATGTAACACACCCAAGCAGGCTCACACTAGACAACCCCCATTCCTCAGGCGCATGCAGCCTCACAATTAAGATTGTCACAATGGCAGGCCTCCCCACTGGCCTCTAATTCTCACCGCTTCCCTTCGACAGCCCTCAGCCAGCTCTGTGCTCTGCCACGTCTCTTGCACGCCTCCTTCTTGACGCTCTCTACAAAACACAGATTAGTAGAAGTGACGGCGAGAGGACGCCCCCTGCAGCAGCTGGTACCTCAGGCCCCTCAGCTCATTGCACGGGTGGCCTTCCGGCACCGCAGGCACTTACCCATTCCTCTGTGAAAGCCACCTACTCCATTCCTCAGTGGTGGCGGGTAGAGAGGTGCAGCCAAAGGCCAATGTTAACTCGCGTGTTTCGATGCTGAGCTGCTGACAATGTTTGTTCCATGTTTTAAGGGGGCGGGCATAGATTTTTCCTGTGCCTGGTAATTTGATGGCGTTGGGGGGGGGGGGAGGGGGGAAGAGGGAAGGAGGGGGAGCGCGGTCCGGTGCGCACGTGGATTAGAGGCCTCCAAAGGTTCTCTGACTTGCTATTACCCATTTCTGATTAATTGTGAGCCTCACGGTGCCCACAGCTCCAATATTATTTACGTGATTTAATGTCTACTTGTCCGTCGGACAAAATAGACATTAAATCTTCTTGCCCACCATAAAAATCAACATGGTTCAGGCGTCGGGCGATATGAATCCCCCACCCCTGATTTATATTTTAAAAGTTGACACTTGGAAACTTTTTCACATAGAATCACCAATGTTATCCTATGGGAGGAAATTCACTTAGCAGTTAAGTGGGGTTATGGTTATTTTTTCTAACTCAGTGGTGGATCCTGGATCCAGCACTAGTGTACCACCTGTAAGCAGTTGAAGGAATGTGTTTTGGTTATACAGGCGATTTTTAACGAATATTTGTAAGTTTGCAAAATCGACACTTAGAAACTTTTTCAGCAAAAACCAGGCAATGTTATCCTATAGAAGGAAATTCAAGTTGCAGGTAAAGTATGTTCTCGGTACTTTTTTAATCCAGTGCTGGGCTCCTAGGTTCAGCACTGGGTCATCTAGCTAAAACAGGTAAGCAATGATGTTTTCACAGTTGGTGTCATTTTTAAAGAATATTTGTAGTTTGCAAAAATCGACACTTAGAAATTTCAGAGAAAAACAGTCAATGGTTTCCTATGGAAGAAAGTTGGGTTAGTGGTAAGTATGGTTGTAATTAACTTTCAGGGTCAGTGCTGGGCACCAAGATCCAGCACTGGGATCTCTCCTGACAGCAGGTGAGTATTTTTGTTACTCTGTTGATTTTAGGTGAATATTTTAAAGTTTAGAAACTCCACACCTAGAAGAATTTCCAAGTGAAACCAGTCAATGTTACCCTATGGAAGAAAAGAGTTATCTGCTTTTGGGTGAGTACTCGACTGGCAGAGGTCAGTTACTTGCTTTGAGCAGTACCACTGCTCGTGGGAGTCCCAGTTGCTCAGAGTCACAAGGTAGCCAGGTCCTCCAGGGTTTGTGAGGTTGCTGGCCACTGGAGATGCCGGGGTTTAGCAGGAGCAGGTTCGAGGGTTGACAGGCCGGTAGGGCTGGGGGCCAAAGCAGTTGGTGTCTTCCTCTTGTTAGCAGCTGCACGGCAGCTCTTCTTGTTTCTTGATCTTCTTTGCTGTTTCGGAATCTGGATCCGAGGAAGGAAGTTTCAGGGTGCCCCTAAATACAAAATTTAGGGGCATTACGGGTAGGGAAAGGCCACTCTCCTGTGGGAGGGGGGCAGTAGCCTAGTCCTGATTGGGCAGGGCTTCCCATCTTCAAGATGGTGAGAGCCCGGTAGATGTGCTTCACCTCGCCTCCCCCACCTGAGGGGTGGGGTTGGCAGAGGCTGGCACACCCCCTTTCATTCCTTGGGGTTTCCGGCCAGTCTTCCTGCCAGTGGGGGTCAGAACCGGTAGGGGCCGGTTGCTGAGTACAGCAAGTGGCCTGGAGAAGCTCACAAAGGCGGCATGCCTTTGAAGCTTCCCCTGCCCATCCTGGGGGAGGAGACCTAGCATCTCGCCCAGGATGTGCATTGTTGCAGGCCCAGGAGAGCGGATGGCTCTCTACCCAGGGGTCCAGCAACATGTCTGCTGTGTGGCTTCCTAGGCAGCCCCTCAGACAAGACGTGGATTGTAGGTTAGGTTCAGAGGGTATCTCTAAGATGCCCTCTGTCGTGCATCTTACAGTAAATCCCACACTGGCATCAGTGTGGGTTTACTGTGCTGAGAAGTTTGATACCAAACTTCTCAGTCTTCCTTGTAGCCATCATGGTGCTGTGGAGTTCGTGTTGACGACCTCCCAGCACCATATACTCTTAATGGCAGCACTGCACTTACAGTGCCCAGGAATGGACCTGGGTACTGTAGGGGCACAGGGCTCGTGCACCTGTGCCCACACCACTGGCATAGGGCACCCAGCTAGAGGGGTGACTGAGGTGTGTTGTGGGCATGGCACACAGGGATGTGTGCCATGTCAACTCTTTGTTTTGTTCTGCACCAAGACACTCAGCCTGCAAAGGCAGTGTGTGTTTGTCAGGGTACAGGGCCTCTAAGGGTGGCACAATAAGTGCTGCTGCCCTTGGGGGCCTTCTCTGGTTACAAGGCCCTGGGTACCTAGGGTACCATTTACCAGGGGCTGACATGTGACCAGAGATGCCAATTGGGTTTTGGCTGTTAGGCAGTTTTTAGGGAACATGATTGGCAGGAGCCCAGGGCACAACAATGAAAAGTGCATCAGTTATCAGGCAAAAAGTGGGGGGGTTATTGCAACAGAAACCCACTTCCTTACATCTGGCTCTTTACTCTACGCCTCTCTTCTCTGCATCATTCTACGCCTGACCACTCTACCCCATTCCACTAAGCACAATTGTTCTCTTCGCCGCCATACTCTACACCACTCCACAATACTGCACTCTATGCCAATGCACTCTACGCCAATACTCTATGGCACTCCACTCTACCCTACTCCACTTCAATCTAATCTGAAACGATCTACTCCATGCCACTGCACTCTATGCCACTCTACTCCACTCTGCGTCAATTCACTCTTTGCCACTGCAATCATCGCTGCGCCACTTTATGCCACTGCACTCTACCCTGCACCACTATATTCTACTCTGCACCACTTCACTCTACTCTGAAACAATCTACTCTACACCACTGTACTTTATGCCAATATACCCAATCTGTGCCACTGCAATCAATGCTGTGGCACTCTGCTCTACGCCGTTACTTTATACTACTGCACTCTACCCTGCACCACTCTTCTGCACTCCATTTCACTCTATGCCACTGCACTCTACGCCACTATACTCTACACCTCTGCATTCTACCCTGCACCACTCCACTCTGTCACTTTGTCCATGTCAGTTCTGGGACACAGAGAGGCGAATGTCCACACACATCGAATTATTCTTTACCAGTATCGAGTAGTGCAGTGACGACTTTATCCTTTTATCACCCGCATCTCTACATAAAGATTTATGTTTCTATTTACACAGCCTCAAGCAAGATTTTATCGCTTATGCCCCTTGATGTACACTATGGTTACTTTGGCGACTTAGGATTAAGCGCTATCCATGATTGATTTATTCACTTCCATGGAACGAGAGTTTGCCTAGAAATCCTGAGTTCTCCAGTATTGGGGTGTCTTTCATAGATTCACATACTTGAATATTCCCTGTCGTCGAAGTGGGAGTCCCACGGTACATAAAAAGCAATAAGTCTCATGACTATATATATATATATATATATATATTACCTACTGGCGGTCGCCAGTAGGTAGTTATAGTTAGGACCACGTTTCCATAGGAAATCCGCAACATTCTATTTTGAATAACTTTGGCGCCGGTCCACGAATCCTCGCGAATTTTTCAAAATAGGTGGGGCGCTACGCTCCGCTCCTACCCTGAAAGTCTCGGGGGGATTCGTCAAGCGGAGGCTGAGATAAAAGGGGGGTCCCAAAACGCGTTTTTCCCATGCATTTTTCCATAGGACCTTTAGACACAGCTACAGCCCGAACGGCTGAACAGAATTACTTGGAATTTGGCAGAGAGGTAGCCATAAGGTCAAGGAAGTGCCTTTTGCAGGTCTGGTGTAAATCTGTTCAGTATTTCCTGAGAAAATAGCATTTAAAAGCATATATATATGTGGGCGGAGCCTAACCACACATCTCATCCTGAGATCTGATTGGCTGTCAGCACTTCATCCAAGAAGTGTTGGCAGCCATCTTGGGACCAATATACATGATAGCACCTCATTAAAAAGCATTGCAGTTAATAGAAGGTTTTAAGACTTTAGTTACATTATAAATCATTTGTTGATGGTACCATACTCATTTTAGGAATTGTGGTATGTTCTAAGGTGATTTCACCATGTGAAAAAGCCTTCTGCTGGGATATCATGATTGAGAGAAAAATATTTTCTCATGCTTTTACCACAGAGGTTTGGAAGGTGATCTATAAACTAAACTGAGAGCTTATTTTCTGTAAATTCACATTATCTTTCTCAGTCATGTGAGAATGAAGTCTGACATTCTCAGTAAAACATGTACATCCAACAAGGGCAGAGACTGTCAGTTGATTCCTTTGTGTTCTACTGCAGCTTCCCAGAGTGTTCCAAAGAACTACTAGAGCGCTAACAGTCCTACCTATGATAAACGTATGGCACACCTGAAGCCATCTTGCTTGGAATAAAGTGGTAACTCTTAAAACATTTAATTTCAAAAGGAACAAAATGAGGGGGTTCATTTTTCCATAAAAAGTATGATTAGTGCTGCAGAAAGAAAAATTAGGGCACATTTTGAGTGACTTCTCAAATCCTCTTCTATTTCATTAAAAAATTCTGACATGCAGACTGAAACATGCACTTTCAATACCAGCAGCAGTTTTCCCTGCTGAGCAGTAGCTTTACTACAGTGATCTAATGAGCAAAAAGAGTGCTAACATTCTGAATTTATGGCAAATGTGTGACACATCTGAATGCCTTCTTGATGGAATCAAAGTAAAAAACTGAAAGTATTTCCTACTGAGGAGACTGCAGTAAATGAGGAAATTAGGAAACTTCATAACAAATAAGTCTCCCAAGATGGCCACCAGAGACAAAAGAGCCCAAATGTAGCCCAAATATCACCCAGATGTAGCCCAAGTATAGCCCAATGACAGAATGTCCCAGAATGTTCTTAAAAACAACTAGAGCGCTTACTGTCTTCATTATGACAAAAGTATGGCACACCTGAAGCCATCTTGATTGGAATAAACTGGTAACACTTAAAACATTTAATTTAAAAAGGAACACAATGAGGGGGTTCATTTTGCCATAGAAATTATCATTAATGCTGAAGAAAGAAAATGAGGGCACATTTTGAGTGACTTCTCAAATCCTCTTCTATTTCATTAAAAAATTCTGACATGCAGACTGAAACATGCACTTTTAATACCAGGAGCAGACTTCCATGGTGAACAGTAGTTTTACTACAGTGATCTAATGAGCAACTAGAGTGCTAACATTCAGAATTTATGGCAAATGTGTGACATATCTGAATACCTTCATGATGGAATCAACGTAAAAAACTGAAAGCATTTCCTACTGAGGAGACTGCAGTACATGAGGAAATTAGGAAACTTCATAACAAATAAATCTCCCAAGATGGCCACCGGAGACAAAAGAGCCCAAATGTAGCCCAAAATCACCCAGATGTAGCCCAAATATAGCCCAATGACAGAAGTGTGCAAAACACTTATTATTTAGTGTTTTTGCAGTGTTATATAGTGCAGACTTGTCAGGTATTGGAGTGCTTTACATGAGCATTGGTTACATCACACAAGCACAAATTCATTTTGGTTGTAGACATGGGGAGACTAAGTGATTTGACCAGAATCACAGAATGTCGAGCTGAAGCAGAAACTTCAACCTGGTTCCCCAGTTGCAAAGTCTGCAGTTCTGGAAGTAACACCACATCCTCTCCCCTAAGTGCAACATTTAATCAAGTGGTCAACTGGATAAAAAAACATAAAGATAACAAATAATTTAAAAGTGCTTTGTCGCTATTTGAAAACTCAGACAAAATGTCCTTATTTTAGTCTTTTAGAGCACTAACCATAATTTTGATGCCAATAAGACCCTCTCATATATGTAATTTCTAAAGGAAAGGCTCTAGGTATTACAGTTTTGATTACATCAAGATGATGTCAGGCGTTCCACACTTTTGTAATAAATATAGAATGTTAGCAATCTAGTTGTTCATTGGGATACTGTTGAGAGGCAAAGGCCAGGGGCACGGACTCTGAAAATTGAAGGCAGGTAGGAGAGTGCAAAGGCAACAATTTAACCACACTGAGCAGGCAGGAAGGGCCGTGGAAGCACAACAGACTATGGAGGGCAGTGGAAAGGGGGGCAGGCGCAACAAACCAACAATACAGGACTTGCAAGAGAGGCTGTTGGAGGGAAGATCTATTACGGGTCAAGGAAGCTAGAGGCGGTCCCCAGAGCCCCGGGAGCCACCACAGAACTGAGCAGGAGAGTGAGTCAGGGACAAAAGGGGCACCTTAATTTGAGCCGGGGTGCCTAGGAACGCTTGCTCCAAAAATGAAGAAAACAGACATATGAGACATGGAATTGGTGGCAGAATACAATGGCAGTTTAATGAGAAGATACAACTTCAAAGAAACCGCAGAATAGAGACATAAAGTACAAAATACAGAATCCAGATAATCATACAGCTGTCATGATATTCTCTGTATCTTAATTAATGTACTGACAGAGAGAGAGAGAAAACACATCTATAAATGCATCATGAGAAACAAGTTACACCAAGGAAAATGTTACCTAGGAACACTCACGTTTACTCTTAGAGCAAGCATTCCTGCAATTACAATACAAAATCTTTTAAATGCAAAAGTAAAGAGAACAATGGTTAAACATAACATGACATTTCATATAGGTAAAATAGAATAAGATACTTCAAGCAAAGCAGAGCAAGACATTTTAAGCAAAGGAAGACAAGAGCTCCCAGCTCTTGGGGAAAACCTGCACAGCCTGTTAACCTACATACAGACGGCGAGGTAGTCCGTCGATATCTGTGGGTGCTCCCTTTTTATATCATTTTGTGGGCTCCTTTGCACGCTACATCTACCTACGTATGCTACCCAAAAGCTTCGTCTGCAGATTTTACCAGACATTTCGTCATTTACCCACTTAATGCTGACAATGGACTGGGTGAAAAGGTCAGTCTCTCAGGCCAATCGCTTATCGTAAGTTCCATAGAGCAAGCAGAAACTAATGGGTATTGTACGGGAATTCAATATATTCATGTACAAAATCTCCTCAGTTCTCCTAACTTGACGCTCTGCGGTTGCCACTTCCTTAAAAGCGGGAAACCTGCCCAGGAAGCAAGTACCAGTCCAGGATGCAGCCTACTGTATGTCGACAGCTTCAGTGGGATGTTGAACTTTGATACCGAGCACGGAGCACTCGGGTAGGGTGGGGGCTACTAGTTTGGAGCAGAAGGCCTCGCAGACCTGCCTTCAGACTGCTATACACTAAAATTGCAGAGCTATGGTCAATTTAACAAAGAGGCCTACATATTGAACAGAAGGGCCTACACAGGGGTTTTATGCTGGCTGAGTGGTAAGGATGTCTCAGGATAATTATATAGCAACACAGGACCCGCTGGTCAATTTAATACGGCCTACAAATGCGGCTGGCAGGGCAAGGACAAGGGTCTCATACTTCAGGTGTGGACAGAACGGGCCAGGGGCCCCCTGTGATACAAAATCTACCCTCCTTCAAGGCTGTGGCAATGTAATAGACCATTGTGGGCAGAAGGAAGAGGCAATGGTAGTACAACCATACATGCCAACAGACCCGATTCAGCCAGGAAACGTCCAATGTTTTTAAGCTCAAATGGGCTTTATTTGATCTGTCTCCTGTCTACAATATCCTCTTTTTCAATGTAACTCAAAGGGGAAAATCAATACCCCAGTTTTTTTTCAAAATCTCCCTCTTACCAAGTTCAAAATGTTCGCAAGTATGGTACATTGGATCATGGAAGGAAATGGGATAGGGACATGGACTTGGATAACAGAGGACAAGAGGGGCATGGA
Organism: Triturus cristatus; assembly: GCF_964204655.1. Lineage (NCBI taxonomy): Eukaryota > Metazoa > Chordata > Amphibia > Caudata > Salamandridae > Triturus > Triturus cristatus. The sequence continues at coordinate 38,838,795 of NC_140587.1, forward strand.
GAGGTGCACCAAACTGACCCTGCAGGGCAGGCATCAGGGTTTGCAGCAGCACAATACACCACACAGGGCATGCAGGACGGGAGTGCAGCACAACAATCCATAGAAAGCAAGAGGGAGGGGACAGGACCATGCACATGGACAACAGAGAACAGAGGGGCAAGAGGCAATGGTAGCTAGCTGACCATAATGGACAGACAGGAGAGAAAGCTGCAGCATTACAGACCATAAAGGGCAGTAGGGACGGATCAGGGGCATTACAATGGAACAGACAAGCCAGGAGGGAGGGAGTAGGGGTCTTCACATGTAAACAGAGGGCTGGGGGCAAGGGGGCAGGGCAGGAGCAGCAAGATAGCCATGGAGGTCAGGCAGGATGGGCACTAGAAGCAAGACACACCATGAAGAGCAACAGTGAGACTGTGATGGCATACACACAGACCATGGAGGGAAGGTGGGAGGGGGTCAGGGGCAGCTAACTGACCACACAGGGAAGGTGGGAGGGGCCATGGCAGCACAGAAGACCAATGGCTATGATGGGCAAGAAGGAGGGTGCAGGGGCATGCACAAAGGACGATGGAGGATAGAAGGGAGGGTCAGGACCTGTGCACAGACAAGAAAGTTCAGGGGAAGGGACCTCACAAAAGACCACACGGGGCACGCAGGAGGAGCAGTTGCAGCACAACAGACCAGGGAGGGCAGAAGGGTGTGGCAGTACAATGGACCATGTAGGACAGGAGGAAGAGGATAGGGGCATGGCATGTGGACAGGCAGGGTGGAGGTGGCAGGGACAGGTTACAGTCATCTGACAATGCTAGGCAGGTGGGAGGGGAGTGGCAGCTCAACAGAACACTCAGAGTAGATAGGAGTGGCAGGTCCATGGGACATGGTGGGCAAAAAGGATGGAGCAGGGGCATGCACAAAGACATCGGAGGGCAGGGGGAAGGAGAATAGGGGCAGCAAGCTAAGCACAGAGTTTAAGCAGGAGGTCAATGATGGGGCATAGAATTGGGCAATGGAGGGCAGGAGGAGTGGACTGGTACATCATACTAAATTGAGGGCAGTGGCAGCACATCAGACCATGCATGGAAGGAGGGAGGAGGCTATTCCATGGATTCACACAACAGGATAGGGAGGAGGGGGATGGGGCAGCAAGCTAACTGTTCAGAGAAGGCGGGTATTAGGAACTTTATTGTTTTTAAAACATTGAGTCTGTGCGAACTACTTAAAATATGAACAAGTATGCAGCATAATCTCACTTTTATTCAGGAAGAAGAGGACGTTTGTGACTGTGACTCCGGGCTCACTTGGCAGAAACACCCCCTGACCCTCCACCCCCTATCGCAAAATGTAATGCCCGTGAAAAGGGTAGGTGAACACAGTGGTATATAGAACATAGTCCTGAGAGCACGATTGAAAATGAAAACTAGATATAGTGTATGGTATAAGCTATGCACCAAAAAGTGTGATATAAGATGAACCGGGCATGAAATATAATATGCAATACATTGTGCGCAATGACAGATTCATTGGAGAGCGCGAGATAGCACAGGCACTAGCGCGTGCTATGCGATATGCGCCTTGGAGTGTAATATGCACAGGGCAGTGTTGTGTAACCTAACTAGTCTCTAAAGTTGTAATATAAAATATGTGCTGGGGAGTGTAACGTTGCATATGCACTGTGACACAGATATGGATCGCAGATTGTAATATGTATGGCATAGCACTGTGCGTTATAACATAGGCATCGAGGAAGGCACGTTAGATGGGGCAATATAACCCGTGCGAAGACAAGTGTGGCATGACATATTCACGGGGTGGTGTTACAGTGCACATGGGCTAGAGAGTGTCATAGCATATGCACTAGCTAGTGGAATACAACACAGAGGTGTGTGGCACTCGGCAGGCAATGGTGGGTGTAACACAGCATTGGGCTCTGTCAGGAGCGCGCTGTGACTCTCAAGTGATGTTCATCCCCTTTCCAGAGAGTAAAATAAAAAGTATTACACATCCGGCAGTGGATGTGTGTTTTATTAACCGTGAGGGGGGTTTCTTGCATAGTTTTGGTCGAATTTTTGTCGAATCCCCTTTGAATGGCTTGGTGTGCATGTGTAATAAATGTGCCCGTCAATAGCTACCCATGTTTGTATAAATAAACGACAAGGGTGTCTACCGGGATTAGGCACGGTAGGGCATCAGACATGTCAGAGCTTCACTAGTAGTGTAAATACATTCCACGTGGATTCATTGCATGCATAGTCGCCTTTTAATGAATATCCCGCAAATCGTCATGGTGATAGGTACTTACGGTTTGTCCAGCATGTCCTAGGTGTGTCTATAAATAAATATTTTTTTAAAATAATAAAAAACAGTGGCCGGCCCTAGGGATTGGGGTCAAAAAAATATAATTAGGAGACAGGCCCTGGGGGATGGGGTCATCAGGGCCAATAAATTAGAATAAGAATGGGAACCACACAGCCCCCCTTCTTAAAAAATTAAAATAAATAAAAGACTGGCATCGTGCCGGAGGCCATGCCCCCTCCGTGCAGCACTCTGCAAACGCGCCCCCAACAGGCATCTCCAGTATGCGCCAGGGAGCTGCGCTGCAGACAGGTGTTCTGAGGCCAAGCCCCTCTTTACACCTCTCTGCAACGCAGCTCTGTGGCGCTTACTGGAGGTACCTAGTGGTCTAGTTTGACCCTAGGGACCCTTGGGATTCAAGGGGACTTAATCTCTCAACTTAGAACAGCCACAGGGCGCGTTTACACAGTGGTGAAGGGAGGGGACGGGGCCTGAGGTGACGTGTGCAAACACGCACTATGGCACGTTTTAAATTGGGGATATAATTTCCCTTCAATACTGAGGGCCCCTGGGGGCTAACTAGCCCACCAAGTGCTTCCAGTAAGCGCCACTGAGCTGCATTGCAAGGAGGTGGTCCAGGCCGTGCCACTTTTTACACCTCTCTGCAACACAGCTCTGTGGCATTTACTGGAGGTACCTAGTGGGCTAGTTGGACCCTAGGGACCCTCAGGATTCAAATGAACTTAATCTCCCAACTAAAAATGGACACAGGGCGTGTTTACACAGTGGTGAAGGGAGGGGACGGGGCCTGAGTTAACGTGTGCAAAAACGCCCTGTGGCCTGTTTTAAGAGGTAGTTTTAATCCCCATGCCCTATTATGTACTAGGGGCTTACAGAGGAGGTCATGCTAATCACAGGGGGACCCCAACGCATAATGTTCCCTAGTGTATGTAGGTGTTTTCACTGTATTCTATGTGTCTTTTAACATAGCACTGGCTCTAGGACTGGCTAGTCAGACTCAGTTACCACCAGCATCCGTCTGAAAAAGTTGAGGGTACAGGATGATTTTGCAACAAGGCTTCTTTCTGCTCTTCTTTTTGTTCTTTCTGCACGTTATCCTTCTTCCTGCACTTATCTTCGTATTTGAGGACTTCCGTTGCTTCTTTCTGCACTTCTTTTGTTTCTTTCTGTGCATTTTTTCTTCTTTCTTCACATGTCCTATCTCTGTAGGCATAGTTAGAAATTAGCATTTAAAAAACCTTGCAAATTCACTGAAAAAACCATGGGTTTCACACACGTTATAGTTAGGAATTAGCATTTAAAAAACCTTAGAAATTCAATGAAAAAACCAAAGGTTTCACACATGTTATAGTTAGCTGGACATTTCACTCGTAAAAAACCATTGAAATTCCCCCGTTATAGTTAGTTCAGCTAACTATAACTCGCGCGCCCGCAATGCACTGCTGATGTCTATGTCTATGTATTGAGATTTGTAAGGCGCATATATCACCCGAAGGTCTCATAGCGCCAGCAGACTCTCAGATGTAAGATGTAAGATAAGCAGAACTTAGAAAAGCCATGTTTTTAGGAGTTTACGAAATTTCTGATGGCTGGGTTCCAGTCTTAGGTGAAGGGGGAGAGCATTCCAGCTTTCAGGTGCAATTTTAGAGAAGGACCTGTCCCCATTTTTGACAGTACGTACTTTTGGCACCCTTAAGAGGTGCGAGCTAGAGGATCTCAGAGTTCTCGTTGGATGATAGTCAATAAGTTTATTTGCTAGATAGACTGGGCCTTTGCCATTTAGGGATTTATGAACTAAACAGCAAATTTTAAACTTAATACGCTTTTTTATGGGAAGCCAGTGAAGCGCTTTTAGACAGGGGGCAGAAGGGGTGCGGGCAGGTAGGTCCAGGGCCAGTCTAGCTACAGTATTTTGAAGGACCTGGAGTTTGCTCAGGGGAGATTCGCCGATAGAGGCGAAAAGAGCATTGCCGTAGTCTAGGCGACTAATAATTAGTCCCTGAATTAGAGGTAGACGCGAGGCTAGAGGGATCCACTTAAAAATCTTCTTTAGGCTGCGTAGGAGTCCGAAGCTGGTGTGAGAAATATTATTGATGTGATCAGCCAGGGTTAGTTTGTTGTCAAGTAGTATCCCTAAGTTGCGAGCAGCTGACTTAGGGGAAGGACAGGCACCCAACTGTGCTGGCCACCATTCGTCTGACCAGTGCATGTGAGCGTTTCCAAAAAGCACAATCTCCGACTTAGCAGCGTTGAGCAAAAGGTAGTTGTCTGACATCCAGTTTTTGATTGCTAGCATACATTTTTGGAACCTTGGTTTGATGTGAGTGGAGTTGGGACCCAAGGTAATGAGGATTTGAGTGTCGTCGGCATAGGACACAGTATCAAATCCATGGGCTTTAATTAGTCTAGCAAGGGGAGAGACGTACAAATTAAAGAGTGTAGGGCTCAGGATCGAACCCTGAGGTACGCCTTTGTCGACTGGCTGATTGGCTGATGAGAATTTGCCGATCTGGACCTTGGAGCTCCGACCGGTCAGGTAGCTTTTGATCCAAGCCAAAGCAGGGCCCTCGACACCAGCCTCTGCCAGCCGTTCTGTCAGAATGCTGTGTGAGACGGTGTCGAAGGCTGCGGATAGATCTAGCAATATCAGGATGGCTGATTGTTTGGAATCCAAAGCAAGCCTGATGTTGTCGACCGTTTCAAGTAGGGCGGTTTCGGTGCTATGGAACGCCCTAAATCCTGACTGGGAGGGGTCTAGCAGTTTGTTCGATTCAAGGTGGTTAATAAGTTGGGCGTTGATGAGGGACTCGATGATCTTGCCGAACATCGGGAGAAGGGAGATAGGCCTGTAGTTTACGGGTAGGGCAGGGTCAGCAGAGGGTTTCTTCAGAATCGGTCTGATGATGGCTTCTTTCCAATGAACAGGAACTATTGAGTGGGAGAGCGAAAGATTGAAAATTTTAGTTAAGTGTGGGATCAGAATTGGCGCAATTTTGGAAAGGATTGGGGAAGAGGCTGGGTCAATAGGGGAGCCGGACTTGATTCTGTTCATAGTCAGAGTGACTTCGTCATTTGAAAATGGGAGAAAGTGATTAAGGGTAGTGGTGAGAGCAGGTAGGGCTGTATTGATGGGAGGATCAGGAGAGAAGGACAAAGTGGTGGAGTCGGTGAATGATTTGTAGATATCATTTATTTTGTTATAAAAGAAGGATGACCGAGTGTCGACCCAATTCCGCGAAGCGTTTGCAACAGGTTGGCAGGAGAGAGGGTTGGAGAACTCTTTTACTATTTTATAGAGTTCTTTATGTGAGTTTGCGGCCTGGTCTATCCTATTTCCCAAGTATACTTTTTTGGCTAGTGCTATATCGCTCATGTATTGGTGATGGAGCTTTTTGTAAAGGGATCTGTCACCGGGGTCTTTGGTACGACGCCATTTGCGTTCGTGAGTTCTTACAACCAGTTTCGAGGCCTTAAGATCCTCAGTATACCATGGGGACAGTTTGTTGGGGCATCTCTTTATTTTATTAGGAGCGATTATATCCAGGGTTGTAATAATTGCTCGGTCAAGGTTGATGGCTGCCAAGTTAGGATCATTCAAAAGTTCAATTTGAGGGGGGGAGAAATGAGAGAGAAATGTTTCAGGGCTGATCTTATTCCAGGGTCGACTCCTAATGCAGTCTCTACTAGGCTGAGGGGTGGGTGAGGTGAGTTGTATATGAAAGTAAATCTTGAAATGATCCGACCAAAGAACGGGCACAGAGCAATCGATTTTTATCTTATCCGAATTAGTGAAAATGAGATCCAGAGTGTGGCCGGCAGAATGAGTGGGGCCGGTAACTAGCTGGTCCAAGCCTAATGCGTTCATACTGGTGATGAGTTCAGCAGTGTGAGGGTCATGCGTAAGTTCAGTATGATAGTTGAAATCGCCTAGCAAAAGAAAATTAGTAGACGACCGTGCATGTGGAGCGATGAATTCGGTTATTTTGTTTGCGAAATTAGTTTTAGTGCCTGGGGGTCTGTATAGGAGAGCTCCTTTCCAGGATTCTTTATTTCCTAAAGTAGCCGTGAAAGTGCAAACTTCACCCCATTCTACAGTTAATGAGTTGACGAGGTGGAGCTTGATGTTAGCTCTATACACAATGGCGATTCCTCCGCCTTTTTTATCAGTTCTGTCTAATCTCATGATTTTATAGTCCTGGGGGAGGGCAGTTGAAATGTCAGGATATGAGGACTCCGTTAGCCAGGTTTCAGTTATAAAGAAGAGGTCGGGTTTGTCATAGTCTAAAAGCGACCAAATTTCAAGGGCATGTTTGGGAAGAGAGCGAACATTGCAATATAAGCAGGAGAGGTGCCTTTGTATAGAGGGCAAGGGTTTACTGTCAGTGGGAGAAATAACGGAGGGTCTTCTCCGTGGCGTTGATCCCAACGTTACATTGGTGATAGAGGAGAAAGGCCCATGTTGCGAGATGAACGAAGCAGCGGTATTAGTGTTTATGGCAAGGAGCTCCTGGCGAGAATATTTAATGGGAGCCATAAGGAGGGGAGGGGTACCCACGGGCAGCGGTCGACGGGCGCAGACGGGCTTGCCTTTGGCGCGCCGCCGGCGCGCCGCCGGCGCGCCCGCTGCGCGCGTCCGCTCTGCGCACTCAATTTAAGTGGGGAGTGGGCGGGACTGCACGAGCCTAGAGCGCTAACCTTCCTCTCTCACAGGAAGTGAGGGTTTGTAAGCTACGTGTCAACCCCTCCGCTCGATCGGCACAAGCCGCGGCGGACCAGGGGGACAGCGGAACGAGTGACAGGCGATAGACAGTACAGGATAAAAACACGTTATACAGTCTTTAAAACACTTCAAATCAAGAATTCTGCTACAACCTACATGAACTGAGGTTGACCAATCTGCTGCGCGCGTCCGCTCTGCGCACTCAATTTAAGTGGGGAGTGGGCGGGACTGCACGAGCCTAGAGCGCTAACCTTCCTCTCTCACAGGAAGTGAGGGTTTGTAAGCTACGTGTCAACCCCTCCGCTCGATCGGCACAAGCCGCGGCGGACCAGGGGGACAGCGGAACGAGTGACAGGCGATAGACAGTACAGGATAAAAACACGTTATACAGTCTTTAAAACACTTCAAATCAAGAATTCTGCTACAACCTACATGAACTGAGGTTGACCAATCTGCTGCGCGCGTCCGCTCTGCGCACTCAATTTAAGTGGGGAGTGGGCGGGACTGCACGAGCCTAGAGCGCTAACCTTCCTCTCTCACAGGAAGTGAGGGTTTGTAAGCTACGTGTCAACCCCTCCGCTCGATCGGCACAAGCCGCGGCGGACCAGGGGGACAGCGGAACGAGTGACAGGCGATAGACAGTACAGGATAAAAACACGTTATACAGTCTTTAAAACACTTCAAATCAAGAATTCTGCTACAACCTACATGAACTGAGGTTGACCAATCTGCTGCGCGCGTCCGCTCTGCGCACTCAATTTAAGTGGGGAGTGGGCGGGACTGCACGAGCCTAGAGCGCTAACCTGATGACGTCACATATTACATCACTCATGACATGGTCAGTGACATCACTCATGACATCACTGATGACATCTCAAATGACATCACGGCAGCTTCGTCGACGCGGGCCTCGTCGGTGGCTTCGTCGACGGAGGCTTCGTCGACGGTGGCATCGTCGACGGTGGTGTCAAATTTTGCATCCTTGCCTCTGTTGCCAATGTCTACGCCAGCACCCAATCCGGTTGACGAATCCTTGTTACAGCGTTGTCATGCTGTGCTGGACTCCATTCTGATACCACCGGATTGCTTTTTGTACGATTTGTACGATTTCAAATCGCAACCACAAAAACAAGTTTGGGCGGTGCCCATCATTGACTTTGTTTGGAACGAGGGAATTAAGTTGATGAAGACCCCTAACTCAATCCCTGCGGTTCTTCCGCGATTAGAGAAAAAGTACAAGGCCCCGGATTCTTCTCCAGCTTGTTTGGTATCCCAACCTAAGCCGGACTCCATCATCACCCAGGCGGCACAACGTCGCTCGAAGAATCCCTCCTCTTTCGTCTCCTCCTGACCGTGACGGTCGATGTCTAGATGCCATCTGCAAGAAGTTCTCTACCATGGCCACCACAACAGTAAGAGCGGCTAATTCTTTGGCCATCCTGGGCCGTTACGATCGACAAATGTGGTCGGACATGGAAGCTTTTGTTAAGCTTATTCCAGAACCCTCTAGAGCGGACGCTCTAAAGATCTTTGTTAGAAGGCGGCCTCAGAGGAGCCCGGAGGGGGCCCTGACTCTCTTGAGACCAACCCTCGAGGTATCGTAGCCGGCCACTGGCGGGAGACTCCTCAGGGGAGGAATCTCGTATCTAGGATCGTACACTCGGCACCACACGACAAAGAGACACCACACCGGGAGTTCTTAAGAATAAAACTTTATCAGATCGGAGTTGTAGGATCGCTATGATCAGCACGGCAAATATATACAAGTGGAGCGCGGGCTCACAGAGTCTTGGAGGGGGGTAGGAGGTAGCGGGACAGTATTTGGGGATATGGATCAAATGCAGGAGCGTACTCGTCGCACAGCTCACAATCCTCGAGCTGGGGGGATGCGCCTTGTCGTCGTTGGGGTCCGGGGGGACCAAGGGAGTCGGTAGGAGCCACGAGTCACTCAGCAGGGCTCAAGTACAAGTTCGGAGGTCTTGTGATCTTTAGGGAGCCGTGAGTCACTCAGCAGGGCTCAAGCACGAGCTCGGAGGTCTTACGATGTTCAGGGAGCCGCGAGTCACTCAGCAGGGCTCAAGCACCAGTTCGGAGGTCTTACGATCTTCAGGGAGCCGCGAGTCACTCAGCAGGGCTCAAGCACAAGTTCGGAGGTCTTACGATCTTCAGGGAGCCGCGAGTCACTCAGCAGGGCTCAGATTTTTCCAAAAGCGAATCTGCCGGATAGTCCCAGAGCACCCCTTGTTATAGGATGACTCCTCTTTGATGTCCGGAGTCGGTGCAGGCAGGGGTCTTGTCACCTGGGGGTCGCTTGTCGGGGTTTCCTGCCATTGTCTTTTGATCCTTCCAGGGCCGGGTCGGGAGGAGTCCCAGACACCCAGCAGGCGTGGAGCCAGCCCTCGGGGAGGCCGGCGGGCCGATCAAACCCACCTTCCCAGGGAAGCTCAGAGGTGCGATGGAAACTGCTCCTCCCTCTCTCACCCCAATGGGAGTGCGACGTCCCCCAGCCGGAGTGGCGCCTCTAGGCCAGGGTCGCGCTGGGGCCGGGCGGCCATCATGGTGCATGAAGTGGGCATGCGGTCCCGCGGTGGCCGGAAGGAGGAAGGCCATGGACGGGGAAGTCCGGGTCGGGTGTGTGTGTTCCGGCGGGAAGGATCGGCTAGGCCGTGGCTGTGTGAGGTGCAGGGGTCAAGTATGGCTAGGTTACGAGGACCGGGTCTAACACGCGTCCCCCCCCCCCCCCCCCAGCTGAAAGCCGGAGAGAACTACCCATCCTCTTGGGGGTTCTCTTCGCTGAGGCGGAAGAACCGGGAGAGGCCATCGGCGTTGGCGTGGTCAGTACCAGGGCGATGTTCCACGGTGAAATCCATCCCCTGGAGGGAGATTGACCACCGCAGTAGCTTGGGGTTTTCTCCTCGCATCTGCATGAGCCATCGCAAGGGGCGATGGTCGGTTTGGACCTTGAAATGGGTGCCGAACAGGTAGGGGCGTAACTTCTTGAGGGCCCAGACTACGGCGAACGCCTCGCGCTCGATGGTGCTCCATCTCTGTTCCCGGGGCAACAGCCTTCGGCTGAGGAAGGCTACAGGCTGGTCTAGGCCTTGGTCATTCACCTGGGACAGGACGGCCCCAATTCCGTGCTCGGAGGCGTCCGTTTGGACCACGAACTCCTTGGAGTAGTCGGGGGCCTGGAGGACGGGGGCAGTGCACATGGCCGCTTTCAGGGCATCGAACGCCTCTTGGCAGGTAGGGGTCCACTGCACTTTCTTGGGCTGTTTCTTGGACGTGAGTCCCGTGAGGGGACCGACGAGGCTGCCGTACCCCCGGATGAATCTCCGGTAGTAGCCCGTGAGGCCCAGAAAGGCTTGGACTTCCGTTTGGGTAGTGGGGGGTTCCCAGGCTAGGATGGCATCGATTTTGGGCTGTAGAGGGGCGACCTGGCCGCTTCCGACCTGGTGCCCCAGGTAGGTTACCGAACCTTGCCCAATCTGGCACTTGCTGGCTTTCACGGTGAGGCCTGCCTGGCGCAGGGCGGTTAGCACCCTCCGGAGGTGCTGGAGGTGCTCACTCCACTCGGAACTAAAGACTGCGATATCGTCTAGATAGGCAGCGCTGAATTTTTCCAGCCCGGCCAGGACTCTATTTACCAGTCGCTGGAAGGTGGACGGGGCATTTTTCATCCCGAAGGGCATCACGCGAAAGCGATGGTGCCCATCCGGGGTGGAGAAGGCGGACCGCTCCTTGGCTCCTTCTGTGAGCGCAATTTGGCAGTAGCCGCAGGTGAGATCGAAGGTGCTGAGGAACCGAGCAGCCCAGAGTCGGTCAATGAGCTCGTCGGCTCGGGGAATGGGGTGGGCATCGGCTCGGGTGACTTCATCGAGTCCCCGGTAGTCCACGCAGAAGCGGAGTTCTGGGGCGACACCGGGGGGCAGCTGCCTTCGGGACCAGGACCACGGGGCTGGCCCAGGGACTGTCTGAGGGTTCGATCACTCCTAAGGTCAACATCTTCGAGACCTCGGCTTGAATGCAGGACCGGACCCGATCAGGGACTCTGTAGGCTCGGCGTCTCACCGGTGGGCTGTCTCCGGTATCCACGTCGTGGACACACCAGTCGGTGACTTTGGGGACCAGGGAGAAGAGGTCGGAGAACTGCCCTAGGAGCTGGCGGCAATCCTCACGTTGCTGGGAAGTGAGGGATGGGGAGAGGTTCACTCCCTCCATGGAGTCGTCCTTCTCTTTGGTGCACAGGAGATCAGGGAGGGGATCCGACTCCTCTTCGGACCCGTCATCAGTGGCCAGCAGGAGGCTCAGCTCCGTCCGCACGAAGTGGGGCTTGAGGCGGTTTACGTGGAGGACCCGGAGGGGGTCCCGTGGTGGCTGGACGTCCACCAAGTACATGACCTGGCTCTTCCGCTCAACCACTTTGAAGGGCCCGGTCCATTTATCCTGGAGGGCGCAGGGTTTCACGGGGGCTGTGACGGTGCGCAGGGGTATGGCTTCAGGGTATCGGGTGGCATGATCTACCAGGACGAGGATAAAGCGGTGCCCTTGGGAGGTGGGGGGGGTCCAGAGGCCCCACGATGTCGATCCCGACCCGCTCAAAAGGGGTACTGACGACAGGGAAGGGTTGGAGGGGAGCCTTGCGCTTTCCTCCGCTCTTCCCACTGGCCTGGCACGTGGGACAGGACTTGCAGTGGGCTTCTACCTCCGCTTTCATTCTGGACCAGTAGAAGTGAGTCACGAGACGACTGTAGGTTTTGTCCTGGCCCAAGTGGCCGGCGAGGGGAACGTCGTGGGCCAAGCCCAGGAGGAGGTCTCGGAAGCGTAGGGGTACCACCAGCACCCGGGCGGATCCTAGCTCCACCGACTTCTGCTTGCTGTACAAAAGGTCATTCTCCCAATACACCCGGTGCGTTCCAGTTTGGTCGCCCGCGGCCTGGGCCTCTGCCTGTTGCCGGGGCCCGATCAGGGAAGGACAGGTAGCCTGCTCTCGGCAGAACTCCTCTCGGGAGGGGCCCCCCTCGTGGCGCCACTGGGCCAACTCGGGCAGAGCGCCTAACTCAGTGACCTGGGCGGAGTCGGAAGGGGGGGGTTCGTCACTGGCGACCGACCCTTCTTGTGGGGGGATGTGGGGACCCTCGGCGGGGACCATCCTCTCTTCAGTGGTCGGGGCGTCGTCGACTTCCCCCAGTGGGGTCAGTCGGGCCGCCATGGATCGGGTGGTGGCGCACACCCACTCAGGGAGGCCCATCATACCTAGGTGGGTCTTGCGCTCGACTTGTTTCCAGGGGGAACTTTCCAGGTCGTTCCCCAGGAGACAGTCGACTGGCTGGGAGGTTCTCACTGCGACTTTCAGTTTACCGACCACCCCTCCCCATTCAAAAGGCACCAGGGCTACTTTACACAGACTTTCCGTGTTGTCAGCGGAAATGACCGGGCAAAAGACGTTGGGGAGGACCTGGTCTTCGTCGACCAAATGACTGAGGACACCGGTGATGCTGGCCCCGGTGTCACGGAGGGCTTCTACTTGGTGGCCATTGATCGTTACGAGCTGCCCATATTTCTTCGTGTTGGAGGGCAGGAGGCTTCCAGGGATCATTTCTCTATCTCCTAAGGATACTAGGGCCATGGCTGCGGGTTCCCACTCTACGTTCTCCTCCACCTCCTCCCCCAGTGCTACATTGGCTATCTGTCTAGCGGGGGTGCTGCCTGGGTGGTGTGTGGGGCCATGGGGCATTCAGGGTCGCTGGCGTAATGCCCGGGCTTCTGACAACGGAAACAAGTGATGGTCACCCGGTGCCCCCGTCTCAGGGGGGGGCCGGATACAGCTGGTGGGGGTGCCGGGAAAGGCGGAGGTTGGGTCTTCGGGGGACTGGACTGGGACTCTCTCTGCCCTCCCTGGTTCCCCCCCCTCTCTGGCGGGGTGGTCCCTGACTGGCTCGGGGGTACTCTCCTACAGGGCCCCGGGAGACCCGGGTGTTGGCCCAGCGGTCCGCCTCGACAGCCAGCTTTCTTGGATCCGTGAGCTTGCTGTCGAGCAGATGCTGGCGCCGTTCCACAAAGCAGTTCGCAGCCAGGTGTTACCACAACATAAGGTCGGTTAGTTCTTCTAGGGTGGTTACCTTGCTGCCTTTGATCCACCCATCGAATGCGCGGCTGAAGAAGTTCACATACTCCACCCAGGTGGTGCCCGGGATCTTCCTGCAGTCCCGGAACCGCTGGCGGTACATCTCCGGGGTGAGGCCGTACCTTGTGAGGAGGGCCTCTTTCATGTGGTCGTAGGCGGTCTGCATGGAGGTTGGTAGGTCGAGCAGGGTGTCTCTCCCTTCGCTCAGGAATCGCCCCCACAACCCGGCCCCCCAATCCTTCTGCGGGACCCGATGGGAGGTCATGGCGACCTCGTAGGCCCTGAACCACTGTTGAATGTCATTGTTTTTGTAATATTCTTTGACCACATCCTTGGGGATGTGGATCTTCTGCTCCGCCGGGGAGGCCGCCTATCGGTTCCCCGGGGGCCGCGCTTCTTCGCTTCTTGCTTTTAGCTCTATTTCCTTCAAGCTGCGTTCGTGCTCCAGTTGAAGTCTCCTTCCTTCGTGTTCCCGTTGGAGTTTCTTTTCTTCTAGTTCTCCTTGCACCCGCATCTGTTCCACTGCTAGCTTTTTCTCGGCTAATTTCAACTCGCCCTCAATTTTGAGTTTGGCTAATTCGAGTTCGTGATGGTGACTCCTCTTTCTGTCTGCGAGTTCCTCCGGGGACAGGCCCCCGTCTGGTACGAAGCTTCGCACCTGGTTGCTGCTGCGTTCTCCTTGGGGAGGTCCCGTTTCGTCGTGGGGCCCCACCGCTCCTTCTGGGCGGGGGGCTCCAGAATCCACCCAAGCTTTTAGTGCCTTCTGCATATCTTCTTTGGTGTGGAGACCAGTGGTAGCGATTTTGAGTTCTTTGCAGAATTGCTTCAGTTCTCTGTGTGTGTACTCCTCCAGTTGTTCCGCCTGGAACACGGTACTGATGTCTTTTTCTGTGAGAACCACGGCGTTTCCTTCTGTCATCTTTGTCGGTAGTGCGTCAGCCGTTCACGGTACGATCTCTAGATTATGGGCCCGAATCCCGTCGCTTGCCACCAATGTTAGAGGGCGGCCTCAGAGGAGCCCGGAGGGGGCCCTGACTCTCTTGAGACCAACCCTCGAGGTATCGTAGCCGGCCACTGGCGGGAGACTCCTCAGGGGAGGAATCTCGTATCTAGGATCGTACACTCGGCACCACACGACAAAGAGACACCACACCGGGAGTTCTTAAGAATAAAACTTTATCAGATCGGAGTTGTAGGATCGCTATGATCAGCACGGCAAATATATACAAGTGGAGCGCGGGCTCACAGAGTCTTGGAGGGGGGTAGGAGGTAGCGGGACAGTCTTTGGGGATATGGATCAAATGCAGGAGCGTACCCGTCGCACAGCTCACAATCCTCGAGCTGGGGGGATGCGCCTTGTCGTCGTTGGGGTCCGGCGGGACCAAGGGAGTCGGTGGGAGCCGCGAGTCACTCAGCAGGGCTCAAGTACAAGTTCGGAGGTCTTGTGATCTTTAGGGAGCCGCGAGTCACTCAGCAGGGCTCAAGCACCAGTTCGGAGGTCTTACGATCTTCAGGGAGCCGCGAGTCACTCAGCAGGGCTCAAGCACCAGTTCGGAGGTCTTACGATCTTCAGGGAGCCGCGAGTCACTCAGCAGGGCTCAAGCACAAGTTCGGAGGTCTTACGATCTTCAGGGAGCCGCGAGTCACTCAGCAGGGCTCAAGCACCAGTTCGGAGGTCTTACGATCTTCAGGGAGCCGCGAGTCACTCAGCAGGGCTCAGATGTTTCCAAAGGCGAATCTGCCGGATAGTCCCAGAGCACCCCTTGTTATAGGACGACTCCTCTTTGATGTCCGGAGTCGGTGCAGGCAGGGGTCCTGTCACCTGGGGGTCGCTTGTCGGGGTTTCCTGCCATTGTCTTTTGATCCTTCCAGGGCCGGGTCGGGAGGAGTCCCAGACACCCAGCAGGCGTGGAGCCAGCCCTCGGGGAGGCCGGCGGGCCGATCAAACCCACCTTCCCAGGGAAGCTCGGAGGTGCGATGGAAACTGCTCCTCCCTCTCTCACCCCAATGGGAGTGCGACGTCCCCCAGCCGGAGTGGCGCCTCTAGGCCAGGGTCGCGCTGAGGCCGGGCGGCCATCATGGTGCATGAAGTGGGCATGCGGTCCCGGGGTGGCCGGAAGGAGGAAGGCCATGGACGGGGAAGTCCGGGTCGGGTGTGTGTGTTCCGGCGGGAAGGATCGGCTAGGCCGTGGCTGTGTGAGGTGCAGGGGGTCAAGTATGGCTAGGTTACGAGGGCCGGGTCTAACACTCTTGCAAGAAGGTGAGAGAGCTTCCTCGGAAATCATTGATTGTGCTGTAGACATCGCCTCCACTGGATTTAGACAGCTCGCTGGAGCGGCTGTTTTAACAAGGCAGGGCTGGCTTTGTTCCACTTCTTTCCGCCAAGAGGTCCAGGCTAAGATCCTGGATATGCCCTGTGAGAAGTTGGCCTGATGTATGATGTCACTAGTTCTAGTGTACACCTTATATCCGTCCAAACAACCCTTATGGTGATTGGTTGTAAAGTCAACCTTATAGACCAGCTATCCTAGTGGTAGCATGGACAAGAGCAGTCTTAGGCTAAACTCTGAATGGCATGTGAAGCCAGCTGTTATACCATTTGTAACCCCTTGAATACCAAATGAAAGAACACCACAACAGATATATATATATAAAATAAAGTGTAATTATTCTAGTCAAACCCTCAGCACTCTTTATGAGATTCGAGGTAAGTACAACACAGTCTTATTCAAGCATACATTAAGTCACACAGGTAAGTAATACAGTTAGGCCCTAGGGGCCAAGCAAACCATATACTAAGTAAGTGGTATAAGGACCACTGTCACGGAAATAGGATAGGCCTAGGCCTAGGCCTAGGGAATCGCTGGGGCTACACTAGACTACCAAAGGTTAGGAAGTGGGAGGCCCACGGGATTCAGGTGCAGAGTGGAAACACTCACGCGTAATGCGTATAATCGATAGAAATAGTACAGTTTAGAATTAATAAGATTAAGGACACTTCTGAAGTAGCTAGGAAGTCGAGACTTGAAAACTAGACACTAGGATAGTCAATACCCTGATGAGCACCGGAGTACCCAAGTTACCTAGCCCACAGGCTGCGGGTGCATAGGTGTGAACTTGCGTCGGGTTTCGTCGTCGACTCCTATGGATGCCTGAAGGAAAGATGCTGACAGGCAGTCAGTGAAGAATGTCTGGTGGATCCCAAGGCTGGGATCAAGAAGGAAGGATACCTGCAAGCAGAAGGGACAGAGTCTGGGTCACTAGCCAGTGACCACGTGGAACCAGGAAGGAACCAGGCGATGTCGTGAAGATGCAGGTGAAGAGGTGAAGCTTGTCGCAGCAGCCATGGGTGCCAGGAGACGTCGAGGACGACCAGGACCAGGAGGCGAGCTGTCCCACGAAGGCTCTTGCTGTCGGCGGCGTCGAAGTTGGACTAGGACTCACCAAGCCTTGGCAAGCGGAACCCACGAAGGATGGAGGACTTGCTTCTGGTGCAGACCAGGAGGGTCTGGGGTGCTTCTCTTTCACAGAGGAGCAGGAGCCAGTCTGGAGGAGCCAAACCAGCAGTGGAAAATGGAAGGTGTGTCGTCACAAAGGTTACTAGCCAACGGGCAAGTAACCGGACAGACGCGGCAAGCAGGAAAATGCAGAAGGGCCCCACGCAGGACTCGTGGAGTGTGGGGGGGCTGATCTTCGGTGCAGATGATGCTTGGGGTTGGGGCTTCTCAATCCCCGGTGCACAACTTCGAGGGTGCCTCAGAAGCTGCGCTGGAAGATACTCGCCACTTTTCCCAGGTAGCCGGTCCCACGTCTCTCGTCGCCTCCACGGATCTCAGCTCAGCTGTGGATGTGGATCTGGGTCGGAGAAGTCTGGAAGTCAAGGCTCTGGTCAGGTTCTGCAGTCGGTCCCTCGTAGAACTTCAGCAAAGCAAAGGGCAAGTCTCTTGATGGTGCCTGTTTGCACAGGGTGGCCACTCCTTGGCCACAAGGGAGATTCTTCAGTCTTCTTCTTTCGTCGAATGTCGAAGGTCCAGAGTTTCTGTTCAAGTTGCAGGTTCAGGATAATCCAATTCTGCAGGGCTCAGCTACCTACTAATATAGTGGGCTGGGCTACCTGCAAGGTCCCTCCTATGGGTGGGACCAGGAAGGGGAGTGGTTACACCCCCTTTCCTTTGTCCAGTTTCGCACCAGAGCTGCGGCTGGAGTGCCCCAGCACCGGTTTGAACTGGACTATGCATGGGACACCTTGTGTGCCCCAGGCATGTCTCATTCTTTTCAGCCCTCCCTGCCCCAATACACTAAAGTCTGTCTGGGGAGGTGCTAGCACCTCCCCAAGCAGGAAACCTATTGTCCAAGCCTCCCTTGCCGGGATCACTCCCAGCAGCAGGAGGTCAGACTCGTGTCTGTGGCAGCAGCATCCATTTTGTGATGCTGAGGCTTTGGTTAGAGTTAAACAGCAAAGTAGGATTTTAACATGTCTCTCCCTCTAGAAGGGAGGAATAATATCTTCATCACCAGAAATGGTATGGGGGTATTATTCCAAAGTGTTCGACACCTTACACGACATGTTTTGATAAAGCCAAACCATAGTTACCATAATCGTTTAAGATTATAAGGCACTTTAAGAGTATATGGTAGGCTATATCATAGAACAGCTATAAGGACATGGTTCCGAAAGCTGCAGACAGGCTCAGCTCATGCTAGAGCACCATCTCACATGTTACCAAGCACTCTGGCTCCAGGATTGTTAAGGCCTGCCATAGGAGTGGCTGATAAGTACACATGTGTCTATATATAAGGTAGGTATAGGAATACTACACCTAAGCGAGGGGTGATTACACGACCTTGCCCCAGCTGAGTGATCAGCCAGTTGTGTCATAATGGAAGGCCAGGGGTGGCATAATACATGCTGCAGCCCCTGGGAGTCCTAGGGTACACCTATGCCCTGGGTACCTAGGGTACACTGTACAGGGTCCAATAAGGTGATCCCTGCCAATTGGGTATGTACCTAGGGTACATGGAGTCCTTTTTAAAGAGAAAGCAGACAGCCTGAGACCCTGAATGGCAGGATCTCAGGCCAGCTAAGTCGAAAAACCAGCTAGACACTAGGCAAAAAGTTGGGGGTAACCATAGTCAGATATCCACCTTCCTACATGCCCTGTGATGGGGAATCCTTGTTTGGACAGTATGTGGAGGACGCCCTACAAACAATCAAAAAGGACACGGAGACGGCTCGTTCTCTCGGCACGCTCCAGTTTCGAAAGCAGCCTTTTCGGGGTGCACGCGGACGCGGCACCACTTCTTCCTTTCGTGGGAATTCCAACCAGTACCGCTCCTACAACCAAGGGCACCAACGTTTTTCATCTCAGACCCAACAGTCTTACAGACAACAGACTGGTAAATCCTATAGAGGCAAGTCAAATTATAGAGGAAACTCCTCCAAGAAACAATGACTGTCTACGGTCAAGTTCCCCGCTTCACAGTTTCTCACCTTCCCCAGTTGGAGGACGGATCTCCCAATTCTTTTCAAATTGGTCCTCAATCACATCGGACCGTTGGGTATTGGACATTGTTTCGAAAGGCCATGCCTTAGAATTTGTAAAGATTCCTCTAAACACCCCTCCATCCGGACCTCCTCCCGCTCACCTAAAGGAACTTTTCCATCAGATCCACATTATGCTCAGGAAAGGGGCCATCGAAGTGATTCCAAAATCACAGAAGGGTCTAGGGTTTTATTCCTGTTTTTTCCTCATACTAAAGAAATCGGGGGAGTGGCGCCCCATTCTCGATCTGAGGTCTCAACAAGTTTATAAAGGACCAATCATTCCGTATGCTTACGCTGAAGGACATTCTTCAGTTCCTCTCTCAGGGCGATTTCATGACAACAATCGATCTTCAGGACGCCTACTTCCATGTGCCGATCTTACCACGCCACAGGAAATACCTACGTTTCCGTGTAGGCCACAGGGATTTTCAATTCAAGGTTCTGCCCTTCTCAGCTCCTCGAGTATTCACAAAGGTCCTTGCCCCTGTGGTAGCCCATTTGATGTTGAGAGGCATCCAGATATTTCCATATTTAGACGATTGTCTCATCAAGTCTCAGTCTTCCCACAAGCATTCCTCGACACTCCGTTCTGCCAGACTCTGTTTCATTCTTTGGGCCTGTCGGTCAACATACAGAAGTCTCACCTCACGCCAGCTCTGTGCAAAACTTTCCTCGGTGCTACCATCAATACGGCCATGGCCATGGCTTTCGCCTCTGCGGATCGGCAAACGTGGATTCTGCAGCTTGCAACTTCTATCAGATCAAAGCAGTTCATTTCATTCCGCATATTGAAGTCTTTTCTGGGGATAGCGTTCTCATGCATTTGTTTGATCCCACATTGCAGACTGAAGGTCGTCCCATTCAGGAGGAGTTGGACAAACAATGGCGTCAGGTCTCCGGTTCTTTCAACGACCAGATTGTTGTGACCGCTCGCATTGCTCAAGCTATGCATTGGTGGACTCGCCCTTGCAACATCGCAGCTGGAACGTCTTTTCTGGCAACAGCCCCGGATCTCATTCTGACCACAGGTGCATCCCTGGAAGGGTGGGGCGGACATCTTCAAGATCTGTCCGTCAAGGGCAAGTGGACACTGGCTCAACGTTCCTGGCACATCAACAGGCTGGAGCTGATGGCAATTTTCCTTGCGCTCAAATCCTTCCGGCTACAGCTTCAAGGGGAGTCAATCCTCATTCAGACGGACAACACCACCAGCATGCACTACCTGAACAAGCAGGGCGGGACAAAATCTCCGCTGCTGTCCCAGCTGGCTCAGAAGATCTGGGATTGGGCCATACTCCATCGGATTACGCTTCTTGCAGTCCACCTGCCCGGCATTTCCAATATTCTCGCAGATGCACTCAGTCGGTCAACGTCATCGACCCACGAGTGGGAATTGCATCAGCCGACTCTAGACTTTGTCTTCGGCCTTTGGGGTTGCCCGAGTCTCAATCTTTTTGCAACCCCACAGAACAGCAAATGCCAGTCCTACGCAAGCTGGCTTCCCCACAAAGGGTCGTGCGGGAATGCCCTTTCGATGAATTGGTGCAGGATGTTTGCCTACGCTTTTCCGCCGATCCCTCTGATTCCTCGAGTGTTGTGGAAGATGCGGAGACAACCGTACCACATTCTTCTGATTGCTCCACGGTGGCCTCGGCAGGCATGGTTCTCGGAGTTGCTCCTCCTCTCCTAATGCGAACCCATCCTTCTTCACTCGAGGCCGGACCTTCTAACGATGAACGACGGTCGGATTTGCCATCCGAATCCCAGTTCACTCAAATTGTCTGCTTGGAACCTGAGCACCTTGAATTTGCTCACTTGAACATTCCACCGGCCTGCATAGAAGTTTTGGCTAGGGCGCGGGCGCATTCCACAGTGAAGACCTACAAGCTAAAATGGAAGCGCTTTTGTCACTGGTGTGCGTCGGTTCACATCCATCCAGTTCATGCCTCCCCGGCACAGATTCTGCCTTTCTTCCTGCAGTTGGCACAGTCAGGATTGTCTCACTCCACCTTTAAAAGTCTTTCTAGCGGCAATATCTCGCTTTCGTCAGGACGGCTCGTCCTCTCTCTATTCATTTAGAGTAATACAGCAATTCTTTAAAGGTCTATTCCGGATGTTCCCGCCCATTCGGCATCCTCCACCCACGTGGCGTCTTAACATCGTATTAGCTCAACTCATGAAGGCGCCCTTTGAGCCAATCCATTCAGCGGATTTCAAATTTTTGACATGGAAAGTGGCCCTCCTGCTGGCTCTGACTTCCTCTTGCAGAATAAGTGACATTCATACCTTTACGATCCAACCTCCTTTTCTTCAATTTAGATCGGACTGCGGTATTCTCCGCACTAACCCTGCTTTCATGCCTAAAGTACCGTCCGATTTTCATCTCAATGAACCCGTAATTCTGAAAACATTTTTCCCTCATCCGCAATCTCCAGCGGAACAGAGTCTACACTCTTTGGACTTAAAGAGGTGTCTCAAATTCTATATCGGCAGAACGGCACCCTTTCGCAAGTCTGATCAGCTATTTGTGGCCTACGGGCGCACCTGTAAAGGACAGTGTGTTACAAAACCAACAATTGCACGCTGGATTTCTTCAGCAATATCTTTCTGCCATCGGAAGGCTGGCAAGCCTCTTTCTTCTGGAGTGAGGGCGCATTCTACTAGAGCAATGTCCTCTTCCACTGCGCTGTTTGACGGTGTGCCCATCCATCAGATTTGCCATGCAGCTACGTGGTCCAGCAGGCACACGTTCACGAAGCACTATTGCCTGGATACGATCAATGAAGCTGATACTGCTGTGGGCCAAGCAGTTCTCTTTAAATAAGGTGAGCCTCTGCTACTTCCCTCCTCCTTGGGTGTTATTAGTTGCGTATTTTTATCATGCAATGTCATTGTATTTCATGCAACGTTGATACGGCCTTTTCAGGCGGCAGGGTACTGCTCACTACTCTATTCAAGTATGTGAATCTATGAAAGACACCCCAATACTGGAGAATAACAAATGTTACTTACCTGTAAACTGTGGTTCTCCAGTATTGGTGTCTTTCATAGATTCACATACGACCCACCCTCCTCCCCTCAGAGGCTCTCTTCTCCTCATTAGACTCTTGTGCTACGAAAATCTGAGGGCCTGAGCCTCTGAGGAGAAGGTTCTAGAGGGTGCTTGCGCCTGATTGGCTGCAGTTTGGACTATAAAAACGACATGGATATGTCAGTAAAGTGGTTCCTTTTTTCAATGCTTTCTTATGTGTCAATGTTATCCTATGGTACTTTAACTTGATATGTTACTTTAAACTATATATATATACTGTTTATTTATATATGTCTTTTATTCTTATATAGTTATGTATGTGTATATATATATATATTCACTGAAAAAACCATAGGTTTCACACATGTTATAGTTAGCGGAAATTTTACTGATAAAAAACCAATGAAATTCCCCCGTTATAGTTAGTGCAGGCAACTATAACTCACGCGACCGCAATCTTCTGCTGATGCTAATACTGTATTTAGACACTTATTTGCCCATGTCTTCTTCCATACATTTTTAGCTATACATATATTACAAATATTTTTTTTTCATAAAGACACATATGTCATCAGCAGAAGATTGCGGTCGCGTGAGTTATAGTTGCCTGCACTAACTATAACGGGGGAATTTCATTGGTTTTTTATCAGTAAAATTTCCGCTAACTATAACATGTGTGAAACCTATGGTTTTTTCAGTGAATTTGCAAGGTTTTTTAAATGCTAATTCCTAACTATAACGTGTGTGAAACCTATGGTTTTTTCAGTGAATTTGTACGGTTTTTTAAATGCTAAGTTACTTTACGCCATTCGTGGCGTGCGCGCCCACTTAACGCAGTTCGTTCCGTGCGTGCACGGTGCGCTTCGCGCACCGTGCGCGCACAGTGAGCACGCGGTGCGCTTCGCGCACCGCGCGCCCACTTTACGCAGTTAGTGCCGTGCACGCACGGTGGGCACGCGGTGCAATGACAAAGCAAGAAAGCACGTCAACAAATCTGTTTCTGCTTTCCTCCGTGACTATGGTATGGGTGCCATTTACCACAACAACTTGCGTTATGACATGCAAGACATTTATAGAGGAGATGGTGTGCACTTCAATGATGAAGGGAACAGAGTCTTCCTCTTGAACCTTAGACTCTGCATCGGTACTTACTTGTAGGTACCACTAAAAAATCATTTCATAAACACAACGGCTCTTTTTAGAGCCCCCTAATATCTAAACACTTAAATCTGATTTTCATTATTTTTTTTTTTTTTCTACCGTACGCTTACCGTAAGCTTACCGTACGCGTACCCCGTGATTTTTTTTAAAATCAATAAATGTTTTTTTTGTACTTTTCTGTCCTTCTTTCACCCCCTTACAAATGTTAGGGGGTCTGTAACTCTCCTCATTGCCCCCTTTCCTTGTTTTCACTCTTTTTTTTCAGAGTGAAATACACAAAATGGCGGCCGCCGCTTCCTGGTTTCGGCCGATTCGAATGTTTACTAAGATCTAAGAGCCAATCAGAATCGCGCTCGCGCACGCCACCGTACGCTTACCGTAAGCGTACGGTAAGCGTACCGTAAGCGGGCTCAGATATATATATTGATTTAAAGGCTATTTTCTCAGAATCTACTGAACAGATTTACACCAAACCTACAAAAGGCACTTCCTTGACCTAGGGACTACCTCTCTGCCAAATTTTGAGTAATTCTGTTCAGCCGTTCGGGCTGTAGCTCGTTCTAAAGGTCCTATGGAAAAATGCATGGGAAAAACGCGTTTTGGGACCCCCCTTTTATCTCAGCCCCCGCTTGACGGATCCCCCCGAGACTTTCAGGGTAGGAGCGGAGCGCCCCACCTATTTTGAGAAATTCGCGAGGATTCGTCGACCGGCGCCAAAGTTATTCAAAATAGAATGTTGAGGTTTTCCTATGGAAACGTGGTCCTAACTATAACTACCTACTGGCGACCGCCAGTAGGTAATATATATATATATATATATATATATATATATATATAGTCGTGAGACTTATTGCTTTTTATGTACCGTGGGACTCACACTTCGGGGAATATTCAAGTATGTGGATCTATGAAAGACACCAATACTGGAGAACCACAGTTTACAGGTAAGTAACATTTGTTCTTTGGCTGCCCAAGACTTCATACAGATCCAACACTAGGACCCTGCTGTTGCGACCTTGACCGTGTATCTTAAGATCCTGGATATTACTCTGGCGACTTAGGACTAAGCGCCTTCCATACTTGATTCACTATCATGGAATTAGAGTTTGCCTAGAAATCCTGAGTTTGGCTGTCCAAGACTCCATATAGATCGCACACTTGGACCCTTCTGTAGCGGAGTTCACCGTGTATCTCAAGATCCTGGATATTCAGCATTTGTAGATTTGCTCTCTATATCCTGAGGAAATTTACTTCCTTACATGTCCATTTAGGACACAGAATTATCTTGGCTTTTTTCCTGAAGAAGGCATCTCAATGCCGAAACGCGTGTAGAAAACTACATCTCTCAACCGAAACTACCACTACTTTTTCTGTTTTATAAGCCATTATATGTAGTATCCTGTTCTTGTCACATGTATTTTGTTAGAAACTCTGTTTTGTGCCAGTAATGTTTATCTTATGTTGCTGCTAGTCTTATAGTTTTTTTGTACACATTGTCGGATGTTTTACTGAATATAAATAAAATGATTGGAATTAATTTTCTGTTCTTAGTGAGAGTACACTGTTTTACTAATTAGAATTTTGACATTGATTCATAATTCTATTATTCATGTTTACTGCCTAGATATGTTATTTTGTTCTTGAACTATTTCCCTGTTCTAGGAGTACCTATTATTTACAGGGGGCCCTTATTTATTCACTAAATATACCCAATCTGTGCCACTGCAATCAATGCTGTGGCACTCTGCTCTACGCCGTTACTTTATTCTACTGCACTCTACCCTGCACCACTCTTATGCACTCCATTTCACTCTATGCCACTGCACTCTACGCCACTATACTCTACACCTCTGCATTCTACCCTGCACCACTCCACTCTGTCATTTCATTCTACTCTACACTATTCTGTGCCACTCTGCACCACTCCACGTCATTGCACTCTACGCCACTGCAATCGAATGTGCCCCGCTCTACTCTACGCCAATGATTTCTACACCACTGAACTCGAAACCAATGCACTCTACACCAATATGTTCTGTACCTTGTACTTTATGCTACTTCACTAGGCCGCTCTGCTCCTGTCCACTCTGATGCTCTACTCGATTAAACTCTGCTCCACTGACACTCTGCTCCACCCTGTGCCAATCCACAGCACCCTACTCCACTCTGTACCATTCTACAGCACTACTCCACTCTACAACTCTCGCAATTCCCTCTATACGCCTCCATGCCACTTTACTCCACTCTGTTCTATGACACACTACTCCACTCTGTGCCACTCCACGCTGACAGTCTATCCCGCTGTACGCCACTCTATTCTACTCCACTCTACACAACACCCTCTATGCTACTCCACAATACACTGTATGACACTCGACTCATCTCTGACACTGTGCTCCACTCAGCTCTATGCCCTTCCACTCTACGACACTCTCCTCCCTCCAAGACGCTTCACAACACTGTACGCTACCCATGGCACTCCACTCCACTGTACGCCACTCCATAACACTCCACTCTACTCCACGTTACGGCACTCTACTCCACTCCACTCCACTCTCCTTTGCCCAACTTACTTAGCCATGCTGAACAGCAGCCACCCTGGTGTAAAACAGTGCTAAAACATATTGGCAAAGCCAATAGCTCTTGCATAGGTGAGACCTATTGGCGTTGCCAATGCTTGTTTATTATGGTAAGAGTAGTAATGAGTTCTATATGATCAGTAAAGCACTCTGACTCAAATGCTCTGTTTTAAAGCGCTCTGATATCTTTGAGACTAGCTATATAAAACTCTCAAATAAATAAATAAGCGAAGGTTGCTGTGCTACTGTCTGTGTGTTACCTGTTCTGTGTGAGGGAAGCACACATTGCTGCTGCTTCCAACACACGGCTGTGGCCATACGCCACATCCTCTCCCATAGGTGGTACTACTATTCAATTTAGGCAGGAGACTGCACATTTTGTAAGCAAAAAAGTATTATTTTACGTCATTGGGTCTTAAAGTCCCCCTCAACCAAAATACAAGTTAAAGGGCTAATTATTTTACTTTGGGTTTGTCTTTTAAACTCCCTCCTATTTGTTTCCAAATGTTGACATCTATGCTGTGGATGAAATAGAAGTGGAGGTTGTCAGACTCCATTCGGGGACGATGGAGGGGGGCTTGAGGGCTATGGGGTAAACTGGGGCTACTGGGCATTAACTTTGGGGGTTGCTTAAAAAACAAATTAGAGGGAGCAGTAAATAGCACAAACTACTATTGCTGCCTCTCTTAATCTCAGTGTTTTCTACTTTTGTAGCTGTTTCAATCAATGGTCCGTCCGGCCACTCGCCTCCATCCCACGCATGCTGCTAGTCTGAGAGACTCGGTGGCTAGTGGGTGAAATAGAGGAGGAGAGAGGGCAGGTTGCAGGCCCCTAGGGTTTATCCCCGTGATGGCGATTTCCCCCCCCCCCCCATTATTTCTTATTCTAAGCCTTATAGTTAGTTTTGTTTTTTGCTTAGGTCTGGGTAGGGAGGGTGATGATGCCCGATGAGTTGGGGATGTCGGTGTGGGAGGGTGGAGGCACTCCTAGCCCTGAAATGCTATATTGCGCTTGGTACACCAGCCTTTGCTACACAAGAATCACACTAACCTATTTGAGGGGGAGAGATGACAGACACTGTAAATACCAATAACAAAATGCACATATCATGGAATGTTTGAGGTTTGAACAACCCACGGAAGAAGAGGCTGGTTATAGGGTACTTGGAGAGACACCACATTAACATAGCCCCATTACAGGAAACTCACCTGGACCCTGGGACCAAGCCCCAGTTTGCTACACAATGGGCCTCACATCGTTGCTTCTCGTCCTACTCTACTTATTCCAGAGGAGTCGCTATCCTCATTAGACGTGGTGTGGTGTGGTGTTTGTGATGTGTGGGGGGGTCTGAGATTTACTCGCAGGGGAGATATTGCTTGGTCTGGAGGCGTTTGGCCTCGCACGATGTTACGATTGCTAATTATTATTATGGCCCAAACGTCAGTGATCCACACGTCCTAAGTATATTGTGGAGCAAGATCCAGACTCTTAGTTCCACTTACCTAATCTGGGGAGGGGACTTCAATACGACTGTGAACCCAGAGATGGACAGGTCCCGAGCCACTCCATTACACTACACAGCTACACAGAGACTATTAACTGACCTGGTGGACACTAATTATCTCCTTGACACATGGTGCTACAAGCACCCTACACAGAAAGAGGGCACACATTACTCAGCAATCCACTCAACATGGTTGGACTACTGGTTCGTCTCCGTGGGTATAGCACATTGGATAGAAGTAGTGACACGCCTGGGCCGTACGTACTTGGACCACTCTCCCGTTCAATTAGTACTGCGGCCCCCGGCGGACCAATCCCCCTTTGCTAGTTGGCGTCTCAACCCCATGTACCTCCTTGACATGGTTTTTAGGACGGAGCTCGAGCAAGAAATTCAAAATTTCTTTGCGCGTAACGCAGAGTCTGTACCTAGCCTCACAACGGTATGGGAGGCTTTCAAGGTCACAGTTAGGGGATGGTGTATTTCTAAAGGAGGAGGAATACCCCTGGACATTCGGGGGGGAACAACACCGGCTGGAAAATTATATCAAAATGCTTTAGAGAGACGTTGCCTCTGTGAGGGAGGTAGAGGAGACCCGCGCCAAATTACGAGACCAGTTAACAGAGAACACAGATACTGCGGAACGAGAATGTAGATTTCGGGGAAAGTATCATATAGCCAGAGTATATGGGGAGGGAGACTGCCCGGGGAAGGTCCTGGCAAACGCGGTGCGTCCACCCAAGTTCTCCAATTATATAGCCGAGATCCAAGACTCAAATTGCGAGACTCATAGAAACCTTCCAGAGCAATTGCAAACATTTGTGGAATACTATAAAACACTATACACCTCCCAGAGGGGCCAACCACTCGACCTCCCACAGTACTTGGAGGACACGGCTCTGGCTTGGGAACACTCAGCGAGAATTCTTGAGTGCTGAGTTAGGGGTATTCGAGATCACTGAGGCTATAATGCAGATGAAATCCGGGCACACGCCAGAGTCTGACGGACTCCCTATAGAATTTTACAAGCCTTATGTGCAGCAATTGGCCCCCATATTGAAAGAGATTTTTTACGAAGTGAGAGAAGAAGGTTATCTCCCAAGAACCATGAGGGAGGCACAGATAGTCTCCCTACTAAAACCTGACAAGTCCCCACTCCACTGCGAGTCTTACCGGCCCCTCTCACTGTTGAACTGCGACACAAAGATTATAGCTAAGGTACTATCTAATCGTTTCAACCTCCTGATGGAGCGACTGGTCCTGGCGGATCAGGCTGGGTTCATCCTGAACCGTGCAACATCGCAAAATCTTAGAACACTATTAGCAGTCCTGCAGGACATAGACCCTAACTGCTCGGCAGTGACGGTGTTCCTTGAGGCCACCAAGGCATTTGACTCGGTTGAGTGGGAATATCTGCTTGGCGCTGTAGGGTACATAGGAATGCCGCCAGCCTTTCTAGGCTGGGTGGAGCTGTTATACAGGCAGCCGCTCTCCTTTGTACTGTTAAACTGAGCCCGATCCAACAATTTCATAATCTACAGAGGCACGAGACAGGGCTGCCCCCTGTCCCTTATTTTGTTTGCCTTAGCGATAGATCTCTTAGCCACAAAGATCCGGCAGCATCACAAAGAAAGGGCATTAGTATACCCCCCTCGACAGCTGTTAATCTCGCTCTATGCAGACGATATTACATTATACTTTAAAAAGCCCCAAGAAAATCTTAACCCTATTTTACAAGAAATAACCAAATTTGGTGCCATTTCTGGGATACAGATCAACTGGGCCAAGTCTGCGATCTTTCCCTTAACGGATTTGACTACACCACACCAACTAGATTACCCCTTGGTCTGAAGAGCGATGAAGTTAAATATCTGGGAATACGCATAATCAGGGATAAAGACGCTCTTGTGCAATAATTATGGGACTACGATAGACAAAGTAACGGATACCATTACTCTGGCTGAATCTGCCCCTCTCAATGGCGGGGAGGATCTCGCTGGTTAAGATGGTCCTTTTTACCAAAATTTCTATACGTATTTATTAATATTCCATATAACCCTGGGAGGTTCTTCTTTAAAACACTAAAAAACACAAATCACCCGACTTATTTGGGGAGGGAGACAGGCACGTCTAAGTCTTACCACATTGATGTTACCCTATAGCCAAGGGGGGTTTGATGTCCCCAATTTTGAATTTTATTACTATTGCGCCCAAGCGCACTTTGCTGTCTACTGGTTTCACCCGCCTCCATTTATGCCACACTTGGCTGTGGAAGATGGTTATATGTCCCCTGTCCCACCCTCGGAATACCTATTCAAAGCAGGAGGGGATCGTGAGTTTGACCAGTCCACGGACGACTGCACTCATACTGCTTGGCAAAAGATCGCTGCTAGACTAGAAGCCCCATTGATTTATTCCCCTAGAATGACCTTGATACGTCATCCCTTATTACAGCTTACTTATGAAGGGATTTGCCGGCGAATGCTAGACAGTCTCCAATACACTACTTGGGGAGACCTTTATATAAGAGGCAACCTCCGTTCCAGGGAGCAATTCTTTGGCACGCACAACCCCACCACCATGGATCTATTCATGTATACAACATTCTGGCAGCGTGTGAAAGCTGTCACTCCATCATTCCCTTCGGAGCCGCCTACCTTACCACCGCTACATGCGCTCTTGCAACCCTGACCTCCCAAACACGTCATCTCACTGCTGTACAAACACAAGCAAAACGCAACACCTCCCCACACTCCAATCGCTTGGACGGAATGGGATAGGGATCTAGTGGCATCCCTCATGGACTAGCAGTGGGAATTCAGTTGCAAACAGACAAAAACACTTACGGCCAGCAGTCTGCTGAAACTTATTCATTATAAATTCCTACACAGGCTATACTATTCCCGGGAAGATGTGGGAGTGGGGGAGCAGATTTTTTTCATTTAGCGTAACCAATTTAGCAGTAACCAATATAGGGCTATTGGTCGCAGGTGTTCGAAGGTATGTCACACATGTTAGGAATACCGCTGCAGCTACCCATTGGTGGCACTGTTGGGTTGCACCCAGGATATAGTCACTGTACATAAAAAGTACCCTGCGCTAGGCTTCCTCATAGCAAAGCGTCGAATAGCTTGTAAATGGGGACGAGGCCGCGCTCCTAAATTCAAGGACTGGATACAAGACTCGACTACTTGGCAGGATCAGTCATTATGTTACGCTGAACTCCTTCCTCTGACGTAGAGGCCAAAGGACATATGGGGCCCTCTGACTACATATCTGCTATCACAGAAGGCTGATGCGAATGCGTAACAGGAGGCGGATGTGGACGGGGAGCAGGCTACGGGGCTAACCATCACGTCCTTACTCCCCTCTCCGCCCGGTAATGGAGGCCCTGGGCCCTGAATGTTGATAGAGATGGGGTTGTGAGAGACACAGATTGGGTAAAGAGGAGTAGTATCTGTACTAATGGGGATAATGCTCACCTGGTTATTTCCTGAATGGGTTTACTACTTTATTAACACTCAAAGTCATACTTCTCGGACCTCGGATCTGAGTTATGAGGCTGTCCATGTTTCTCCATTCTCTTGATTCTACTTTAGTTGCAACTGAGCAAGTGTTTTGGGCTGGGTGTGGGGAAGGGGGAGGGGGTATTTTTTATTTTTTTTGTATTGTACTTGTAATTT
The DNA here is from genome assembly GCF_964204655.1 of Triturus cristatus. Classification (NCBI taxonomy): domain Eukaryota; kingdom Metazoa; phylum Chordata; class Amphibia; order Caudata; family Salamandridae; genus Triturus; species Triturus cristatus. Next base: position 38,869,458 of record NC_140587.1, read on the forward strand.
CTCCAGAAAGTACAGTTTGATGCAACTTGAGACTATAATAACTGCAACACCATAAATCTATGATGTACAATGTGGAATTACAATAAAGGTTTTTTGAAATTTAAAAAAAAACATTCATTGGCCACATAGACAAAATTAAAGTATGACATGCCCATTGTAGTAACCCTGACAATTCAATGGAGCAGCTAGATTCCGTATCAGGTATTCCAACTCTTTCAAGTTACATTCCAGTATACTATAGGGTTTTATCAATATTGTAATCTATTTGTGATGGCTCCTCAAACATATATTTGCAATTGTGTTTTGGAAAACAATCTCACACACTGTCAAACAAGAGAAGTAATGTGTCGTAAACGAATAGACCCATGACATGGAGTCCAGTACTAACAAATGTTTTAAGAAGCGCAGTGGTAGGAGAAATTCCCGAGTCATGGAGATCTCCCATCCTTATCTTCAAAATGGAAGACAAATTATGCCCAGCTTGTTACAGGTCAATTTCATTAACAGACATAACAGCCCGACTTGAGACATGGATAGAAGAGAACGAGGTTGTAGCGCAGGTCCAATACAGTCCAGTACGATTAGGCCCAGTATAGGGACTGTCGAACAAACATAAAATGTAAACCAGATCACCAGTAAACACGTGAGGAAAAAAGGGGGCACCACTCGCATGGTTTTCATCAACCTGTCAAGAGCTTTTGATATAGTCAACAGGGACAAACTATGCATGGTTATGCAGAAAATGGGTGTGGAACCAAATCTGCTCATTCTAATAAAACGCTCACACCATGACTTTAAAGTCCGATATAGCCCACAAGGGTAATTATCGACTCAAATAAAGTCCATGAGAGTTGTTAGACCGGGATGTATTTTAGCATCTTTTTTGTTTTTGGTATATATCAATGATATCACAGGCATATGTGGATGTACCAAAGATAGGGGATCAATCCGTGCCAATACTTTTATATGCAGATGATGTGGTCCTGATTGCATGCACCCCAAACGCACTGCAGAAGTTGCTAGATCTTTTTACTGAGCACATGGAAGGCCTGGACCTGAAACTGAATTATCTAAAACTGTATACCATGACATGTGAGCCACTACGCACGAAATCCAAGCATTTTTAAATGGGGGTGGGGGGGGGGGGCACTCTCCCAAAACGAACAAATGATTTTAGCTACTTCTGTATTATTTTGAGCTCATCCTTAGGTTGGATCACACCTTTTTATGAGAGCACAACAAATGGGAAGGAATGAAGAGACTATTTTTAGCTTTGCAAGTTCATTAAGACACAAACCTTTGGCAGAAATGACAGCCCTGTATAAAGTCAAATGTATCGCTGCCACCACGTATGGGGTGGGGGTATAGAACAGACAAACTTCAATACATTGAGAACGGTTTCATACGCAGGTTGCTTGTAGTTCCAAAAAATACTGCAGATTTAAATGTCATGAGGAGTTGGGCCTTCCCTATATAGATGACCAGATTATAATTGCACCTCTACTTTTGTGGATTAAGTGTTGGCAAAATCCAGAGGAAGTTTTGGTTACGGCTTGCATGTCAGACTGTTTAGCCTTCAATAATGTGAAAAGGATACCTTGGTTGATGTATGTAAAATCAGGTCTTCACAAATTGGGACAAATAGAAAAGTTCAAATCCCCTACTCATCTCCTATTAAATGCTAAGATGATTGTGAAATCTAAGTACGCCATCCATTGTTTGGAGGAAAGATTACGGGGCACCCGGTATATGAAAACAGTTGAACATTATTTGCAAATCTCTACAGTCAAATTATTTAAACCATATCTGGGGTGGATAAAGAATGCAAATCACCGGCTTCTTTTAAAATACTTCAGATTTATTGAATTTGTAGGAACCTGGGATCACCAGGCCCTATGGGGCGGTAACGTGACACGAGCGGTCGGGCCACCAAAGGTCTGTGTGTTAAGCAACCATACAACACGCACTCCACACGGGACGAGAGTCACACACAATAAGGGACGCCACACCTTTGGGTTCAGTTAAATGCTCAAGTTTATCCAAGTAGATCACGTTAGATGCAGTTCATGAGGTAACAGTATATTTCATAAGTGGATGACACAATAGTTAGCGATGTACATATCAGTCAGGAGCTATTAAGGTTGTTCATACCGTATATGCAATCCAGGAAATAACAGTACTGCCTAGGGCACAGCTACCACTCACGTAGCTGTACACGCGCGCGCTTTACCTTCCTGTCACGTTGTGCGCGCTAACTGGTGACGACCTCAGAATGGGGCATCTAGCTGGGAGAGCTACTCGTAATCTCTGGCACATAGCACTGCAATGGGGAACATGAATAACAGCGCGCTACTCGTAATCAGTAGCGCGTAACACTTCACTATGGCACATGAATAACAGCGCGCTACTCGGACTCGATCGCACGTAACACTTCCATATGGCATAGGAATAACAGAGCGCTACTCGGAATCAATAGCAGGTCACACTTCAATATGGCCTAGGAATAACATAGCGCTACTCGGAATCAATAACATGTCACACTTCAATATGGCATAGAAATAACAGAGCGCTACTCGGAATCAATAACATGTCACACTTCAATATGGCATAGAAATATCAGGGCGCTACTCGGGATCACTGACTCTCAGTCCTCTGAAGCGGAGCAGGTAACACACAGCGGCCCTCGTAAGCACTGACTCCCAGAACTTCGAAGCGGAGCTTCCAGCGGGGCGCGCCACGGGACTCGGGAAGTAAGTCTCTAGGCTCCGGTGCAGTTCATTGAGCACCGCGCTTCAGTACAGCTTGAGGGGGCACATGGGAAGGATCCCTCGGCGGGGTCTCTTCCGTCGCGCAGTCAGGGGGAGGGGATCCCACGGAGAGGGAACTCGGCTAAGGGTGCGGTGTGGCTCCCAACCCACAGGGGGCGCACCGGGGGCGATTCCAGCCTCCGGACTTACCTCGATCTCGGCGTCAGCAGGCGTCCGCTCCCACGATGATGGGGGAACTCGGTCCCGGCCTCGCACACCTCTTCACGCAGCTGCGACGGCAGCGACGGGGCCCCGGGCTTCTCCGCGGGCCTCGTGACACGTCAGGGCACTTCACCAGGCCTCCAGGCTACGGCGGTGAGCGCAATGGCTTCGTCGTCACAGGGGGGGCTCAAATTAAGGATGGGGTTCTGTGCTCAGCGGAGCACGCTGCCGGGGGTCCCAGACCAGGACAGGAAGCGCGGGGGTCACAGCGCGAGTGCCTGGTCGATCCCCGGTGATTCGGCAATCTGCTTGGCAAAGAGTTTGAAGGGTCAGGCTGGACACGCAATCTCAGCGCTTGCATATAAGTTGTAAAGTTCAATCTGGACACGCAGTCTCAGCTCTAGCATATAAGTTTCTGTTCTCAGATGTCAGATGAAATCTTGTTGGCGCAGATGTATCTGGCGCCCTTAAGGGGTTCTGTTACAGGGGGTAGGAATGGAGAGGGCGACTAGATCCTTCCTAGTCAGGCTGGGCAGAGAGTCTCTGGGTCCTCCTACTACTGGGCAAGATCAGTGGGTTTCACAGGGTCCCTCACTCACTTAAGAGGCAGCACCTAAATCCTGTCACTCTCAGAGGCATAAGTCCCTGGCTAGGCCCTACCACTTACACTCCTGGTGGATTCTTCCAGCTCTGCTTCACCCCAATGGCCAACTCACCACAAAAAGTTCCCTCCCTCTCTTAAATAGCCCTAGGTCAGGTGACCTCTAGCCAAGGCGGCAAAAGAAAAGCCACACCTCCCTTCTAGAAGGTTCCCGGACATTCCAGGAGCTTCCCCACTCTACCTATGGGACAAAAAGGCGGGCTGGTGTCGCAACATTGTTGTGGGTTCCAGCCAGCTCCTGGCAGCTAGGGTGCTACTATGAAAGACCACTCTGCAGTAGCAGGGGTCTGTGGCAGCCATCTTGGGAGAAGGGAGCACCTGCACCTTAACACTGATTGGCAATGAAAAGGCGCTCGGAGACCTAGTCCAACATAAAAATGAGGGTGGAAAAAATGAGGCATGATACAAAAATGGAAGGGGAGACCACCCTAGGGCTGACAGGTCCAACATGCGCCCCCCCCCAGCCGAAAGAGGGGAGAGCTACCCAACCTCTAGGGAGTTCTCATCACTAAGGCGGAAAAACCTGGAGAGACCGTCAGCATTGGCGTGGTCAACTCCGGGCCGATGTTCCACCCGAAAATCCATCCCCTGTAGGGAAATGGACCACCTCAACAACTTGGGGTTTTCGCCTCTCATCTGCATGAGCCAGCGAAGGGGACGGTGGTCGGTCTGGATAAGGAAGTGAGTTCCAAAGAGGTATGGCCTCAACTTCTTCAGGGCCCAGACCACCGCGAAGGCTTCTCTCTCAATGGTGCTCCATCGCCGTTCCCGAGGGAGGAGTCTTCTGGATATGAAGGCCACTGGTTGATCTTGGCCCTCGGTATTGAGTTGCGAGAGCACCGCACCTATGCCGTGCTCTGATGCATCTGTCTGTACAATAAATTCCTTGCTGAAATCGGGTGTTGCTAGTACTGGAGCGGTACACATGGCATGTTTCAGCGTGTCAAAGGCTTCTTGGCATGCAGCTGTCCATATGACCTTGCGAGGTTGCTTCTTTGAGGTCAATTCCGTCAAGGGGGTTACGATGGTACCATATCCCTTGACGAACCGGCGGTAATACCCAGTGAGGCCGAGAAAAGCTCAGACCTCTGTTTGGGTCTTGGGGGGCTCCCAAACCAAGATGGTTTCGATTTTGGCCTGGAGGGGTTGCACCTTCCCTCCGCCCACCAGGTGTCCCAGGTACACGACAGATCCCTGTCCAATCTGGCACTTGCTGGCTTTAATGGTTAAGCCAGCGCGTTGCAGCGCCTGCAATACCTCCTGGAGGTGTTGCAGATGGTCCTCCCAGGTGCTACTGAAGACAGCTATGTCCTCCAAGTAGGTCGCTGAGAAGGACTCCAGGCCAGATAGTACCTGATTCACTAACCGCTGAAATGTGGCCGGAGCATTTTTGAGCCCAAAGGGCATCACTCGAAACTGATAGTGGCCCTCGGGGGTGGAGAACGCTGTCTTCTCCCGTGCTCCATCGGCCATGGCAATCTGCCAATATCCTGATGTCAGGTCAATGGTGCTGAGGTACCGGGCTGCTCCTAGCCGGTCCACCAGCTCATCTGCACGTGGGATGGGGTGAGCATCTGTCTTCGTGACAGAGTTCAACCCCCGGTAGTCCACACAGAACTGAAGTTCTGGCGTCGTACCCGGTGGGGCCGCTTTCGGCACCAACACCACTGGACTAGCCCACGGGCTGCTGGAAGGTTCTATCACCCCCAGCATCTTTGCCACCTCACGCTGGATGCTATCCTTCACTCGGTCAGAGAGCCGGTAAGACTTGTTCTTCACCGGGGGGCTGTCCCCTGTGTCCACGTCATGGGTACACAGCTGAGTGATTCCAGGTGTGAGGGAGAACAACGAGGCGAACTGTCCCAGGACATGGCGACAGTCTCTCTGTTGCTCTGGGGTCAAGGATGGGGAGAGGACTACACCTTCCACCGAACCATCCTTCTCTTGTACCGCAAGAAGGTCAGGAAGAGCTTCACTCTCTTCCTCTTCGCTCCCATCCGTCACCATAAGGAGAGCAAGCTCTGATCGCTCATGGTGCGGCTTCAGGCGGTTGACGTGGAGCACCCTGAGGGGCTGACGGGGGGGTTTTCATATCAACAACGTACGTGGTCTGGCCTCGCCGCTCCACAATGTCGAACGGGCCAGTCCACCGGTCCTGGAGGGCACAAAGCTCCCCAGGTTCCATAACCCACACCTTCTGTCCAACGTCTAACTCGACCGTCCGAGCGTTGCGGTCATACCACTCCTTCATCACGGTCTGGCTAGCCTCCAGGTTCTCTGTGGCTGCCTTCCACAGCTTGGCCATCTGGCTGCGGAACGCCAGCATGTAGCTGACAATGTCACGGGGAAGCTTCTGTGAAGTCTTCTCCCACCCCTCTTTCACTAAACTGAGGGGACCCCTAACGGGATGGCCGTAGAGCAATTCAAACGGGCTGAACCCGACTCCCTTCTGCGGTACCTCCCGGTAGGAGAATACCAAGCAGGGGAGGAGGACGTCCCATTTACGCCTCAAGCCCTCTGGAAGGCTTCGGATCATCCCCTTCAACGTCTTGTTGAAGCGCTCTACCAGTCCGTTAGTCTGGGGGTGGTAAGGGGTGGAGAACCGGTAGGTCACCCCACACTCCTTCCACATGGCCTGCATGTAGGCCGACATGAAATTGGTGCCCCTGTCCGACAGCACGACCTTCGGGAATCCCACTCGGGTAAAAATTCCCAACAGTGCCCGCGCCACCACCGGTGCAGTGATGGTCCTCAGAGGAATAGCCTCTGGGTACCTCGTGGCGTGGTCCACCAAAACCAAGATGAACCGGTGTCCCGCTGCGGTCGGAGGGTCCAATGGCCCAACAATATCGATACCGACCCTCTCAAAAGGGGTCCCGACCACGGGGAGCGGTTCCAACGGGACCTTCAATTTAGTCCCAGCCTTGCCACTGGCCTGACAAGACTTGCAGGTCTTGCAAAAGGTGTCTGATGCAATCCTCATCCTGGGCCAATAAAAATGGGGGACTAACCTTGCAAAGGTTTTGTCCTGGCCCAGATGTCCGGCTAAGGGGATCTCGAGCGCTAACTCCAGCAGGAAGGCCCGGTAACATTGGGGGACCACTATGGCCCTCGAAGATCCATGTACCGGCACCCTGGGCTCACTGTATAGGAGACCATCCTCCCAATACACGTGATAACCTCCCAGTTCCTGACTGGCCACTTGGGCTTCGGCCTGCCGCCGCATGCCTTCAAGAGTGGGGCACGCCCTTTGTGCCTGACAAATTCTTCCCGGGCAGGCCCTCCTTCCACATGCCAGTCAGCAAGGGTCGGCAAGTCCTCCACAGGAACGACATCTACCTCCGCGGACTCCGGGGGCACCTCTGCGGTCTCCCCAGCCATCTCACGAGGCATGTCCTCTACCACCTTCTTCTTTCCACGTTTGGCTTTGGGTTGGGCCATGATTCCAGGCTCCAACCCAGGGTGAGTTCCATGCCGGGCAGCCATGGACCGCGTGCTCACGCAAGTCCACCCTGGTAATCCCAGCATCTCGGTGTGAGCGTGAAACTCGACATCTTTCCACTTGGTGTGCTCCAGGTCGTTCCCTAGCAAACACCCCACAGGCAAGGCAGGGCTCACAGCAACTCTCAGTAGGCCTTTGACTCCTCCCCACTCAAATGGAACACGAGCCACTGGATAGTGACTCAAACTGCCGTCAGCCAATACGGCCGGATGGAACTCCTCGGGGACTACTTGGTCTGGGGACACCAGCCGCCGCACGACAGTGGTCATGCTGGCCCCTGTGTCCCTCAGAGCTTCCACCTCCTCCCCATTAATTCTCACCCTCTGCTGATATTTAGCAGTGTTCGGGGGCAGGGACACTACGGGGACCACCTCTCTATCCCCGAGTGAAACCAGCGTCAGGCCTGTCCACTCCCCTTCCCTATCTAAGGGCAGCTCCACCCCAAGCGCTATACTACTCACCCCGGGACTTTTCCCGCCCGTTGGGGCTGGGGGTCGCTTGCGACACTTGGGATCTCCCCTGTAGTGTCCAATCTCCCCACACTCGTAGCACCGCACAATCCTTGGCTGCTGACTCCTGTCAGGGTAAGTGGGTCTTGTGGAATTGGACGGGGGTGGGGTTCTTACTCCCTTCCCAAACTTATTTTGGGGACCTTTCGAGAACTCCACCTTTTTATCTCCCCCCTCTTTCTTCTGGGGGAAACCCTGTCCGCCTTTCGAGCCATCTCCCCCGGGGCCCTTGTGAGACACCCGGGTGCTCACCCAAATATCTGCCTCCTCCGCAAGCTCACGGGGATCCATCAACTTGCGGTCCACCAGACGTTGGCGCAGCTCCGGAAAGCTCTTATCCAAGAGGTGCTCCCTTAAAAAAAGATCGTACAACCCTTGGTAGTCCTGCACCTCGCTGCCACGCACCCAACCATCTAGTGCCTTCCTCGCATAATCAAAAAAATCTACCCACGTCTGGGCGGACAGCTTATGGCTGCCACAAAACTTTTGCCTGTACCTCTTGGGGTTGAGACCAAACTTTTTTAACAAGGCCTCTTTCATGGGGGCATACCTGACCTGATCCGCCTTGGCCAAATATAACAGGGTGTCCCTAACATTGGGAGGTATATACCGGTATAAACCACCTCCCCAATTACTCTCGGGTACCCCATGGGCAGTCAAGGCTACCTCGTATGCCTCCAACCATTTCATGATGTCGTCCCCCACGGTGTAATTGGCAATTACTTCTTTAGGTAGGTAGAATTTTGACTCGTGAGGTTCTTTAGGTATGCTGCCACCATTGTCCTTATTGGACATGTTCAATTGGAGGGCGCGTAACTCCAGCTCTTTTAGCTGAAGCTCGTGCGCCAGCTTCTTTTCCTCCATTGCCCATCTCTTGTTCTCTCTTTTTCTCTTTCTCTTTCATGTTCCAGTTTGGCCAGCTCCCATTTTAACTGCCTCTCCTCCCTTCTGTCCTCATACTCCTTTGGAGACGCGCTCCCACTAGACCCTGTCCTACTACTGGCCCCAGAACGTCTCCCTGGGGGCACATTTTCAGATACGTCTATGTTTAAGAGGTCAACCACCTCCTGGGCGCTCTCCTCCTGAGGTGCCTCTGGCGCCTCCTGTCCCTCATCTCCTCTCCCGTCTGGGTGGGCTTCTACCCATGCCCTAATGGCGGTGCGGAGTTCCGGTCCTTTGGCCTTCCGCATCCCAGGCACCCCCATCCCCTGCCCGAACTCCCTTAGTTGCTTCACAGTGTACCCCTCGAGGTCAGCTAACCGGAATTCCATTCTAGCAGGTGGGGACCTAGACACTAAGGAGAAAAATTCCTAGGGTATAGGCAACAGTTAACGGCTTACCAGGCTTCTTGCACTCTCAACCTGGTCAGTGGAAATAACAATGCAGTAATCAATGGTTTCAGAGCTCTAGAACAAATAGGCGTTTAATTGTGGCGCCCTTCGCCTCACGGAAGGGTGCTGTATGGTCACAGGTCCTAAGGATCCCACCTCTCGCCAACAATGTAGGAACCTGGGGTCACCAGGCCCTATGGGGCGGTAACGTGACACGAGCGGTCGGGCCACCAAAGGTCTGTGTGTTAAGCAACCATACAACACGCACTCCACACGGGACGAGAGTCACACACAATAAGGGACGCCACACCTTTGGGTTCAGTTAAATGCTCAAGTTTATCCAAGTAGATCACGTTAGATGCAGTTCATGAGGTAACAGTACATTTCATAAGTGGATGACACAATAGTTAGCGATGTACATATCAGTCAGGAGCTATTAAGGCTGTTCATACCGTATATGCAATCCAGGAAATAACAGTACTGCCTAGGGCACAGCTACCACTCCCGTAGCTGTACACGCGCGCGCTTTACCTTCCTGTCACGTTGTGCGCGCTAACTGGTGACGACCTCAGAACGGGGCATCTAGCTGGGAGAGCTACTCGTAATCTCTGGCACATAGCACTGCAATGGGGAACATGAATAACAGCACGCTACTCGTAATCAGTAGCGCGTAACACTTCACTATGGCACATGAATAACAGCGCGCTACTCGGACTCGATAGCACGTAACACTTCAAAATGGCATAGGAACAACAGAGCGCTACTCGGAATCAATAGCATGTCACACTTCCATATGGCATAGGAATAACAGAGCGCTACTCGGAATCAATAGCAGGTCACGCTTCAATATGGCCTAGGAATAACATAGCGCTACTCTGAATCAATAACATGTCACACTTCAATATGGCATAGAAATAACAGAGCGCTACTCGGAATCAATAACATGTCACACTTCAATATGGCATACAGGGGTGGGGGAATCGTGACGCCCGAACCAAGTTGTTTTTATCGGTGGGCAAGAAGATTTAATGTCTATTTCGTCCGACGGACAAGTAGACATTAAATCACGTAAATGAAACAGGCTGTGAGCACTATGGGGCTCACAGCCAATCAGAGAAGCGTGCCGGGAGCCTTTGGAGGCTTCTGATTGGCTGGCAGCCCATAACTGGGCTCTAGACAGTGATTGGCTGAGGGAGTGAAACGTCACTCAGTCTCTGCAAGTAGGAGTTTGTGGCCGCCGCGAGGTAAAATAAGGCGCACTAGCATAATGCCCGCCATAGCACTCGTAGAGTGTTCAAAAGGGTTATATTTTGCTCAGCTTGCAGATCGCTCCATAATTAGAATAGAACCGGTGTGCCTGCTGTGAGAGACTGTGTGTAACCTTGTGGTTCCAGAAAGCGCGGGCTCTCATCCCTGCTATTGGAGCGTGAGACGGAGCATAAAACGTGGGGGCGCTGAAGCAGAGGGCACAGTAAAGCAGTGCCGCAGTACCGGGGGATCCACAAATAAATTGACATTCTGCCCCCACTTGTTTACACGAGGCCCCCGTTATGTTGCAGGACCCTGCCGCCGCCTCTACCTAGTCCTCCTGTCCCATGGGCACCCGGAGATCACTGCTGCCACCGGCTTCCGATCCTCATTGCTTCGGGGTTGAGTGAGCGAGAGCCGACTGTGGGGTTTTGGAGGGGCTGTGGCCGAAGCGCTAGCAGAGACCACTGTAAACATCACTGGTTTCCACTTCCAGAGAAGCCCGCCAAAGGATCCGGTTTACGCGGCATTTGCATCAACCACGGTAAGGTGGGAAGTCGGATCGGCCTTTCCAGCCTACAGCTCTTCACGCTGCTGCTCCTGTCTTATCGGTTCAGGTAGGAAAGTTCCATCTGTGTGCTTTGAGGCTGCAGCCCTACCCCCTGTCCCCCCAACCCCCTCTTCCACCTGGTGGATATTGCACTTCAACAGAGGCGCAACTAGAGCCACATTTCGGGGGGGGGGGGGGGCTAAGAAAAAATTTCGGGGGGGGGGGCTGAAACTTTAAGCAATAGGCAGAGTGGAGCTGCAGGGGCTCTTAGAAGGGGTGAGCAATAGGCAGAATGGAGCTGCAGGGGCTCGTAGAAGGGGTGAAACAACAGCAACAGGCCTCATTAACATGGAAATGGTCTTTTAAAGACCTGTGAATTGCTCGGGTGCGGCTGTGTGACTGCCCGGGAAGCTGTCTCATCCCGGGCTGCCACACGCGACGGGGGGGGCCTGAAGCCCTGTGAGTCCAATGGGTGTTGCGCGCCTGCACTTCAAAGATTATCGGGTTTCAAGCCTGGCTTGACCATGAACCCACTGAGCTCCTATTATTGGGGCCCAGTCACTGCGTGTTTACTATGGCTTGTGACCTTTTACCAAATCCTCCCAGCACTACGCTGCCTCAGTTTGTAGGGTTTTGAATATTAATACATAGCTGTTAGCAGCACTTTCATTTCAACTTCCCTTCCCCCCCTCCCGTTTTGTGCTGTTGATAACATGTCAGGAAAGAGTGTCTTTGTTGCCCATGCTGTTCGGCGTCAGTGCCCTAGCTCCGGGAGCCCCAGAATTCAGTTAATTCAACACCTGAAGTACCAACAGATGTGACCAACCGTTGCTATTGTAGCCGTGCTGTAAGTCATGCCAACTGCGCACGTTTCCATTGCTATGCAGAGAGCTGATTAGAACCCCCGGGGACCCCCTTTCACACCAGATGTGTGACACAGAATTGCCATACTGGGCAATTTCCCTCACAAATGGGCGATATCTTTCCCATTTGTGAGAGAAAATGCTCAATTGGCCGGTGCCTAGTATTTTAGTGTGTATAATTAAGTCCGTTGTACGCATTTCATTTAAGCTGCCGCAGCGCTGCAGTTTCTTTCTTGAGCTGCCAGGATTGCTTAAATGCTAACTTTAACTGTAAAAGGACACTGGATAATTAATAGGTAAAGAGGTTGTCCAGATTATACCACGTTGGTAAAGCGGGGACGTGAGCTTGGATTAGAAGGCGCATTTTCGGACTCTACAGCCAAATGTCCCCTCTGCATAACACATTTGATTTACAGTGCAGTGGCGCCAATTTAATAGTGCTACTTAATAAGAAAAATAAATGAATGTGACAGTCCTTGTGTAAATGTAACGGGCGCTCATGTAAAGCGCTCCAATACCTTCAGATCGAATTCGCGCTCTATAAAACCGCAAAAAAATGCCATTCTTTTATTAGCACTCAAAGTCTTATGCAAGCGTATTCAGGCCATATTAAAATTTACATTGATCCATCGGGTGAATGAATGTCCTGCATTTTTTAAGTGCGTGCACACAACCTAACCGTGCAAGTGGCTGTGGGCACAGGCCATCCGCTCAGAGCATGGATACCCCTTTAAAAGCAAGACATTCTTTCCCTCCTTTATTGTGCCCCAAGGTGAGAGAACCGCACAGGGGGTCTGCATTAGGGACATTTCTGCAAGCCTCACCGCCCACGGGTATTTCCACAATATCTGCACACAGCAACAGAAAAGGCGAAACTTGACCCAGGCGAGAACAGGCAGCGCAATGGCTCTATTTCCATTTCAAAAGGTTGAAGCTGTTTTTTCCTCACCTTCTTATCTGTAACTCAGTGGTGTGCTGAACCTTCCCCCACCCCCTCGCTCTGTCAGCTGGAAGAGGGAGTGAGGGCTACAACTGGGCCCCTCTTAGCCTGTCAACCTCAAAATAAAGAGCAATGAATTCTACTTATGTTTGATGTGTGGACGGGAGTAGGTGGGACAAGTGGATTTTACAGGACATGTAGATCTCAGTGGCATTTTGTCCCATGGACAAGTAGATTATTTTGAAAATTCCACACCCCTGGGCATAGAAATATCAGGGCGCTACTCGGGATCACTGACTTTCAGTCCTCTGAAGCGGAGCAGGTAACACACAGCGGCCCTCGTAAGCACTGCCTCCCAGGACTTCGAAGCGGAGCTTCCAGCGGGGCGCGCCACGGGACTCGGGAAGTAAGTCTCTAGGCTCCGGTGCAGTTCATTGAGCACCGCGTTTCAGTACAGCTTGAGGGGGCACATGGGAAGGATCCCTCGGCGGGGTCTCTTCCGTCGCGCAGTCAGGGGGAGGGGATCCCACGGAGAGGGAACTCGGCTAAGGGTGCGGTGTGGCTCCCAACCCACAGGGGGCGCACCGGGGGCGATTCCAGCCTCCGGGCTTACCTCGATCTCGGCGTCAGCAGGCGTCCGCTCCCACGATGATGGGGGAACTCGGCCCCGGCCTCGCACACCTCTTCACGCAGCTGCGACGGCAGCGACGGGGCCCCGGGCTTCTCCGCGGGCCTCGTGACACGTCAGGGCACTTCACCAGGCCTCCAGGCTACGGCGGTGAGCGCAATGGCTTCGTCGTCACAGGGGGGGCTCAAATTAAGGATGGGGTTCTGTGCTCAGCGGAGCACGCTGCCGGGGGTCCCAGACCAGGACAGGAAGCGCGGGGGTCACAGCGCGAGTGCCTGGTCGATCCCCGGTGATTCGGCAATCTGCTTGGCAAAGAGTTTGAAGGGTCAGGCTGGACACGCAGTCTCAGCACTTGCATGTAAGGGTAAAGTTCAATCTGGACACGCAGTCTCAGCTCTTGCATATAAGTTGTAAAGTTCAATCTGGACACGCAGTCTCAGCTCTAGCATATAAGTTTCTGTTCTCAGATGTCAGATGAAATCTTGTTGGCGCAGATGTATCTGGCGCCCTTAAGGGGTTCTGTTACAGGGGTAGGAATGGAGAGGGCGACTAGATCCTTCCTAGTCAGGCTGGGCAGAGAGTCTCTGGGTCCTCCTACTACTGGGCAAGATCAGTGGGTTTCACAGGGTCCCTCACTCACTTAAGAGGCAGCACCTAAATCCTGTCACTCTCAGAGGCATAAGTCCCTGGCTAGGCCCTACCGCCTACACTCCTGGTGGATTCTTCCAGCTCTGCTTCACCCCAATGACCAACTCACCACAAAAAGTTCCCTCCCTCTCTTAAATAGCCCTAGGTCAGGTGACCTCTAGCCAAGGCGGCAAAAGAAAAACCACACCTCCCTTCTAGAAGGTTCCAGCACATTCCAGGAGCTTCCCCACTCTACCTATGGGACAAAAAGGCGGGCTGGTGTCGCAACATTGTTGTGGGTTCCAGCCAGCTCCTGGCAGCTAGGGTGCTACTATGAAAGACCACTCTGCAGTAGCAGGGGTCTGTGGCAGCCATCTTGGGAGAAGGGAGCACCTGCACCTTAACACTGATTGGCAATGAAAAGGCGCTCGGAGACCTAGTCCAACATAAAAATGAGGGTGGAAAAAATGAGGCATCATACAAAAATGGAAGGGGAGACCACCCTAGGGCTGACAGGTCCAACAGAATTCATTTAAAATGCCTTTTCCAATACAATGCACATGGCAGCCAGAATTACCCCAAGTCATCGTGATGATGCCATCAAACCAAGCACGTCACTTTATCTTATTTTGTTCAATTTATGCAGGCACAAGATGCACCTTTTTGATTCCTGTGTTGGGCCAGGTAGAGATTAAGCAACACCAGCAAGCAGTGAAATGTTTGCAAAAGCTAGTCAATCAATCAATCAATCAAAAGACCTTTATTCGAATTACTTGAATTCATAAAAGTACAGACATAAAAAACAATTCATTGATACAATATACATAATACAATTTTTTAAAAATTTTAAAAAGGGAACTAAGACAGCAATCTTTCAAGGGTTTTCCATCATATTGCGTACACGGATTATTAGTCTTAAAAAGGTACTAGTACGAAAGGTCAGTTCCTCAGTATCCAGGGAGAGTAACATCAAGCGAGACTCCTCCAAGGAGAGGGGTCTTTGTTTTCTAAAATAGGGTGTTAAGAGCCAATTAATATATTTTAAATAAAATTTGCAAAAAAATAGAAAATGCAGATCATTCTGTTTGCTGGTACCATCACAGGGGCAAGGGTTACATTCTGTAGTGTGATTATAACCCAAAGGAAAGCCCAGCAAACATTTTATAGAACCTGCCCTTAATCGAAATAACAGAGACCTCTCCCAACTAGACATAGGCAAGGTAAGATAGAGTGGGAGGGGTTGCCTTGACAGATCATCCTCCATGTATCTGACAACAGTTGATTTGGATATTTCCCTTTCCATCCTTTCAGTTTCAAAGAGTGCGTATAGTGCTTGTTTGACCTCGACCTTATCTTGGCATCCGATTCTGGAGGGATCTAAAAAGAGATCTCCTTTATTCACGGCACTTAATAATTTTAGGACCCCAGCAAGCCATGGAATTAAGAGGCCGTGATCACATTTAAGACAATCTTTAATTATGTCTTGTGTTAAAGAGGCAGCATTGTTCCTCCAGATTCTCAGCCAGAATAAAGCTGGTCTACATCTGATAAAATCGCTAATATAAGGGAGGTTCAACTCTTTGTGACAAATAAATTCGGAGGACGAGATTGGGGCACCCAGTACTTTCCTACAGAAGCGTGTCTCTTCTCGTTGGATACCGGGGGTTTTAGCAGAGCCCCAAACTTCTGCCCCATAAGTGGCAACAGGGATACACTGTAATCTAAAAACTTTTAAAATAGCACTGGTTGCACCTAATTTTTTAGGGTGTGGAAGACTCAATATTGAGTTGATGGCCTTCGAGAACTTACTCATGGCGTGGGCGGAATGCCCACTCCATGAGTTGTTCGCAGCGAAGGCCACCCCAAGATATATAAAAGAATTTACATAGTCAAGTTTGTCAGACCCGATATGGATAGCATTAAGTTTCCGTTTTCCGGGTCCACATGACATAACGAAAGATTTTTTGAAGTTCACACGCAGGTCTAATCCCTCCATATGATGGACAAAGTTTTCCACGAGTAAACGGAGGGCATTAGGGGTGCGGGCCATAAGGACCGCATCATCTGCGTATAACAGAACTGGCAGGGGGTGCCCCAGGACAGTTGGGACATCTCTAGTTACTTGTTTTAAAACCTTTGCTATGTCATTGATGTAAATAATAAACAGCAGGGGTGCTAAAACGCACCCCTGTCTAACCCCCCTACCGATTTTTATGGCTCCGGAAACTTCGCCCCCCGACCCAATTCTAACTTGAGCCCTAAGATCAGTATGGAGGTGCGCCAAAAAATGCACTAGGGGCTCGTCCAGTCCATAGTTGAGAAGCATGGGCCACAATTTTGATCTGTTTACCAGATCAAACGCAGATGAAAGATCCATAAAGGCGAGGTATATAGGGGACGATCGAGCGACGGTATACTTATCAATTATTAGTTTTAAATTCAGACATTGCTCGACCGTGCCCACCCCGCTCCTAAATCCCATCTGGCATGGATCCAGCAGGTCAGAATCTTCCGCCCACTCTACCACCCTATTATAAATGACTCGTCCAAGTATTTTTAGAGTATTGTCCAAGAGCGAGATTGGGCGATAGTTAGCTGGGTCTGACCTATCGCCCTTTTTATAAATTGGGACAATAATACTGGAAGACCACGTCGTAGGGATAGGCGCTCTTGTCAGACTATTAAAAACATTATGTAAAATTGGTGCCCATAGATCTGGACTGTGCTTTATAATATCTATGGGAAGGCCGTCTGGTCCAGGGGCCTTGTTGCTAAGGCTCTCTCTGACGGCTATCATCACCTCGGAATAATCGATCCGCAAATCTCGCAGCTGTCCCAAATCTGGGGTATTTGTTTCTTCAAAAGGGGCAGCATATATATTCGAAAAGTGGGCTTCCCAAGTGTTGCTGGTTATATTACAGCCAATTGGGGATAAATGTTTACCCGTGTCGCGCATTTTCCTGACTGCGGTCCAAAATGGTCCACTGCTCTTCATATTAGCGCTGACAACCAGGGATTCCCATTGTTCCATCAAAAGTGCCGCTTTTCTTTCAGCTATTTTTAGTTTATAGAGTTTCCTAGCTGATTGTACCTCCACTATATTCCTTGGCTTGATGGTTAGTACCCTGCGCAGTTCCCTGTTTGCCATGGAACAGGCGGAGTCGAACCATCTTGGGTCTTTTGCCTTAGTGGGTAGTGGGACTAACAAATAGTTTTTAATTGCCACAGACAGTTTACCAAAATCTGCGACTATTCTGTGGCAGTCCCCGTCGGGCAATAAGCAAGAATTTATTAATGCAAGGTGATCGTTTTTTACACGATCCATTAGGGCTTCACAATCAATTCCCCTCCATTTTAGACGAAGACCATCACCTGATGGCGTAATATCTCTCGCGCCATTAAATTTTGCATATACTGGGCTAGATCCCAAGTATAAGGTGACTGTAAGGGGATTGTGGTCTCCATATGATGTCTCAACCACATTTGAGTCAATGACACGGTCTATTAGGCAGGGGGATGCGAAAATAAAATCGATCGTTGAGTGAGAATCTCTCCCTCTATGCGTGGGGGCACAAATCATCCTTGAGGATTGGCTTACTTCCATTACATTGCTAAGGATATGTTCATTTAATATCTTAGCAAGCTCAATGCCTCTACGATCTGCTAAATCTTGGCAGCTTTTATCCTCTAATCGGTGCTTTTCAGGAATCTTCGCATTGAAATCACCCCCAATAAGGATCCCTGACTTCTCGTCTGTGCCTATATTTATGTTAGTTTCAAAGTGTACCAATAAATTAGAAAGTGCTATATAGTTCCTGTTTGGTCTTGAATTAAAATCGTTATTGTAAAAATTAATTAAATAAATCTTGGTCTTACTTTCTTTATATTGAATTTTATCCATGTAATGTGTTACATGCTTTCATGGCATTTTGCCGAAATAAAGATACTTCTCACAATATTTAGTGGCTTGGAAGTTTGCCATTTCAACACCTGTCTGCCACGGTCATGCAAATGGTGTGTGGAAGGTCAAATTGTCTTTTGAGATCTCTAAAGATTACCTGTTATATTTCCAGAACGATTTTTTATTTTTATTAAAGTTACATTTTTTTCAAATTAGTCAGAAGACTAGGATTGTGTTGTGATCTTGTATATGTATATGTCCTCATCTCTGTAGAGTTGTGCTCCTTTAAATGCACCTGCACACTTGGAGTTTAGAACCCTGCTCCAGTGTAGTGTATTCTATACCAGTCAGTTAGATACTGTGGCTAAAAGGCTGGCTGTGTGTTGGTGTTAGAAGACCAATAAAAAAAGAAGAGCTGGAAAAAAAAAGGACTTTAAAAATGAGTTCAGGGGCGTGGCTGACTGCCAGACAAGATGGCCGCAGCCCAACGGAGCTCCGGGGGTGAGGCTGATTTCCCCGCCATCCGATCAATAATCCGCATTAAAGAACGAGCGCAAAGTCCAAGCGCGTGACGCCGAGACGAAGCGGCACCGATTGATGTAATTTGGCTGTCCCCCCGTGACCCGCAGCGCAGCCGCTGCCGAGCCGTCCACTGGGGCCTGCACCCTCGGCCGAGACCGGGGCCTCGATTTTGGAGACGCGGCCCGGGTGCTGGGTGTGAGACCCGGGGTCGCCGGGAGAAAGTGACGGAAACCCGGAAGTGCGGCGGGGGAACCTAGAGCCGGAGCGGACTAATCGGCGGCCTTGGGACGGCCTGGGGGAAGTACCGAGGGTCTGAAGCTTCGGTGAGAGCCCTGGTGCAAGACTGAACGGCCGCATTAAAGCAGTGAGTACTGTGCAGCGGGATCGGTAAGGAGCCGCGGGAAGGCGGCGCATGACGCAATATACGCTGCTGTGCTGAGCACTGGAGTTAAGCGGCAAACGGCGGAGGGTGCCCTGAGTGTAGCGCTTGAGGAGATCCGACTTGGTAGTGCACTGCGCACCCACGCCGCCCCCGAGTCTTGAGTGCCAGGTGGAGCGGAGGTGGCACACTGAACCTTCTGTGGTGAAGTGCACGGCCAGGAGGGACGTACGGACAGGAGCCTTGGAGAGCCGGTGGATGACCCAGGGGGGCGCCTATGAACGCGCCTCCTGCTAAAAAGCGGCAGTAACGTCTGTGGAGTGGCTGCGCCTCGTGCTGTGCGAGGTGCGAAGACATCCTCCCGGGGTTCTGCGCTCCGCCACTTGGCCTACAGTGCGCTAAGGCAATTGAAGGGACTGCTAACCGGCTTTACAATGAGCGGCAGAGGGAATCGGGTGCATCAGCAAGGAAAACTGGCCAAGTATGCTTATACTAAGGACTCTCCCCCAACGCCAGAACACGCTGGGCGTACGGAGAAGGTCTCGGACGACGCTGGAACGCCTAAAGTGACATTGGAGGATATCATGGCCGCCCTTCATAGTGTGCAGACGACAGTGGGGTCTATTTCCACGGATGTGACCTTCCTCAGAGCTGACTTCCAGAAAATGTCCGCTAGAGTCACGGAGGTTGAGCAAGCAACGGCTACCCTGGCGAAGGACTCTAGTCTCCTGCTCCAAAAAGTGTCGCAACTGGAGACCGAAAACAAGCGCATGGCGGCGAGACTTGATGATCAGGAAGGGCGATCCCACCGCAACAACGTGCGCATTACGGGCATTCCTGAGAGTGAAGGGAGTCCGGCCATGGATCTATATGTGGAAAACCTCCTAAAAACCGGACTGCAACCCAGGGGACTTTCTGCCTTCTTCTCGGTGGAACGGGCGCACAGAGTACCCGGGGGCAGGCCTAAGGTCGGGGCTCCTCCCCGGCCAGTCCTAGCCCGCATCTTCAATTTTCGAGACCGGGATGCCATTCTCCAGAGGGCCCGGGTGGCGCCGCCCTTGCGCATACAGAACTCGGTGGTGTCCTTCTTCTCGGACTACACGGCGGCTGTGTCGGCGCGCCGAAGAAGCTTCCTAGAGGTTAAGAAAAAATTGAGGGCCCGAGAACTGCCCTACTCCATGATATTTCCGGCCAGACTACGGGTTGTGGCGGATGGAAAGACTTGGTTTTTCGAGTCGCCTGAGGAGGCTCACGAATGGCTTGAGGGGAGGCAGCAGGTGAAGAACTCTGGACGCTCGGACAGGCGAAAGCGGCCTCCTGAAGGGACGGAGGTCCCTGCTGACTACGGCCGCAGCGTGGAGGATGAGGAACGATCGCGTCAGGAAGCTTGATAATGAGGCGCTATACGTCCACCCTTTATCTAAAAGGTGCAGGGTAGGGGGAATGATTGCTGGAGCACGCGGTGCCTGTTCAAACACGCTTCAACATCTGAACATTTGGACGCTCAGACTGGGGATGTTCTTGGTCCTCGTCGGACCTCCCGCTCCTTACACGCAAGTATTGTATCGGGGTTTGGGTTCTAAGCACTCTGCTGAGTTGGGGTGGCGGGCAGTTTGGAGTCCGTATGGCAGGGAGGCAGGGAGGGGGTCGGGGGGCGATGGGTTTGTTTTCAAGGGTTTTTTAAAAGTAATTGTTCAAGCTGAAAGTGGTGATCAAAAATGCAGTACATACCCTAATGTGGAATGCGCGATGCTGCCTCCGCAGCGTCAACTCTTTTCAGCGCCCACCGCCATAATGTCTGATATTACAGGCGGGGCATCTGGGACCGGTTCTGTCACCCTGATGCCGCCTCTCTCTTTGCTCACGTGGAACGTGCGTGGCTTGTGTGACAAAATTAAACGCGGTCTAGTCCTACATAGTCTTAAGAGGTGTGCCCCGACGGTGGTCTTGCTACAGGAAACCCATCTTCTTAGCACCTCTAGTAAAGCAATGGACCGGTGGGGGTACAAAATGGCGTTCTCCGGGTCTAGGGGGGTAGGTATACTGGTGCGAAAACAGTGCCCGCTAATTATCCATCAACTTAAAACTGACGGGTCAGGGAGGTTTGCAGCGATAGCCACCCAATGGGAGGGGCGGCCCCTAAACATAGTCTCAGTTTACATTCCTCCTGCATTGCATGCCACAGCACTGCCGGCCCTTAGTAAGTTTCTCCTGGACCTGCCAGAGGGAGACCTGATCCTTGGGGATTTCAATGCAGTGGTTGACGAGTCGCTGGATAGATACCCTACACGAGTGGGCGGTGCGGGAGTGTCCCGTTTTGGGAGCTTTATCGAGGCACTGGGTCTGTCGGATTTGTGGCGGCTACAGCACCCAACAGTACACATATCACTCTGGGGTGCATAATAGTCTAACAAGGATAGACTATTTCCTGGGTTCAGCTGGTAGTCTTAGCAACATAGATAGCATAGAGATCAGACCCAGAGGTATATCCTACAACTCTCCGATACTCCTGCAATACACGCACTACCACCTCGCACGTCGTCGTATCCCTCCAATACACCCCGGCTATCTCCCGGTTCCTGCGGTCCGTAAGGTGCTCATGACAACAACCAACCTTTACTTTCTGGAAAATGCCCCCTCTGTTGCCTCGCCGACAATCTTATGTGAGGCATATAAAACAGTCCTCAGGGGGCAGGCTATTGCTACCATTGCAGCACACAAGCGTGGAAAACAGGCGGAATTGTAGTCGATCGAACAAGAGTTGCGCGCGGCGGAGGCTCAGAAAGCCCGGGACCCCACCCCTGAGACTTCTTGTGCCCTACATGTTCCACAAGGCGTACCTCACGGACCGCACTAAACAACAGCTGACAGCCACGCGACACAAGATATATGACCTCGGTGATAAGGCGGGGAAGCTACTGGCATGGCTCAATAGACGTGATAGGGGCGCCAGATGGATAGCGCAGCTTAGCTCCGGGGAGGGTCAGATAACAACCGAACCGTGCAAGATAGTACATACTCTGGCACGCCACTTCCAAACAGTCTACTCCTCCGCCTCTACCATGACAGTGGATGAAGCGCGGACGTGCGTGAAAGATTTAGCAATGCCTAGACTCACCCCGGAGGCGGTGAGTGCTCTGGAAGCTGACATTACAGTAGAAGAGATACAAATGGCAATCGGTGCACTGCAGTCTAGTAAAGCAGTGGGACCGAACGGCATACCGATCGAGCTCTATAAACGGACAGCCGGAACTATTGCCCCCCATTTGCTCAACATGTTCACTGACAGTCTCCGAGTGAGCGAACTCCCGCCGGATCAACGAACGGCCACCATAGTGGCTATATTGAAACCGGGCAAACCTGCTTCTAAGTGTGCCTCCTACCGTCCTATATCACTGCTCAATGCAGAGGCAAAGATCCTCACGAAACTCCTGGCGTCTAGGCTAACGCCACGGTTTCATGCCCGGTAGAAGTACAGCCCTTAATTTGAGGCGCTTGTACGGCGTGTTGGCTCGAGCGGAGCAATTACAGGAACCGGCGGTGCTGCTTTCATTGGATGCGCAAATGGCGTTCGATCTGGTTGAGTGGCCCTTCCTGTTTGCAGTGCTACTACACCTGGGCTTTGGACCCAAATTTTGTGCCTGGGTCCGGCTCCTTTATACCAAACCAATGGCCCACGTCACTGCTAACGGACACATGTCCGACGATTTTCCCTTGGCACGGGGCACGCGACAGGGATGCCCCCTGTCGCCCCTGCTCTTTGCCCTGGCGCTGGAGCCCTTGGCGGCATGGATACGCTGGGAGCCCATGATACGAGGACTCCAATGGTCGAATGACTGGGAAGACCGTGTCTCCCTCTATGCGGATGACGTGTTGCTCTATCTGTCTTCCCCGCGATGCTCTATACTGACATTACTCAATATTTGCAAGATCTTTGGAAGAGCATCCGGCTACACCATAAACTGGTCCAAATCGATAATGTACGTACTGCGCGGCCCTCCTCCTAGACTCCCAGCGGACTGCCCACTCCAGACAGCGGAGGGATACTTTAAGTATCTGGGTATTTATGTCACTGCGGATCCAACAGACTTTCTAAAATAAAATTTGCAGCCCCTGATAGACCGCCTCAGGCGAGACGTACGCCACTGGGGTGCGTTGCCATTAACTCTGCTGGGGAAAGCGGCCCTATTCAAAATGATGGCCCTGCCCCGATTCGTGTACGTACTGGAAAATACGCCATGTCACATGCCACCCGCGTACTTTCGCACAATTGCGGCGCAGGTAACTAGTCTTCTGTGGGGTGGTAGACCGCCGCGCATTGAGCAGTCCAAATTAACCTGCGGCTGGTGCGACGGAGGGATAGCGCTACCTAACATCCAACTTTATTACTGGGCAGCACAGCTGAAGGTAATTAATCAATGGCTTCAGGCCCCGCAGACATACCGCGCATTCAAGGCAGACAGAGACATACTAGGCGCTAGGGGTGTGCTGTCACCCCTGTATGATGGTAAAGTGGCCCCAACGCTCATTGGTCCACTTAGACAGACTGTCGCCATCTGGCATGCGGCGCAGGCCAAGTTAGGATGGCGCGGGGTATTGACCCAACTTACACCTTTGTGGGACACAAAGCAACTTGGAAACCTTAGAAGCTCCAGGGGGTTCGATAACTGGGACAACATCGGGATCTCTACGGTGGGCGACATGTGGCACAAGAGTGAAATAATTACATTCGCACGTCTTCAACAGCAATACGAACTGGCGCCCTCAGAGTGGTTTTGTTACACACAAATTAAACATGCCTTGCTATCGAAACTACCACCTGACACGAAGGTACCAGAAGCACCGCCTTTGGAAGACCGATTATTGACGGACTACATGCCAAAGAAAGCCACGTTGCTCACGTATCGCAAACTGGTAAACAACCTGACGGACCCAATGGGTCCTCTCCGGGAGAAATGGTCCCGCGATGTAGGCGAGTTTGACGAACCAGAATGGCGGGAGGCATTGGCTTCGCCACGGGAGGCGGGTATACCCTCCAGGCTCCGGCTGGTACAACTCCGCATTTTTCACCGCTCATACTACACCAGGCACACTCTGCACAGCATAGGTAGTGCAATACATCCGTTCTGCTTGCGCGGCTGTGGGGAGGTGGGGAACTTTTTTCACACCATATGGGAATGTCCCCGAATCCAAGAATACTGGAAGCAAGTGATGCGGACACTGTCACAGTCCGGGGGAGTGTCATTAGTGCCGGAACCTAGACGCTGCCTATTGAATGTATGGGAACCTAACAACCTCACTCGCCAGGCACAGAGCTGGGCTACGTTGGGGATCATGATAGCTAAGCGCAATATAGCCCAAAAGTGGGGTATAGGGGAGACACCAAAGTTAGCCGCATGGGGGAAAGACATGGACGAGGCCATGCTAGCTGAAAGATCGGCCTTTATTAGGCGGGGATGCCCTTGTAAGTGGAGTAAAGTATGGGGGGCATGGAATAAATTCCATGCCCCCCATGCATAACCCCGCATGCATGAAACTTGGCAGGGCTGCTTCTGAGCACCGCATGTAGCCCTAGTACATCTCCGACTAGTCTCCGCTGCTGCCTCAGATCGCCCTTGCCCTACGGTGCTCCGCTGCTCCCCTACAGCCTCAGTGCTCCTCAGAGCCCTCTGCGGTCTCCGTGCATCTCTGAGGTGTTATACCTTTGGTGCTCCTCTGAGCCTCCTGCACCCTCAATGCTCCTCTGAGCCTCCTGCACCCTCAATGCTCCTCTGAGCCTCCTGCACCCTCAATGCTCCTCTGAGCCTCCTGCACCCTCAATGCTCCTCTGAGCCTCCTGCACCCTCAATGCTCCTCTGAGCCTCCTGCACCCTCAATGCTCCTCTGAGCCTCCTGCACCCTCAATGCTCCGCTGAGCCTCCTGCACCCTCAATGCTCCGCTGAGCCTCCTGCACCCTCAATGCTCCGCTGAGCCTCCTGCACCCTCAATGCTCCGCTGAGCCTCCTGCACCCTCAATGCTCCGCTGAGCCTCCTGCACCCTCAATGCTCCGCTGAGCCTCCTGCACCCTCAATGCTCCGCTGAGCCTCCTGCACCCTCAATGCTCCGCTGAGCCTCCTGCACCCTCAATGCTCCGCTGAGCCTCCTGCACCCTCAATGCTCCGCTGAGCCTCCTGCACCCTCAATGCTCCGCTGAGCCTCCTGCACCCTCAATGCTCTGCTGAGCCTCCTGCACCCTCAATGCTCTGCTGAGCCTCCTGCACCCTCAATGCTCTGTTGAGCCTCCTGCACCCTCAATGCTCCGGTGAGCCTCCTGCACCCTCAATGTTCCTCTGAGCCTCCTGCACCATCAGTGCTCCTCTGATCTCCCTGCAGCGTTTGTGCTCCTCTCAGGTAGTCTAAGAGCTGAGATGCTGCAGGTAGTCTAAGACTTTTGGTTATTGAAAGAGATTATCCCGTAGGCGCCATCTTGAAAGGCTAGGTCGGTGACTGTCGGGCTGAACTGTAACCGTGATCATTGCATGGTGTGAGAGGGATCTTGGCTCAATAGATTAGTCAACCGAATCAGCGCTGTTGTTGCCAAGAAATGGTCTAGCCATGCATATGATTTGTGCTCTGCAGAGTAATACGTATAGTCTTATGTCCCCAAGTGTAGTTGACGCCAGATGTCTTGCAGGCCCTGTTCTTCAAGCCACCATCTGCCCTCTGGTGAGAATGCCCCAGTTTGCACGGTCCTTTGGCAGGAGTGGTCTAGTGTGTTGTTCATAACCAGATTAAAATCTCCCCCAACCAGTATTGCTGCTTCAGGAAATGCCAGAGCATCTGTGAGAGACCTAACTATAAAGGGTTCTTGCTGTGTGTTTGGGGTGTAGATGTTGACAAGGGTGAAATGTATGGAGCCCCATTGAATTCGAAGTGCGAACAAGCGCCCCTTTACTTCAGAGAGTATGGATAGTGCCTTGCCTTCAAATTTCGCACCAAAGAGGAAAGCAATATGTTGGAACTGGGTTTGCCAATTCACAAGGGTAGCCTGGCTCGTGGCAGGAAGGCACCCAAAGGCATTCTGTGTAAAGTAGCTGTGCAGCACACGCATCCACCTAGGCAGAGTAACGCACGCAATGATCTGACACCACACCACTTGTGTTTAAAAACAAGACTCTTTATGTAGCGTTTTGTAGCAGGAAGTAAATTAGCATGAATTCATTAAGATAGGAGCAAAACATTGGCACTAAATTAGCATGAATTCATTAAGATAGGAGCAAAACATTGGCAGTAAATTAGCATGAATTCATTAAGATAGGAGCAAAACATTGGCAGTAAATTAGCATGAATTCCTTATACCACCAGCACTTCAACCCGCTCTAATAGTGTCACGGTAACTGGGGATCATCTCCCCTTGTAATGGGAGCAATCTGGTGTATGGCTTCCAGTTACCACAATCAAAGGGGGTTCCTTATGGGACTTTTGCGCTTGCCTTGTGGCTCTCCTCAGCCTCATACGCTTGGTCCCAGTATCTTCCTGAATGACCTGAGCCTCCTGACGTCCCCCCAGGCACAAGAGGCCCAGTCCCAGTCTCTCCCGGGGAGGGGCGGATGCGGGCTGCCTCCTGAGGGATGAACGCTTCTCGGCAGCCCCCCTGCGCGCTCCTCGGGTCTCCGCGCGCCTCCCCTGGGGAAGTTACCTGCGTTCTTCGGCCATCCGGGGCCCTTGCGCCGGTCTCTCCCAGCCGTCAACTCCGGAGGGAGGCTTCAGGGGAAGACGCGATTCCGCCCACTCCCGCTGGGAGCAGCGCCGCTGGCGTGAGGTAATGACGGAGCTCTGTGGAGGCTGGACGTGGGCGGGGGCGAGGCCTACGACACGGCCGGCGCCCCGTCACGTGATGGTGGAGAGCTTCCTTGGATCGGCTGCGGCCGCCGGTGCCTCCGCGCCGATGATTTTCCTCAGCTGATGTGGGGGGTCACGAAAGGGACGGCCCGCCCCCTGACAGTTGCAGTGGCAGCCACCCCGGGCAGCGGCAGTGAGTTTGGGGCAAATTAACACTTCTCAGCTTTCGCGCTGCAGGAACTCTGGCAGCGGCGGTGTAGTGGGGGTCAATTAGCGCTTCAGAGCCACGGCGCTTTAGGACTCAGTTCTTCAGGGGCAGGACAGCGTCCATCCAATTTAGTGCTTCTAGCGCATAGCGCCGGGGTCTGGAGGGGGATCAGTACTGACAGAGTCAATGAGGGGGGGGGGGGGCTCGGGAGAGGATACTCGATTGAGTCCCCAGCAGTTCTTCGCTCAGGTGGTGATCTCTTCGGCTCTGATAGTACGCGGCCCTTTTTCCTGACGAGGGGTTGGTTAGACAGTTAGGGGGGGGGTTTGAGTTGGAGACTGCTATCAGTCAGGCCTCTCTGGATGGTCCCCTGGGGATTCCCTCACACTGGGCCAGGTCAGTGGGTTTGGTCAGGTTTCCTCACACAACTTAGAGGGCAAGGCCTAGACCTAGTCACCCCTAGTGGTATAGGTGCCCCCTCCCCCTTCCGCCTAAAACTCCAGCACAGGGTCCCCCCAGGTCAGTGGTACCTCAACAACTGACTAGAAAGTTTCGCGCCCTTTCTATATATACTCCCAGGTCATGTGACCACTCCCTATTCCGGAAGGTTCCAGGGGTTTCTACATTCTAGGTATGGTCAGGGGAGTCAGGCTGGTGATGTCACAATACTTAGAGGTTCTAGCCAGCTCCTGACAACTAGGGCGCTACTAGAAAGACCGCTCCACAGTAGCAGGGTTCTGTGGCAGCCATGTTAGTAGTAGAGAGCACCTGCACCTTAGCATTGACTAGCAATGGTAAGGTGCCCGGAGACCTAGGGCCAACCAAAAAGAGGGTAGAAAAAAATGAGGCAAGGGCGAGAAAAAAAAAACCAGGAAAAACCACCCTAGGGCGGACAGGTCTAACAGGCGTCCCCCCCCAGCCGAAAGCGGGGAGACCTACCCAACCTCTAGGGAGCTCTCATCGTTAAGGCGGAAAAACCGGGAGAGACCGTCCGCGTTGGCGTGGTCAACTCCGGGCCGATGTTCCACCCGAAAATCCATCCCCTGTAGGGAAATGGACCACCTTAGCAACTTTGGGTTCTCGCCTCTCATTTGCATGAGCCAGTGAAGGGGGCGGTGGTCGGTCTGTATGAGGAAGTGAGAACCAAAAAGATATGGTCTCAACTTCTTCAGGGCCCAGACCACCGCAAAGGCTTCACGTTCAATGGTGCTCCACCGTTGTTCCCTGGGAAGGAGCCTTCTGGATATAAAGGCCACCGGTTGGTCTTGGCCATCCTGGTTCAGTTGCGAGAGCACAGCGCCTATGCCATGCTCAGAGGCGTCTGTCTGCACGATGAATTCCTTGGTATAATCAGGAGTCCTAAGCACCGAAGCGGTGCACATCGCATGCTTCAAGGTGTCAAATGCCTCCTGGCAAGCAGCTGTCCAGTTGACTTTCCGTGGTTGCTTTTTAGATGTCAATTCAGTCAGGGGGGGCAACGATGGTTCCATACCCCCTGACAAACCGGCGATAATATCCAGTGAGGCCGAGAAAAGCTCGGACCTCAGTCTGGGTCTTGGGTGGCTCCCAGGCCAATATGGCCTCAATCTTGGCCTGGAGGGGTTGCACCTTACCCCCGCCCACCAGGTGTCCCAGGTAAACGACAGATCCCTGTCCAATCTGGCACTTGCTGGCCTTGATGGTTGACCAGCTCGTTGCAGAGCCCGCAGCACCTCCTGGAGATGCTGCAGATGGTCCTCCCAGCCGCTACTGAAGACAGCTATGTCGTCCAGGTAGGCCGCTGGGAAGGACTCCATGCCAGATAGCACCTGGCTCACCAACCGCTGGAACGTGGCCGGAGCATTCTTGAGCCCAAAGGGCATCACTTTAAATTGAAAGTGGCCCTCGGGGGTGGAGAACGCCGTTTTCTCCTGTGCTCCGTCCGCCATGGCAATATGCCAGTACCCTGACGTCAAGTCAATGGTACTAAGGTACCGGGCTGCTCCCAGCCGGTCAATCAGCTCATCCGCCCGAGGGATCGGATGAGCGTCCGTCTTGGTGACGGAATTCAAACCCCGATAATCCACTCAGAACCGAAGTTCTGGTGTGGTGCCCGGTGGGGCCGCTTTCGGCACCAACACTACCGGACTTGCCCAAGGGCTGCTGGAGGGCTCAATAACTCCTAGCTCCAGCATCTTGGTCACCTCACCCTGGATACTACTCCTCACTTTGTCGGACAGCCGATAAGACTTGGCTTTAACCGGTGGGCTGTCCCCTGTGTCCACATCATGGGTACACAGATGCGTGATTCCAGGTGTGAGGGAGAACAACGAGGCGTAATGCTCCAGAACCTGGTGTCAGTCCCTCCGTTGTTCCGGGGTCAAGGATGGGGAGAGGACCACTCCCTCTACCGAACCATCCTTCTCTTGGGCCGCCAGAAGGTCAGGAAGAGGCTCGCCTTCTTCCTCCTCGCTCCCATCCGTCACCATGAGGAGGGTCATCTCCGATCTCTCATGGTGCGGCTTCAGGCGGTTGGCGTGGAACACCCGATGGGGCTGCCGGGGGGTCTTCAAGTCTACTACGTAGGTGGTCTGGCCTCGTCGCTCCACAATCTCGAACGGACCAGTCCACCAGTCCTGGAGGGCGCTAAGCTCCCCAGGCTCCATGACCCACACCTTCTGTCCAGCATCCAACTCCACCGTCCGAGCGTTGCGGTCATACCACACCTTCATGACGGCTTGACTGGCCTCCAGATTGGCTGAGGCCTCCTTCCACAGCTTGGCCATCTGGCTGCGGAATGCCAGCATATAGTTGACAACATCCCGGGGAAGCTTCATGGAAGTCTTCTCCCATCCCTCCTTGACAAGGCTGAGGGGCCCCCTAACGGGATGGCCGTAGAGCAGCTCAAAGGGGCTGAACCCGACTCCCTTCTGCGGCACCTCGCGGTACGAAAATAGCAAGCAAGGGAGGAGGATGTCCCATTTCCGCCTCAAGTCCTCTGGCAGGCTCCGGATCATCCCCTTTAAGGTCTTGTTAAAGCGCTCTACGAGCCCGTTAGTCTGGAGGTGGTAAGGAGTGGAGAACCGATAGGTCACCCCGCACTCCTTCCACATAGCCTGCATATAGGCTGACATAAAATTCGTGCCCCTATCCGACACCACGACCTTGGGGAATCCCACTCGGGTAAAAATCCCCATTAGGGCCCGCGCCACCACGGGTGCAGTGATGGTCCTCAGAGGAATGGCCTCAGGGTACCGGGTGGCGTGGTCCACTAACACCAAGATGAACCGGTGTCCCGAAGAGGTCGGAGGGTCCAACGGCCCCACGATGTCGATCCCGACCCGCTCAAAAGGGGTCCCGACCACCGGAAGCGGTTCCAAGGGGACCTTCACCTTGGTTCCTGTCTTGCCACTTGCCTGGCAAGACTTGCAGGTCTTGCAATAGGTGTCAGAGGCAACTCTCATTCTGGGCCAATACAAATGCGGGACTAACCGCGCGAAAGTCTTGTCCTGGCCCAGGTGTCCAGCTAGAGGTATCTCATGGGCTAATTCCAGCAAAAAGGTCCGGTAGCATTGGGGGACTACTAAGGCCCTTGAAGATCCATGCACCGGAACCTTCGGCTCACTATAAAGGAGGCCATCCTCCCAGTACACGTGGTAACTACCGGTCTCCTTATTGGTCGCCTGGGCTGTGGCCTGTCGCCGCATGCCTTCAAGTGTGGGGCACTCCCTCTGGCCCCGGCGAAATTCCTCCCGGGTAGGCCCTCCTTCCACGCACCATTCGGCCGGGATAGGCAGGTCCCCCACAGGAACAACATCCACCTCCGCGGACTCTGGGGCCACAACCGCCGGCTCCCCTTCCATCACACGGGGGGTATCCACCTCCTCTTCTTGTCCAACCTCGGGTTGGGCTGTTATTTCCGGCTCCAACCCGGTGTGAGTTCTTTGCTGGGCAGCCATGGACC
This sequence comes from Triturus cristatus, assembly GCF_964204655.1. NCBI lineage: Eukaryota > Metazoa > Chordata > Amphibia > Caudata > Salamandridae > Triturus > Triturus cristatus. The sequence continues at coordinate 38,900,062 of NC_140587.1, forward strand.
TTGTGACCACACAGGCCCATCCTGGTAACCCCAGCATTTCTGTGTGGGCTCGTAGCTCCACTTCCTTCCAGATGTTGGTCTCCAAGTCGTTCCCGAGCAGACAGTCTACTGGCAAGGCGGGGCTCACGGCAACTTTCAAGGGGCCTTTGACTCCTTCCCACTCAAATGGAACCTGAGCCACCGGGTAATGACTCAGGCTGCCATCAGCCAATACGGCCGGATGGAACACGTCAGGGATCAACTGCTCCGGGGACACCAGCCGCCTTACTACGGTGGTCATGCTGGCACCTGTGTCCCTCAGAGCCTCCACCTCCTGCCCATTCACCTGTACCCTCTGCCGGTACTTGGCAGTATTCGATGGTAAGGAAATCACTGGGACCTCTTCTCTATCCCCCAGTGAAACCAGGGTCAGGCCTGTCCACTCCCCCTCCTATCTAGGGGCAACTCCACCCCAAGCGCTACACTAGCCACCCCGGGGGGCTTATCTCCCGTGGGGGCGGGGGTTCTTTTGCGACACTGGGCATCCCCCTTATAGTGTCCCACCTCCCCACATTCATAACACTTGACTGTTATTGGCTGTTGACCCTTGTCAGGGTGAGTGGGCTTTGGGAAACTGGACTGAGAGGGGGTCCCTACACCTTTCCCAAACTGCCTGTTTGGTGGGCCTCGGAAGAGCTCCTTCTTTTTATCTCCCCCCTCTTTCTTCTGGGGGGCGCTCTGTCCAACCTTCGGGCCATCCCCCCCGGGTCCCTTGAGGGTCACTCGGGTACTAACCCAAGTGTCCGCCTCTTCCGCAAGTGTCCGGGGGTCGGTCAACTTGCGGTCCACCAGATGTTGGCGCAGCTCCGGAAAACACTTATCCAAGAGGTGCTCTCTCAGAAATAGGTTGTACAGACCCTCAAAATCATGCACCTCGCTGCCACGCACCCATCCATCTAAAGCCTTCCGGGCATAGTCATAGAAATCCACCCAGTTCTGCGTGTTTAACTTGTGACTGCTACGGAATCTCTGACGGTATCTCTCAGGGGTGAGGCCAAACTTCTTAAGCAGGGCCTCCTTCATCACCGGATAGTTGGTTTGGTCTACCTTCTCTAAATACAGGAGGGTGTCCCTCACTACGGGAGGTATATATCGGTACAAGCCACCCCCCCAGTAGCTTGTGGGCACCCCATGGACCTTCAGGGATACTTCGTACGCCTCCAACCACCGGTTGATGTCATCCCCTACACCATAACTAGCGATCACATCCTTTGGGAGATAGAATTTAGGCTCCCGTGGAACCTCTGGTACGCTGCCACCATTTACATTCCCTTGCGCACTGATCTGCAATGCCCTCAACTCCAATTCTTTTAGCTGGAGCTCATGCGCAAGCTTCCTCTCCTCCATTGCTAGCCTCTTATCTTCCTTTTCTTTCTCCAACTTTGCAAGCTCCCACCTTAGTAGCCTCTCCTCCCTCCTGTCCTCATACTCCTCCGGCGAGGCACTCCTTCTAGATACACTACTGCCTGCCCCAGAACGTCTCCCTGGCGACAGGTTTTCACTGACATCAATGTGCAGCAGGTCTAGCTCTCCTGACGTGCCCGCCTCCCCTAGTGCCCCCTGCCCCTCCGGTTCCTCGTCCCCTTTTCTCTCTGGGTGGGCTAATACCCATGCTTGTAGGGCTTTACGGAGCTCCTTTCCTTTGGCTCTCTTCCCAACTGCCACCCCCATCCCCTCACAGAAACTCCTCAGCTGAACCACAGAGTACTCCTCTATGTTGGCCAGCTGGAACTCCATTTCGACAGGTGGAGACCCAGACAATATGAGTGAATATTAGGACGTAGGCAACAACTTAGGGCAATCCTCTGAGCACACCGTTAGACAGTAGGGGCCACCTGGCTATGCTTGCTGAACAATAGGTGTCCAATTGCGGCGTACTCTGCCTCACTGGAGGGTACTGCACAACCACAGGTTCGGATCCCACCGCTGAGCACCAAATTATGTTGGAACTGGGTTTGCCAATTCACAAGGGTAGCCTGGCTCGTGGCAGGAAGGCACCCAAAGGCATTCTGTGTAAAGTAGCTGTGCAGCACACGCATCCACCTAGGCAGAGTAACGCACGCAATGATCTGACACCACACCACTTGTGTTTAAAAACAAGACTCTTTATGTAGCGTTTTGTAGCAGGAAGTAAATTAGCGTGAATTCATTCAGATAGGAGCACAACATTGGCACTAAATTAGCATGAATTCATTAAGATAGGAGCAAAACATTGGCAGTAAATTAGCATGAATTCATTAAGATAGGAGCAAAACATTGGCAGTAAATTAGCATGAATTCATTAAGATAGGAGCAAAACATTGGCAGTAAATTAGCATGAATTCATTAAGATAGGAGCAAAACATTTGCAGTAAATTAGCATGAATTCATTAAGATAGGAGCAAAACATTGGCAGTAAATTAGCATGAATTCATTAAGATAGGAGCAAAACATTGGCAGTAAATTAGCATGAATTCATTAAGATAGGAGCAAAACATTGGCACTAAATTAGCATGAATTCATTAAGATAGGAGCAAAACATTGGCAGTAAATTAGCATGAATTCCTTATACCACCAGCACTTCAACCCGCTCTAATAGTGTCACGGTAACTGGGGATCATCTCCCCTTGTAATGGGAGCAATCTGGTGTATGGCTTCCAGTTACCACAATCAAAGGGGGTTCCTTATGGGGCTTATGCGCTTGCCTTGTGGCTCTCCTCAGCCTCATACGCTCGGTCCCAGTATCTTCCTGAATGACCGGAGCCTCCCGACGTCCCCCCAGGCACAAGAGGCCCAGTCCCAGTCTCTCCCGGGGAGGGGCGGATGCGGGGCTGCCTCCTGAGGGATGAACGCTTCTCGGCAGCCCCCCTGCGCGCTCCTCGGGTCTCCGCGCCCCTCCCCCGGGGAAGTTACCTGCGTTCTTCGGCCCTCCGGGGCCCTTGCGCCGGTCTCTCCCAGCCGTCAACTCCGGAGGGAGGCTTCAGGGGAAGACGCGATTCCGCCCACTCCCGCTGGGAGCAGCGCCGCTGGCGTGAGGTAATGACGGAGCTCTGTGGAGGCTGGACGTGGGCGGGGGCGAGGCCTACGACACGGCCGGCGCCCCGTCACGTGATGGTGGAGAGCTTCCTTGGATCGGCTGCGGCCGCCGGTGCCTCCGCGCCGATGATTTTCCTCAGCTGATGTGGGGGGTCACGAAAGGGACGGCCCGCCCCCTGACAGTTGCAGTGGCAGCCACCCTGGGCAGCGGCGGTGAGTTTGGGGCAAATTAACACTTCTCAGCTTTCGCGCTGCAGGAACTCGGGCAGCGGTGGTGTAGTGGGGGTCAATTAGCGCTTCACAGCCACGGCGCTTTAGGACTCAGTTCTTCAGGGGCAGGACAGCGTCCATCCAATTTAGTGCTTCTAGCGCATACCGCCGGGGTCTGGAGGGGGATCAGTACTGACAGAGTCAATGAGGGGGGGGGGCTCGGGAGAGGATACTCGATTGAGTCCCCAGCAGTTCTTCGCTCAGGTGGTGATCTCTTGTGGCTCTGATAGTACGCGGCCCTTTTTCCTGACTAGGGGTTGGTTAGACAGTTAGGGGGGGGGTTTGAGTTGGAGACTGCTATCAGTCGGGCCTCTCTGGATGGTCCCCTGGGGATTCCCTCACACTGGGCCAGGTCAGTGGGTTTGGTCAGGTTTCCTCACACAACTTAGAGGGCAAGGCCTAGACCTAGTCACCCCTAGTGGTATAGGTGCCCCCTCCCCCTTCCGCCTAAAACTCCAGCACAGGGTCCCCCCAGGTCAGTGGTACCTCAACAACTGACTAGAAAGTTTCCCGCCCTGTCTATATATACTCCCAGGTCATGTGACCACTCCCTATTCCGGAAGGTTCCAGAGGTTTCTACATTCTAGGTATGGTCAGGGGAGTCAGGCTGGTGATGTCACAATACTTAGAGGTTCTAGCCAGCTCCTGACAACTAGGGCGCTACTAGAAAGACCGCTCCGCAGTAGCAGGGGTCTGTGGCAGCCATGTTAGTAGTAGAGAGCACCTGCACCTTAGCATTGACTAGCAATGGTAAGGTGCCCGGAGACCTAGGGCCAACCAAAAAGAGGGTAGAAAAAAATGAGGCAAGGGCGAGAAAAAAAAAAAACAGGAAAGACCACCCTAGGGCGGACAGGTCTAATACAATACCATTCTTTTTAGCCGCGCTTGAGGACCAGTACTGGTGGGGGAAGCGCCTCGAGCGCATGTGCGCCCTGTCTCTGGACAAGAGTTGAGTCTCCTGCAACAAACATATCACCACCAGAGTTCTCCAATAGGGAAAGAATTGCCTTGCGTTTTACTGGGTGGTTAAGGCCGCGTGCATTAAGGCTTACAATCTTTAGATCTTTGCCCTTGTTGCCGAAGGGAGTGTTAGCACTGCATGATAGTGCGCTAGATAGAGGACAGTAGGGTGCTCTTTGAATGGGATAGAGGACAGGAGGGAGGCCTAGTGTTATGAATCGGAGATGCCAGGTATCTGTCTCTACTACGAATGGTGCAGGAAATAAACCATTAATCACCAAATAAAAAAACTACAAAATAATTCCCAAAAATGTCCCAAAGGGAACATAATTATGAACGATTGAGGCAACAGTTCTCTGGAAAGGAGTATCCGAAGGGTCAATAGCCAGAGGACCGTGTGGCTATTCAAGAGCACAAAACTTACAGTTAGTAGATGTTGGATGTCTTGCAGGGGCAAAGGCATTGGCGGCAGCGTCTCCCAGCCCCTCAATGTCAGACAGCTCTTCATTTAGTATATCACAGGTCAGCTGGGGGATGACTGGACCGGCACGTTAGCCAGAGAATTAATTACTGCTTCTCTTTCTTTTACTATCGTTTCTGTATCAGGTTTGTGGGAGGAAGAGGGTTTCCCAACTTATTGCCATCGAGGCGGTGTGTTTCTATGGCGGTCAGGTGACTTGCGATGCGATTCTGGAGACATAGGTGTCGCAATCCCCCTGACCTCCTGGGCTTCCTGTAGCGAGCGAAGCTGGCGAGTTTTGACGGCAGGGGAGAAGATTATCTGGAAGGGGTGACCCCAGGAATATGCTATTCCTTTTTCTTTGAGATACGCCGTGATAGGTCGGAATGCTCTCTACAAAAAAAAGAGTGGTAGCAGAGAGATCCTGAAAGAAGGTTCACAAATGCCCTTGCACCTAAACCGGGTGTGTGTTTCTCGCTCATCTATGATCTGCTCTTTTACCTGGAAGCCGTGCACACACACACACACCAAGATACCTGTGGGGGGGTGTCCTACTAGCCCGCAGCAAGCCCACCCGGTGCGCTCGATCTATCTGGATATCAGTGGTATGATCTTCGCCCAGCACGTGTCGGAAGAGGGCCAGCACGTATACCCTGACGTCCTCGCCCTCTGCGTTCTATGGCACCCCTCGAATTCGAACATTACTCCGGTGGGACCGCGTTTCCAAGTCCTCCGCTTGGGCTTGCAGCTCAATGTGCTGTTCCTTCAAACGTATAATTTCTTGCTGCATGATCTCTATTTCTTCATCCCTGCCAGTCTTATGTTCCTCCATGGTTTCTTCTCGGTCGCCTACTTCATCAATGTCGCGCCTCAGTTCTTTTAGGTCGGCAGCGAGCTGTCCCTTCAGTTCTTGAAGATCTTCATGCAGAGATGTGAACAGCGAGGTCATGAAGACCTTCGTGGCTGGGGCGTCCGCTCCTTCTTCGCCATCCTGCTGTCCCTCTCCATCTATGGAGGGGCCTACTGCAGTTCCCTGAGTAGGCTGTTTCAGCAGCATCTCTTTCACCCAACGGTCTTTATTCACTTGGGCAGTAGACATCTTGAGCACCCCGATGCCACTCCATCCCATTTGTGCAGGCCCGTAGGGCTTGAGGCGCACCCAAATGATGCCACCCTGTGGCTGTGCAAAGGCTCTTCAGGGGCTACTGGGCACGGGTGGTGTGCGATCTCTCCAGGGGCGTCGCCCGAACTCAAAGTATGCCCCGTCTGACTTGAATCACCGCTGCCAACCAACTGTGATGTAGGCAGGACCTGCTCTTATCCTCTCCTCTAGAAGCGTGCAGGTCAAAGGAAGATTGGCTTGCTGTGGCTATCTTCAGTTACTCATTTCCAGGGAGAACCCAATCAGCGCCTGCTACCGAGCTATGCACTCAGGTATCCCACCAGGCCTGGCCTTTACAGGGCTGTTCTCAGAGGCCTCTGGACCTTTCTTTATGTCCACACAGCAGGGGGTCGTGTTTCAACAGCTGTGCACTGGAGTGATGCTATTCCCAGCGCGCCCTCACAGAAGGACCCACATGGATCTTCACTGTGCGGCCCAGATCACACCTGGGGTATTGACTCATTCGACAGGCTCCAAGTGACCCAGGCAGGAGTCTCATGTGTTGGAAGCCGCATCCACCGATTTTGCAATGCCTCACAGGGCTGACGGGCCCGCTCGATCGTGTGGCCATAGAGGCCCATCTTAAAGGATCTCGCTGATCTTTCCTCCCGGCTCTGATCCCGCTGATCGGTCTGTTCAAGGAGGGGTGTTCAGTTGGCTGAGCAAGTCCGCGTCTCTGTGCCAGCGGTCTCCGCAGCATCTTACGCTCCGACGTCCTTCGTTCAGGCAGACCAGGGGCAGGGCCCTCCCACTGGGGCTCCGCACACAGCCTGGGCTGCGTGATCCTAGCCTTTGCTCCCACTGCTCCCGGAAACCTCAGCACCCTTTAGTCTCAACTCTTCAGCCATGGTGAGCGTGTCTTGCACAGGGAGGCCGGGGCTTTCTCCTTTCTGCCGCCGGGACCAGGCCTGCTGTGTTGCAGGCTGCCGCAAGTACGCCGGCTCGGGCAGGCTGCCGTTGAGCGTCTCCCATGAAGCTCCCAGCCTGGTCTCCGGGGTTCTTCTGTCCCCAAATGCTCTGGCGATGTTTTAAGGCCGGGTTGACTCACTCCCCCATCGCTTGCGGCCCGAATGAGCAAGCTATGAAGGTGCTTTCATGGCGGAGCCCGAAAGACCCTAAAGCTTGTCATATCCAGCCGCAATCTTGACCTCGCCCCGACACTTGGATTTTAAGTGATATATTTTAGAGAAGATTACGATAAGCAGAACAGGGGGTAGTTTAGATGAAAAGCGTAAACTGAGGGAGCAATGGTGCATCTCAAGATGAAACACGATAAGAAACTGATTCAACCCGGGAGAAATTTGCTAGATGGTTAGATGGGCCTCAATACTAAGTAAATATACAGGTTAATGCTTTTTTTTATCGAACTTACATTTATTGAAATAAAGCTTCAGACATACAGTCAAAGTTACAAACATTTGTTCCCACATTGCCACCAGATGTCTAAAGGAAACCCAGATGCTTCTTCTGTGGGTTACTCCATCTTATAAAACAAAGTGACCACTCCATGCTCTCTGTTCACTGTAATCTTGTTTTACATTTACTACTTATTAAAACCATGTCCCAACTACCCCTCCCTCCCTTAACACCCCCCCGTAACAACCCCCCAGGTGGTGCTGCTATTGGGTCCACTTCAGCCTATGAGTGTATTGTATGTCTCGGGAGGTGATTCATAGGTTCCTGTCACCGGCCTAGTATATTGATACCGTGACCGTCAAAGCTACTTATATGGAGCCGGAGGCGGGCCTTCCCCTTCCCTTCTACTAGAACTGGAAGAGGTGCATTGCTCTTAGCGTGGGTGGACATACTGCTAACGGCAAGCCACTTGTCCGGTAAGTCACTCGTGGACCCCATTTGTATTCAACATTTTTGTACTCCTCTCTGAAAATATCTGCCATCTTTTCCATGGTAAGTATTTTCCACAGTAGAGTGTGCCATTGCGCCAGTGCTGATGCTTCTTTTTTCCGCCAGTCACAGCGATCGCCGTCTTTGCTGCCCCCAAACACACCCACATAATAGCTCTATCTGCCTTTTGTTTGGCGTTCGAGCAATGGATCTCTAAGGTCCAGGAGAACAGCTTCTACAGAAGTCTGGATGGGAGAGCCAAGCATGTGTTTCATCTGTGCCAAAATCTCCTCCCAGAACGGTTTCATTGTGGGACAATCCCACCATATGTGGCGGAAGTCTCCCAGTAAGCTGCACCCTCGCCAGTATAAATCTGAGGTCTCTGGGAATATCTTTTTAAGCTTAGATGGGTATAGGTACCAATCGAAAAGCTGTTTGTAGTGCGCTTCTCTGAGGTCAAGCGAGTGGTTATTGTTCGCTATGTCTGACCATAGGTGTTTCCATTCCTTTTCTAGGACGTCTCTCCATACTCTGCCCTCCCAGCTGGCGATATAACGCAGGCGTGGAGCGTGAAGCTTGGATACTAGTATGCTATACAGGAATGATATCACCCCTTTCATTGCGCTCACCTTCCTTACGAAGGACTCTACTGGTGTGGGGTCTCGTGTAGCTGCTTCCCTTATTGGTGGATGGAGGGCTCAGTGCTTAAGTTGGAGGTAGTGGTAGTGTTCATTGGGTGTTGGTGTAAAGTCCCTCTGACAATGTTCAAATGTAAGTATGTCATAGTTGTGAAAGAGGTCCGATAGCATTATACATCCTCCCTCCCTCTCTCCATGCATCAAATGACCCTTCCACCAGTGAATGAATTGGAGTATATGGGGAGGGAAACGTCATAGTCTGAGCGTAGTCCACTTGGGTGTGCTTAGGTAAGCGTTCGGTGGCCTATCCTTTTTCTGTTTCCAAATCACATCCCAGATTGTCCTCCCCATGATAGCCCTGACCATGTGCAGCCAGTGTTTGTCTGATTCCTTCTTGGACCACTCTGCTATCACCCGTACTTGCACAGCTTTCAAATAGAGATCAAAATCTGGGAGGGACACTCCTCCCTTGTGTCTCTGCCTTCTGAGAGTGTGAAACAGAAGGCGTAACCTGCCATTTTTCCATATATATGTCACGTAATAAGTGAGCATAGCCTAGGGAGACACCCTCGCTCTAGGTCGATCGGTAGGGCCTGGAATAAATATACAAATTTTGGCAACACTGTCATCTTTACGGCGTGGATCCGTCCTCGCCAAGAGCTATATAGAAGTTTCCAGCAGTTAAGATCGTGTTGTATCTGAAGTAGGTGGGGAGGATAGTTTGCTGTGAAGAGCCCTCCCAGGTGAGGCGTGATCTGGATCCCCAAGTATGTGAGGATGTGCTTGGCCCAGTAAAATGGTGTCTCCCCCCTCAGCAGCGTAGCCTCTCTTTCCGGCAGGGAATATTTAGGATGGATGATTTATTCAAATTTAACTTAAACCCTGCTACATCTTCAAATTTCCTCAGCTCTTTCTAGAGAGCGGATAGTGAAGAGCGGGGGGAGGTGAGGGCCAACAGGACGTCATCTGTGAACAGGGACAATTTGTGTTCCTCGCCGCCGAATCTTATCCCCTGGATTTCCAAGGTGGGTCAGATTCTCGCTGCAAAGAGCTCTATGCTTTAGGCAAATAACAGTGGGGACAACGGGCACCCCTGCTTCGTCCCTCTTCGTAGATCGAATTGCCGGGAGCACACTTCATTCACCTGCACTCGTGAGTACGGGTGTGCGTAGTTGGTTCTGATCATATTATTAAATGGGGCTGCAAATCTTTCCAATATATGGAACATGAAGGGCCAGTCTTCACTGTCAAAAGCTTTTTCCGCGTCAAGCCCTATCACTATTGCGGGTACTTTGTGTTTGGAGAATTTCTCTATCAGATGGAGCGTTCTGCAAATATTATCATGGGTCTGTTTCCCTTTATGAAGCCAGATTGGTCCGGATGTATAAGGTCAGACATCAGGTCTACTAGTCTGGCAGCCAGTATCGCCGAGTATAACTTAGCGTCTAAGTTCAACAAGGCGATTAGCCTGTAGGAGGCACAAAGTTGAGGGGTTTTCCCTGCCTCGGGATCACTGGTATCCTGGCTTCAGCCATGGAATCTGTCACTTTTGACCCTGTCGCAATTGCTTTAAAAGGAGTGGTCATCTGGGGAATGAACTCAAGGTCAAATGTTCTATCAAAGTGTGCCGTCAGGCCATCCGGTCCCGGAGATTTATTGGGTTTCAGCGCCGTTATAGCTTGTCTCACCTCCTCCTCGGTGATGGGGGCGTCCAATTGCTCTCTCCAATCCAGAGAGACTGTAGGCAAGACATTGTCTCAGGATAATTGATTTGGGCCATCGGGTCTGTGGTAGAGATTACCGTAAAAGGTCCCAAATGTGTTCACTTTGCCCTTGTCTGAGAGTTCTATGTGTCCTCCGTCTCCCCTAATCTCTCTATATATTCCTTCTCCATTTTTTCCTGAAGTTGTCTCGCCAGGTGGGATCCCACTTTATTCCCCTGGGCATAGAACATCTGACGAAGCCGAAGGAGTGTGTGTTCCGCCCTATTGGTGTAAATTGCATTGATTTTCCCCTTTAGGGTGCTAAATTGACGGTGGGGGCCTTTTTGAGCTCAGCTTCCAGTGCCTTGCGATCTTTTGCTCTTTGCCTTTGGAGCGTGGCATTCAATTTGATGCGTTTGCCCCTCACCCCCGCCTTAAAAGCGTCCCAGTTATTTGAGGGGGTGGTAGCGTTTGGTTGATTCAATTAAAAGTATTCCTTGATTTCCCCCCTCAGTTCATCCCTGAGCAGTCTGTCCCTAGTCAGTGAGGCTGGAAAGAAGCTTCTTGGTGGTCCCGGCGTGGGGCTGCTCCAGTTTAGGCAGACCGAAATAAGGCAATGGTCTAAAACGGTAATCTGGTATATTTTTGCAGCTTGCAGGGACCCCATTAGGCATTGTCTGAGGAATATATAGTCTAGTCTTGAATACGATCGATGTACATGCGAGAAGAAATTGTAATCTCTTGTGGTTGCATAGATTGACCTTCATGAATCGGTGAGGCCCATCGTGTGGAAGGTCTGTTTCAGTCCTGTGGGGAAACTAGCTGTGGGTGCCCTGTGTGGATGTGTGCTATCCTCTGTTGCTTGCCAGGTCATATTAAAGTCCCCCATGAGAACTATTGGGCCTTTTGCGAACCCTCCTAGAATGTTCATCAATTAGGTCACGAACCTGGCCTGTGTTGGATGTATAGGCCAAGACAAATGTGCACATCCTCCCCCTCCACTTCCCTTTTACCATTATCACTCTTCCTTCCTTGTCCATTTTCATTCCTTCAGTGTGGAATTTAGTCAAGTTGTGGAAAAGGAGCGCAACCCATTTTTGTTTAGTCCCTGTGGAAGATCTGTATATTAGGGAGTAGCTTTTATGTCTGAGTCTATGTACGTCTGCCCGTTTTTAAGTGAGTTTCTTGGAGGGCCACTATATCGTGTTGGTGATCTATTAAGTACTTTCAGACTTTTTGGCGCTTGAGCGGGGAGTTCAGCCCCTTAACATTCCAGGAGGCTATACTAAACGTCAGGGTGAGTCATCACCTTTTCCTTCCGTCCCCAGTTAAGCCTAATGCATGCAGCAATTCCCTCCTCATTGCTCCCTACGGCCTCCCCCGTTGTTCCTTTGTCCAGGTGCTCCCCGTTGAGGCATTGTGATGTAGACTGAGTACCACCTTTGTATGGCCACCACCTTCTCCCATAACAACCCCCCTCAAACTGTGGAACTGCAAAACCCAACAAAACCTTTGCCAGAGGGCCCGATGGGCACCCAGCGATACATTCCTTCTTGATGCCGGGCATGGTGGTGGGCGCCATGGTCTAGAACTGCCACCTCGGCTCTGTTTCACATGTAGTGTGTCCATGTGTTGTCTTTATCCACTCTGAGATCCTTAGGAGGTGCGGCCCTCCCTGTATCTCAGTTCGCCGTTCTCTCGACCTGTTTGTTTTGTCCATTTCAGTTTCTCTTAGGAAATCTCCGAGTTAGTCCGAGGTCACCGTGGTGTCTTTATCGAATGTCAAATTCATTTTACGTCTTGGTCTGTCTCCCCCTTGGGATTGTTCGCCACTGGGAAGCCGACGTGCGCAAGCTCCCTCCATCTTTTTAGGTTGGTTGAGGCTCTGAATCTTCAGCTGGAGGGAGCCTCTGGCATTCCAGGTCCCTCTCCAGATCCGTGACATGGTGCGCCTTATTATTCAGTTTGAAGGCTAGGCCAAACTGATATGTCCATCGGTATCTGATGTTGTCTGCTCTCAGTTTTGTTGTCAAAGGCCGGAAGAGTTGCCATCTTTGCAGGGTGGACTGCGCAAGCTCCTGATACATCACACAGCTAAGTCCTTGAAAGGCGATCGTGTCTTTCTGCCTGGCTGCTTCCAGTATTGCTTCCTTAACTTTATAGTGTGTAGCTTGACCAGAACATCTCAGGTCCGTCTTCTTTCTCCCGCCACGTGTGCGCCCACACGATGCGCTCTCTCTATTTTGATTTTTATTAGACGTGGGCTCACTAGTTCCACGAAAAGATCCTCGACAAACGCCTCCAGATTGTCACTCCGTGACCTGTTTTCTAAATCCTTGTTTTTCAACAGGGCCTGTTGTAGCTGGCACTGCAGGTACTGAACTCTTGTGCGTGTCCGTGGTTCTCCTATCAAGATCCTGTGCTCGGACCTCCAGTACTCTTGTGCCAATGGAGTCAACGTCTTGTTGAAGGGATGACATATGCTCAGTGAGGTTGGCTTTAAGTTGTTCCATTGAGGCTTTTATGTCTAGTTTCAGTTCCGTGCGCAGCTTGGATTTGAATTCCCTCAGGAAAGCCATGAGGTTATCTTTAGTAAGTGCCATGATGGAAGCGTCGTCCCCCTAGTCTTGTGCAGACCTCTCCTCAGCCGGGGTAAAGAAATTTGTGACTTTACTTGTGGACTTTTTAGGTGACATAGGTGCTGCCCCCTGCATCTTGATCGTAGGTAGTGGAGCACTCTGGCCCCCCCCCCCCAATATTGGGGAATCTCCTTCGGTTCTCTCGAGGTGGCCTAAGAACTCTGCTGCATGTGTAGTCTGGTTTCAACTGACCCTGGCCTCCATCTTAGGGTCAGGCGTGCAGCTCCCTGGTGCTGGTCCCTCCTTCTCGAAAGTGTATGCCCCCGCAACTTTACTTCTCCGTGTTGTCTCGCCCCATTGCTGTCTTTACTTTCAGCTGCTTCACCCTTCAGGGCTCTCGCTCGTCTCGTCTCTGCAGCCGCCATCTTAGGGTCGGGCGCGACCGGCGACTTGCATGTGCACAATATCGGGGCCTTATCACCTTCTCTCAACGCATTCCCAGGTGCCCATTGGCCCCCTATGAGTAATTGCGGGCCTTTACTCACTACTGCCGGTCCGATGCGGCGATCGAGGGGCCTTTCCTGGGCCGGTTCCCTGGGCTGGGCGGCGCCCATGCCGCTCTGCGGCTTTCTGGGTCCATCCCTTGGTCCTGAGCCGCACGGCCCTCGGTGCAGGTACCGGGCGCTCTGGGGGGGAGGTTGCTGGATGATGTCTGGCTTCCGGCAAATCAGCCCGCCCGGTGGTCGATTCCTCATCTAAGCTCGGGTGCTCTCAAACGTGAGGGCCGCCATCTTGCAGCCTTCCGGAGTCTCGGGCCGTGCTCGGCCGTCAGCCCCCACTGCCGGATTGTTGTTGTGGACATTTTCTTCGATCCCGGCCTGTTCTAGAAGTAATCCGGTTCGGGATCTGATCGCTGGTCACTACATGTGTCATCAATTGCTGCCTGAAACTGCCTCATGGCGGCAAGGCCGGAGAGGTTCACGTCCACCCAGCCATCTTGCCTGGCCACCATTTTTTTTTTTTTAAAGGTGATTTTAAACTGTTCAAAAGAGTACAAAGGGCCCGGCATGCTATAAACCCACGTAGGAAAGGATTTGAAGGTGATAAGAATACCTGTTAAATATGACACTATTTATGTTTCTTTCCGCAATAAACATATGAAAGGTACTATGTGCTTGTGATCCTTTCCTTTGACACTAATTAGGGTGCAGCCAGTTTGCCATCTTGTGCCTTACTTGTGGTGTGTGTGGAGAATACAATCAATGTTTCTGCATGAATCAAAGGTATATCTTTATGTCACAATGAATATAGAGAGTGGACCCGTGGTTTTATTATAATTCTATTAGAAGAAACACATTGAAAATAGACATAGAAGTTAAGGAGGAGTTATAAACCGGTTTAACAAACTTTGAGGTTATATATGTGGATTACAATACGTTTCTCCTCAACACAGACATACAGTGTTTTAAACACTAAATCTAAGCATTGTTGGATTCTCACTTGTTACTGATTTAGCCACCTTAGGATGGCGATACTAACTATGAGAGGAAACTAGTGACGTGTCCATAACCTTTCCCCGACAAAGAAACGCATTTAACGTCGGAGAAAATGGCGGCAGAGATTGAAAAACAAAACTGAAGGTGAACGAACCACACGTCCCGCGAAGCGTGAGGTAGGAATGGAGACCTAGGGGCTTCAATAAGTCAGTTATTTACTGGAGGGAGGTGAAATAAATAAATACATAATCTTTTAAAAAAAAATACAATGCTTTACTATAAGAGGTAACAAATTCCTTCTTTATATTATGTAGGTTCTTTATTACACACGTGCGAGGAAAGGAGGACAGCTGCTGTATTCATGCAATAGGTATGAACTAAGACTCTATTAGCTATTAAACCCATGTAGAAAGAGTTTACAGAGGTTCCATTAATCTTTGTAGGTTTCTAATATTGATTAAAGAATTAAGTCGACATTCAGACAAGATTGAGAAAGAATATAAGACTGGACCCAATCAAAGTGTTTATATGAATTAGAGTGTAGAGGACAAGAATCTTTCTGTGAGGTATAAACAAACTATATAGAGTCTGAGTTCCATGTAGCCTTGGGGCTCCTCTGAACTCACTAGCGCCTTGAGGCTCCTCTGAGCTCAATGTAACCTTGGGGCTCCTTTGAGCTCCTTACAGCCATGGGGCTCCTCTCAACTCGCTGCATCTTTGGGGCTCCATTGAGCTCCCTGAAGCCTTTGTGCGCGTCTGAGCTCCCTGCAACCTTGAGGCTCATCCAATGCCCCCTTCAGCCTCCGTGCTCCTCTGGGCTCCTCTGAGCTCCCTGCAGCCTCAGTGCTCCAATGAGGCCCCTACAGCCTCAGTGCACTTTTGAGATCCCATGCAGCCTCAGAGATCCCCTAAGCTCTCTTTACCCTCAGTGCTCCCCTGAGCCCCGTAGCCTCATTGGTCCTTTGAGCCTTCTGCAGCCTCAGTGCTCCTCTGAGCTCCCTGCAGCCTCAGTGCTCCTCTGAGCTCCCTGCAGCCTCAGTGCTCCTCTGAGCTCCCTGCAGCCTCAGTGCTCCTCTGAGCTCCCTGCAGCCTCAGTGCTCCTCTGAGCTCCCTGCAGCCTCAGTGCTCCTCTGAGCTCCCTGCAGCCTCAGTGCTCCTCTGAGCTCCCTGCAGCCTCAGTGCTCCTCTGAGCTCCCTGCAGCCTCACTGCTCTCCTAAGCTTCCTGCAGTCTCATTACTCCTCTGAGCCCCCTGCAACCTTATTATTTCTCTGATCGCCCTGCAGCCTTAGAGCTCCCTTGAGTGCCCTGCAGCCTCAGTGCTCCTCTGAGCTCTCCTGCAGCCTCAGTGCTCCTCTGAGCTCTCCTGCAGCCTCAGTGCTCCTCTGAGCTCTCCTGCAGCCTCAGTGCTCCTCTGAGCTCTCCTGCAGCCTCAGTGCTCCTCTGAGCTCTCCTGCAGCCTCAGTGCTCCGCTGAGCTCCCTGCAGCTTTAAGGCCCCTCTGAGCCCTTATTCAGCCTCTGTGCTCCTCTGAGCCTCGTGCAGCCTCAGTGTACATCTTAGCTCCCTGCAGCCTCAGTGTACATCTTAGCTCCCTGCAGCCTCAGTGTACATCTTAGCTCCCTGCAGCCTCAGTGTACATCTTAGCTCCCTGCAGCCTCAGTGTACATCTTAGCTCCCTGCAGCCTCATTACCCCTCTTAGGTTCCTGCAGCCCCGGTGTTCCTCTGAGCTCCCTGTGACCTCAGTGCTCCTCTGAGCTACCTTCAGCTTCAGTGCTCTTATAAGCCATGGGCAGCTTCCTCACAGCCTGAGCGCTCTTCTGAGCTCCTGCAGCCTGAGCCCTCCTCTGAGCTCCTGCAGCCTGAGCCCTCCTCTGAGCTCCTGCAGCCTGAGCCCTCCTCTGAGCTCCTGCAGCCTGAGCCCTCCTCTGAGCTCCTGCAGCCTGAGCCCTCCTCTGAGCTCCTGCAGCCTGAGCCCTCCTCTGAGCTCCTGCAGCCTGAGCCCTCCTCTGAGCTCCTGCAGCCTGAGCCCTCCTCTGAGCTCCTGCAGCCTGAGCCCTCCTCTGAGCTCCTGCAGCCTGAGCCCTCCTCTGAGCTCCTGCAGCCTGAGCCCTCCTCTGAGCTCCTGCAGCCTGAGCCCTCCTCTGAGCTCCTGCAGCCTGAGTCCTCCTCTGAGCTCCTGCAGCCTGAGTCCTCCTCTGAGCTCCTGCAGCCTGAGTCCTCCTCTGAGCTCCTGCAGCCTGAGTCCTCCTCTGAGCTCCTGCAGCCTGAGTCCTCCTCTGAGCTCCTGCAGCCTGAGTCCTCCTCTGAGCTCCTGCAGCCTGAGTCCTCCTCTGAGCTCCTGCAGCCTGAGTCCTCCTCTGAGCTCCTGCAGCCTGAGTCCTCCTCTGAGCTCCTGCAGCCTGAGTCCTCCTCTGAGCTCCTGCAGCCTGAGTCCTCCTCTGAGCTCCTGCAGCCTGAGTCCTCCTCTGAGCTCCTGCAGCCTTGAGTCCTCCTCTGAGCTCCTGCAGCCTTGAGTCCTCCTCTGAGCTCCTGCAGCCTTGAGTCCTCCTCTGAGCTCCTGCAGCCTTGAGTCCTCCTCTGAGCT
This sequence comes from Triturus cristatus, assembly GCF_964204655.1. Classification (NCBI taxonomy): domain Eukaryota; kingdom Metazoa; phylum Chordata; class Amphibia; order Caudata; family Salamandridae; genus Triturus; species Triturus cristatus. The sequence goes on from NC_140587.1 coordinate 38,916,815, forward strand.
CCTGCAGCCTTGAGTCCTCCTCTGAGCTCCTGCAGCCTTGAGTCCTCCTCTGAGCTCCTGCAGCCTTGAGTCCTCCTCTGAGCTCCTGCAGCCTGAGTCCTCCTCTGAGCTCCTGCAGCCTGAGTCCTCCTCTGATCCCCCCCCCCCGCAGCCTGAGTCCTCCTCTGATCCCCCCCCCCGCAGCCTGAGTCCTCCTCTGATCCCCCCCCCCGCAGCCTGAGTCCTCCTCTGATCCCCCCCCCGCAGCCTGAGTCCTCCTCTGATCCCCCCCCCCGCAGCCTGAGTCCTCCTCTGATCCCCCCCCCGCAGCCTGAGTCCTCCACTGATCCCCCCCCCCGCAGCCTCAGTGCTTCTCTGATCCCCCGCAGCCTCAGTGCTTCTCTGATCCCCCGCAGCCTCAGTGCTTCTCTGATCCCCCGCAGCCTCAGTGCTTCTCTGATCCCCCGCAGCCTCAGTGCTTCTCTGATCCCCCGCAGCCTCAGTGCTTCTCTGATCCCCCGCAGCCTCAGTGCTTCTCTGATCCCCCGCAGCCTCAGTGCTTCTCTGATCCCCCGCAGCCTCAGTGCTTCTCTGATCCCCCGCAGCCTCAGTGCTTCTCTGATCCCCCGCAGCCTCAGTGCTTCTCTGATCCCCCGCAGCCTCAGTGCTTCTCTGATCCCCCGCAGCCTCAGTGCTTCTCTGATCCCCCGCAGCCTCAGTGCTTCTCTGATCCCCCGCAGCCTCAGTGCTTCTCTGATCCCCCGCAGCCTCAGTGCTTCTCTGATCCCCCGCAGCCTCAGTGCTTCTCTGATCCCCCGCAGCCTCCGTCCTCGTCTGAACCCCCTGCTGCATCAGTGTTTCTCTGAGCTCCTGCAACCTCCGTGCTCCTCTGAGCTCCTGCAACCTCCGTGCTCCTCTGAGCTCCTGCAGCCTTGAGTCCTCCTCTGAGCTCCTGCAGCCTTGAGTCCTCCTCTGAGCTCCTGCAGCCTTGAGTCCTCCTCTGAGCTCCTGCAGCCTTGAGTCCTCCTCTGAGCTCCTGCAGCCTTGAGTCCTCCTCTGAGCTCCTGCAGCCTTGAGTCCTCCTCTGAGCTCCTGCAGCCTGAGTCCTCCTCTGAGCTCCTGCAGCCTGAGTCCTCCTCTGATCCCCCCCCCCCGCAGCCTGAGTCCTCCTCTGATCCCCCCCCCCCCCGCAGCCTGAGTCCTCCTCTGATCCCCCCCCCGCAGCCTGAGTCCTCCTCTGATCCCCCCCCCCGCAGCCTGAGTCCTCCTCTGATCCCCCCCCCGCAGCCTGAGTCCTCCACTGATCCCCCCCCCCGCAGCCTCAGTGCTTCTCTGATCCCCCGCAGCCTCAGTGCTTCTCTGATCCCCCGCAGCCTCAGTGCTTCTCTGATCCCCCGCAGCCTCAGTGCTTCTCTGATCCCCCGCAGCCTCAGTGCTTCTCTGATCCCCCGCAGCCTCAGTGCTTCTCTGATCCCCCGCAGCCTCAGTGCTTCTCTGATCCCCCGCAGCCTCAGTGCTTCTCTGATCCCCCGCAGCCTCAGTGCTTCTCTGATCCCCCGCAGCCTCAGTGCTTCTCTGATCCCCCGCAGCCTCAGTGCTTCTCTGATCCCCCGCAGCCTCAGTGCTTCTCTGATCCCCCGCAGCCTCAGTGCTTCTCTGATCCCCCGCAGCCTCAGTGCTTCTCTGATCCCCCGCAGCCTCAGTGCTTCTCTGATCCCCCGCAGCCTCAGTGCTTCTCTGATCCCCCGCAGCCTCAGTGCTTCTCTGATCCCCCGCAGCCTCAGTGCTTCTCTGATCCCCCGCAGCCTCAGTGCTTCTCTGATCCCCCGCAGCCTCAGTGCTTCTCTGATCCCCCGCAGCCTCCGTCCTCGTCTGAACCCCCTGCTGCATCAGTGTTTCTCTGAGCTCCTGCAACCTCCGTGCTCCTCTGAGCTCCTGCAACCTCCGTGCTCCTCTGAGCTCCTGCAACCTCCGTGCTCCTCTGAGCTCCTGCAACCTCCGTGCTCCTCTGAGCTCCTGCAACCTCCGTGCTCCTCTGTCCTCCCGCAGCCTCAGTGCTCCTCTGAGCACCTACTGTGTCCATGCTCCTCTGAGCCCGCAGCCTCAGTGCTTCTCTGAGCTCTCTGTAGAATTAGTGCTCTTCTATAGCTCCTGGTTCCTCAGTCATTTTGCGATTTGCGAAATAATCATGAAATTAGGTGAGGAGAATGATGACCACTATTTTTATCTTCTTGGCCACAAAAAAAGGTCTGCGGCAGAAATGGTGGCATCTGATTGGCTGTAGGCGCACACGTCACTACGTGGAGCTGTACAGGCATAATATTACAGAAGTGAATGTGTAACAGTGTCATTGGTGCTCTGAGTGTGAAGTCTGTGACTCTGTCACTTCCCAGTTTATCGAATCCTGCATGCAGCTCAGTGATCATACCCAGCGCTGAGGATAGGTCAGGACTGGCATGGTAACACGTGTTTTTTGGCACCAATCAGCCTGGCCCCCCCTAATCTATGTGAGCTTCTCACATGTGCTGCACTAAGGCAGATTTAAAAGCTTTCCATCAGTCCTCATGCCAACCAGGGCTGGAGTGGAGAACCATGCCGCAAGCAGCCGTGAAACACGACACCGGTTAGCAGGCTGTTAGCAGGGAGAAGAATACCTTAGAAGTTGCAATCCTCCCCTGCTCCTCGAGCTATGTTAACATCTTACATTCAGCAATGCCCAGCTGCCACCCCTCCCTGTGATGAAAGATGGACTTCATGGGGGCCAAGAGGTGGCAGATCGAGCTCACGGACGGCCTCACTTGTTCTCCTTTGCAGCTACAGTCCAGTTTCCAAGTATCAGGCATCAGACTTGCATCCACTGGCGTCTACAGCAGGTCTTTCCAATCCTTAGTTTTCTACCATGCATTGAATTTTCCCTGTAAAGGGCGCCTTCCATAAAGGAAAGTTGGTTCAGTAAAGAATTGAAAGTGCTGAGCCAGCAAAAACATTTTAATTAGATAAAATATTAATTTTCTGCACATTTGCATTATGTTTCAAAAAGTGTTTTTTGGTTAAATTGTTGGAAAAAAACTACGAGATTTTGCATACCGATGTCTACGAAATGTATTATATTAGTGCACACCTTGGTTTTTTCAGGCTTGGCAGTGATAACATTGTAAACTTTTCATCAAAATTAAAGGCCCTACTTTTGTTGTTTTCATGGGGAACGTCTGCCTATTGCACAAGTACTGTGTACCCTATGCAGACTCTTGTGAAGTATGCACAACTAATCTTTTTTTGGTTGAAACTGTAAGATTATTATTATTTTTTTAAACATTGGATGCGGGGCTTAAACGTGCAAATCTGAATTTTAGGCAACACTACTTGCGTAGTGGACCTCAGAAACCTGTGCCTTAAAAGGTAAAAGTAAATCTGAGTACACCAGAATCCAAAGCGTTGTTGCCAAAAAATGTCATAATATGGGGGTCACTTGTTACTAATTCTTTGACTCCAGTCCAAGTTAACAATCTGAATTGTGCATTAGATATACAGACAATTAGACCAGGCTTCAAATCTTGTTCCATGGAGAGCAGAATTGTTACATAACTGCCATCATATTTTTTCTGTAGGTGGTCCTTCTCAACTCTATGATTGCATGTCTGAAGACAGGTTATGGTATTGTTGACTGCAAGTCCGATTTGGGGTGATGCTTTTATTGAGAGATTTGATGACAATATTCATTAATTTGTGATAAAGTATTTCAGTACTTGGAGCATTTGTTGTGAAGAATTATCCATACCCTATGCTTGTATTTATGATTCACTGATGTGGGTCTTTTACTAGTAGTGGGTTAATGTAGAAGAGTAGGATCTGCTTCACATGCTTACCCCCACTTTTTGCTGGTGTTTCACTGTTTTTCGACTTTAGTCTGGCTGGGCCCCAGCCTAGCTGCCTCCTCTCTAAATTGATTGCATGTACTTTAGGTACTCTCCAGATTGGATTCTGGGGTACCCTTGTGAGTCCCTAGTATATGGTATACTATGTACCCAGGGCTTAGGTACCCCAGAGGCCTACCAGGGGCTGAAGCATGTATTGTGCCACCCCTGGAATGCCATGCAAAATGACACCACAGGTCTGCTACTGCTGCCTTGGTAAGGTGGTGCAAGCACCCCTTACTGAGGTATAGGTTCACTATACCTCACCTATCACTGCACCTAGTAACCTCTCAGTCACCCCTATGGCAGGCCTTATCAATCCTAAAGGCAGGGTGCTTGGTTATACGTGAGAGTGTGCCCAGGCATGAGCTGAGCCCCTCTGCAGCCTTCAGAATCTTTTCTCCGGGGTTGTTGGTGGTGCAGCCTGACCATATACTCTTAAGTGCATTATATCTTCAACGGTTAATGCTAACCTTGGACTGGCTGCACGGAAACATGTCGTGTTTGGTGTCAAACACCTTGGAATCATACCCCACATCAGTTCTTGATGTGAGGATATGATCCTACCCTTCTAGAGGGAGAGACATGGCAGTACTGGTATACCCGGTAGAAATGTTATAATCCCTTTTATAGTCCTACCCTTTTTAATGTCTACGTATCCTCATTTGCGAAAATAACAAAAATGGGGAGTCGGTACCTGCTTTTACGCAGACGATACACAACTGTTGATTGCTCTTGATGGGCTCAAAGATACGAGGATTAGACTAACCAACTGCCTCTCGGAAATGGCGGCTTGGATGTCCGATCACTGTCTGAAACTGAATGCAGACAAATATGAGATTCTACTCTTTGTAGGAGCTCAGTCAGTCTGGAATGCAACCTGGTGGCCCTCGTCACTTGGCAATGCACCCGCGCCCAAACAGGCTACAAAAAACGTAGGCATTCTTGTTCATAACGCACTAACCATGCAGGACAATGTCTGTGCACTTTGTAGGAAAAGCTTTGCAACACTTAAATTGCTAAAAAGACTCTTTCAATGGATCCCTCGAGAGTGTAGGAAGACCATCGTCCAAGCCCTGCTCATTAGCAAATTAGACTATGGGAACGCACTCTTCGTGGATATGGCGGACTACCTCTTCACTCGACTGCAGATGGTACAGAATGTGGCAGCCAAACTGGTATGCAACAAAAGCTAGAACAGTTCAGCGTCGGAATGCATGAGGACGCTCCACTGGCTCCCTGTGCGACAAAGGGACAAATTTAAACTCACCAGGCACAGGCAAAAACTAAGCGCATCAAGAAGAGCAGGGCTGGAGGTCGCTCCTTTTCACATCTAGCAGCGACTCACTGGAATGAATTCCCTCGATGACTACCTAATATTATGGAAAAAATAAAAAATGCATCTGTTTCCCAAGACCTGTTTAGTAACCTAGAGACCCTTTGTCAGAACTCTAGTCTCACTTATAATGTGCCGTCCTTAGCGCCGTGATATCCATACGGATGAATGATGTGCTGTATAAATAAATTAATAAAAGAGTCCCTTTGATTTCAATCCCATCCTCACAGAGATTTTTTTCTCATTCACAGAATCAAAGAACCCGATGAAGAGACCTGCAGCACTGCAGCACCTCAGCACCAGATAATCAACCGTATCAGTGTGTAGAGTCTGAGGAAACCCTCGGCTGGAGGTTGGACCTGGATACACACCCTACGATATATACGTTCAGGGGAAAAACGCAGACCTACTTTGTGAAAAAGCTCATGCAGAGCTCATCTTTATGGACAGTATTAAAAGAAGCACACCAGAGATCATCTCTTTGAGTATACCGAGTGTGAAAACCTTTGGTTCACTTAGGAGTCCCACAATTATAATTCTAATCTGAAATTAGAGCATTTAATCTGAATATCCGGAGGATGGGTCATACCAGTGTAAGGAGTGTGAGAAAAGCGTGACCCTAGAATATTTCTGTTGAAATATCATAGGCTGCTTACTGTAGAGAAAATCTAGCTGTATATGGAATGTGGCTAAACATGCACTGACGGTTCTTCGCTGCACAGGCATCAAATAGTTCATTCTGAGAATAGGTTGTATCAGTGTACCGAATGTGAGAAAAGCTCCACTGAGCCAAAGAAGCTGTTGAGAGACCAGAGAGTCCATACAGGTGATGAGCGATATACTTGAACAGTAATTGGGATTAGCTACACTGAGAATGGCACACTGGTAAAGCAACTGATTATCCATGCTTGTGAGAAAAACTTCCACTGTAATGAATGTAAGAAAAACTTCACTGAGAAGAAATCACTGTTGTCATATAGTCCATACAGGTTAGAAACCATGCAACTGTACAGAAAGTGCAAAAAGATTCAATAGTGAAGCATAAGATAATGTATGCTGGTGAGGAACCCTATCAGTGTACCAAATGTGAGCACATCTTCACTTGGAATAGCACAGATCAGATTCATCAGAGTACCCATACTTGTTAGAAACCCTGTCACTGTACAAAATTTAGTAAATGTTTTAGTGAGAACGGCACACTGATGATGCATCAGACAAGCCATTCCGCCAATAAACCCTATCAGTATACAGAATGTAGGCAAAGCTTCATTAAGACATACAGTTTTTTGAAACACCAGATAGTCCACACTGGAGAGAAACCCTTCCACTGCACAGAATGTGGAAAAAAGTTTACTCTGAAGGATACGCTGTTGAGGCATCAGAGAATCCATACTGGTGAGAAACCCTATCATTGCACAGAATGCAAGAAACGCTTTACTCAGAAGTGTACGCTTTTGAGGCATCAGAGAATCCATATCGGTGAGAAACCATTTCAATGTACAGAATGTGGGAAAAGCTTTACTCAGAAGGGTACACTGTTGAGTCATCAGAGAATTCATATTGGTGAGAAACCCTATCATTGCACAGAATGCAGGAAAAGCTTTACTGTGAAAAGCCGTTTGTTTAAACATCACAGAATCCACACTGGTGAGAAACCCTATTCTTGCACAGAATGCGGGAAAAGCTTTACTATGAAAAGCGATTTGTTAATGCATCAGAGAATCCACACTGGTGAGAAACCCTATCAGTGTACAGAATGTGGGAAAAGTTTTACTCAGAAGGGTACACTGTTGAGGCATCAGAGAATTCATATTGGTGAGAAACCCTATCATTGCACAGAATGCAGGAAAAGCTTTACTGTGAAAAGCCATTTGTTTAAACATCACAGAATCCACACTGGTGAGAAACCCTATTCTTGCACAGAATGCGGGAAAAGCTTTACTATGAAAAGCAATTTGTTAATGCATCAGAGAATCCACACTGGTGAGAAACCCTATCAGTGTACAGAATGTGGGAAAAGTTTTACTCAGAAGGGTGCACTGTTGAGGCATCAGAGAATTCATATTGGTGAGAAACCCTATCATTGCACAGAATGCAGGAAAAGCTTTACTGTGAAAAGCCATTTGTTTAAACATCACAGAATCCACACTGGTGAGAAACCCTATTCTTGCACAGAATGCGGGAAAAGCTTTACTATGAAAAGCAATTTGTTGATGCATCAGAGAATCCACACTGGTGAGAAACCCTATCAGTGTACAGAATGTGGGAAAAGCTTTACTATGAAAAACAATTTGTTGAAGCATCAGAGAATCCACACTGATGAAAAACCCTATCAGTGTACAGAAAGCGGGAAAGCGGGAAAAGCTATCTTAAGACATCATATAACCCACACTGGTGAGAAACCGTTTCCATGCACAGAATGTAGGGAAAGCTTTACTCATAAGAAATCCCTTTCAGCGAATCCATACTGATGGGAAACCTTTTCATTGTTCCAAATTTTTAAAAGACTTCACTCAAATACCATTAATTGTGGCAAACATGAGAAAAGATTCACAAGAATGCAGATATTGTAAAATAATCTGAGAATCCGTTCATTGTAGAAAACTCATAGCCTAGAATGAGGAGTACTAGTAAAGCAAGGAGACTTGAAATATATCAGCATTTGGCAGATAGAATGGATACAAAAGCAAATCCAGAAGACCAATTCAAAATATGAGTCCTCTCTTTCACCTTATGTATTCTATTATTTTTACAATTTCTTCATATTATAAACATTGCCGTCTTGCCCTGCACAGGGGTACGAGACTGGTAAATATAAATGTGTGCGGAATTGTTGAAAGTATAAAGGTAAAGATCATCATCGCCATGGTGTCCGATCAAGAGCTTTATTAAAGTCAGTAATACCCCATTCACTTGCTTTCTAAGATTTCCTCACCATGACAGCCGTTTGTCCTTTTTAAAAAATACTCCTAGTTTCATAAATTCAAATGCACGCATGTAGACACACACCTGTGAAAATAAATGTGCAATAACACGTTATTTGCAACAACAAAGCGAGATTCAAACATTTCTTACTATGACAAAATTCCATGTTATAGCCTCAATGCAATATGACTGACATGTGACTAACTCTCATGAGAAAACATCATGGCGTATGGAGATCCGTAACATGTAATATGCTGTTTATTACCATTGTTTTTTTTAAAGACTTATTTTTATTTCATGAGTAGGTGAAATGCTATACTGTTTGGTTATTTGTATTAAAAGAACTAAAGCAATGCTTATTTATGTAGTTACGTGTGTGAGAGAGTCTTTTGCAGGCTCCCCCTTATACTTTTTGTTCTACTTTTGCTGGAGTTAGTGCTGTGTAATGACTCGGTAGTGCCTGTGGACCTTGCATTCCAGGCGTAGGTGCATGTACTCTGACCTTTCATAGTGTATATTTGATTAGCTTATCTCCAATTGGCATAAGTTTACTAATACATTGGTCCCTAATGTATGACATCCGATGTTCCAGACTGCAACACTTATTGTGCCACCACGAGTGTGATAAGGTGTAACATCTCTCCCACACTGCCATTGCAGACTGGCAGAGTAGCATTAAAACTGATAACTCACCTGTGCCATTTCAACCTGTGGCATAGACAAAACCTTCCTTTTTAATATTTGTAAGTCACACCTAAGGTAGGTCTAACGAGCCTCAAAGGCAGGGTGCATTATGTTGAAGTGGCGGACATCAGTTATGGTTTACATGTCCTGAAGGCAAAAACCCTACATTGTCGTTTTCACTGTATTAAGACTAGTAGCCACATTGGTTAGTAAGGAGTTACTCACTGACAACTCAATATGGCTGACTTCCAAATGGGACTACTAAAGTTGAAGCTTTAAGGTATCAAAATAATCATTGCATTAAATCTAACTTCATGCGCAAGTTGAGTTTAATGTAATGATTTTATAAATGGCAATATTTGGAAATTGTCAATGTGTTGCCTAAAACTTTCCAGTAACCGTCTTGGTTGCACACAAGTGCTGTCCTCGAGCTAGCCTGCTGCCCTCTTAGGGAGAGGTGAGAACAACTCTCTGGAAGGGGGAACTTAGGACCTGCCCAGGGGAAGAGCTGTGATCTTCTGACTGGATGGCCAGTGGGGGTGTGAGCCCAGAAGGCGAGCTTGAAAGGGGAAGCCACTGTCGTGTGTTTCTTGCATGGCCCATCAGTGCTTTCCCTATGTTAGCCTTATTGTGCACGTTGTTTGGGCCAAATTGTATTTTCACCCAGAACCTGCGCATGTTTTCATATTTTTTACTTTTCCTGGGATTTAGTCTGAACACACTAGACCAGGTCAAACAACAATGCCCCTTGTTATTCTCTCTGGTCAGTCACTAGCATTTCGACATAACAAGAGAAGCAGCTGCTGTTTGTGAGCACACATATCTTGTCATATAACTGAGGACTGGGGTTCTGAAAAAACACACTGAGCGAAGGTCCTGAAGTAAGAATGCTGCAACAGCTCAGATGCAGAACATCTACCTATCTATGCTGAGGTACAGGGTCCGCCACTAGTTCCAGAGTTCTCTCATATATAATCACCTAGCTTCAGTAAAAGAGAATGGGGATTAGGCTAAGCTGTTTTATAACATGAAAGGCCTTTTGATGGTATATGGTTTGTTAACCTTGCTAATTATATTTTTGGTGTGCATTTGTTGTCTAATTGTGGCATTTTAGAGCACGACAGCTTAAATAATTATTATAAACTTCCTTCTTGTCTCTTGTTTATCTTATTGTTGACAGTTACGAGTGAGAGAGCCAAAGGGTGTGTTCTGTTACCGCGATCCCTGAGAGGGTTGAGTGTGTTGAGTGCCACTCATTTGTTTCGCTGTTTCTTCCACCTTTGAAGGGCAATTGGTAGTCACATTAGGAAGAGGTTGCTCTTTTGTTTAGACAAACAAGCTGGTTTCTTGGGCAAAGAGAGGAAAAGCTGTTGTCAAACTGTTTTTTTTAAGGGGAGTGTCGCCCCAAGGTAGCCACACCTATTGAATGGGCTAGAGCCCTTCTTCACACACACAAAGGTTCAGCCATGTTGGGAGTGGGCAACATTGTGTACTCTGGGATATATAAATGCCACATGTAAGAAATTGTTTTGTTTTTTGGTTGAGTGGTGTGTTAACCCTACTCAAGCAACAACCACCATCCTTGTCCGGTGAACCACAGAAGGTCACAGACTTACCTGTGCTTAACCCTCTGGTAGCATGGACCAAAAGCTGTCAGGCTTAACTTAGAGGCATTGTGTTGGGTATTATGCAGCATACAGTAATCAAGTGGAAATACAATGCAAGAAATATCACATACAAGAAATAGAATAACAATGAATAAATAAAATGACTCGAACACAAAGTAAATTGAAGCAGTAGAACTGGAGTTATGAATTTTCAAAGTTTAATGTGGAAAATAGCATTAAAAAGAACTTAGTGCCTACGTCTAGTGCCTAGACGCACAAGATCAGGGCGATGGAGCATGGTTTGTCTATATGGAGTGGATTGGGCCCAGTCCTGGCTTACCTTCAGATCTAGAAGACATTTAAAGAAAAAGATGGCAAAGTTCAGCGGGGTAAGGCAGCTGGTGTACTCCGAGGTGCCTTGCCCCACATCGACGCCAGGGAGCAGCTTGACAAAGTCGTGGTGAAGATTTCTACGTTCTGTTTTTGTCAATTTTTCAGAAGTTGAAAATCTCTAGATTAATAAAGCTCCAGGTTGTAGCTGACGAGGGCATCACAAGGCCAGATATCCCTTTTAAGAGGGGCAGCTGAACAGGATTTGCTGCTGCAGAAAGGAAGTAGCCGGAACAACCACAAAATCAGGCCGACAGCTGAAGCACCTCGGACGGTTCGGCAAGCAGGTAGGTGCCGGTCTACAGTTAGTTCTCAGGTCACTTTTTGGTGAAAATTTTGTAAGTCCCGTGTTTGAGGGTTAGGCTGGTACAGCACCTTTAGCACAACTTCCAAGGATCCAGGACTGGTTGGAGGCCACGTAGGGGTCAGGTCTTACGTCAGGCAGGGTTCAAGTACCTGTTCAAGGCTGTTGGCAGTTGTTTTTTTCCTTGTAGCTCAGAACAGGAGGCCAACCAGTTAGCTCTTGAAGTCTCTTTAGTCGTCCTGTGTTCAAGCGGCAATGAACTGAATATTTGCTCTGAGGGTCCAATATTTATACCTGGCTCTTACCAGTTGGTTTTCCTACATCTGGTTCTGTAAATTTCTCCCATTCCCTTGCTCAGGCTTTAAGAGGTTTAGGGTGACAAAAAGCTGCCATCAAGTTTTTTTGTGAGTGTACTGGAGGTAGCCCTTTGAAATTTAAGTCTGCCAGGGAATAGCTCTGCCCCATCTATCCTTCTAGCACGTAGCCCCCCCCCCTTTTTCTCACTGTCTGTAAGGAATACAAAAAGGCCTCTGTATTGACAGTCATGTCACCCAGAACACAGGCTGCAGGCACCAAATGGCTAGGAAATGAAAATGCAAACTTGCTAAAAGTGTTATTTTCAGAACTGTGATATTAAATCTGACTTTACTATTAAAGAGGATTTTAAATTCTAATTCTTTAGAGAGCAAACATGACATATCTCCCTATTCCCAAACAAAAGTTATCATTTAATTGATGAAGTAAGGTAACCCATTATCTTATGGAAGACAGTTTTTCACTACCAGTATAACTTTAAGTAGATGTCCCCCTTTTTAAATACTTTTCCACATACCCTATAGACTCATTAGGGCTTGCCTTGGGGATGAGATATGTTTTCAAATGGAAAGTTTAGGCTCGAGAAAAGGTTCATTTTAGGAAGCACATTGCAAGTTTAAAACTGCACTCATGCTGCAATGGCAGGCCTGAGATAAGTTTTAGAGTGTGATGTAAGTGAGTGGCACAATATGTGCTGCAGGCCCAGAAGTAGCATTCAATTTATAAGCCCTGGGCACATGTAGTACCACTTTACTAGGGACGTATGAGAACATTAAATGTGCCAGTTGGTGTAAGCCAGTTTTACAATGTTTTAAGGTGCAAGTACTTTAGCACTGGTTAGCAGCGATAACGTGCACATTGTCCTAATTCAAACAAAAACTAATTTCAGAAAACTGGGGGTGATTAGGCAAAACATTTGGTGGTTAGAGTTTACCAAAGGCTGTCTGGTCTAACGCATTCTCCGCAGCTGAAATTGGTGATAGCTACCCACCCTTCTGGTAGTTTTCATTGTAAAGGTAGAAGAACCTGAATAAACCATCAGAATTTGAGTGGTCAGGCTCAGGGAGATGTTCCACTGTAAAGTCCATTCCCTGTAAGGAGATGGACCACCTCGGCAGTTTGGGATTCTCAACCCTCATCTGCATGAACCATCTAAGGGGCCTTTGGTCTCAGCTTTTTCAGTACAAAGACCGCAGCAAAGACTTCTCTCTCCTTGTTCTGAAGCATCTGCCTGCACAATGAATTTATTGGAGAAGTCAAGGGCCTTGAATACAGGTGCTGTACATACAGCCTCCTTGAGGGTATTAAAGGCTTAGTGGCGGGCCTCAGTCCAGATCACTTTCTCAGTCTTCTTTGTAGCAGTCCGCTCAGTTAAGGGCCAACAGTGGTGCCAAAGCCCTTAATAAACCTCCTATAGTATCCAGTGAGACCCAGAAGCCTGCACCTCAGTCTGAGACCTAGGTGGATCCCAGGCCAGGACAGTCTCAGTCTTGCCTTGGAGGGGATGCATCTTGCCCCTGCCCACCAGGTGTCCCAGATACACTTCAGATCCCTGTCCTATCTAGCACTTGCTGGCCTTGATAGCCAGGCTGGAACATTGCAGAGCCTGAAGCACCTCCTGTAGGGGGAGCAGGTGGTTTTCCCAACTGGAGCTGAAGACTGATATGTCATCCATGTCAGTGGAGAAGTGTGGCTCAATGGTTAGAGCTTCAGACCCTGGTGCAGAGGTCTGGCCCGGACCAGGGTTCAATTCCCGCCTCGGCGGGTCTTGGGCTCAATTTCCCCGGACCCGATAATTCTCGCCTCGGTGCCTATTCTAATCATGGGTCCCCCTCTGCAACTCTGGGCAATAGCTTGCTTAATCTCCACAACGGCCCCAACAGTGCTAGGATGCCTGGCTTCACCTTGGGGGTGCCCAGGAGTGGGCACTTCACAGGGAAAGGCCAGGAAGGGTTCCACAGCAGTATGTGCACAGCGCCTGAGAGACCCTTTCGGGGGTGTGAGGAGCGCTATATAAATGCACTCCATTTACATCCATCCATCCCAGCCAGGACTCTGTTGACAACCTCTGAAAAGTGGCAGGGGAATTCTTTAACCCAAAGTCCTAACTCTGAATCAGAAGTGTCTATCTGGGGTGGAGAATACAGACCTCGCTTTAGCCTTCTCGGTTATGGCAACTAGCAGTACCCACAAGTCAGATCAAAAGTACTGAGTAATTTGACGGCTCTCAACCTAGTTATGAGCTCATCAGCTCGGGGGATGGAATAAGCATCAGTTTTGGTAACTCAGTTGAGCCCCTTATAATCCATGTGGAACCTGAATTCTGGGGTGGCACCCTGTGGGGTGACTTTAAGTCCCAGCACCACTGGGTTGAACCAGCGACTATTGGAGTGCTCAATCACCCCCAAGTCAAGCGTCTTGGACACTTCTTCCTTGATGCTAACCCTCACCTTGTTGGACAGTCTGTAAATGTTTTTCTTTACAGGCATGCTGTCCCCAGTATCTATATCATGAGTAAACAACAGTGTAAGCCTAGGTGTGAGGGAGAACAGGCAGGCAAATTGTCCCTGCAACTGGTGACAGCCCTTCTACTGTTCTGGGCTCAGGATAGGGAAGAGTAGGATCTGCTTTCATGGTCACCCCCACATTTTGCTGGTGTCATTATGTGTTATTGACCAGTATGACTGGGATCCTGCTAATCAGGACCCCAGTCTCTGTGCTTCTTCCCTAAATTAGACATGGTGAGTACTTAGATACATGCAGATTGACTACTGGTGTACCCCTGTAAGTCCCTAGTATATGGTACTAAGATATCCAGGGCTTTGTACACCAGGCATCTCCCATGGGCTGAAACATGCATTATGCCACCCAAGAGAGACCACTCAAATTGTGACTATAGGCCTGCCATTGCAGCATGTGTAAGCTGGTGCTAACACCACTTACGACAGATATAAGTTTCCTTATATCTGAGGTTACTGCACTTAAAACCTATAAATCACCCATAAGGCAGGCTTTTTAATCCTGAAGGCAGGGTGCTCGGTTCTAAGTGTGAGGGTGCCCCTGTAGGAGCAGGACAACCCTACAACCTCCGGAGTCCATTCCCCCGGTTGTAAGTGCATCAGCCATTAAAATTCATGGAGTGGTCAAGCGTAATTATGCGATGGCTATCTCTAAACTGGCTGTACCGAACCATGTTGTGTTTTGTATCCAACATGTAGGAATCATACCCCCACACCGTAAGCAGTGTGGGAGGTATGATTTGATGCACTGTAAAGCCCCTCCGGAAGGCCCTTAGTGCTCCTTGTAATAGTCTTCTACACCTGGACAGCAAACTATTGCTGCTGCCGACCAGTGACATGTTTCTGCCCATCTGCTGCTGAGCCAAGCTCGAGCAGGGGAAGGCAGGACAATAGGTTTCCTATCACAGGGAGGTGTGGCCACCTACCAGACAGGACTTAGTGTATTGGGGCATGATGGGGGCGCTTGCCAGCACCACTGAGACTGGTTGAAGGCACATTTGGTGCGCTACTTGCATAATCCAGTTCAGGGAGCCGTTTGCTCACGCATAGGCATGAAACTGGACAAAAGACATGGGAGAATCCTCCCCACTGTCCAGCCCCTCCTCTGGGAGGGACTCATGAATTGTCCGAACCCTTTCCTTAGGGTACTTAAGGGCTTACCTGTGGGTGGGGCCCTAGATTCATTGTAGGATAAGATTCAGATCGATGACCACTTCAACTTCAACCGTCTGGGCACTCTGGACCTCGCTGGACTTCACGTTGGGAACCGAGACTGCAATTGGGAAGACTCCTGCTGCTCCTGGTCTCGTCATCCTGCAAGTCTGCTGTAACTTCTGTGCCTGTGCTCCGTACAAGTTCTTCACAAGGCCTGTGGACATCCAAGCCACCTGAAGGAATCTCCCTTGGAGTGAAGGAGTCACTCCCCTGCAGGCACCGCAACACAGCTGACCGATCTGCTGGTCCTGGGCTCCAACGTACTCCGAAAGGCTCAGCAACACAGGTGGTGGTTCTGCAACTCCCTCGAGGCCTGCACTGTCTTCTGAGTTTGAGGCTAGTATCCCTTGTAAGAACCGCTGGAGCAGAACCCCTGTGTACCTCATCGACTTGCTGTTGCCAAGGCTTGTTGACTCTCTGTGAGAAGTTGGCCTGGTATATGCTGTCCACTAGTTAAAGTGGACACCCTGTACCAGTCCAAACGACCCTTATGGTGATTAGGTTGAAGATAACCTTTATGAAAGCTATCCTAGTGGTAGCTATGGAGAGCGGCCTTCAGGCTTAATCTTGAAGGAATGTAAATCGGCTTGTTTTACCAGATCAGAACCTCCTGAATAATCAAATGAAAGGAGAACCACACGATTGTTATATAAAAAAATATGTATGTATTACTAAGCACTCTCTACTAACCTCTATACGAGATTAGAGCACAAAGCACACAATACTGCAATCAATAGAACGACAGTAAATAGCAAAATACACAGCGGGCTCCAGGGGGAGACTGAACCATATGCTAAAAAAATGGTATAACAACAACGACTTCACTAGACACAGTGCCTAGGGAATGTAGAATCGCTGGGACCCCAGGGAACCACCCAAAGGAGTGACACAGGGAGCCCACAGAGGACGGGTGCAGTGTGAGAACACAGACGTGTGTTCCTTACAATTCTTTGGGAAAGTCACAGTTGGAAAATTACAGTTTAAGGACACTTCAGAGAGGACTTCAAGCAAACCCTTTGGAACATAGAAGGTTCTAAGGCCAGCACCCTTGTGAGTACCAAGGTACCCGTGTTACCTATCCCAGAGGAGCCGGATGCATAGGGGTCAAGTGGTGTCGGAAACCCTCGTTGTTTTCAATGGCGTGATGCAAAGAAGTGCTGCTGCTGGGAAGATGAAAAGTGTCTGGTGGAATCCAAGCCTGGATCAGAGGTGAGCAGAACCTGAAAGCAGAGGGGACAGAGTCTGGGTCACTTCAGGGTGACCAGGGGCTCGTTAGACGAATGCTCACCGATGTTGGGTGCTTCAGGTGTGAAGATAGGATGCTTGACTCTGCAGCCATGGGGACCAGGAGACGTCAATGATAACCGAAGTGTGGAGGTGAGCTGTCCCACGAAGGATGTCGAGTGCTGAGGGGTCAGTGTCCAGATTGAACACCAACAAGCCTTGGCAAATGCAACCCACGCGGGCGGAGGAAACAAGTTACTGTGAGGACCAGCATGGTCCAGGAGACTCTCCAAGCTATGGGGAGTCGGGACACGTCTGGAGCAACCAGGGAAGCCCCCAGAAAATCAAAGTTACCCTCGCCAGGAACCACTGGCCAACTGACCAGGGATCGCGAAAAGACCTCGAGCTGAATCGCGAAGCACCAGCCAACAGAGCACTTGTGGAGTGGAGGCCGGAAATCTTCGTTGGAAATACTGCTCTGGGTCGGGACTACACTTAGTCCAATGCACAGCCTCAGGGATAGCCAAAAAGCATATGCTGCTGCAAAAGTACACGGTGCACAGTCCCCACGAGGGATACTAGTATCAGGATTGCTGAGAGAGCAGATCGACATCAGAGACGCTCAGGAACCCACCTCCTGTGTTGCAGAAATCTTCGAAGTCCTCAGGATCTCGGGAGATGCAAACCGGTCAGATGCGTTTAGGTGCCTGCTGCTGCAGGGGAGTAACTCTTTACTCCAAGGGAGATGCTTCTGTCGTCCAGCGAAGTGTAAACCGTCAAAGTACTTGGTTTCTGCTTGCAGAGTTTAGTCCAGGTAAAATCCTAAGTCCTGTAGTCAGATTTCCCACTTCATACCCTGAGAAGGGGTTGGACTAACTCTGGGGACCCTCCTAGGGGAGGGACAGGACAGAGGGGTGGCTACACCCATGTCCTTTGTCCAGTTTCGCACCAGAGCAGGAGCAAACGCTCCTGCAACTGGTTTGAGCTGGACTATGCACGGGGACACCAAATGTGCCCCGGTGCAGACTTTCTGCCACTCTGAGTGCACCCACCCAGCCCCAATATACTAAAGCCTGCCTGGGAGGTGGTCACACCTCCCTGTGACAGGAAACCTATTGTCAGGCCTTCCCCTGCTCGAGCTCAGCTCAGCAGCAGGAGGGCAGACTCGTGTCTGTGGCTGGCAGCATACATTTTGTGATACCCAGGTCGAGAAAGCTGGTACCAGGTGTACCGGTTTTTCACATATGCCCCTCTAGCAGGGTGGAATCATACCTCCCCTCCAGTTACGGGCAGGGAGGTATGATTCCAAGGTGTTTGACACCAAACACAACATGTTTCTAAGCAGCCGTTTTAAAGTTAACATTTACCGTGAGGATTATAATGCACTTAAATATTTATGGCTGGCTGCATCACAGACAATCCCGGAGAATAGGTTCTGAAGGTTGCAGAGGGGCTCTGCTCATGCAGGGGCACCCTCTCACGCAAAATCCAGCACCCTACCTTCAGGGTTGATAAGGCCTGCCATAGGGGTGACTGATAGGTTTATATGTGCAGTGATTTAGAATAGATATAGGTAACCTATATCTAAGTAAGGAGTACATGCACCACCTTACACAGGCTGTAGTAGCAGACCTGTGGTGCCATTTGGAATGGTCTGTCAGGGTTGGCACAATACATGCTTTAGCCCCTGGGAGGCCTCTGGGGTACCCATCCCCTGGGTACATTTTGTACCATATTGTTAGACCTGTCAGCCCTTTGGCAGTTCCCTCCTTACTTTATTATTTTTGTCCCTTTCCCCCTTCTCATTTTTTCTGTCTACCTAACCTTTTTGGTGCTGATGTAGAGGTTCTGGGTGTCTTTTCCACTTCACATGTGGGCAAGACGCAAGGTGCTTCCCTGAGGTAGATAGCTGAGAAAGGTAGGATTCACAAAATGGTGGCTCCAACTGTCACCTCAGCACCTGGACCATGACTGCTATGGGAGGTTCCAGAACCTTCTGGATCTCTCTGGCAAGTCAGGTCCAAGGTGATAAATAGAGGTGACAGGAGGGCGGCCATTTTAGAGGAGAAGAGGCTGCAGGCTAGTCAGGAGTAAGGCACGTGAGTGGGGAGGTGGCTGCGCTGGACAAGGAGTGGACAGATCTCAGGATTTGCCAGGGTATCTTTGTCAGTGACATCACCCTCAACCACCTGACCGATCCCTGAGCGCAGCCGTGCTTTTGGAGAACCCCGTCCCAGAGAAGGTCTGAAGGTAGTGGAACCCCTGATTCACCGGACCTGGGAGAGAGCTAACGCCAGAGGGGCCGCCTACTCCCCAAATCCATTGTTACCTGGGATTGCAGGACTGGCTGGGTGTTGCCACCCCCCCCCCCCCTTTGACAGATAGAAGAGGTGCTCGTGCCAAGCCCTAAGAGTCTACCTGACCTCTGTCACTGTTCCAGTGTGGGATCCGGCACCCGCTAAGCCCCCCCTTACAGGACCCGTCTTGAAACCCTGGCCGCCACCTTCTTCCCCCCCAAGGTTGTGAAGTTTACCTGGTGCCCGACGGCAGGAGCCGCTGTCGCTGTGGAGCCTGAGGGAGGGATTGGCCCCAGAGGTGTGTCAGGCGAGGGAGCGTCGCGTCCATGCCTGTGAGGAGATCAACTCTCCGGAAGTGCGGGAAGTGAGGCGGGGAGGCTGCCCTCATCACGTGTGAAGGGCCTAGCGCCGCCCCACTGTTGCCGGACGTGATCGGAGGCCACACCCTGTGAGTCGCACTGAACCCGGGGACTGGTGGACGGGCCTTCCAGCAGTAGTGACGAGGAGGGGCGTGCCATCTGCGAGTGGAGAGTGTATTATAGTAATCCCTGGTGGGAGGTGTCCGGAGGGTGTGCGAAGACCCCCCCCCTCCCCTGTAGGAAGGATTCCTGCATCCGGATCAGGCAGCAAGCCCCGTTCCCCGAAAGGAGGGAACGCTCGTACTGGCAGCGGTGCATCATCCTCAAGGAGGACTACAAGAGTACACAGTAAGCTGGGAAGTATGTTTGAAGGCTAAAGGGGGACCCAGTTGAACCGAGTGTTGTTCCGGGGGGAAACCGAGTGCTGGCTGTAAATACCGGCACCTCAGCCCAACCGAGGGTGCGACTGAGGTGATTGGATAACAGGTCGAGATCAGGTGCCAGCAAGAGCCTAGAGGTACTGCCAACTAGGCAGAGAATAGCACAACGTTAACGTAGCCTACAAGCGGACTACTTGAAGGAAACAAACTGGTTGCCAGCAGTTAATGAACCTCGCTGTCCAGAGAGACCCGTTGAGATCAGGGGATAGGCTGAATTGTGTAATGGGAGAGTGCTCTTCAGAGCGCCGTCTGTGAGGAGGTTAACAATTCCTTCAGAGCCAAGGCGCCGGGTGGGACCACCTAGAGGGGCTACTGATCTGTTGTAGTGGAGTTACTCCGAGGGGACTGTTACCGTAAATTAGAATGAAATGTTTACCCTGACATGTGTACAAAGGGGTTGTCTTGAAACGTACTGTAAATGTTTATTTTGAAAGTTAAAGAAAAGATTAACTAGGACAGGAACGTCCAGGTTTGGACTTAGACTATAGAGAGAAGTTCCTATGCAAATGAAATGAATTGGTTCCCATTGTATTGTTGAATTGAGAACTGAATCCTCATCAGAAAAGAAACGTTATAAAGCTTCAGTAACTCTTTACAAAGAAAATCGGTGTAGTGTTCTTTTTGAGTGATGTGGCGCAGGATTGCGAGCTGAGTGTGATGCAGGCCTGAAAAAGCCAAATGGAGTGTTGAGCCAAGTGACCTGAGCCAAGCTACCCCCTTAGACGTAGGTCTAACAAGTTGGTGCTCAGCGGTGGGATTAGTTATTCAGTGCTTGCATCCGCTTAGTGGCAGTTTTGCGCGCATCACCACCTACACTGGATTGTTTTGACTGGAGTTTTCTCCAGATTGTTTTCTAATTGGGAGATTTTTGAAATTGTCCTGTGTAAATTCCCTTCTTGAGTAAAGTTCCTGTGTTGGGGTCCCATCTGGTAGGATGGAATTCGAATTGGGTAGGCTGGAGGAGTATACAGCGGCCCAATTGAGGGAGATCTGCCAGGAACGGGGGGTATTCTTTAAGCAGGGGGCGAAGAAGACAGAGCTCCAGGCAAGCTTAAGAGCCTGGGTTATGGCCCACCCTAGCGGGAAACGGGAAGAACCAGGACTAGATCCCCAAGAAGAGCCGGAAGTCCTTCTTCCCCCTGGGAGCGGTAATATGGACATTGGGTCCAGGGCCCCATCAAGGGTGGGAAGTAGCGCCTCAGGGGGGAGCCTGTCCTCTGCTGACCTAGTTGATCGGAGGGAAGAGAGACAGCTTAGAATGGATCTGGCCCGGTTGGAAAAGGAGAGGGAGGAGAGGAGGTTCCTCCACGAGCTTCACTTAAAGGAGTTAGAGCTCAAAGCCCTTCAACTTGGGACCCCCAGCAGTCCTAATGGTGGCAGCATACCGAGAGAAGTCCCGAGAGAGTCCAGGCCCTACCTGCCCAAAGATGTGGTTGCTAGCTATGGCATAGGGGATGATATCGTAAAATGGCTGGCTGCCTATGAGGTCTCTCTAAGAGCCCATGGGGTCCCCGAAGCCCAGTGGGGGGGTGGCCTGTATAGGTATATGCCTCCGGTGGGGAGGGATGCCTTGCTAGCACTAGAACAGCCAGACCAGACCCGGTACCCCGTTATGAAGATAGCCCTAGTGAGGAAATTTGGGTTGACCCCTGAAAAATTCAGGCAGAGGTTCCGGGGTAGTCAGAAGTTGTCCACTCAGAATTGGGTGGACTTCTTGGACTATGCCCGGAAAGCCTTAGAGGGTTGGGTACAGGGTAGTGAAGTCAAGGACTATGAGGGACTGTACAATTTAATCCTAAAGGAGCATCTCCTCGAGAAAAGTTTTCCAGAGCTGCGTCAGCACCTAGTAGACAGCAAGCTCACTAATCCCAGGAAGCTTGCAGAGGAGGCAGATATCTGGGCCAGTACCCGGGTATCCTCAAAAGGGACTGGAGGGAATTTCCAAGGGGCTGGACAGGGCGCCCCCCAGAAGAAAGGGGGGGGAAGACAAAAAGAGGGAGTTCTCTAAAGGCCCCCAAAAGAGTTCACCAGGGAAGGGAGTAGGATTCCCTCCTAAGGTTGGTCCCCACAAACCCCCTTATCCTGACCGTGGTCAGCAGCCTAGGGTTGTCCGATGTTACGAGTGTGGTGAGGTTGGGCACTATAAGGGGGATGCCAAGTGTCCCAAGAGACCACACCCTCCCATTGGAGGAAAGACCCCTGGGGTGGCGAGTGTAGTGCTCGGGGAGGAGTTGCCCCTAGATAAGGGAGGTGAGTGGGCAGGGCTAACCTTAGTGTCCTTAGGGGATTGTGAGATGGTTCCTAAGACCTAGATGCCTTCAAATACTACCAAGTACAGGCAATGGGTCACCATCAATGCCCAGAGGGTGGAGGCTCTGAGGGACACAGGAGCCAGCATGACTATGGTAAGGAGTCAGCTGGTGTCCCCAGAGCAGGTGGTCCCCAATGTAGTCCACCCGGTTGTGATGGCTGACAACCGAGAGGGTCACTATCCGGTGGCCCAGGTTCCCTTTGAGTGGGGAGGGGTGGCGGGTCCTCTACGAGTTGCGATCAGCCCTGCCATGCCGGTCGACTGCCTGTTGGGAAACGACCTTGAACACTCGGCGTGGAAGGAGGTTGAGTTCAGGGCCCACGTGGAAATGTTGGGGACCCCTGAGTGGACGTGTGCCCACACTCGGTCCGTGACCACCCGAAGAGGGGACACACAGAGGTTGGAGCCTGGGACAAAGGCCCAACCAGCTGCCGGAAAGGGTAGACGGGGACGGGGAAAGCCTGCCCCGGCATCTGACCCTCCAAAGGTGGATGGGGCAACCAAGGTGGTCCCGGAGTCTACGGAGGGGGATGTAACGTCCTTGGAGGGCTTGCCTACCCCTGCAGATTGGCAGGTGGAGGGAGGACCTACTAGGGAAGAGTTTTGTCGGGCCCAGAAGGAGTGCCCTACCCTTGAGGGTTTACGGCGGCAGGCCGAAGCCCAGGCAGCGGGTAACGACCCAGGGAACTTCCACATATACTGGGAAGATGGACTCCTGTATAGCGAACCCAAGGCTCCGGTGCATGGTTCATCCCGGGCCTTGGTAGTTCCCCAGCGTTACCGAGCCTTCCTATTAGGACTGGCTCACGAAATACCCTTGGCGGGACACTTGGGACAAGACAAGACCTTTGCTCGACTTGTCCCTCATTTTTACTGGCCTCAGATGAGGATTGCGTCCGATACTTTTTGTAGGACGTGTGTAACCTGCCAAGCTAGTGGGAAAACAGGGGTGAAGCTGAAGGCTCCCCTGGAACCACTGCCTGTCGTTGGTACCCCCTTTGAAAGGGTGGGCATCGACATTGTCGGGCCATTGGATCCACCAACATCGGCCGGTCACAGGTTTATCCTGGTTCTGGTGGATCATGCCACACGGTACCCAGAGGCTATCCCTCTGAGGACCATTACTGCACCTGTGGTGGCACGGGCCCTTATGGGAATTTTTACCCGGATGGGATTCCCCAAGGAAGTGGTGTCGGACAGAGGTACCAACTTCATGTCGGCATACATGCGGGCTATGTGGAAAGAGTGTGGAGTTACCTACCGGTTCTCCACTCCTTATCACCCCCAGACTAATGGTTTGGTGGAAAGGTTTAACAAAACCTTAAAGGGCATGATCCGGAGTCTGCCCGAGAGCCTGCGGAGGAAATGGGACGTCCTCCTACCCTGTTTGCTGTTTTCGTACAGGGAGGTACCACAGAAGGGAGTGGGCTTCAGCCCCTTCGAATTGTTGTACGGGCACCCTGTGCGTGGACCCCTCAGCCTGGTGAAGGAAGGATGGGAAAAGACTCCCAGAAAACTTCCCCCGGATGTGGTGAGCTACATGCTGGCCTTTCGTAGCCAAATGGCTAGGTTGTGGAAGCAAGCTTCTGAAAACCTAGAAGCCAGCCAAACGGTCATGAAGGAATGGTATGACCGTAACGCTCACCCGGTGGAGCTGGAGCCTGGCCAGAAGGTGTGGGTGATGGAACCTGGAGAGCTTAGCGCCCTCCAGGATCGCTGGTCAGGTCCCTTTGAGGTGGTTGAGAAAAAGGGCAAGGTTACCTACGTGGTAGATCTTAAGACCCCCAGGCAGCCCCATCGGGTGCTCCATGTCAACCGCCTCAAGCCTCACCAAGAGAGACCCGAGGTCACGTTAATGATGGTGACTGATGGGTCAGAGGAAGAGGAAAGTGAACCTCTTCCTGATCTGTTTGCGTCCCGAGAGAAGGATGGATCGGTGGAGGGAGTGATCCTTTCACCGTCACTAACTCCTGAACAACGGAAGGACTGTCGCCAGGTACTGGAGCAGTTTGCTTCCTTGTTCTCCCTTATTCCGGGAAGGACTCATCTGTGTACCCATGATGTGGACACAGGGGACAGCCCACCTGTGAAGTCCAAGTCCTACCGACTGTCGGATAAGGTGAAGGCTAGCATCCATGAGGAGGTTACCAAGATGCTAGAGCTAGGAGTAATTGAGCCTTCAGGAAGTCCCTGGTCCAGTCCGGTGGTACTGGTACCCAAAGCTGCCCCACTGGGCACTACCCCAGAACTCCGGTTCTGTGTGGATTACAGGGGACTGAATTCAGTGACAAAGACAGATGCTCATCCTATCCCGAGAGCGGATGAGCTCATTGACCGGTTGGGAGCTGCCCAATATCTCAGTACCTTTGACCTCACATCTGGGTACTGGCAGATTTCCCTGACGGATGGAGCCAAGGAAAGGTCAGCCTTCTCCACACCCGAGGGTCACTACCAGTTCTGTGTGATGCCCTTCGGGCTCAAGAACGCCCCTGCTACGTTCCAGCGATTGGTGAACCAGGTCCTCTCTGGAATGGAAGCCTTTTCAGTTGCGTACCTGGATGACATTGCTGTCTTCAGCCGCAACTGGGAGGACCATCTGAGTCACCTTCAGGCCGTTCTTCAGGCGTTGCAGCAGGCAGGTCTGACGATCAAGGCCAGTAAGTGCCAGATCGGGCAGGGGTCGGTAGTGTACCTCGGTCACTTGGTGGGTCGGGGCAAGGTGCAACCCCTCCAGGCCAAGATCGAAACCATCATGGCCTGGGAACCCCCCAAGACACAGACAGAGGTTCGGGCCTTCTTGGGCCTCACTGGCTACTACCGACGCTTTGTCAAGGGATACGGTACCATCGTGGCCCCCTTGACTGAGCTCACTTCCAAAAAGCACCCTAGACGGGTGATCTGGACCGAGGGATGTCAACAAGCTTTTGACACCTTGAAAAAGGCCATGTGTGCGGCACCTGTTCTCAGGGCCCCTGACTTCGCCAAGGAGTTCATTGTCCAGACGGACGCGTCGGAGCACGGTATTGGAGCAGTGCTGTCGCAACTTAACGATGAGGGTCTAGACCAACCGGTGGTTTTCCTATCTAGGAGACTACTCCCCCGGGAACAGAGGTGGAGTGCAATTGAGAGGGAAGCTTTTGCGGTAGTGTGGGCTCTGAAGAAGCTGCGGCCATACCTGTTTGGCTCGCACTTCCTGGTTCAGACCGACCACCGGCCCCTCAGGTGGCTGATGCAGATGAGGGGCGAGAATCCCAAGCTGTTGAGGTGGTCCATTTCCCTACAGGGGATGGACTTTAGGGTGGAACATCGCCCAGGAGTGGACCACGCCAATGCTGACGGTCTCTCCAGGTATTTCCGCCTTAGTGAAGAGGACTCCCAAGGGGTTGGGTAGCTCTCCCCACTTTCAGCTGGGGGGGACGCGTGTTAGACCTGTCAGCCCTTTGGCAGTTCCCTCCTTACTTTATTATTTTTGTCCCTTTCCCCCTTCTCATTTTTTCTGTCTACCTAACCTTTTTGGTGCTGATGTAGAGGTTCTGGGTGTCTTTTCCACTTCACATGTGGGCAAGACGCAAGGTGCTTCCCTGAGGTAGATAGCTGAGAAAGGTAGGATTCACAAAATGGTGGCTCCAACTGTCACCTCAGCACCTGGGCCATGACTGCTATGGGAGGTTCCAGAACCTTCTGGATCTCTCTGGCAAGTCAGGTCCAAGGTGATAAATAGAGGTGACAGGAGGGCGGCCATTTTAGAGGAGAAGAGGCTGCAGGCTAGTCAGGAGTAAGGCACGTGAGTGGGGAGGTGGCTGCGCTGGACAAGGAGTGGACAGATCTCAGGATTTGCCAGGGTATCTTTGTCAGTGACATCACCCTCAACCACCTGACCGATCCCTGAGCGCAGCCGTGCTTTTGGAGAACCCCGTCCCAGAGAAGGTCTGAAGGTAGTGGAACCCCTGATTCACCGGACCTGGGAGAGAGCGAACGCCAGAGGGGCCGCCTACTCCCCAAATCCATTGTTACCTGGGATTGCAGGACTGGCTGGGTATTGCCACCCCCCCCCCCCTTTGACAGATAGAAGAGGTGCTCGTGCCAAGCCCTAAGAGTCTACCTGACCTCTGTCACCGTTCCAGTGTGGGATCCGGCACCCGCTAAGCCCCCCCTTACAGGACCCGTCTTGAAACCCTGGCCGCCACCTTCTTCCCCCCCAAGGTTGTGAAGTTTACCTGGTGCCCGACGGCAGGAGCCGCTGTCGCTGTGGAGCCTGAGGGAGGGATTGGCCCCAGAGGTGTGTCAGGCGAGGGAGCGTCGCGTCCATGCCTGTGAGGAGATCAACTCTCCGGAAGTGAGGCGGGGAGGCTGCCCTCATCACGTGTGAAGGGCCTAGCGCCGCCCCACTGTTGCCGGACGTGATCGGAGGCCACACCCTGTGAGTCGCACTGAACCCGGGGACTGGTGGACGGGCCTTCCAGCAGTAGTGACGAGGAGGGGCGTGCCATCTGCGAGTGGAGAGTGTATTATAGTAATCCCTGGTGGGAGGTGTCCGGAGGGTGTGCGAAGACCCCCCCCCCTCCCCTGTAGGAAGGATTCCTGCATCCGGATCAGGCAGCAAGCCCCGTTCCCCGAAAGGAGGGAACGCTCGTACTGGCAGCGGTGCATCATCCTCAAGGAGGACTACAAGAGTACACAGTAAGCTGGGAAGTATGTTTGAAGCCTAAAGGGGGACCCAGTTGAACCGAGTGTTGTTCCGGGGGGAAACCGAGTGCTGGCTGTAAATACCGGCACCTCAGCCCAACCGAGGGTGCGACTGAGGTGATTGGATAACAGGTCGAGATCAGGTGCCAGCAAGAGCCTAGAGGTACTGCCAACTAGGCAGAGAATAGCACAACGTTAACGTAGCCTACAAGCGGACTACTTGAAGGAAACAAACTGGTTGCCAGCAGTTAATGAACCTCGCTGTCCAGGGAGACCCGTTGAGATCAGGGGATAGGCTGAATTGTGTAATGGGAGAGTGCTCTTCAGAGCGCCGTCTGTGAGGAGGTTAACAATTCCTTCAGAGCCAAGGCGCCGGGTGGGACCACCTAGAGGGGCTACTGATCTGTTGTAGTGGAGTTACTCCGAGGGGACTGTTACCGTAAATTAGAATGAAATGTTTACCCTGACATGTGTACAAAGGGGTTGTCTTGAAACGTACTGTAAATGTTTATTTTGAAAGTTAAAGAAAAGATTAACTAGGACAGGAACGTCCAGGTTTGGACTTAGACTATAGAGAGAAGTTCCTATGCAAATGAAATGAATTGGTTCCCATTGTATTGTTGAATTGAGAACTGAATCCTCATCAGAAAAGAAACGTTATAAAGCTTCAGTAACTCTTTACAAAGAAAATCGGTGTAGTGTTCTTTTTGAGTGATGTGGCGCAGGATTGCGAGCTGAGTGTGATGCAGGCCTGAAAAAGCCAAATGGAGTGTTGAGCCAAGTGACCTAAGCCAAGCTACCCCCTTAGACGTAGGTCTAACACATATACTAGGGACTGATAAGGGTACCCCAGTATCCAATCTGGAGTGTACCTAAAGTACATGCAATCAATTATTAGAGGAGAAAGCAGATAGCCTGGGGTCCTGAATAGCAGGACCCCAGTAAGTCTAAGTCAAAAACAGTGATACATCAGCAAAAAGTGAGGGTAACCATAACAGGCAGATCCTACTCTCCTACACAACCCCCCTCCCCAAACGTAGGGACATTAAACTAACCTTGACAAGTTGAGTCTTAATGTTCTAAGTGGAAATATCTTGAGAGTCCATCTGCATTGGTATGGTTACTCCCAGGTCTATGTTCCACTGTAAAGTCCATCCCCTGTAGGGAAATGGACCACCTCAAATGTTTGGGGTTTACACCCTTCATCTGTTTTAGCCATAAGAGGGGCTTGTGGTCTGTCTGAACAATGAAGTGAGTGCCAAACAAGTATGGCCTCAGCTTCCTCAAGGCCCAAACCACAGCAAAGGCTTCCCTCTCAATAGCTGACCAACGTTTCTCTCTGGGGGTCAGCTCTCTGCTAATAAAAGCTGCTGGCTGATCCTGACCCTCTTCATTTAGTTGTGATAACACAGTCCCTACCCCCAATTCAGATGCATCAGTTTCAACAATGAATTGTTTGGAATAGTGAAGACTTTGCAGAATGGGAGCAGTGCACATGGGCTGCTTCAGGTCATCAAATGCCTTTTGACAGCTAACTGTCCACTGAACTTTCTTAGGCATTCTTTTGGAAGTTAAATCATTCAAAGGGGTCCCTATAGATCCATATTCTTTGAAGAACCTCCTGTAATACCCAGTCAGGCCCAAGAAAGCTCTGACCTGAGTTTAGATAGTTGAAGCAACCCAGTCCATGATGGTCTGAATTTTGCTCTGCAATGGTTGAACCGGACCTCCACCCACAAGGTGGCCTAGGTATACAACCTTACTCTGCCCTATCTGGCAATTGGTGGCCTTGATTGTGAGGCCTGCCTTTTGCAGAGCCTCTTGAAACATTCCTCAGGTGGACCAGGTGATCCTCCCAGGTGGAGCTAAAGACAGCAATAACATCTAGATAAGCTGCACTATAGGCTTCCAGGCCTGTAAGGACTTTGTTCACCAAACTTTTAAATGTGGCAGGTGCATTCTTCAAGCCAATGGGCATCACCACAAATTGGTAGTACCCACTAGGTGTTGAGAATGCTGTTTTTGGTTTGACATCCTCAGCTAATCTGATTTGCCAGTAACCAGCTGTCAGGTTAAATGTACTCAGAAACTTGGCAGAGGCCAAAGTGTCTATACGTTCATCTGCCCTGGGTATTGGATGGGCATCAGTCCTAGTGACTGCATTGAGACCCCTGTAGTCAACAGAGAACCTAATTTCTCTCTTACCACCCTGGATGTGAGGTTTTGGTACCAATTCTACTGGACTAGCCCAAGGGCTACCTGAGGGCTCAATTACTCCCAGCTCCATCATTTTCTGGACTTCAGTCCTGATACAGTCCCTGACATGGTCAGGTTGCCTGTAAATCTTATTTTTAACAGGCAGACTGTCACCTGTGTCCACCTCATGAGTGCACCAGGTAGACTGACTTGAAGTCAGTGAAAACATATTTCTGAACTGATTTAGGACTTGCCTATAATCAGTTTGCAGCTGGTCAGTGAGGCTGCCTGCCAAGGCTACACCATCAACTGAACCATCATCAGGGTTCTGTGAGAGCAGGTCAGGGAGTGGATCACTCTCTTCCTCCTGTCCCTCATCAGTAGCCATGAGCAAGCCCATGTCTGCCATGTCCACATATGGCTTGAGCCTGTTCACATGGAGCACCCTATTGGGGCTCCTGGGAGTTCCAAGGTCCACCAGGTAGGTAACCTCTCCCTTTGGCTCAATGATTGTATGAGGACCACTCCACTTGTCTTGGAGGGCTGCTTGGGCCACAGGCTCCAACACACATACTTTCTGTCCTGGCTGATGAACAGTCACACCAGCTTTTTGGTCATACCAGGCCTTTTGCAATTCCTGCCTAGCCTCAAGGTTTATGGATGCCTTCTTCATGTACTCAGGCATCCTGGAACGGAGACCAAGTACATAGTCAAAAATATCCTGTTTAGGGGGTTTGAGAGGTAACTCCCACCCCTCCTTCACTAGACATAAAGGACCCCTAACTGGATGTCCAAACAGAAGTTCAAAATTGCTGTAGCCAACCCCCTTCTGAAGAACCTCTCTGTAGGTAAAGAGAAGGCAGGGCAAAAGGATGTCACATCTACGCCTGAGCTTTTCAGGGAGACCTTTAATCATGCCCTTGAGGGTTTTGTTGAATCTCTCAGCTAACACATTGCATTGTGGGGGATAGAGGGTGCTAAATTTGTAATTTACTCTACACTCCTTCCACATAGGAGTCAAGTAACCAGACATAAAGGTTTCACCTCTGTCTGATACTACCTCCTTAGGAAAACCCACTCTAGGAAATATTCCCATGGGGCTCTAGCCACAACAGGAGCTGTGGTAGTGCTAAGTGGAATTGCTTCTGGAAACCTAGTGGCATGGTCCACCACCAATAGTATGAATCTGTGCCCAGGTGCAGTTTGAGGATCCATGGGATTAACAATGTAAATCCCAACCCTCTCAATGAGAACCCCCACCACTGTTAGTGGTATCATGGGGGCCTTTGTAGTACCACCTGCCTTACCACTGGCTTGACAAGTGATACAGGAGCGACAAAACTCCTATGTGTCCTCTGACATGTGAGGCCAATGAAAGTGAGGAACTAGTCTTTCCCAGGTCTTGTTTTGGCCTAAGTGTCCTGCTAATGGGATACCATGTGCCAGTGTCAATAGGAAGCCCCTAAACCTCAGAGGTATAACCAACCTCCTGGTGGCACCAGATTTGGGGTCTCTACCCTCGGAGTATAAGAGTCCATCATCACAGTTGATCCTGTGGGACCCACTGGCACTCCCAGCAGCCTCAGCAGTAGCTTGCTGTCTGAGGGGTTCAAGAGAGGGGGGCAGCTCAGCTGCTCCTGGCTCAGATCTGCCCTTGAAGGGCCCCCTGTCCACAAGAGCTCAATCAGATCTGGTTCAAGTTCCTCTGAGACCGTTCCTTCTTCAGGACTAAGATCATCTCCCTCAAGAGACTAATCTGTATTCTGAGGCAGGGGGGAAGACACTGCCTTACCCTTACTGCTCCTTCTCTTGGAAGGTACCGGGTCCATTTTTCCAGGATCCAGGGCCTGTTCAGTGGAAGACATTTTTGCCTGTGACCTAGTCATGGCAAATAAATCTGCAGGGATGCCCAGCATGTCTGCATGTGTCCTGAGTTCCACTTCAGCCCAAGCTGAAGTCTCCAAATCATTGCCCAATAAGCATTCTACAGGGTGGTCTGCACTTACCACAACCTTCTTGGGGCCAGTTACCCCTCCCCAGGTGAAATTCACAAGTGCCAAGGAATGGTCTGTCCCGACATTGCTTGCATTGGTCGCATGGTACATCTCAGCAAGTATGATCGCGTCAGGGCCCACAAGTTCTTTTGTCACCATGGTGACACTTACACCTGTGTCCTTACCATTGACCAAAGGCTGCTGTCTGCATTTGCCCAGATTACTGGGACTGACAAATAAGGAGGCAATATCCATGCCTCCATCACAGCCTGAGTTGGAATTCTGAGTAGGCCAGAATCCATCTCAGATCCCAGGGTTAACCCTACTACACCCTTATTCTGTGTACCACCACTTTGAACTGAACTAGGGGGAACAGTTGCCTTATGGGCAGTGGTGGCTGGAGTAGATTTCTTGGCCCTTGGACAATCCGCATCCTTTGTCCAATGGGTCTTCTCATTACAGATATGACACCTAGGTTTCTTTTTGCTTTTACCCTTGTTTGATTGTGACTCCCCCTTCACCCCCCCCAGATGAAGACTTTTGGGGCCCTTGTGAAGACTTCTGGTCTTTACCCTTCTCCCCACCCTTATCTGAGGTTTTAGGATCTTGCTTCTTAGAGTCCTCACCTTGGTTGGTTGTGAGCTTTCTGCTTCACCCTGGTTCTGCCACATTTGTCTGCCTTCTTTCCCAATTCTTGGGGAGAGGTCAGATCAGAGTCCACCAGGTACTGATGCAACAACTGATGTTGGCAATTATTAAGGATCTGCTCCCTCATAATTAAATTGTACAATCTTTTAAAATCACACATCTTACTGCCAAGTATCCATCCTTCCAGAGCCTTAGTAGCACAATCTAGAAAGTCAACACAGTCCTGGGTCTGTGCTTTCTGGGTGTCTCTGAACTTAATCCTGTACTGTTCAGTAGTTAAGCCAAACCCATCTATGAGAGCCCTTTTAAAGACTGAGTAATTTTCAGCATCCTCTTCTCTTACAGCGAGGAGCTTATCTCTACCTTTGTCAGCAAAGGAGAGCGACAAGATAGCTGCCCACTGCTCTTGAGGGACCCTCTGTACTTTACAGGCCCTCTCTAGTGCAGTTATCCATTTGTGGATGTCATCCCCACTCTGATAGGGAGGGACTATCTTGTTCAGGTTCCTGTGATCATGAGAATACTTTCTAGTTCTAGGGACACTGTTACTGCCACCATGGGACTCTAGTCCCAACCTTCTGGAAGCTCTCTGGATCGCTAGTTATTCCCTGTCTAAGACCAATTGATCTTTCTTGAGCCTGAGCTTGATTCTCTCAATCTCTATTAATTGGCACTTCTTATCATAAGAGGATTCTCTACTGTTTGATACAGAGGTCCCTACAGAAGTACCTGAATGATTAAACTCCACAGAGGGAGTTCAAGATCTCTTGGGTATACTCAGAACTCTTCACGGTGGAGAAAAGAGTGGGCCACTGGGGCCTTCACCCCCATCTAAAGGAAAACCTAAGTTGTCCAGATTAGAATCATTTTGATTCTTCTGGTCAGAGTCCAGGTCCCCACAGTTTTCACTGTCTGGCCTATCCTCATTCCCTGTTCCAGCCCCTCTACCTACCTCATCAGATCCTGGGGTCTTTCTGAGGTCATCTAGAATCAATATTTCTATGAGGCGTTGAGTGCTGGCACTTCTCCCGGTCTTCACATGTTTCTCAATTCTTAAAATGAGAGACTATCATACCTTGTTGACAAGGAGCCACTGGCTTCTTCTCTAGAAGACATACTAGTGTTATGTGGTGTTAGCACCGACCTAACCTAGTGGAGACTAAACTCTCTTGAGTTGGAGAAAGGGTGAGCTAGACCCTTGACTTACCCAACTCCAAGTTCAGCAGAACTTACTTATTCAATCTTGATGTATTATATGTACTGTTAGACCTGTCAGCCCTTTGGGTGGTCCCTCCTCATCATTATTTATTTTGCCCCCCTTTTGCCTCAAACCTTGTTAGAATTTTTCCTTTTTGGGAACCACCAGACTTTTTAGTATTGATGCAGATTCAGGGAGCCATTTTATCTACCCCTGGAACTTCTGTCTGAGGGCCTGGAGCACAAAATGGTGGCCACCCATTGTCACCTGTGACATCACTGGAACCTACTAGAACCTTCTGCAACATTCTGGAACCCTGTGACAGTTGGAGGCGGTTTAGAATGTTGGGAAGCTAACTCAGAGTTGACAGTTGGAGTGGGCAGTTGGCACCTGACTGGTGAAGAGAGAGCAGCAGAAACCTGAAGGAGGAAGGAGTGAGGCAGCAGGGGTGGAAACTTGTGCCTGGAGTGGGGTCCATAAACCCGCCCATGATTCTAGTCCCTACTGACTGAGCCCAGCCTGGAGCCCTGTGTGGGAGAAAGCAAGAAAAACCATCTTAAGGACCTGGACAGCAGGAACAGGCCTTAAAAGTAAAGAACAGCAAGTTCCTGACCTGGTTACTGGTAACTTCCTGAAGTCCGACGTCGAGAAGCCTGGAGACCTGGAGCCCGAGGTGGAGAAG
The DNA here is from genome assembly GCF_964204655.1 of Triturus cristatus. NCBI lineage: Eukaryota > Metazoa > Chordata > Amphibia > Caudata > Salamandridae > Triturus > Triturus cristatus. The sequence goes on from NC_140587.1 coordinate 38,950,038, forward strand.
CGGCGCTGACTGGAAAGCAGACGTCGTACCCGGAGCCGCCAGAGGTCGAGAGAGGGTGCCGACGGAGGTCGTGGAGAGTACCAGAGGTCGAGGAGGAAGTCACCCAAGGTCGAGTGTGCGGCGTCGACGGGGGAGTGAAGTCCGCCCTCCGGAGTCGCCGGAGACCGAGGTGAAGCGTGCCGGAGGTCGGGAGTGGAGATCGCACTCCGGAGTCGCCGGAACCTGAAGAGAATCGTGCCGGAGGTCGGGAGTGGAGGTCGCACTCCGGAGTCGCCGGAACCTGAGGAAAGGAGCACCGGAGGTCGGGAGTGGAGATCGCACTCCGGAGCCGCCGGAAGTCGACATCGAGCCAAGGCCGGCCGACGTCATCGAACCGGAGCCGCCCGAAGTCGACATCGAGCCAAGACTGCCCGACGTCATCGAACCGGAGGTCGACATCGAGCAGAGGCCGCCGACATCGAACCGGAACCGCCTACCGGCGTCGTCAAGAACTGTCATTGCGCCGAGGCCGCCGACATCGAACCGGAACCGCCTCACGGCGTCGACACGACTCCAGCGGCGTCGGAGCTTCATAAAAAGGGCAGTAAGTGGAATAGAGGGCGCCTAAGGCCCTGTGGAGCCCTAAGAGACCATCCTAGGGGCTATAGAGGTGCTGGAACCAGCTTGATTGTGCCAGGGGTGAGCTGAGACTAATACAGAAGGGTTGTGTAGTGTGGGAGAGCCAGATCTCTGGATTCCCCCTTGATCTACCTCAGTTTAGGCCTCAGCCTTGTCCAAGCCAGGGAGTATACCCCTCAGGCCATCCAAATCTCTACAAGCTGGGATTGGGTCAAATCATCCCATAGCACCTCAGGAATGTGAACTGATTTTCAAGTGTCACTGTTGGCTTTTATTATTTATTGAGAGCACTGTATTTATTGTATTCATCCTATTTATTGCCTCACAGTATTTATTGTCGCACAATATTTATTGTCTCGCAGTATTTATTGCCTCATAATATTTAATTGCCTGTTATGTAATGCACTTATATTTATGCCTTGATTATTTATGATCTACCTTATTTATTGAATCGTTGAAATATTATTTATTTGACGTACCCTTCCACAGGAAAAGCCTTGTGTACTGTGATTGTATTATTATTTATTTAATCAGCAACTAAGAGAAAAGAAGATAAAGAGATATATTTTCAGTATAATTTTTAAGGTGTAGTGTCGTTTTTGGAACGGATGAACGCATGGTTATTGTGAGGGTGTGACATATGCTTAACACGGTGCCTTCCTTCCCGCTCGAGCCAAGCTACCACAGTGTGTCTGGGAGAACACCACCACCCTTCCGGTGTGGGAGTGTGTTTTTCTAACATGATTGGTGCTCAGCGGTGGGATTGAGCTGTGCCTACGTATACTCGACAATAACTGTGGGTAGTCCATAGGCCTACACCGGGAGTTTTCTCAAAGCGGCCTTCCTAATTGTGAGTTTTTGTTTTTCCAAATTTACTCTGGTGGTGGGAGGAGGTATTATATAAGGTACCCCCCTGCATAGCTTCTGTAAAAACCTGTCTTCTGTTCTGAGTGGGCAAAATGGAGTTTGTGCTAGAAGACCTGGAAAGTTATACTGTGGCCCAACTCAGAGAGTTTTGTCAGAGAGAGGAGGTGTACTGTCCCCCAGGTGCCAAGAAGGCTGAACTCCAGACCGGCTTGAGGGCTTGGGGGGAGGCACGACGAGAGAGTAAGGCTGAGCAGGAGGACCGGGATGGAGAGCCTGACAGTGAGGGGGCTGGGATGTACCAACCTGAAGTGGGGAACCTAGTAGCGGGGCCCAGAACCATTTCCAGGAAGGGCAGCACTGTCTCTAGCGGTGGCTTATCTGAAGCAGAGTTAACTGACCGGAGGGAGAAAAGACAGCTCACATGGAAGTTAGCGGAGCTGGAGAAAGAGAAGGAGGGACAGAGGATGGCTCACGAGTTAAGGCTGAAAGAGATAGATCTTCAGATCCTAAGAGTCGGGGCACACCCTGTTCCTAATGGTGGCAGCGAAGAAAGAGAGTTCACTAGGGAACCCAAACCCTACTTGCCGAAGGACATAGTAGCTAGCTATGGGGCGGGTGACGATATCGCCAAGTGGCTAGCGGCCTATGAGGTCTCGTTAAGGGCCCATGGGGTTCCAGAGAAGTACTGGGGAGGGGGATTGTACAAGTACATGCCTCCAGCTGGTAGGGATGCATTATTGGCCCTAGAGGAGGATGAGCAGACCCACTACCCCACCATGAAAGTGGCGCTCATAAGAAAGTTTGGACTAACACCCGAAAAGTACAGACAGAAGTTCCGGGGTAGTCACAAACTGGGCACACAGAATTGGGTGGACTTCCTGGACTATGCAAAGAAGGCACTAGAGGGTTGGATACAGGGCAGTGAAGTGAGGAACTACGAGGGGTTGTTTGATTTAGTACTGAAGGAACACCTGCTCGAAAAATGTTTCCCTGAACTGCGTCAACACCTGGTGGATAGCAAGCGGACCAATCCCCGGAAGCTTGCTGAGGAGGCGGACATTTGGGCTAGTACCCGGGTGTCCACAAGGGGGACTGGAGGGGATACTCAAAAGGCCGGACAGGGCGCCCCCCAGAAGAAAGAGGGAGGGGAAAAGAAAACTGAGTTCTCTAAAGGCCCCCAAAATAGTTCCCAAGGGAAGGGAACGGGATTCACCCCTAGGGCTAACCCACCCAGAAACCCTAATCCTGGCCAGAGTCAGCAGCCGAGGGTTGTCCATTGCTTCGAGTGCGGTGGCGTTGGACACTATAAGGGAGATGCGAAGTGCCCGAAACGACCACCCCCTCCCATTGGAGGGAAGACCCCCGGAGTAGCTAGTGCAGTGCTCGGGGAGGAGATGCCCTTAACTAAGGGAAGGGAGTGGGCGGGTGTCACTTTAGTGTCCCTGGGAGAACGGGAGATGGTTCCCAAGATCCAGGTGCCCGCAAATACCGTAAAGTATGGGCAGTGGGTCACCATCAACGGCCAAAGAGGGGAGGCTCTGAGAGACACAGGAGCCAGTATGACTATGGTACGTAGCCAACTGGTGTCTCCAGAGCAGGTAATTCCCGATGTACTCCACCCAGCCGCGATGGCTGACGGCAGAACCGGCCACTATCCGGTGGCCGAGGTTCCCTTTGAATGGGAGGGGGTTGCAGGTTCACTTCGAGTTGCCGTAAGCCCTGCCGTGCCAGTCGATTGTCTGCTGGGGAATGACATGGAGCACAATGCTTGGAAGGAGGTGGAATACCGGACTCACGCTGAGATGCTGGGTACACCTGACTGGGCCTGTGTCAGCACAGGGTCTGCGACTACACGGAGAGGGAGTTTGTTTCGACTGGAGCCTGGAACAAAGGCCCAGCCAGCTGCCGACCAAGGGAAGAACCGAGGACAGGAGGAGCCTGCCTCGGCATCCACGCCCCGTGTGACGGATAGGCCACCGGAGGTGGTGGACCAGGAGTCCGCGGTGGGGGATGTTACCAAACTGGAGGACCTACCCATCCCGGCCTAGTGGCACGTGGAGGGAGGGCCGACCAGGGAGGAATTCTGCAAGGGCCAGAGGGAGTGCCCTACCCTTGAGGGACTGAGGCGACAGGCCGAAGCCCAGGCAGCAGGGAACGTTGAGGGAACTACAACCTTTACTGGGAGGATGGCCTCCTCTACAGTGAATCCAAGGCACCCCTACATGGATCGTCACGAGCCTCAGTAGTCCCTCAACGTTACCGAGCCTTCCTACTGGACTTGGCTCACGAGATCCCCTTGGCAGGACACCTGGGGCAAGACAAGACCTTCGCCCGTCTTGTCCCACACTTTTATTGGCCTCAAATGAAAGTGTCGTCCGATACCTACTGCCGGACATGTGTGTCTTGCCAAGCCAGTGGGAAAACAGGGGTGAAGCTGAAAGCTCCCCTGGAACCACTTCCTGTCGTTAGCACCCCCTTTGAAAGGGTGGGCATCGACATTGTGGGTCCGTTAGATCCGCCAACGTCAGCTGGTCACAGGTTTATCCTGGTTCTGGTGGATCATGCCACACGGTACCCAGAGGCAATACCTCTGAGGACCATAACAGCACCTGTTGTGGCTAGGGCCCTGATGGGAATCTTTACCCGAGTGGGTTTTCCCAAGGAAGTTGTGTCCGACAGGGGGACCAACTTCATGTCAGCGTACATGCGGGCCATGTGGAAGGAGTGTGGAGTGACCTACCGGTTCACAACTCCTTACCACCCCCAGACCAATGGTCTGGTGGAGAGGTTTAACAAAACCTTGAAAGGCATGATCAGAAGTCTGCCTGAAAGCCTGCGGAGGAAATGGGACGTCCTCCTACCCTGTTTATTGTTTTCCTACAGGGAAGTGCCACAGAAGGGAGTGGGCTTCAGCCCCTTCGAGCTTTTGTATGGGCACCCTGTACGTGGACCTCTCAACCTGGTGAGAGACGGATGGGAAAGAACTCCCAGAAAGCTTCCCCAGGATGTGGTGAGCTACATGCTGGCCTTCCGGAGCCAAATGGCTAAGTTGTGGAAGCAAGCTTCGGACAACTTGGAAGCCAGCCAAGCAGTAATGAAGGCGTGGTATGACCACAACGCTCACCCGGTGGAGTTGGAGCCTGGCCAGAAGGTGTGGGTGATCGAACCGGGAGAGCTTAGCGCCCTCCAGGATCGCTGGTCAGGACCCTTTGAGGTGTTGGAGAAGAAGGGTAAGGCTACCTACTTGGTGGACCTGAAGACCCCTCGTCAGCCCCTACGGGTGCTGCATGCCAATCGCCTCAAACCCCACCATGAGAGGCCCGAAGTCATCTTGCTGATGGTGACTGACGGAGCAGAGGACGTGGAAAGCGAGCCTCTCCCCGACTTATTTGAGTCTCAAGAAAAGGATGGGTCAGTGGAGGGAGTGATTCTCTACCCATCCCTAACTCCTGAACAGCAGGAGGACTGCCGCCAGGTCCTGGGGCAGTACTCCTCGTTGTTCTCCCTTGTCCCGGGTAGGACTCACCTGTGCGTCCATGACGTGGACACAGGAGACAGCCCACCTGTGAAGTCCAAGATCTACCGGATGTCAGACAAGGTGAAGGCCAGCATTCACAGTGAAGTCACTAAGATGCTGGAGCTAGGAGTAATCGAACCTTCCAGCAGCCCCTGGTCCAGTCCGGTGGTGTTAGTACCAAAAGCCGCACCACCGGGTGGCCAACCGGAACTGAGGTTCTGTGTGGACTACCGGGGACTGAATTCAGTAACCAAAACTGATGCTCATCCGATCCCTAGGGCGGATGAATTGATTGACCGGCTGGGAGCTGCCCAATATCTAAGTACCTTTGACCTTACTTCTGGGTACTGGCAGATCTCTTTGACTGATGGAGCAAGGGAAAGGTCAGCCTTCTCCACGCCCAATGGCCACTACCAGTTCTGTGTGATGCCCTTTGGGCTCAAGAACGCACCTGCCACATTTCAGCGCCTGGTAAACCAGATCCTCACCGGAATGGAGAGTTTCTCTGCTGCTTATCTGGATGACATAGCCGTCTTCAGTAACAGCTGGGAGGATCACTTGCGTCACCTGCAAGCTGTTCTCCAGGCCCTGAGACAAGCTGGATTGACGATCAAGGCCAGCAAGTGCCAGATCGGGCAGGGGTCGGTAGTGTACCTTGGACACTTGGTGGGTAGGGGAGCGGTGCAACCCCTCCAGGCGAAGATCGAGGCCATCATGGCCTGGGAACCCCCCAAGACACAGCGTGAGGTCCGAGCTTTTCTGGGCCTCACGGGATATTACCGCCGCTTCGTGAAGGGGTACGGTACCATTGTGGCCCCCCTCACGAAGCTCACGTCCAAGAAACAACCTCGACGGGTAGTCTGGACGGAGGCTTGTCAGCAGGCCTTTGTGAGACTGAAGCAAGCCATGTGCGAGGCCCCGGTCTTAAGGGCCCCAGATTTTTCCAAGAAGTTCATTGTCCAGACGGATGCATCAGAACATGGCATTGGGGCAGTGTTATCGCAACTCAATGAAGAGGGTCTGGATCAACCTGTGGTCTTCCTATCCCGGAGACTACTTCCCAGGGAACAGAAGTGGAGTGCAATAGAGCGTGAAGCCTTTGCAGTGGTATGGGCTCTGAAGAAGTTGCGGCCATACCTGTTTGGCTCGCACTTCCTAGTTCAGACCGACCACCGACCCCTTCGTTGGCTGATGCAGATGAAGGGGGAGAATCCCAAGTTGTTGAGGTGGTCTATCTCCCTACAGGGAATGGACTTTCAGGTGGAACATCGGCCTGGAGTGGACCACACCAATGCAGACGGTCTCTCAAGGTATTTCCGCCTTAGTGAGGAGAACTCCCAAGGGGTTGGGTAGCTCTCCCCACTTTCAGCTGGGGGGGACGCGTGTTAGACCCGTCAGCCCTTTGGGTGGTCCCTCCTCATCATTATTTATTTTGCCCCCCTTTTGCCTCAAACCTTGTTAGAATTTTTCCTTTTTGGGAACCACCAGACTTTTTAGTATTGATGCAGATTCAGGGAGCCATTTTATCTACCCCTGGAACTTCTGTCTGAGGGCCTGGAGCACAAAATGGTGGCCACCCATTGTCACCTGTGACATCACTGGAACCTACTAGAACCTTCTGCAACATTCTGGAACCCTGTGATAGTTGGAGGCGGTTTAGAATGTTGGGAAGCTAACTCAGAGTTGACAGTTGGAGTGGGCAGTTGGCACCTGACTGGTGAAGAGAGAGCAGCAGAAACCTGAAGGAGGAAGGAGTGAGGCAGCAGGGGTGGAAACTTGTGCCTGGAGTGGGGTCCATAAACCCACCCTTGATACTAGTCCCTACTGACTGAGCCCAGCCTGGAGCCCTGTGTGGGAGAAAGCAAGAAAAACCATCTTAAGGACCTGGACAGCAGGAACAGGCCTTAAAAGTAAAGAACAGCAAGTTCCTGACCTGGTTACTAGTAACTTCCTGAAGTCCGACGTCGAGAAGCCTGGAGACCTGGAGCCCGAGGTGGAGAAGCGGCGCTGACTGGAAAGCAGACGTCGTACCCGGAGCTGCCAGAGGTCGAGAGAGGGCGCCGACGGAGGTCGTGGAGAGTACCAGAGGTCGAGGAGGAAGTCACCCAAGGTCGAGTGTGCGGCGTCGACGGGGGAGTGAAGTCCGCCCTCCGGAGTCGCCGGAGACCGAGGTGAAGCGTGCCGGAGGTCGGGAGTGGAGATCGCACTCCGGAGTCCCCGGAACCTGAAGAGAATCGTGCCGGAGGTCGGGAGTGGAGGTCGCACTCCGGAGCTGCCGGAAGTCGACATCGAGCCAAGGCCGGCCGACGTCATCGAACCGGAGCCGCCCGAAGTCGACATCGAGCCAAGACTGCCCGACGTCATCGAACCGGAGGTCGACATCGAGCCGAGGCCGCCGACATCGAACCGGAACCGCCTACCGGCGTCGTCAAGAACTGTCATTGCGCCGAGGCCGCCGACATCGAACCGGAACCGCCTCACGGCGTCGACACGACTCCAGCGGCGTCGGAGCTTCATAAAAAGGGCAGTAAGTGGAATAGAGGGCGCCTAAGGCCCTGTGGAGCCCTAAGAGACCATCCTAGGGGCTAGAGAGGTGCTGGAACCAGCTTGATTGTGCCAGGGGTGAGCTGAGACTAATACAGAGGGGTTGTGTAGTGTGGGAGAGCCAGATCTCTGGATTCCCCCTTCATCTACCTCAGTTTAGGCCTCAGCCTTGTCCAAGCCAGGGAGTATACCCCTCAGGCCATCCAAATCTCTACAAGCTGGGATTGGGTCAAATCCTCCCATAGCACCTCAGGAATGTGAACTGATTTTCAAGTGTCACTGTTGGCTTTTATTATTTATTGAGAGCACTGTATTTATTGTATTCATCCTATTTATTGCCTCACAGTATTTATTGTCGCACAATATTTATTGTCTCGCAGTACTTATTGCCTCATAATATTTAATTGCCTGTTATGTAATGCACTTATATTTATGCCTTGATTATTTATGATCTACCTTATTTATTGAATCGTTGAAATATTATTTATTTGACGTACCCTTCCACAGGAAAAGCCTTGTGTACTGTGATTGTATTATTATTTATTTAATCAGCAACTAAGAGAAAAGAAGATCGAGATATATTTTCAGTATAATTTTTAAGGTGTAGTGTCGTTTTTGGAATGGATGAACGCATGGTTATTGTGAGGGTGTGACGTATGCTTAACACGGTGCCTTCCTTCCCGCTCGAGCCAAGCTACCACAGTGTGTCTGGGAGAACACCACCACCCTTCCGGTGTGGGAGTGTGTTTTTCTAACATGTACCTAATACTTTTAGTGGTTTTCAGTTAATTACTCAATGAGATTTATCTGGTAAAACAATAGCAAGCTTGAATCCCAACCGCTGCACACCAATGTGAGACGTTGGCCTGGTATATGCTGTCCACTAGTTAAAGTGGGCACCCTGTACCAGTCCAAACAACCCTTATGGTGATTAGATTAAAGACAACCTTTATGAAAGCTATTCTAGTGGTAGCTCTGGAGAGCAGCCTTCAGGCTAAGTCTTGAAGGAATGTAAAGCAGCTTGTTTTACCAGATCAGAGCCTCCTGAATAATCATATGAAAGGAGAACGACATAAGTGTTATATAAGAAATATGTATTTATTTCTAAACACTCTTTACCAACCTCGATACGAGATTAGAGCACAAAGCACACAATACTTACTCAATAGACCGACAGTAAATAGCACAATACACAGCGGGCTCCAGGGGGAGACCGAACCATATACTAAGAAAATGGTATAATAACAATGACTTCACTAGACACAGTGCCTAGAGCACATAGAATCGCTGGGTCCCCCAGGAATCAACAAAAGGAGTGACATAGAGAGCCCACGGAGGACAGGTGCAGTGTGAGAACACAGAGGCGTGATCCGTACAATTCTATGGGAAAGTCGCGGTTGGAAAATTACAGTTTAAGGACACTTCGGAGAGGACTTAAAGCAAGCCCTTTGGAACATAGAAGATTCTAAGGCCAGCATCTTTGTGAGTACCGAGGTACCCGTGTTACCTATCCAAGAGGAGCCGGGTGCATAGGGCTAAAGTGGTATCGGAAACCCTTGTCGTTTTCAATGGCGTGATGCAAAGAAGTGCTGCTGCCGGGAAGATGAAAAGTGTCTTGTGAAATCCAAGCCTGGATCCGAGGTGAGAAGAACCTGAAAGCAGAGGGGACAGAGTCTGGGTCACTTCAGGGTGACCAGGGGCTTGGTAGACGAATGCCCACCGATGTCGGATGCTTCAGGTGTGAAGATAGGATGCTTAACTCTGCAGCCACGGGGGCCAGGAGACATCAACGATGACCAAAGTCCGAATGTGAGCTGTCCCACGAAGGATGTCGAGTGCTGAGGGGGTCAGTGTCCGGATTGAACACCAATGAGCCTTGGCAAATGCAACCCACACGGGCAGAGGAAACAAGTTACAGTGAGGACCAGCAAGGTCCAGGAGACTCTGCATTCTATGGGGAGTCGGGGCACGTCTGGAGCAACCAGGGTAGCCCACGGGAAATCAAAGTTACACTCGCCAGGACCCACAGGCCAATGGACCAGGGATTGCGAAGGGACCTCGAGCTGAATCACAAAGCACCAGCCCACAGAGCACTCGTGGAGTGGAGGTCAGAAATCTTCAATGGAAATACTGGTCGGGACTACACGTAGTCCAATGAACAGCCTCAGGGATCGCCAAAAAGCATATTCTGCTGCAAAAGATTGCTGAGAGAGCAGATCGATCTCAGGGATGCTCGGGAACCCACCTCGTGTGTTGCAGAAATCTTCGGAGTCCTCTGGAGCTCGGGAGATGCAAACCGGTCAGATGCGTTTAGGTGCCTGCTGCTGCAGGGGAGTAACTCCTTTACTCCAAGGGAGATTCTTCTGTCATCAAGCGAAGTGTAGACCATCAATGTACTTGGTTTCTGTTTGCAGAGTTTAGTCCAGGTAAAATCCGAAGTCCTGTATTTAGGTTTCCCACTTTATACTCAGGGAAGGGGTTGAACTAAATCTGGGGACCCTCCTAGGGGAGGGACCGGACAGAGTGGTGGCTACACCCATGTCCTTTGTCCAGTTTCGCGCTAGAGCTGGAGCAAATGGCTCCTGCAACTGGTTTGAGCTGGACTATGGATGGGGACACCAAATGTGCCCCTAGTGCAGACTTTCTGGCACTCTCTGAGTGCATATGACAAAAGGTAGGGGAAGACAAGGATCAATTGTGATCCAGTAGGGCATTAATTACCATTCACAAGAGAATGGAAGGTCCGGCCACAGTCGTAGCCCCAGATATGAAAGCAACCCAGCCCCATTACACTAAAGCGTGTCTGGGAGGTGGTCACACCTCCCTGTGAGAGAAAATCTATTATCAGGCCTTCCCCAGTCGAACTCAGCTCAACAGCAGGAGGGCAGACTTGTGTCCGTGTCTGGCAGCATCCATTTTGTGATGCCCAGGTTGAGAAAGCTGGTACCGGGTGTACCGGTGTTTCACATATGCCCCTCTAGGAGGGTGGAATCATACCTCCCCTGCCAGTTACTGGTGGGAGGTATGATTCCAAGGTGTTTGACACGAAACACGACATGTTTCTCAGCAGCCGTTTTCAAGTTAGCATTTACTGCAAGAATTATAATGCACTTCAATATATATGGTTGGTTGCATCACAGACCACCCCGGAGAATAGGTTCCGAAGCTTGCAGAGGGGCTCTGCTCTTGCAGGGGCACCCTCTCACATAAAACCCAGCACTCTGCCTTTAGGATTGATAAGGCCTGCCATAGGGGTGACTGCTAGGTTTATATGTGCAGTGATTTGGAATAGATAGAGGTAACCCATATCTAAGTAAGGGGTGTATGCACCACCTTGCACAGGCTGCAGTAGCAGACCTGTGGTGCCATTTGTGAATGGTCTCTCAGGGGTGGCACAATACATGCTTTAGCCACTGGGAGGCCTCTGGGGTACCTATGCCCTGGGTACATGGTATACCATATACTAGGGACTGATAAGGGTACCCCAGCATCCAATCTGGAGTTTACCTAAAGTACATGCAATCAATTTAGAGGAGAAAGCAGATAGACTGGGGTCCTGAATAGCAGGATTCCAGTCAGTCTACGTGAAAAACAGTGATACATCAGCAATAAGTGGGGGTAACCATAAGAGACAGATCCTACTCTTTTACACTCTCCTCCAGAGATCTTCGGAATTCCAAGAAGCGCCAGCCTCAAGCATCTCCTGCAGCCAAGATCTTCACCTGCACTGAATCCTTTGCACGGTGGTCCTTCATCCTTTGGTGAGCTGCTTGAGGTCATCTCGTGACTCCTGTGCCTTCGGCCTGTGGGTCCTCTTTGGGTTCGTCTGTGGCTCCAGGGGCCTCTCCTGCTTGCTTGCACCTGCTCTGACTTACCTGCCCATTGTGAGTCACTTGGACCTTGCTGGTCCAGACACTGCATCTTTTTCTTCAACTACGTTTATTGCCATTGCTTGTTGGTGCCCCTGCCAGACACTGACACCTTGGCTCTTGACATCCGACCTGGGACAGCTCGTGCAGGGCTCCTGGGCCTCTTCTTCATGGCCTGGTCCGTACAGCTGCAACTTCCAGGGCACCATCAACTCTCCTGCATCCCTGATATCGGTGGCCATTTGTCTTCTGTGCCTCCTGGTCGCTCCTGAGTGGCATAGACTTTGTCCCGTCTGCTTGCAGGTACCTTTGGGTTCCAACGGACACTTTTACCTTCTTTGCCAACAGCATCTTTTCTGAAGTCCTCCATTGTGGTCTACAGCGGTTTCTTTTTTTTTTTTTTTTTTGAAAAAGTTTTATTAAGCAATAATTCGGTTACACGTACGGGCCTACAACCACCCGGGCCGGCCGCTAGGTACAGAAGGAATTCTACACATATCAAAGCTACAATCAGTTCCCAGGGCACTGCCCTGCAGTGGCTCCAGATAGTTCTCGAGGAACAGGAAGCGTAAGTCCAACAATCACAAAAACAAAAGGACAAACAATACACAACAAAAGGCGAGTTATGAGGGAAACCAGTGCGGGTCAGGCTCCCCCCGGGAAACTCCAGTCAGGACAATTGAGCAAACCGCTAAAGAGAGGAGTACCGGGAGGCCGGGGACGGAGGGGAGGGGGGGGGGGGGAGGGGGTCAAGGAAGATGAACGTCCATATGTAGTTGTTCCAGAAGGCGCCAGGAGCCATCAAGGGTCAGGGGGACATGGCGATATCAGTATCTACCAGGGGGGGTGTACAGATGCCTCCGCGATACGCGTTCCATTGCCCCCAAATTCTACCCCATGCCCCCGGCTTGCCACGGGCCACATACACAGTCTTCTCCCTAAACATACACCAGTCCATATTCTCCTTCCATACTGACACGGTGGGCGGCCGTTGAGCGCCCCAAAGTTGCGCTATGTCCCTCTTGGCAATCATGTTCCCTAGGGCCGCCCACCGAGTCTGAGCCGCGCTGTAGTCATTGGGCTCCCACACATTCAGGACACAGCGACGCACCTCCGGCAGCAGCACAACCCCGGTGACCTGTCCCATAACCGTGTGGACCCGGCGCCAGTAGTCCGCCACCTCGCGGCACTCCCAAAGGATATGAAGAAAGGTGGCGCTGAGCCCACAGCCTCGCTTACAGAGCCCGTCGCCGGAAAATCCCATCGAGACCAAGCGCGGACCCGTCACATACACCCGGTGGAGAATCTTGAGCTGTACCAACCGAAGACGAGCCGGAATGGCAACCTCCTTGGGGGACGACAGTGCAGACTGCCAATCTTCGTCGTCCAATTCCACCCCGTCCCCAGTCCAAGCCTCCCGAAGGCGAACAAGAAGGTCCGCCCGGTGATTAATTAATTTTTTATAAATTAAAGAAATAGTACTATCAGGGACATGTCCATCAAGTATGCGGTCCTCGAGGGGCGAGGAAACAGGGATCTTGGTCCCCTCCCCGAAGACCGAGAGCAGGGCGTGTCGAACCTGGGCGTAGCGGAAAAACTCCCTGTCGGTCAGCTCGTATTCGGCCTGGAGCACCGCGAAAGTCTTTACCGCGCCCTTGTGCCACAGGTCTCCCACTTTGCTGATACCAATCGTGTCCCACTGGTCAAACCCCTTCGTGGTCCACAAGCTACCCAGGCGGTCGGAAGCAAACAAGGGAGTAGCACATGTTAATCGCTCACTCCAGCCCATGGCCGCAGTGGCGGCCCTCCAGGTCCGCACCGCAATCTTAGTAGGACCCGTAAGGGTCCGGCCAGCCAGGCGGGAATAAAGTGCCCTGTTGTAGTTCCCGCCGGGAAGCAGGAACTTGTCCATCTCATACGCCGGATTCAAGCCGGGCGCATACGTGGCGTGGTTAATGGCAGATAGCTGCGAGGCCCAATAGTACCTGCGAATGTCAGGAAGCGCGATGCCCCCGTCATACCAGGGGAGAGTGAGCTTGGCAAGAGCAATACGCGCCCGCCCGTCCCACACCAGTCTCCTCTGCAGGCTCTCCACCTCCCGAAAGTAGACCACTGGGATAACATCGAAGGAGTTCTGGAGTGCATAGAGGAACCTGGGAAGGGACATCATTTTAAACAGCGCGGCCCGACCCAGCGGGGACAGGGGGAGCCTGCACCACCGGGCCGTGTCCTCCCGCAGCCGCCGAAGTGGACGCAGGAGATTCTGCTCATAGCGAGCCACCGGGTCCAGCGAAACGTATATCCCCAGGTACTTAAAGCCGCTCAGAGATGTCTGAATCGGGAGCCGAGGCGGCAGGAGAGGAGGACCACCAGAGATGGGATAAACGCAGGATTTGGACCAATTGATCGTGAGACCCGAATTGTTCCCAAAGGAGGTCAGAACGTCAAAGAGGACGTTGAGTGACTGCCGCGGTGAGGTGAGATACAGGAGAATGTCGTCCGCATACAGCGAGACCCGATCTTCGAAGCCCGGGCCCCACCGGATCCCTCTAAGCGAGGGCTCCCAACGGAGCCAGGCAGCGAGTGGCTCCAGGGCGAGAGCAAAAAGCAACGGGGACAACGGGCACCCCTGCCTCGTGCCCCTGCCGAGGGCAAAGGGCCGAGAGACCCGCCCATTCACCACCACTTGAGCCATGGGTCCCGTGTAAAGGAGCCTCACCCAGCCAATAAATCCCTCTCCAAAGCCGAATTTATCCAAGACGGCCCAGAGGAATGGCCACTCAATAGTATCAAAGGCCATCGTGGCATCCAAAGAAACCAGCACGGCCGGTTCGGAGAGGAGCTCCGCCCTGGCAAGAGCACCGTGAAGACGCCGCAAGTTAAGAGCGGTGTTGCGGTGCGGGATAAAGCCGCATTGGTCCGGATGAATAAGGTCGCACACGACACTCAACAGTCGATTGGCCAGGACTTTCGCCAGGATTTTGGGCTCCGCATTGAGCAGTGAAATGGGCCGGTAAGAAGTACAGCGGTCTCGCGGCTTGCCCTCCTTGGGGATAACGACTATAGTGGCCAAGCGCTGGTCGGCCGGAAGGGAACCCGCCGCGAGAGAGTCGCGGAACATGCGGCTGAGGAAGGGCGCAAGCTTATCGGGACGCAATTTGTATAGTTCAATGGGCAAACCGTTAGGACCCATAGCCTTGCCCGAGCGAAGGGAACGGATCGCGGTCGCTATTTCATCCGACGACAAGGGAGCGTCCAGCCGCTCCCGGTCCTCAACGGACAGGCCGGGCAGAGCAATATCTCTCAGTAGGAGGCGAGAGTCAGCCTCATCCCTGTCAGTCACCGGGGAGTACACCGCCCGGAGGTGGTCAGCGAAACATTCCACAATCTCATCCGGCTCAGTCACACACACACCGTCAGCAGCACGCAACTCGGGGACCACACGATTCACTCTCTCCTTTTTGTCCAGCCACGCGATCAACTTTCCCGCCTTGTTCCCCGCGTCATACAACCGGCCCTGCTACTCCCTATACATAGTTTTGGCCGCGTCAGTGACCAGGGACCTATATTCGAACTGTTTCAGGCTAAGGGCATGTAGCCCGTCCGGAGTAACATTCGCCTCCAGGGCCGACTCCAACCCCGAGATGTCAGTCTCCAGCTTCACCACCGCCTCGCTCCTAACCTTCTTGGCCACCACTATCTGGGCGAGGGCGTGTCCGCGTATCACAGTTTTAAAGGCTTCCCAAAGGGACAACGCAGACGACACCGACCCCTCGTTTTCACTGAAGTATTGGTCCATGGCCCTAACCAGGCTGTCATGAGTCGCAGGGTCCCGCAGGTACCAAGGGTTAATAGGAGCTACCCGCCCTGCAGACCGCGACCCGGTGTCAAAGAGAAGCCACAGCGGAGAATGGTCGGAGATACCACGCGCCAAGTGTCTGACCTCTCGAATCCGACCAGTCTGCGCCGCGGGCATAAGGAAGTAGTCCAGCCTAGAGAGACTCCCATGCGCCCCCGAATGAAAGGTGAACTGACACTGGGTCGGATGCATTAGTCTCCAACTGTCCACCAAGCCGAAGGTCTCCAACATCCCACCCAGCCACGACTGGGCAGCGGGGAGGGTCCTCGGTGGGTGACGATCCAGTTCACCCGAAACCACAGAGTTAAAGTCCCCGCCCATGAGCAGGAGGCCGTCCGGAAGGTCAAGCAGCATTCGACCCAAGTCAGTAAAGGTGGAGTTCTGGAGACCCGGGGGGACGTAGACCGAAACCAGGGTAAGGGGCCGCCCCTCCCACCTCCCAATCAAACACACATAGCGCCCTCTGTCATCCGAGACTATCCTCGTGATCTCCACCGGAAGGGAGGTTCGCAGGAGAATGCCCACCCCCCTGGAGCCTGTTGTGAAACCAGAATGGGCTACAAGGCGGTATCCCCCCCTGTTCATCGCATGGCAGACATTGCCGACCAAGTGCGTCTCCTGGAGAAACACCACATCAGGAGTCACACGACGCAAATATTGCAGTACAACACCCCGCTTAATACGATCCCCCAACCCATTGACGTTCCATGACATAAGCCTCAACCCGTCTCCCCCCATCCCCTCCAATAGATCAAGAGGCCCCCAGCCCGCAGCACGGTTCCCAAATATGGACAAAAATCAATACCTCGCCCTGTAAACAAAAAACACACAACAAAACAACCCCCCTTCCCCCCCAACCCCACCCCAAGTCCAACTCCCCCCACCCTGCACCCCTGCGGGCCAATGACCCCCCCCAACTTGCAGTGTGCCTGTCGCCCCCCTAACCCCAGTCTACAAAAAGACCCCGGAGGAGGAAAGGGACCCGAACCCGCCCGCGCCCCTCACGGGTCCTGGTAAAACACAGTATGCAAAAGAAGTAAGACCCAACTGTACAGTGCAAAACCGCAAAAGCAAGGACCAAGTGTCAGTCTAAGGGGACCCGTCACCTGCGGTGCCCCCAGAGGGCCCGGGCCGGCCACCCCCGTCCGGCAGCGAGTCCAGCCAGTCACTTGCGGCCACAGGAGAGTCAAAAAAGGCTGTCCGCTCTCCATGCTCCACTCGGAGTTTCGCCGGGTAGATCATCGAATACTTCAGGCCCAGCCCGCGGAGACGGCGCTTCACCCCTTGGAATCCCATCCGCTGTTTCTGGACCAGTTGCGTGAAGTCCGGATAAAAATTGATGGTCGAGTTCTCGTAGCGGACCGGGCCACGGGTCCGTGAAGCCTGCAGAATAGCGTTGCGGTCCCTGTAGTGGAACAGTTTAGCCACGATAGGCCTCGGGGGGGCCCCCGGCCGCGGCCGGCCGCCCGGAACTCGATGGGCCCGCTCCACGGCGAAGAATTTACTTAGGCCAGCCGGGGACAGCTGTTGCAGGATAAGTTCCTCGACCACGAGGTCCACCGGGCGGCCGTCTGAGGACTCCGGTACACCAATGATGCGGATGTTGTTGCGTCTGGCCCGTCCCTCGAAGTCCTCAAGCCGCCGGGCCATATGGTCGTTGACCACTCTAATGTCCCCAAGCGCGGCCCGCAGATCCGACACCTCCGCACCCAGGGTGGAGGTCCGTGTATCAAGGGCCTGGACCTTCTCGTTGGTTTTGGAGAGGTCGGCCCGAATCAGGGTGACATCGATTGCGACAGTGTCGATCTTACGGGCCAGGGCCTCATATTGCGTCGCGATGGTTTCCCTGATGCCCTCGATGGCGCCCATAATGTCCTGCAGGGAAAGTTCCGCAGAGATGGTCGTGCCTCCCCCCGCAGCATCCGGGGAGAGGCCAGTAGCGCCAGGGGGCCCCCTGCCCTGGGTGTAGCGGTCCATGTTGTTGCTCTGGACCGCTCCCCCGCGCAGAGAAGCCTTGGTCTTGCGCCCCTCCGGACCCCCCTTGCCCGCCATGCGAGCGCAGTCTCTCAATGGGACCTCCGATCAAAAGGTTTGCGGGCGCCAGCAAAAGGACCACAAACTGCCGATGTGGGGGTCGGAGGCGTCAGGCCCACCAGTAGCAAATGGAAGCAAGCCTCGGGCAGAGGCCCAGGAGGCACCTCGCCACCTTGAGCACGCACGCCAGCCGATCTCCTGAAGGCCAAACTCGAAACCGAAAGCGCTGACTCGGCAACTGGCACCGCGCTGAGGCCGCTGTTGTTCAATCGCAGCCCGGCCCCACGGGTCACCTTCACCCCGGCCACCTCCGCCGGGTGGGTCCCAAAAGTTCCGACGACGACAACTCAGGATTCCCAGGTCCAATTAGAGTTTTAAAAAGAGATATAAGATCAGCTGGTCTTCATCTCCCAAATTCCATAAACCAAATCAGGATAATCTCAGGATATATTCCGAGGAGCAGAAAGGGTCCGGGGAGCCCTGTGCTCACGCGACCATCTTAGATGCGCGCTAGGCTCCTCCCTCTACAGCGGTTTCTGACGTCACTTCGCATCTATGAACTGGGATTCCCTGGTGTAGGTATCCTCGTTCCTGGGGTATCCAAGGGTGGGGTAGCTCTCCAACATTCCATCTTCCACAGGGGTTTCTTCAGGGTCCGCTGGGAAGGGTCCTTCTTCTTTAAAATTGCAACCACGACTTACCCATTGACTTGGGTTGATCTCACGGTGGTGTTCACACTCTGCACACGGCCTCCATGGGGTTCCTAGATACTCACCTTGGGTAGTTCCTTGGGTCCCCGACTCTTCTACATACTCTGGATCCGTTCTTGACTCAAGTTGTGGTTCACATTCCGCTATTTTAGTATATGGTTTGGTCTCTCCCTGGAGACCACTTTGTATTCTGTATCTTGCTTTCTTCAGCTTTGATGCTCCCCTTGATGTGATCTGACTGCCTATAGATTTGATTTTTGACAGGAAGGCTTTCGGCACTGTCCACATTGTGGGAACACCAGCTAGTCTGACCAGGGGTCAAGGAAAAGAGCTCAGCAAACTGATTTAGGACTTGCCTGTAATCCGTAGGCCATTGGGCAGTGAGGGTGCCTTACAAGACCACTCCCTCGACTGACCCATGTTTTGGGTTGTTGGACAGGATGTCAGTGAGAGATTTACTCTCTGCTTCCTGATCCTCGTCTGTAACCATGAGCATGGTCACATCAGCCCTGTCATAATAGGGCTTAAGGTGGTTCATATGGGTGAGGCTCCTGGGGTTCCTGGAACTGCCAAGGTCCACCAGGTAGGGGACTTTCCCTTTTTTCTCTAGTATGGGATAGGGCCCACTCCATCTATCTTGGAGAGCCCTAGGAGCCACAGGGTCGAACAGCCATACCTTATGCCCGGTACTAACTTGACTATAGCAGCCTTTTGGTCATACCACTGCTTCTAGAGCTCTTGGTTGGCCAGAAGGTTTTTGTTAGCCTTTTCCATGTTCTCAGCAATCAGAGAGTGCAGGCCCAGCACACAGTCCACTATGTCCTGTTTGGGTTGGACGACAGAACCCTTCCATTCTTCCCATATGAGGCACAGTGGTCCCTTAACAGGATGACCAAACAGAAGTTTGAAGCGGGAAAACCCCACTCCCTTCTGTGGCACTTTCCTGTAGGCGAAAAGCAGACATGGTAGCAGGACATCCCATCTCCTGTGGAGTTTTCTGGAAGTCCTTTAATCATATCCTTCACGGTCTTGTTGGTTCTCTCAGCAAGGCCATTACAAGGGGTAGTGAACCGGTAGGTCACTCTACACTCCCTCCACATGTGTTTCAGGCAGCCAGACATAAAGTTGGCACCACTGTCTGATACCACCTCCTTAGGGAAGCCCACTCTGGCTAAAATTCCAATGAGGGCACTAGCCACTGCATGGGCAGTGGTAGTCCTAATGAGAATAGCGTCAGGACATCAGGTGGCGTTATCCACTACCACCAGGATATAACTGTTTCCTGATGCTGTTGGACGGTCAATGGGACCAAAGATGTCGATCCCTACCCTTTCAAAGGGAACCCCCAACCACTAGGAGTGGAATTAAAGGGGCCTTTGGTTGCCCACCTGTCTTGCCACTGGCTTGACAGATGGGACAAGAGTTGCAGAACTCCTTCACCTTCTGGTTCATCCATGGCCAGTATAAGTGGCTGACTAGCCTGCTTCACATTTGTTCTTACCAAGATGCTCAGCTAATGGGACGTCGCGGGAAAACATGAGGAGGAACTCCTTAAACACCCGAGTCACTTCCACTCGCCGAGTGGCACTAGGTTTTGGGTCTCTGGCCTCGGTGCAAAGGATCGCATCCTTCCAATAGGTTTTATGGGATCCACTAATATCACCACTTTCCTGTGCAGCAGCTTGCTGTTGCAGGCTTTCAAGAGTGGAGCCGGTTCTCTGCCCCGGCACAGATTTTCCCTAGAGGGTCCCCCTGGGTCCAAGAGCTCAGCCTGGTAAGGCTCCAACCCTGTGGCTCAAGGTACCTCTGGTGCTGACTCTTCTTCTCCCTGGGGAGAGAGGTCGGGTGTCTGTTTGTGGCCGGTACCCCAGTCTGCTTTTTTTTTCTCTTGGAGGGTTGGGCACCTTTCCCAGGTTTCGACACCTGTTTTTTTCCTGCTCTGTGCTTGGTTTCTGCACACACCCAGTGCGTGGTTCCAAGGATTCCAGCATGGATCGTTAGTTCTGCCTCAGCCCAGGGTGAGGTCTCCAAATCGTTACCAAGCAAACATTCAACTGTGAGTGTTGGTAAGACTGCTACCTCTTTCTTACCAGCAACACCTCCCCCAGCCCCAGTCAAAGGACACCATTGCCATAGGATGGTTTGTCATTACAATTTCAGCTTTGGCCACTGGATAGGACCTTCCAGGAATATATTGATCGGGGGAGACTAGATTGTGTGTCACCATGGTGACGCTGGCAACAATGACATATCCAAACGAGCCACCCACTCTAGTGGCACAAGCTTGTCCGCCACCACCCACTAGAGCCTATCCTGACACACACACACACACACACACACCTTGTTACCAGAGTTATCTTCCTAAATGTGCCCAGGCTAGTAGATGAAGGAACTCTGTACGTCTCAACACCTCTCGGACATTGACGGCATAAACCTATTATTGACGGCATAAACCTATTATTCTTTGAGAGTTCAGTTAAAACAGGTGGTGACTTGGATATTCAGTTGGAGAAAAACAGTATCCGAAGCCTGGGGACTCCTGTGGTAAATGACCACTACCTACCCAAATTCCAGAGAAAAGGTCTCTCAGTAATTGGCCCTTTTCCTGATTTCCTTGTTCCCTTTTTAGGTGTTTCCTGTCCCTTGAGAGATCGTTTGTTAACTTAATCATAGACAGGGCTTAGAGCCCGCCCATTACTTACCGTTGGTTGACTTCGTTGTCACTCTCATTTCTTCACTTCTCATTGTTCTGCTCATGCCAGTTTCACATTCTGTCTTAGTGTGTTTCTCTTCCATGACGCATGGAACAAGTACCGATTAATGTCTTTATTAGTGTCCTTCCGCTGCCCTTGCTGTGATTGAGACACTTTGACACTGTAGGTATGGACCTATTAGGGCAATACTGAAACACTCTTGTTATTTTTCATATTCAATCTTTTCTTAACTGTTGCTTTTCTGACGTCCAGGTCGACACTGTAGCCACAGACTTATTTAATGTTTAAGATCATTTTCTCTTCAATGTGCAATTTAACTTTTTTTGGCGAGCATTCAAAACTTCTTGTATGTACTTTAGTATATACTTATATGTGTATATACTTAAGTGTCTTGATAGAAAACGACCAGTAGAGGTCAGTAAAATACCAGAATTGCTTTCTGCTGAGGGACTTTCCTTTTTTACATTTTTCTGGCAACTGCCAATATTTAACTTTCTTGATAGAAAACGACCAGCAGTGGTCAGTAAAATATCAGAATCACTTTAGCATTCTCTAGATTCCTGTCCATAGAAACTGCCTTCCACGAGCACCCATAGACTATAATATTTTTTTCAAATCTTGTATTTTCAGTGATATGACCACCGAAGGCCCTAAATTTATATTAAAAACAGAGCTTTGGACTATACTATTTCCAGCTGAAAGGCAATATTCCTCTCCATGCGTTCCCATACCTGGCGTGTCACACAGTTTGGTGCTTACTTTCCCTCCATGTAAAAGAACAGTAGATGTTTCAGCACCCAGGGTAAGGTGCTGCATAGCTAAATACATATAAGGTCCCAAAGGCGAGACCAATTGCATTGCAAATGCTTGTTTGTTCTCTCTGTTTTTTTCTTAATTGGAACGCAGAGAGACCAGCCAAAACCGCATTAACGCAAGGCCCTGCAAAGAGAGCGCAGCTCTGCAATGAACACACATTAAAGCACATATGAGATGTAAAATCTTTTTTCTCATTATTTAAAATGTTAGTGTGTGCATGTGTCTGTGTTCGAGCATAAGTGAACCTTGCGAATATGTGCACGTGTGGGCCTTCCAAAATGAATGCGCGAGCTGGCCTTCTTTCTAGCGCAAAATCCTTTCCCTGACATTAATAAGGAGCTATTTGGAACTGGAGCAAATAAAATGAGTGGAATTGTATCTGTGGTTACGTAGCTCATCGTCCAAATAGCGCTACGAGTGTCACCTAAATCACAACATACCTCAACTCCGAAGGTCTTTATCAATAAGGTTGTGGTGATCGGGGACCCAGCGGTATCACAGGAAGAGACATTGTGCGAGGTGACAACGGTCATTCACTTGAAATAGTGAACCCCCCTCAGAATCGTCCGGTTACTGCATCTACTCCATTCTTGTGAACCAAGAACACATAGTTCCGTCCCATGGGAAGGTGAGGGATGGGTCTCTCACCACAACCAGAGATTTCCAGGGTGCAGCTTAAATTAGTTGAACTTCTCGACAAAGGGAGGTCCACCGCAAAAGCCTGTGTGCTTTGAGTCTGCTGTCTGATCACCAACACGGACCCAACCAATCCTGCACATGATCCAATGCTGTTTTCAGCATGAGAGAAGTGCCAGGATTGGATGGAGCAGGCCAACCTAACGTTCGTTTTGTGACTCGAGGCCTGTGGCTGCAATACCCTAGCTGTTATGCAGTTGCTGTGTTGTTGTGGGCAGATGAGTGCATCCGACTTGCGAACTCAGCACTTTTCTGGTCATCCTGCTGCTCTCAATAAGCAGGAATCACCTGGGCCCCGCCCCCCCACACTCGCCGGTAGCAAGCACATCCTAGAAATGGTAATGAGAGTGATACCATTTTAATAATGAATTTGTTGTTCAATTCACTGCTACACACTCAGCAGGCAAGGGGACGCTCCTCTGCCCTAGAGGAGGAACCGCCGCTGATTGACAATGGTTTGCAGTTTAAGTCTGACATGGCTAAGGAGTACTTACAAAGGAATGGATTATATCAGTGTGTCATTCAGCGGGTAACAGTACCGTTGAGAGGTTTGACAGAGTTGGCAAGGTCACAAATCAATTGGCAGAAATGGGGAGTAAGCACTGGTTAGTTGAAGTAAAGAAAATGATTTGGGCTTATAGGTCCCCTTCCTCTGTTACCGGATATAGTTCTTTTCAATCCATGTGAAGTGGGAAACCGTATACTAAGGACATGGGTTGGATGAGTGAGTCTAGAAAGGTGGAATGGTCTGCAGAGGAAGTGAGGAATAGCTTAATAAAGGCGTAACAAGTTTATAAGGATTATTATAATGACAAGCATGCTTGTACTGATGTGGCTTTCTCTGAAGGGGAATGGTCTCTGTTAAGAAGGCAGGCAGAGTTCCAAACGGTCAAAGTTCTTTCTCTGAACCATTAAAGGTGGTAGTGTGCGTGAGGAATTCAGGACACGTCAGTGACAGTAGGGTAAGGCATATTCAATGCGCTTAAGTGATGGTAGGGTGTGGTGTATACAGTACGCATAAGTGATGGTAGGGTGTGGTATATTCAGTACATTTAAGTGACAGTAGGGTGTCCCGTATTCAGTACGCTTAAGTGACGGTAGGGTTTGGCATATTCAGTACGTTTAAATGATGGTATGACATATTCTTTAAGCTTACGTGATCGTAGGGTATGGTACGCTTAAGTGATGGTAGGTTGTGGCACTTGGGTCACATTCCAAGGTGATAGGGAAAAGAAGGATGTGATTTTCCTGTGTTTACTGGGGAGGTCAGTGATCTGTTGCAGGACACAACAGGCAACGAGGGGTCGGTAATGTCAGTGGAGGAATGCCTGGAGCAAACTGTCCAAGCTGATGAGCCTGGCTGTAGCCCAGAGGAACAGACGGGAGAAGCGAATATGGTGGGAAGCCAATTGAGTCGAATGGGTAGGCCTATTATTAAGGTCCAGGATTATGTTTTGAAGTAGTTTTAATTATCAATATTATGTCGTTCAGGGAAGGTTGTGCATTACCATAATATAAACCACAAGTTATATCTTGTATTTTTTTCCATAGGTTCTGTTGCAAGTCTACATATATTAGCTGTTCATATTGTATTGCTACTTTATGGTTTTTAATTGCATGTATGTTACAATTGTATACTTATTATTATTAAAAATAATTATTATACCTGAAATGTATGTATATATAAAAAAAATGGTTTGTACTTTATTGTTTTTGAAATGGGGAAGGTATGTGTAGAGTTGATTCTCGGTTCTATTCCATGTTATAGCGTTCTATGATGCAGTGGATCTTGGGATCAGGAGTTTGTGGGATGAGGAAGCAGGACGGGTGCAGGAGATGGACGGTTTTGTTGGTTGTTCGCAGGGTTGAATAAATAAGAGTTGTTTTTTTTACCTAAATCCCAAGTTCACCTCCCCTAGGGGTCAAGCATCCGTCATCAACCTCCTTGAGCGACACTAAGCCTCTAGGCTTAACAAAATAAGTCTGGACCTTCTAATACTCAAAACTAACATCCAAAACTCATAAACATCACCTCGGAGCTGGCCAGTGACCTCTCTTCTAACAAGATCTCGCAGGAGATCCTGCAATTGAACAACCAGTACGCCAAAATGCCGCCCCCCTCCGTTATGCAATCGACCGACCATGGGCAGAAAACGCACATCCAGAATTGGAGTACTTCTCCCTACATAACGCCCCATTTAGACCCACTAGATCCAAGAATCACCTATCTGATCTGGACATTCTCTCCCTCCTCCGTGACTTCAACTCCTCTCTACCGGTCAAGCAAGTCTTTACTGGAATCACCCAAACGGCCCCTCTAATCCCTCCGGGAGCTACTAATCACAAGTAAGTCATAGCAGAGGCTATACAATCCATTCCATCTAACCCACACAGAGCACCCAGACACAATCCTAATGCCTTAAACACTGCTAACCTTGTTGGAGGTAGCTTTATTTAGGGGTCAAGAGGGCAGGAAGCTGAGCACAGAGCTCTTCGAGCCTTCACGGAGTGAACGAGGGAGTGAGCTAGGGACAAAAGGGGCACCTTAATTTGAGCCGGGGTGCCTAGGAACGCTCGCTCTAAAAATGAAGGAAACTGATATGTGACCCATGGAAACTGAGGCTGAAAGATTTGGCAGTTTTATTAAGAAGGTGCAACTTCAAAAACTGCAAGACAAAGGCATAAAAATACAGAATCCAGATAGTCACATGGATAGGATGGCATTTCTGTATTAAAACTATTGTACTGTCTGAGTGAGAGAAAGACTAAACCTCAAAGACACATTTATTAATGCATTATGAGAAACATAAGTTACATCAAGGAAAATGTTCTCAGAATGTAAAACACACTTGATCTAAAATACTGAGAATACTCACGTACCTACCTAAAACCTAAAAGAAAGCAACTTTGCAAATGTAATATAAGTATGGAATGCTCAATAAGAAAACACCAATTTAGGGACAAAATAGCATAGCAAAATAGCATACATAGCATATACAGCAAATATATTGGCAAGTTAAATTGTATCTTAAAAACAAAAAAAAATAGCTTTTGGGAACCACACAGACCCGCCTGCCATAGTCCTCCGAGGACTGTGTGAGCTCCCCTTTTATATGGTTTTAGGTTATGAGAAGCGCCTACAATAACGTCATCTCACGCCACTTCTACCTACGTCAGTCTACCCTAAAAAGCTTGGTCTGCAACTTTTATCAGACGTGTCGTCGCTTTCCCACTAAATGCGGAACGTAGACTAGGTGAAAAGGTCAGTTTCTCAGGCCAAGCACTCGTGGTAAATTGCATAGGGTAAGCAGAAAAATGTGTATTGTAAAGGGATTCTGTATATACATATACAAATCTCCTGTGTTCCTTAGCTTGACACATCTGCGGTGGGTACTTCCTTAAAAGTATGTACCAGCCCAGGATGCAGCCTACTGTATGTCGAAAGATCAGGGGGATGTTGAACTTTGAGACAGTGAACTTAGCACATGGGTAGGGTGGGGGCTCTTAGTTTGGAGCAGGAGGCCTCACTGAGAGAGAAGCTGGATATGATTTGGATCAGACCTGCCCTTAGCCTGTTATACAGGAAAATGGCAGAACTATGGTCAACTTAACAAAGAGGCCTATATATTGAACAGAAGGGCCTACACAGGGGTTTCATGCTGGCTGAGTGGTAAGGATGTCCCAGGGTATTTGTTATATAGTAACACAGGACCCTCTGGTCAATTTAACACAGCCTACAAATTAGGCTGGCAGGGCAAGGACAAGGGTCTCATACTTCAGGTGTGGACAGAACGGGCCTGGGGCACGCTATGATACAAAATCGACCATCTCTCATTCCCTCCTCTTGTTCATTTTTTTGAACAAAATCCTTACAGCATACCTTTCAGGTCTTTGAGGTATTTGGTAATGGTAGCAGGCTGCATTTAGTGTAGTCCTATTGTTACTTCTACAACTTCTATAAGTGCTAAGTTATTTACATTCCCTGTTCAATCCTTGTTCTCCCTTTGCTAATTATGCTTTTCTCAGGAGGTGCAACTGCTACGTACTCGGTGTGTTTACTGAAGAGCATATTGTACATTAGGACAAACAGGTATGACATTGTAACACATGCCGCTTTCTGTGTCGGTAGGCCGGTGTGTGCAAAAATAACATCCTGCTCTGTCAACTGTCCCCCTGTCCAATCTTTATCAATGACAATTTATTCAATGTGGTACAAAAGTCTTTATAATAGCAGCAATGGGGGTCTATGCTGCTAGTAGCACCCATGATAATTTTCTATAATTGTTCTGAAAGTCTTGAGAAAATCTTGAGGCATTGTTCCAATCGTTGGTAAGTGTGACTAATTGGAAGAATGTCTTATCTTCTGCTGCGTCTGAGCCTCAAAGATGATACCTTTAAACAGAAAAAGTAACAGTTGGTGCCTGTCTTCAAGTAATTTGAGAGGTTTGCAAGCACTTCTTATTACTTAGGCACATTCGATATGAAGAAAACAAAGTGAAGAAAAGGTAAAGATGTCTCGTTGTCACAACTTGTAGACTGAGGGGTTGGGGCGTCGATGTTTCCAGACGTTCTTTAGGTGATTTATCCTTGGGGCCCGCTTACACACTCATCCTTTCTCCTCTGTGTAGCATGTGCAACCCTTCAGGATGTGCTTGGGATAACATTCCCACTTGGTAGTTTCCGTGGAACACATGTAGTTTCTGTGTGGCTCCTTTCTCCTTGCACAACACCTCAATCACATGTGAGATGAACGCCGGTCCATTTTCAGAACCCAGATGCAGAGGTTCTCAAAAGCGCGGTATGGGCTCTTTTAGGAGGCATTTGGCAATAGTTTGTGCATTGCTGTTCTTGAATTGGCATGCCTTAGTCCATTTGCTGATCATGCACACAATAACCAACACATACTTGTAGTTTTAGTAGGGGATATGTTGATGATGTCCATTTCATGTGGGGAAATGAAGTGACCTAAGGCAGTAGAAATACAGCTTTAGGAAAGCAGTCTGATCTACCTTTCACGTTGTACAAGTGATGAACCATGAAAAAAAGATGGGCCATGGGGGTAAGCATTATCGGTGGTAAACATTTCTTTCCATTTGGGCCTATTCATATCCCTTTTCTGTTTGTATACATCCTCCCCTGTTCCCTTCTTCCTTTCCTTCCACCCAGCCCTTTTAATTATATTTAGTGCCATATGCTATTCTTTCTTGTACATCTGCATCAATAAATTCTTCACCAATTGATACACAGTCCTTGGGGGAGGTGTGTGCAGCACATTCTACAATTGACACTTTGGTAATAACAGGCCTTGCAATAGTTGAGCTATTAATGGTGCACGCTGCATGTGTTGTCCAGCTGAGGTAAGGAGGGAACTCCAAATGAAGAAAATAACCCAAAAATTATATTGGCATCCCTGTACAAGACTTTAAAACAAAATTCATTATCTCCAAAAGCAAAAGAGGAATTAAAACACTGTACTATAGCTTGACCCAACAGAAAACACAGATGAAAATCTCTATCACAGTAACACCTTTAGTAATCAAAACACTCATAGTTGTCAAACTGTGCCCAGGGATGTGGAATTCCTGTAGGCCCACTCCCAGGACATATTTGTTTTTGAGGTCAAGGGCAACAAGTTTTCATGCAAATTTTGTCCTTGGGACAAGTAGGCCCAACCCCCTACAGCACAAACCCCTTGGCTGTCAGTTTACAGTACCACATTATGGATCAGGGAAAGGCATTATCTGCAATAAAGGCAATATTTGTGTCCATGCGTTAATGCTGTTCAAACTTGCATTTATTGTTCATCAATGCAAAGGCTTTATTATTAGGGTGAGTGATCTAAGTAAATGTTGTAAGCTCAGACTGCACTACTGACAGTGGTTGGAGCATAAAAATGTGTATATACTTTTTCAGTTTTTAGCAATGTGAGGCTAGGTATACTGCTCTCAGAATGCTCTTCAATTAGATGCAAATATTTGCAGAAGCTTGAAAGCAAGACTGATAATTCTTTGCTTTTAAAATAAAAAAAATAAAAAAATGTTCACACAAAAAAATGCAAAAACATTTAGCTAAACTACTGAAATAAGGTAGGTACCATTTCTTTGCAACATAAAAAAACAAGCATTGGTAAAGCCAATGAAATTGTTGGTCAGCCTTTTGGCTTTGTCAATGCACAACTTGTCTTGGCAATATTTTTGTGAAACCTCATTGGTGTGGGAGCTGCTGGGCCCTTACCATTATAAAAAACATTGTCAAAAGCAGAAATTGTTGTGGTCTCAAGAATCACACTTTGCACAGTAGTTCCTGGCACTGGATAAAACAACTGTGTCGATATGCTCCTTGTGAAAGAACAGAATGAAGTCCCTCACAGTGAAGCTAGCCAAGAGAGGGAGGTAGAGACGAAATTTTACTAAACATAAAAGGTCATTGTTAACGTCAGACCTAATTAGAGGCCAAATCATGAAATAAAGTGCAGATATACAACTGTTGTAAATTCACAAGACTACAGAAGTAGGCCAAGAAATAGTACTCCTTGAAAATATTTGTGAACTGTATTTAAGCATGAGCAAATATGCAGGTGTACTATATTGCTCCAGCAAAAATCTGAGCTATTGCAAGTTCACTTTTCCCTCAGCCACCTTTTTTTTTTTTTTTAGCCAGAACTGTTGCTTACCATTACCTTCAGCCCCAGCATGTAGATCTGCGGAAACGTGGCAACATAAGTGAATTGCTAGTATTCAAAGCCTACTATGGAAGGAGCCCTAACGTGATCAGAGAGGCTATTTCAGAGCTCTTATATAATGACATTGCTGCTATAATTTTGTCGCTGCATTACATGCCACAAAAGGGACAAGTGTATTCTGTTACAGGACAAGTATATTTAAGAAGCAACCACCCCATGAACAAGTAGATATTTCATTAAATTCCACACCCCTTTGTGCCAATCCCTACACCTTGTAACCTATTTTCAAACACCCTGAAATATTGCACCTATATATTAAAACACACATCAAATCTGTACACATTGTATCCTTGAAACATTATAATACGAGGCACATGATTACAAATGATCAATACCTAAACCTAATATAAACACAACATTACTACTTTTCCTATTACTCCTATCCTTTGTGTCCCTGGCGAATGCACTGCATTTAGAATGCATTTTAGCACATTCCACCTTACACTGTAATTTATTACTCCAATATTCTCTCCAACTCTGAAGAACATCTGCTTGTGAAGATGCTGATGTTCCTGTTGTGGCTGATCACCTGTCCTCTTCTTCTTTGGACTCAGGGATGATGGGGCGGACCCTTCATCTTCTGCCTGAATACCTGAGTAGAAAGATACTTCGAGCGGGTGTTAATTTATACAAATATATGCCTTCTTACATAATTTCAATGCCACTGTGATGTCTAGTTGATGTAAACTATACATATATTAATTGATCAGGGAGAAGTATATGGGACGTTAAGTTGTTGTCAGAACATTGTAATATTTGTGAGTGAAAACAGAGTGACCCATGGGCAATAAACTATTTGTGCTTTCTCTCAATTCATTACCTTTAAACAGTCCATTCAGGCATTGCTGAAAGTTGTTGCTGCTTTTATATCATAATGGACACATGGTCTAGCTGTCAACCAAACGTGTGGGGAAATGTGGTAGGCCTGAGCCTGTGGTATAATACATTTTCCTATTTGTATTTTATTTCTAACCAGACACAAGGTGATGAAAACAATAACATTGAGCCCATGTAAACAAACATCCTGAAGACAGGAAATTCAATACTCCTCTTGGAGACGCAGGGAAGAATCTAATAATAATAACCTCTAATCATTCATTAACTAAGAAAGCGAAAGAAGAACCCAAACAGAAAATAGAAACTTTTAAGAGAGATAAAAACTTGTAGTGGTCGAACTGCAAAATATATGCAACCATTTTAGAAGGCCTCTTTAAATTCACACCTATTATTCTGACAACACTGCAATACTGAGCATTGCTTACTCCATGCACACCGTCCTTTAACATTGAGATCTACTTTATATCTGCACGTATTATTTATTCTTTTGTATTTTCCTAGTACTGGGGCATGTGGTGGCTACCTGTGGTAATCTTATTCCTACGAATCTCTGGTTGTCTCATATTTTGAAGGCTGCACACAGCTGTGCATATCCGAAAACGTATTCCTTACTTCCTCTCACCCATCTGCACATAAACACATACATATTCCTTCACTGAACTGCACCACGTGAAACCTGAAACACCGTATTCAATCTCGGCTTCTCCCGTTGCCAAATTGTGTGATTCTAGAAACTATTCCTCTTCACTTCCACAGACACAAATATATTTCTACACATACATTTTCTTTCTACTAAATATTATGTTCGCTGCCAACCACAGGAAGCCCAATTCCTGTCTGGCTCAACGCCCAGAATCTGTGGTCGGCCAGGACTGCTACTTCTGAAGGCAGCCTCAAAAATCTGTTAACCCTTCAACACCATGTAATATCCAGTCACGTGTTTTCTTTAATTGTACGTAAAATATAGCTTATTTTAAAATAATTTGGCTTTTTTGTAAAGCGCACGTTTACTCAGAATGGTATTGTGGCGCAAAATAGCAAATCTTTATTGTTCCCCCTAACTCAATGGTACTCATTTTATCCAACTTGGAAAGATGAAAGGCTGAGGAGACCTAGCAGCATTTGACGTGTGCCCATGAAGTCAAACCATGGGTATATCTAGCGTGCATTCCACTCCATCATTTTATCTCCCCTCTTCTGCGCACTTTCGTGCACAAGAAGTTGGAAGGGAACCGTCTCCAGTCTTAACTTGCTTATTCCAATCTTCTGTCTAATGTTCACCATCTGCTCCGACATTTACGTTGCTCTAAGTCTAGTGTCACTAACTTTCTTGGCCGTGAGACACAATTTCAGAATTATCCTTATTAACTAACCCCAACTGTGTGCTCTTTGTGGCAGCACTTACTGGATCTGCCCTAGCATCCGGGCTACTGCTTGTGCCTTCTTCAGTTGCTGCTGAATTTGGAACGCAGGTAGGAGTAAATTATTCTGTACTTTGTTGCTCAGTACTACAGCATCTAGTGTAATCTTCAGTGTGAATTACATTAGGCCATCCAAATAGAGAGATATTAATAGGCATTTGAAACTGAAAGTATCTCCTTTTCTGCAAGGAAACTATATTACTTATTGATGGCATTTTTAGTCTTTTTAATATTGTGGGCCATGATCCAAAAATATCAAAAAGAACAGCTCCATTTTACCTGGTATTACATCTTCTATCATTGTGCTCTGGGCGGTAAGGGACGGCAGTCCCTGACCTCGCCTTATTATGTCACTCTTTCTTTTGTGTGGCTGGTCTATCATTTGATGCTGGGCCTAGTCTAGGGTGTAATAGCAACAAGAAAACGCAAAAAGGTGCTGTGTGTTGTGGTGAGAAGTGCATGTAAAAGCCTTTCTCAAAAAGACGTAATTAAGAGTCGTGAAGGCAGCTACTTGGAAGCTAGACACAGTATTCACTGGATGCGCCGCGCACCAGTTGCGTGGTCTCTAATTGAACCTGTCTCAGTTAAAGTGGGTGTGCTTGGCACGTACCCAGATGTTCCTGCTTATCACCTCTTACTGTAGTGCACAAGAGACGTACACCTATATATAACATCTCCTGTGGTACCACTGTGAGAGAAAGAGATGAGGAGGGCCCATAAGCAAAATAAGAGATGAATGGTAAGTATTTTCCTTCTAAAAACAAAGGTCTTATGTTGAAGTGCCACTTGTATTAATCAAATCATTAACACAGCAGAGAATATATTCATCAGTTTGTTAGCTCCAAAAAGACTATTCAAAACTACAATTGTTATCCGCCAAAAATAGTAACACAAGAATAGATGTTTATGACGCTCAAGTATCTAGAAGGCAAACCCTTAAATGAGAAAATGAATCGTGCAAGAATTTACAATTTCAAAATACATTTAAATGCAATGAAACGTTGAAATTTCATGGTCCTGGGGCACTGCACCAAGGCAGCTTAATTTGAGGGGGTGCTGCTGCAAAAGTATGACAAAATAGACGTGCGAACGATAGGGAAAAATAGCTGTCTGATTTATATGAAAGAAGAACCCCTTTTATTGAAAAAATTCAACATATAGCCTGGAAGTCTTAACAAAGTCTTGGCATTTAAAGACACATTTCTGGAGTGAAGAACAAACTCATGTAATGCAAATATATTTTAAGTCAATGGAAATACTTTCAAAATGCAACATACACTTTACTGCAATGCTAGGAATGCACATATTAAGTTAGGAGGGACAACCATTAGTGCTTTGCAATAATTATTTAGAATAAGGGCAATGCAGAGGAGAGAGAAAAAGACCATTTCAAAGCACAATAAGAAATTAGAGCTTCAGCCAAAGATGCTTAGATAGAGGCTGAAGGAGACCACACAGGCGTCAGTGACCCAAGGGGTCACTGCAGCGGGGTAGTCCGTCGAATGGATTAAGGAGCAGATTTTTATTCTCTTTTAATGAGTAACTATTGACCACAAAAGGACAACATTATCAGGAGCCTTTGACCTATAGGACATGACGCATTGTGGTCACTACTGACAAATATTTAAGAAAATAGAAGTGCCACCCACGCTACAAAAATGTTCTCAAAGGTCACAGGATTCTTGACCACGAATCATAATGAAATTGAGCATCTATTGAACAGGATTTGCGTCACTGCAGGGAGAAAGGCCTATAAGCCAGGTAAGAGAGGGAGAGACGCTAAATTGCAAATCGAGAGAAGGTGACAGACATTATATCTATCAAAGTACACCGCATGTAGCTAAAAAAAGGAGAAGAACAGAGGACACCCATTACAATATGGAGAGAGAAGTCGAAAGGCGTTGGCTGCTGCCCGGCCTGAGATAGGAAACCACAATGCGATGTGATGAAGGAAAGTAGCTCCCCTTTTGGAAGCACGCAGTTGAAAAAAGACACTGTTAAACTCAATGCGATAAGATGCCTCCCATTCCCTGCAGAAATAAAGTTCAAACAATACGATTTAAACCAAATAAGTCATCAAAATTCAAAACAAATGTGAGCTGCCAGATGCAGTCTCATAAACATGTATTTGTGGCACAAAGTGAGAGACGCCAGACACAACCGCCTGTCACCAAGTACATGCTTCAAAATATAAATGTGAGGAAATAGTTAAACAATTCGAGATATATTGTTGTGCACTACGTGGTCAGTTATCTGAAAGTGACCTGTGCTAATTAAATGTGGTGCTGAGCCACATGGGTCAGACAGGGGCTGGGGGGGGGGGGTATTTATATAATACTATTTATTCACAAAAAGGCAGCAGCTTTGATATAAAAAAAACTGTTGCAATCCCAGTTATTATTGGTCTTACTAAATACATAAAAGGTCGGTGCGCTAGGCACGGATGCTTAAAAAGACAACCACAATGCATGCTAAAAAAGTCCATAATAAAAAGACATTTGTCCCTAAAATATTCGCACTTCAATTATACAAAATGTGAAGCATATTATGTCTATTTATATATATAAACCCACAGCGCCACTTGTGCATTCTCCTCTGCTGGCCTAAATGTGTACAGAAGGGTGTCTCAAACTAACATAGCAAAAAATAAACGTCTTTACATTTCATTTTAACACAGGAAGAGAACAAAAAACCACATTGGAAGGTGTTCTGTTCATGATCCATAATCACACACTACTCATGTTGACTGTCTTTGGAAATAAAAATATATACTGACAGTCCCTCGCAAAAGCCGAGGAAGTCTGATAACTGTTCATCATAAATCCTTATGTGCTAGTCACAAGACGTAGAGTGGCACATCTTATACGGGACTCGGAACCACTCCTGAGCCCGCAAAAAGCTAAAATTTGGATCATGCAAACTCCTTGCCTTCCTGCACAGGCGTAAACTCTATCTCCGTTACACAAAATATATCTCCATAATAGTAAAAAAAAAACATAATGTAAGACCTAAAAAAAACAATGCTTAAGCTAGCGAAAACATAATATCTAATAAACCATCCCGGGAAAACCACTTGTAATCCACTCTAAGCAGGAGATATCCCTAAGCTCGATAGCTACGCGAGCCGGAATAACCAACCTCTTCCCTATTGGTACTGAAATAGGGGTCCCCTCTGAATTATCAGAGGAGCACTGGAAATAAAAAACACATAAATAATCACTGAAAGATTTTAAATGCAACCTTTCCCTCTCTGTCAGGTTCCTATGACTCCTTGGAACTCCTCGGATAGAGGCCTTATCATTGCTATATATGGAGAGGCACAGTAACACGTTATAACATAATTTAAAAAAAGAGCACCACTGAAAGACGCCAGACGCAGTCTTCCCTTTGTCTCTACGAGAGGCACAGTAATAACATACGTCTATATATAGCAAGAAAAACACGTAAATCACCTAACGTCCTAACTTTACTCTCTGGCTCAGAACTCCATTTCGCACACAAGCTTCCTCAGCTTTAGAATGTCCTTTAGCGAGACCAGCCAGACAGGGAAGAAAAACTGGAAGGAAGAAGGAACGCAGAGGTCTCACAAGCGCTCCTCTCAAAAACTGTCACCAAAAGACACAATCACGTCAGGCAGCACTCCTAGTCTTACCCGAGTGTTGTTCTCTGAGGTTTCAGTCAGAAAGGAGTCACAAGTGTTTAGACTGCGTCCTCACGGTCCCAGCTGTCTCAGCTGTCTGCTGGTACTGCCAATCCGAATCACCGCGCCAAAATGTTGGAGGGAGCTTTATTTAAGGGTCAAGAGGGAAGGGGGCTGAGCACAGAGCTCTTGAAGCCTTCACGGAGTGAACGAGGGAGTGAGCTAGGGACAAAAGGGGCACCTTAATTTGAGCCTGGGTGCCTAGGAACGCTCGCTCTAAAAATGAAGGAAACTGATATGTGACCCATGGAAACTGAGGCTGAAAGATTTGGCAGTTTTATTAAGAAGGTGCAACTTCAAAAACTGCAAGACAAAGGCATAAAAATACAAAATACAGAATCCAGATAGTCACATGGATAGGATGGCATTTCTGTATTAAAACTATTGTACTGTCTGAGAGAGGGAAAGACTAAACTTCAAAGACACATTTATAAATGCATTATGAGAAACATAAGTTACATCAAGAAAAATGTTCTCAGAATGTAAAACACATTTGATCTAAAATAATGAGAATACTCACATACCTACCTAAAAGAAAGCAACTTTGCAAATGTAATATAAGTATGGAATGCTCAATAAGAAAACACCAATTTAGGGACAAAATAGCATAGCAAAATAACATACATAGCATATACAGCAAATATATTGGCAAGTTAAATTGTATCTTAAAAACAAAAAAACAATAGCTTTTGGGAACCACCCAGACCCGCCTGCCATCTACTAACAGACGGGTGGGGTAGTCCTCCGAGGACTGTGTGAGCTCCCCTATTATATGATTTTAGGTAATGAGAAGCGCCTACAATAACGTCATCTCACGCCACTTCTACCTACGTCAGTCTACCCTAAAAAGCTTGGTCTGCAACTTTTATCAGACGTGTCGTCGCTTTCCCACTAAATGCGGAACGTAGACTAGGTGAAAAGGTCAGTTTCTCAGGCCAAGCGCTCGTCGTAAATTGCATAGGGTAAGCAGAAAAATGTGTATTGTAAAGGGATTCTGTATATACATATACAAATCTCCTGTGTTCCTTAGCTTGACACATCTGTGGTGGCTACTTCCTTAAAAGTATGTACCAGCCCAGGATGCAGCCTACTGTATGTCGAAAGATCAGGGGGATGTTGAACTTTGAGACAGTGAACTTAGCACACGGGTAGGGTGGGGGCTCTTAGTTTGGAGCAGGAGGCCTCACAGAGAGAGGAGCTGGATATGATTTGGATCAGACCTGCCCTAAGCCTGTTATACAGGAAAATGGCAGAACTATGGTCAACTTAACAAAGAGGACTATATATTGAACAGAAGGGCCTACACAGGGGTTTCATGCTGGCTGAGTGGTAAGGATGTCCCAGGGTATTTGTTATATAGTAACACAGGACCCTCTGGTCAATTTAACACGGCCTACAAATTAGGCTGGCAGGGCAAGGACAAGGGTCTCATACTTCAGGTGTGGACAGAACGGGCCTGGGGCATGCTATGATACAAAATCGACCCTCTCTCAACCTTATGCAAATCCCCATTATTCAGCCTTCTACCACTGACCTCAAATCACACTTGAAATGCATGTTGCTCAACTGTAGTTCAGCGGTGAAACATGCTACAGACCTTGCTGATCTCATCCTATATCAGGAATTAGACCTCCTAATTCTCACTGAAACATGGCTTAATGACTCCTCTGGTCCTATCCTCGACATCCTAATCCCTCCTAGCTACAACATTATTAGACACGACTGAGGTAAGAGAATGGGAGGGGGCATAGCCTGCATTTACCACAACAGTCTCTCAGCAAATCAGCCCCCCTCTGCTACTCTCGCATCCTGTGAATATATATGTATAGAGATCATAAGCAAACATAGACCCCTATGCAACCTACACTTTTTTTACCATCCTCCTGGTGATAACCTCCCTCTGATTGAACAAGCTATGGAAACCATCTCGTCCAACGTGGGTCTACACAGCCCCCATATCTTCCTTGGTGACTTCAATCTTCACTGGAATGACCCAAATGATCTGGCGGTGATCAGTCTCAAAAACTTCCTGACTGACCTCAACCTGATGCAATTCTGTCATACCCCAATGCACAATTTAGGCTTGATCCTTGATCTAATCATCTCCAATCCCAACTCCATTCACCTTGAATCTATTGACCCGTGTGACTGGTCGGATCATCACTATATCACCTTCTGAATCCTAGAAAGGTGGAACTCCAAAAGAGGGCAACCTTTAAAACAAAAACTCTGGAAAAGTTCGCTGCATAACACAAACTTAAATGAGCTCATTTCCCACTGCAATCTGTCCCTACCGCCGCCTGCTTCCACGTCAGACTTTCACAAACTAACTGAACACTACAACAACTCCTTCTTGACTGCCCTGAATGCAATTGCCCTCCCTCAACTAAAGAATAAGTCCAACAAAGACTCCAAACCATGGTTCAAATACAGTATAAACATAGATAGAAGCAACCTGAGACTAGCAGAACGCTCCTGGAGATCCTCTCCATCTATTCACCTCCTTAAGATTCTAAGACTAAAAAGGAATAGTTACAACAAGCACATCAGATCAGCGAAAGCGACCTTCTTCAAATCCCAACTAGACAAAGCTAAAATCTACCCAAAAGGCTGTTTGAATTGATTAAGTTACAAGCCAATAACACGCATATCCAGTCTCCTCTCATCTCCTGCCCTCAGCCTCACTGCGATGACTTTGCAAACTTCTTCCTTGAAAAGGCGAACAAGATTGAATCGAATCTAAGATCGGCCCTGATCGATCTATCTCTCTCTCCTGACTCCTCCTTACCCGAGCTGCCTCTTATTACCCTGTCGCTCCCCTAAAAACACTGCCTCTTGGAATCCATTCATACCCCTCAACGACACACCCATCTTCAACATTCTCGCTACCCTGAAACCTTCTAATCACTTCAATGATCCCCTCCCCCCAATCTCTTTAAAGACATGATAAGATTCCTAGTCCCGCTCTGGTCCAAGAATATCAATGCTTATCTCCTTCAAGGTGAAATCCCGGACTGCCTAAAGTCGAGTCTGGTTATCCCTATTCTTAAAAAACAGACAGCTGATCCTGAAGATCTGAAAAGTTTTTGCCCTATCAAAAACATGCCTACTCTGGCAAAACTCCTTGAGAAATGTGTTCATGAACAATTGTGTAACCACATTGAGGAATTCCAACTCCTTGATCAAATCCAATCTGGCTTCCGGCATGGCCACAGCACCGAAACAGCCATCACTCACATAGATGACAACGCTCTCACAATGCTTGACCAGAATGAATCTTGCCTACTAATCCTACTTGACCTCTCATCGGCATTTGACACTCTCAAATATAAAAATCTACTGAGCCTTCTGGAACGCAGGATGGAGGCTCTCAGGCATTGTACTAAAATGGTTTGCCTCCTTTCTCAATAACAGAACGCAGAGAGTCAAATCCAATCAAATTCTATCCAACTCCAGTCCCTGTACTCTGGGGGTGCCACGAGGGTCCTCTCTCTCCCCACACTTTTCAATCTATTAATTGAACAGCTTACTGTAATCCTCAAAGCTTCTAACATCCAATATCACATGTATGCGGATGACACCCAATTGTACATGAAAATCTCTTCCTCTGAAGATACTCAACGGAACCCTGCTCAAAACCCAAAAGTGGTTAACTTCCAACCACCTCAAACTTAACGCCCTCAAAACAGAATTCTTACTTGTATCACCATCCAAGCAAACCCCCATTGTGGAGAAATACGTGAAAAACCTCTCCGCTCTCAACGGCACACCTCACATCATACGAAATCGCTAGCAATAGGGCTGGATAAGAAATTAAACATGCAGGATCACATCAGCACTTCTATCAAAGGAGCGAATTTCCAACTGAGCATCCTCAGGAAACTTAAACCCTTCCTTCCCCATGATGACTTCAAATCTGCGGTGCAATCGTTAGTCATCTCACGGTTGGAATATGGTAGTGCCACACTCTAAGGACTACCGAGATAGAGATTAGCCCCCCTCAGAGCATCTCTGAATGCGGCGGCTAGGCTTATCACTGGCTCCAAGAAATCCAACCACATTTACCCTGACCTGAAATCTCTCAACTGGCTTCCGTTTGAGGCAAGGATTCAATTAAAAATTGCATGTATGACTCATAAAGCACTGCATTTCAACACCCCTTTGTACCTGGCAAATAAGCTTGAACTGTCGGGCGGTGCCCGTTCCTAAAGGAGCTCCAGCACCTTGCTTCTCAAGCCGAAGAAATTTAAAAAAAATGAAAACCCACAATCGTAATTTCTCAGGTATTGCCCCGAGGATCTGGAACTCCCTTCCTCTGGAAACTAGACTGATTTCTTCTACACTCGCCTTCAAAAGGAAAGTGAAGACTTATGCACACCGCACTGAGCTAGAAACTCTTGCCCTTTTGTCTCCTATCATGTAACGCTGATTATGGCCTACTTGGCAATTGTATTACCCCATGTTCGCACTATATAAAACTTTAAAAATATATAAAATAAATAGGAACACGGTCCTGAGTGCTCCAGGGCCACGTGACTTGAGCATCTCTACATAGTGTTTTTCTCTCATCCTACACCACATCGTCTTGATCTGCCATCTCTCACAATCTTCTTTGCTCTAAGACTAATGCACTTTATCCCTAATCTCTGAGCCTGCTCTGAAGAGCCTTGTGCTATTGTGGCATGTATGTGTAGCATTGGTGTGTTACATCTTTCTCCTTACCTGAGAGGTGCATACACACCTTTGTACCTTCTCGCCACACTGATGAGGACCAACCAGTCCAGAGAGAGGTATTAGATGGTTTGTGTTCCCATTCAGAGGGGAAGTGATGTGCAAGTAAGGGCTGGCCTGCCCTTTTGGGATTAAAGAAAGACTGAATTGCATAAAGATGAGTGCTTCCCAGACTTTTAAGAACCATGGCCCACTTTTTAGATTGACAAACTTACGTGATCTACCGAGCTTGAATGGACACGAGGTGAGGGATTTCTTTCAATGTAACTAACGCATAGTGTGGTAGGGTACTGTCGTTTAAAAACAGCACATTTTCAGTTGAAATGACCTCTAAATTTGCACGGACCAACATTTTTACTGAAAAAATATTTTACACACAAATGGTATGTGGACATCACGTTTCAGTGAATATAATTTGTGCATCACCAAGTAAAGTGTTTTGATTTGTATTGATCCTATTAAAATCTATGTTTGCCTCACACTTCAGAATTACAAAAAAATGTGCTTCATTTTTACTTTCCTACTGCTGAATGTGTACCATTCATTTACATGGAATTACATTTCGTTGTGTGTTACAAAACCCTGCAGCCTTCCTTTCACAGTCTCTTTAGCACAGTAAGATTGTCATATAAATCACTTTACTTTTCTTTCTCTACCTGCAAAGTGAGAGGAGTTTGTAAACACCAATACCCATGTTTAAAAAATAAGCAGTAATTTGTCAGATGACATAGACTGGCATTTGACCCTCTGATTTTGAAGCGCAATGAATGTGACAAAATAAATACATAATTTAAAGGCATCTTTAGTTATTGCTTGGACATTCACACCCCACCAGTTCATGAATGGCCACAGGGTCGGGACCCACAGTTTGGGAAACACTGAATAGATGATGCCCATCTCCAATAGAGGAGACGACGTTCAGTGCAGTGGACTGGTGTGCTGCCAAGAGGACGGCCTCATGACTGGCATGATTTTAATCATCTAAGTCTATCATATTTTGAATTGTTAAATTTGTGTCTCTGTAGCTGCTAGCAGAGAGAGCCTTGTCAGTAAAAGATCTTACATAAGGATTGTTGCTGTTTTTTTTATTGGCCTTCCACAGGAACACTCTGCCTCGGGCGCACACTCTCCAGACTTATCCAAACTAACCACCCACTCTAGTGGCACAAGCTTGTCAGCCACCACCCACTAGAGCCTATCCTGACGCACACAAACCTTGTTACCAGAGGCATCTTCCTGAATGTGCCCAGGCTGATAGATGCAGGAACTCTGTACGTCTCAACACTTTTCGGACCTAAAGAGGAATCTCCTATCTATGTGAACAGCCTTCGCGGTCACTTCTGAAGCATACTTAGAAGTACTTACTCTCCAAACATCCACATCCATCTAACCCTTATTCCTTCTTCAATGTAAAGATAGGTGCTCTAATCCAGGATCTTCGTGGCAGGGATGTGCTGAACGACTTGCCATGTTGAACTTCTGTTGGCAAACATCAATTACAAATTATTCTGAGGCTGGTAAAGGCCATTTCAGTGGCCAAGACTTGCCTTTCATAGGCAGCAAGAATATACCAGATTTCATGTTGCCCTCTATTGTCTTTGCTTTTGGAAAGGAGTGACTTGAATTGCAATAAAATGACATCACTTATTGGTGTAATGATCAGACAGTTGCCACAAGATAGATAGATATGTTTATTTGCACAATTAATTAAAATCATTGCAATTCATACAAAAAGAACATAAAAAGCACTTTCCACTCTCAATTAAAAAGTTAATGTAAGCGAAAAAAGAACATAAAAGCACTTTCCACTCTCAATTGAGAACTTCATATACATATATGTATATATATATTTTTTTAAATAAATAAAAAAGAAGAAGTTCATAGCTAACGCAACAGGGGTTTATTGGGGACGTCTACTGGTAAAATTGAGTTTATCTTGATCATGAATTTTACAAATCGGGGGGGGCAATCTGAGCTGAGTCCCCCTTCACACACTCCTCTAGAGCTTCTTGGCATGTCCGCACATTAAGAGTTCTCCAGATGGGGCGCAACCAAAAAATTCGAAAGGGGAGTAAAATTCTACAGATGCACAAAATCTGTATTAAGTTTTCTTCCCCATTGCTGCAAAAACGACACTGCGAGAGCGTATCTCCCTTATACCTCCGGCCATACTTATACGCCATCAGGAGAATTAGGCCAAAACGTAGTCTCATTAGCTGGTGTTTCACCGATGGCTTCATAGAGAATGACAGATAATGCAATAAGGTATTAAGATCATAAAGTTTTGATGCCCAACTACCATGTGATACGTTTTTCACGGCTAATGCATCGTGTTCCACTGAGAGGATCTTTGCTTGTTTAGTCAGAACTTTGGCAACCACCCCTGTGGGCAGCGAGCGTGCCCATAATTCA
The DNA here is from genome assembly GCF_964204655.1 of Triturus cristatus. Taxonomy (NCBI): domain Eukaryota; kingdom Metazoa; phylum Chordata; class Amphibia; order Caudata; family Salamandridae; genus Triturus; species Triturus cristatus. The sequence continues at coordinate 38,992,125 of NC_140587.1, forward strand.
TGTGCTTCTAGAGCATCCAAGCAGAATATTAAAAATGTATTCCAGGAAGTGCTGGGGTTCTTTAACAATGACCATATGCAGCTCTTTAGTGTGGAATCATGAGCCATTTTAGTTTTTGCACAATAGGCAATGAATCTTGCTTTCATGATCCAATGCTGGGAAGACTGGCAGAACTCCATACGGATTTGGGCATGAGAGGTCGAGTTGGGTAGGTGAAACACTCTGCGAAAAGAAGCTGATTGCGCTCTATCCAGCCAGGTGAACATTTTATCTTTAAAAGTAATGGTGCCAAAAGCTATAGTGGGTAGTAATTTGGCACCTATCACTCTAATTAGCGGGGTGAAGTCTGGAGAATGAAGAGCTTTCTTGGTTATAGGAAGGCCCCCTCCAGGCTGCGAGCCACACCTTGCATTGCAGCGATTTGTGGACCCGGGCTCCCTCTGTGGTCTATCCAGACTCCAAGATATTTATATGTGGCGACTACCTCTATGGGTTTTCCAGTGATGTACCAGGGGTGCTGTCTTGCTCGGCGCCTCAAAACTATCATCACCTTAGTTTTAGAAATATTAATCTCCAGAGCATTTGTTTCACAATACGATGCCAGGGAATCAAAGAGGCATTGGAGGCCCACCTGAGTTTAATCAAGGAGAATCGTGACATCTGCGTATTGCATTGACTGGATTTTAACAAATGCAATTCTTGGTGGAAAAGCTCAAGAATGGGCCAGCCAATCAGGCAAGTCTGCAAGGTACAAATTAAAGAGTAAAGGAGCCAAAACGCATCCCTGTTTTAGGCCTCTTTTGGTCATGATTTTAGTAGTTGTGGACCAGCCAGAAGAAACTTTTATTTTTACCCAGGTATTGGAATAAGGGCATTCAATAGAGACTGCGGGATGCCCCATTTGGACAGTTTTTCCCAAAGCCTAAGGTGGACAACACTATCGAATGCCTTTTGAAAATCGATGAATCCCAGGAATAGCGATTTTCCCTTTGTTGCAAGAGTGTCCTCAATCATGTGGGCTAAACAGATCAGATTGTCCTCGATGTGACAGCCCTTTTGGAAACCGGTTTGCGTAAAAGGTATTAATTTACGGTCTTCCGCCCAGCTGGTCAATTCTTGTAATAGAACGCTTGCATAGGCCTTTCCATCGACGTCAAGGAGGGCAATCATCCGATAGTTATCGGAATTAGATCGCTGACCTTTTTTGTAGATTGGGACGAGGAGAGAACCTCACCAGCAATCAGGAATAGGCCCGCCCATTCTGCATGCCTCAAATAGGGGGGCCAAGAGCGCTGCTCATTTATGAGTAGAAACTTTATATATCTTTGTTGGTAAACCATTTGGGCCCGGGGCCCCTCCTGGGTGCATTTGCTTTATAATAAGTGCAACTTGTTTAGGGGCAATCTTTATAGAGGGTTGCGTTCCAGCCTGGAGATTGAGAAGAGTAGAGCTGTGATAACTAGGCCAGTTGTTTCTAGCGGGCTGAACGTAAAGTCCTTCAATATGAGCCTCCCAATCGGTAGGAGAGATATTTGTTACAGTAGATGGTTGATCCGGTCTAACAGCTTTATTTACCCAGCTCCAAAATCTCTTTTGGTCCTTAGATTTAATGATTTCATGGGCAATTGTCCAGTGCTGTTCTTCTTTTGTCCTCTGGTGTGTGAATTTTGCCTTCCTATACTCTTTGCGAGTAGTCAATACCTTCTCTCGTAAAGATTTATAGTCTGTTGGTGTATGTGCATTTACGCAATACGTTATTTAATTTGTGTTTAATACTCAACATGGTTTGCTTGTGTTCACTAAATTGGGGTATAGTTGATGAGGAATTATTTGAACTTTTAAGTATCTTTATCGATAGATTTTTTTTTTAGATCCTCCACTACCTGTTCCCATGATAGTGCCATCAGCTGGTCGCTAAACTCATGGTTCTGGTTTTCTAAAAAGTCATCCACCTTCTCATTAATTGTTTCTTGTTGGTCCAGGGTCCACCGTAGTTTTCTAATAGGCTCCAATGTAGATTATTTCCCAATCAAGTAATTTTTTGGGCGGGAGCTCTGCGAGGATAGAACTTTGCACGTTAGAACGGCATGAGCACTTTCCAATGACGGGGTTACCACAAACTTCTGAGCAAGATGAAAGTGGGCGACCGAGATCCATATGTAGTCCAAGGTAGCCATTCTGAAGGGGGATACATGGGTATAAGCAGCAGGGGAGTCTGAATCAAGTCTTCCGTTTAAAATGCGGAGCCCTAGTTGGCTTAAGCACACTGCCACCTTTGTCCCTTGATTATCCTTCCATTGGTATTGGTACCTTATATTCGGGATGGTCCGCATTTGGTTGTCCAATGAGTATAGGAGAGAAGAATCCAGACCTATCTCCATTAGGTTAGCATTAAAGTCTCCCATTACTAGCCACATATCATTTGGAAAGTGTGCGAGAAGCTCTCTCATGATAGGGAGAATTTTATTCAAGGTTGACTCTCGCTTTAGTTTAGAGGGATGTAAGTAGATACAGCCAAGAATAATAGTTTGTTGTTTCAATTTTTTTTTCCAGAGGTTGTGACTGAATGTTGATAAAAATATAATTGCCTTGCCCTTTGCAGAGAGGGGTGACCTTTATGGCCAGGTTGTTCTTCAGAGCAATTAATACTCCTCCTGACGCATGGCTGCCTACTTGAGATGCGATTGCACAAGATTCATAGACAGTATACTCCTCCAAGGCAGTAGTTTGCAAGGGCCACGTTTCTTGCAAAGCAATAATGTCATGGTTTCTCACAGAAGTGATCGTTAATCTTTCAGATTTTTCCTTGGTTAGTCCTCGGATATTCCAAGAGCAGATTCTGAGGTGGTAAGCAGCATCTTTGCTGGTTGTATACCCAGTCGAGGTGTTATGTGCTTCACCCTAAAGCCTGAGGGAGCCAAGACCAATCTTGAGAGTTCTGTCGTCTGAGAGCACACTAGCAGGAATCTCCTGCTCTGGATGTTGTTATTTGTAGCGGGTTCTTTTTCCAGGGTGCTATTTGGGTACCTGCCACGGTGCCACACAGAACTGAAGTGGGCAACTGCCTGGTTATATCACTGTTAGTCAAAGTTGGAATGTTGGGATCCTTTGAGGCATTAGGAACTCTGCCCTTTAAAAAAGCAGGGTACTTAACTTTAGTCACAGGACTAATCTGAATGCCCCAATCGCCCAAACGATCTTTGTTCTTCAGTAGGTATATCTTTACTGTAGAGGGTGACTACCGTGGTCTCATTTGTTTGATCCTGTTCTGGGGCAATGAAAGCCACACTTTCAATATCTGTTGTTTTTATGTGTTCCAGTCCTGGAAGGTGCGAACACAGGTTTAGGAGATTTCCTCTATTGAGGATGTCCCATTTCCCTTGGGATACATACTCTGGGTACAGCGTTAATTTTTTGCCTTCTTGGGAGGATCGCCACAAGAAGTGTATGTCAATATAAATCATTGGTAAGAGTATTAAAGGAGACAAGAATGCATTGAGGGGATGTTACAGAAAAAGGCACGAGTAATGCCTCTTTGGGGGGAGACAGCTGGACCACTAGAGTTGATCACAGTCTTGTTTATTGTGAATCTGCTTTAAATTTTCATGCAGGCCAAATAAGTGTTTTTCTTAAAGAGTATTTCCTACTTCAATCCAATTACATTTTTATGACTTTTTTAAAGGGGGAATGTATCAACAGGCAGTGTATGAGAGCAAGGTTTGCAAAGAGGGTGCAAAAGGGGCAGTGTCATGCACACTGGGGATGGGATGCTTGAAGGGGTTAACAGTGACCAATGAGAGGATTGAGAGAATGGAATGCCAGCGAAGTAAGAGTTCCTATTTAATGCTGTGAACTGGAATAGGGTTGCAGAACCAGTATAGCAGAAAAGAGAAATATGATTAGGATAGTGAGCAATGGCATGGACTGCTGCACTGGAACACTATAGTCTAAAGCAAAACACTGCCCAGGCGCCCCAGCCCAGAATCAGCACTGCTTGCAGCCCAATGGCCCGCTGCCTAGCCCGGCCTCAATACGGACTTTGGTTCTTCCTGACTGTCACTGAGAAGGCACTTATAATCAGGGCCACTGGAAATCTGTGGCAGGGGAGCACCAGATTATGCAGCAGGGTTGACTAAATTATTTGTCAAGAAAAGGAAAATTGTGCAGTTTAATGCAGTACAGTTTTTAATAGTATTACTTGACTGTTCTGTAATTTGTACACATGGTAATAATGTTTGGGCAAATATTTCACTTCAAAAGCAACTGAAAGCTGACCAGTTAACCTTTGAGAAGGGTCCTCCAACGTGTGCGAATATATATTGCCACGTTTTTGTAACTTTTGATCGTTTGAGCTAGATACAAATTGCTTTTTGTGAAAATCTGCAGATTATGCAGCAGATGATGGATTATGTGGCAAATGCTGCAAATCCTTAATTATTTGGAAAACAATCTGGGGCTACAGAATTCCAGTAGCCCTGCTTACAGCAGTAAGGTTGAGTGTAGCAGAGCACCGAACTCATGAGTACAATTATCGAGGCGGTCTCGTTGTTTGCAGTAACTTGTGTGAAAGTGTCATCTTAAGTGTCACTCATTTGGCAGCTGAATGTCATTCATAAGTACACTGAAACAATGGACATTTCACACATGAGCAAAACTTGACACCTACGACACAAAAAGAATACTGATCATACTGGTATAAATGAACCCGGTGCTAACCCCAGCCGCTCTATAGTGAAGTATGCTAATTATGACAAGTTTGTTTGCTCATTTGGATGACTAGATAACATAACATTATTTTCTCCCTCTTTGCACGTTAATGGGCCTATCAATTATCCAGGTGGCATGATGTATTGCTCTAATTTGTGAAAACCAAATTCAAAATGTTAATTTAAAAAAAGCTCCTTAACAAAGTGCCTCCTCTAATTAAACTTGCCATTTGTGTGCCCAAATTAAGTTAAAATGTCGATCCTTAAACCATAAAACCGCACGCCCGTCACAAGTTGGGGGTACATGTGGGTAGAGGGTGTCCACCCATTATATTCACATGGTGGATACTGTCCACCCTGCCAAGAATTTGTGCCCCACTGAAATATGCTGACCTCGCTCCTGTGTAATGTTTAGACACAGAGACACATACAGTAGCGCCTGCATGTTGTCTGCTTTCCTTCTGAGTACAGTGTGCAGGCGGCAGCGAGAAGGTTTCTTATCTTAAATTTGAGCTGGGCCCTAAACTCTGTTCGAAGTTAAGGGACCATCAGGCCTTTTTTTGTTCATCCTGGCTGGGAGCTATCTGGAGCCTCACATCTAGAGGCAAATGCAATGGAGGGAAACAAAGGCCACTGCTTGTTGTCACTTCACAGGTACTTAAGAGAGGCATGATTTTGACTTTGGTCAGTCTCTGGATATGAGATATGCACGCACAGTGAGAATGTCAGCTATGCTGGCCTGTTCCAGTATTTACACAAATAACTTAAACATCAGTATTTTGTTTTATTTCTTTATAGCTAATGAAGGGTGTCAGAGCGCTTTACATCACACGTACACATTCAACATTGAGTTACATTGAGTTGGCATTCTTGTGCCCCACTGAGGTGAAAATGTTGAAATTTAAACCACAATGTATTTGAAGCCCAAATGGGTATATTGGAATTATTTATTTGTGCCTGCTCGGGTCCTTCGGCGCTCCCTAGTGCATTTGTTCCTGTCCCAATAAAACTGTCTCTGCCTGCTGTCCATGTGCAGTGAGGGGCGTAAGAGGCACAACAGCAATAGCTCCTGGGGTGCAGGGGGACCCTGGGGCCTGTGGGAGAATGAAGCAGGGGCCCGAGGGAGGCATTGCAGCTGGATAGGGAAGGTGAGCACTGAGCAGGCAGCAGAGATACAGAAGCTGCACTGTGTTTGTTTATCTGCAGGGCTCAGCATCTTTCATTGTAAGGGAAACCTATCCCATTCCAAGATGGCGCCGGGAGAATCTTTCAATAGCAGCATATACTTCCTGGAGGCCTGTGGGGTGGCCATCTTTAAACAGGATAATGAGAGGATTGTCTTTATCTCATTCAGTCCATTTTTTATCTCTATTGCTTTCTAGTCTCGGTTCAAAATGCAGGGCAGGACATCCAGACGAAGAACAGATCTTCTGTTCGTTTCTGCGGAACATCTTAAGGTTAGTGCTCTACTGCTGCTCTGGTAGCCCCTCAGTGCTCTGCTACTGATCCTGTAGCTCCTCTGGTCTGTGATCTGCTGCTGATCCTGTAGTTCCTCCGGTCAGTGCTCGGCTGCTGATCCTGTAGCTCCTCTGATCAGTGCTCTGCTGCTGATCCTGTAGCTCCTCCGGTGAGTGATCTGCTGCTTATCCTGTAGCTCTTCGGTTAGAGCTCTGCTGCTGATCCTATAGCTCCTCCGGTCAGTGCTCTGCTGCTGATCCTGTAGCTCCTCCAGTCAGTGCTCTGCTGATCCTGTAGCTCCTCAGTGCTTTACTGCTGATCCTGTAGCCCCTCCACACAGTGCTCTGCTGCTGCTTCTGTAGCTCCTCCGGTTAGTGCTCTGCTGCTGATCCTGTATTTTCTCCGGTCAGTGCTATGATGCTGATCCTGTAGCTCCTCAGTGCTCTGCTGCTGATTCTGTAGCTTCTCAGTGCTCTGCTGCTAATCCTGTAGCCCCTCCGGTCACTGCTCTGCTGCTGATCCTGTAACCCCTCTGGTCAGTGCTCTGATGCTGTAGCTCCTCAGGTCAGTGCTCTGATGCTGATCTTGTAGCTCCTCCGATCAGTGCTCTGCTGCTGATCCTGTAGCTCCTCTGGTCACTGCTCTGCTGCTGATCCTGTAGCTCCTCAGTGCTTTACTGCTGATCCTGTAGCATCTCCACACAGTGCTCTGCTGCTGCTTTTGTAGCTTCTCCGGTTAGTGCTCTGCTGATCCTGTAGCTCCTCAGTGCTTTACTGCTGATCCTGTAGCCCCTCCACACAGTGCTCTGCTGCTGCTTCTGTAGCTCCTCCGGTTAGTGCTCTGCTGCTGATCCTGTATTTTCTCCGGTCAGTGCTATGATGCTGATCCTGTAGCTCCTCAGTGCTCTGCTGCTGATTCTGTAGCTTCTCAGTGCTCTGCTGCTAATCCTGTAGCCCCTCCGGTCACTGCTCTGCTGCTGATCCTGTAACCCCTCTGGTCAGTGCTCTGATGCTGTAGCTCCTCAGGTCAGTGCTCTGATGCTGATCTTGTAGCTCCACCGATCAGTGCTCTGCTGCTGATCCTGTAGCTCCTCTGGTCACTGCTCTGCTGCTGATCCTGTAGCTCCTCAGTGCTTTACTGCTGATCCTGTAGCATCTCCACACAGTGCTCTGCTGCTGCTTTTGTAGCTTCTCCGGTTAGTGCTCTGCTGCTGATCCTGTATCTCCTCCGGTCAGTGCTCTGATGCTGATCCTGTAGCTCCTCAGTGCTCTGCTGCTGGTTCTGTAGCTTCTCAGTGCCCTGCTGCTGATCCTGTAGCCCCTCTGGTCAGTGCTCTGCTGCTGATCCTGTAGTATCCTGTGTCCCAGTCATCCCGTAGGCAGGTTCACCTGCTTAATTTACACGGCTTCTGCATAGCTGCCAAGTTTTCATATTGCTTATGTGTGCCGTTTTCGTGTACTTATGAGTGACAAGCTACTACCTAAAGTGTGACACTTTCTCCCTAGTATCAAGTAACAAAGTAAATATGAAGAGCTAATTATCAGGCATTACCACCTTCTGTGCAATGATCAGCACTATACTGACTATTCTAACCCCCTTAACATCCATTGGATTTAGCCTGAACCAACCCAGTCCATCCTAACTCCATTAACAGTGTCAGAAACAACTGGCCAGACCCATTGTGTTTAAACCCTGTACACATCCAGCAGGTCTACTCATGCTCAATCAGCTCGCACCCTGTTTATATCCATCGGAGTCAGCCCAGGCAGGTCAAAACCACTCTAGCCCCACACGCATCCACCAGAACCAGTGTGGCCGTGCCCAGTCCATTCTAGCCCCATTAACACCCATCAAAGCCAGCGTGGTCCTGTCCAGTCTCCTCCAGTAGCCCCATTCCCAATCTAAACCAGCCATACCTTCCTATTGCGCTCAAACCATTCTAGCCCCATGTACATCGACTAGAATCACAGGGTCGTCACATGGCTGTTTTGTTACCGGCCTGCACAAAAACTTTTAAAAATTACCTAAAGTCAATATTTTTTCCTCTTTTCAGTGCATACTTAAGCTACAAACATAATAAGAAAGACTTTAAAAGTGTGTTCTGGAGCTGCCTGATGATCTAAGACTGATTGACCAAAGGCAGAAAAGTAGTATAAAAATAAATAACACTGCCTTTTATATAAAGTCCTGTTTATTATGGATCACCTGTATTAAGAAGCACAAGTGCCACTGCCAGGCTCAGCCAGGGTATCTTCATCGAGCGAGCAGGCAGGGCTGGAGGAAAGCAGATGTTAATTGGGTCTTGTTAACCGCGAGCATCTTACCCGATAAGGGTCTCATGGCACTGCTGCGAGAGTTCCAACAGATATTGACAATATTGTTAAGAGTGATTAGAACATCCATGTTTTCAGCCCTTTTTTGAAAAGTCTGTCGTCAGTACATGCCCGGAGGTGTGTATGGAGGTGGTTCCAGTATTGAAGGGCTCGGTAAGAAAATGATCTCCAGACACTTCTGGCAGTGCGAGCCCTGTGGGGGAGAAACAAATGTTTTCCACCCGACAGGAGACTCCTTATTGGTATAATCCAATTAAGTTTTCTTTCTAAGTACTGTGGCCCATTTCCATGTAAAGATTTATGTTAGACAGATGAGTTTGAAACGTGTTTGTTTCCTCATTGGTAACCAGTGTGGGTTTTTTAGGATGGGGTCGGACAGTGAAAGTGGAGAAAGATGAAGTACCCACTGTGCTGCGGTGTTTTGTACCACCCAGAGTCTGGTATATAGCTCTTCATTCATGGACGCCATTAAAGCTTTTTCATAGTCCCGGCGACTGATTATGAGTGCCTGGACTAGGGATTTCCTTGAACCCAGTGGAATCCACTGGAATATGTTCCATAGGGTGTGCATGATGCCATAGCAGGTGCCTGCTATATAGTTTACGTGGTCCTTCATGGACAGTTTTTTGTCTACTATTGTTCCTAGATTCCTTACTGTTGCTTTTGACATGGGGCTTGGACCGAGACTTGTTGGCCACCAGTCGTCCGATCAGAATTTGTGTGCTTTCCCTAATAGTACCACCTCCTTTTTACTTGCGTTAAGTTGTAGGCAGTTCATCTGCATCCAGCCGTTAATGTGAATTATGCAGTTTCTAAATCTTATTTTGTTGTCTACAATCATGGGTCCCATGATTGTGACCAGTTGTGTGTCATCTACATATAAGATGACCTCAAATCTGTATGATTTGATGACTTTTACCAGCGGTGCGACATATACATTAAAAAGGGTGGGGAGGAGAATATTGCAGCGAGAGACTGACCCTCCTCAGTCTAGCAGGCAGCTGGCTACAGTGGAGCACTGTCATCTGTGAGCCATTCCGCATGGACCCGAGGGGCGTCATATCCACTCCCTGAGAGCGGCACTGCACACCATGAAAAAGCAAAACTAATTTGCCCATGAATGCTAGCCAGTAAAGGTCAGTGACGCTACTCTGGTGAGGTGGCACCAGTTTCCAGAAAAACAACAGACACAGTGTCACACCCCAGATTCATGTAAGGGCACTGCTGCTGAGGTAATGATTCACTCTGGATAGGATGATTATCTTGTGACAGGCAAACCGAGTGACATGGTACGGCCTCTTAAGCTGGGTCTGTGCTTGAATCAATGCAGTCAGCCACGCCCCAGCCCACGGCCTGCTGTGGTGAGGGTTCAGTTGCAGAATACTTGTAGTGTCCCATTTTATTTTATCATAATATAAATACAGACAGAGATTAAGGCCTGTACGCAGAGTGGGCCTCAGCTGTAGCACAGAGTTCAGAGCACTCTTTGTGCTGCTAATAATGCAGCTCCTCTCCTCCACCGGTCACTGTTCTGGTCTGTGCCTCGCAGCGCGCAAGTGGAGTCAAGGCACTAATAATGCATGACTATGCATTTTAGTGCAGTGATGTGGACTACCACAATAAAATTTGTTAGTTTAACACCTCAAGCGTGAATCTTTGCAGGGCTGCTTCTGAGCACCATTGTAGCCTTAGTGCACCAGTCTGTGTTGCTGAATCTGAGTGCCCTGCCCTCCAGTGCTCCTCTGAATCTCTGCAGCCTTAGTGCACCTCTGAGGTGTTACTCCTTCGGTGCTCTTGGACCCCCTGCAGCCTCAGTGTTGCTCTGAGCTCCCTACAGCCTCAGTGCTCCTCTGATCTCCCTGCATCCACAGTGCTCCTCTGCGCTCTTTGCAGCCTCAATGCTCCTCTGAGCTCTTTGCAACCTCAGTGCTCCTCTAAGCTCCCTGTAGCCTCAATGCTCTTGCGAGCTCCCCACAGCTTCAATGCTCTTCTGAGTTCCCCGCAGCCTCAATGCTCTTCCGAGCTCCCTGCAGCCTCAATGCTCTTCTGATCTTCCTGCAGCCTCAGTGCTCCTCCGAGCCCCTTTCAACATCATTGCTCCTCCGAGCCTCCTGCAGCCTCAGTGCTCAGTCCTAGCCCCCTGCAGCCTTAGTGCTCTTCCAAGCCCCTGTAGCCTCATTGCTCTTCCGAGACCCTGCAGCCTCAGTGCTCCTCTGAGCCCCCTGCAGCCTCAGTGCTCCTCTCTGCCCCATCATCCTCAGTGTTTACTCTGAGCCTCCTGCATACCCAGTGCTCATCTGACCTCCCTGCAGCCCCAATGCTCATCTAACCTCCCTGCAGCCTCAGTGCTCCTCTGAGTTCCCTGCAGAATTAGTGCTCCTCTGAACTCCCTCCACTCCCCCTGTGCAGCCTCAGTGCTCCCCTGAACCCCTGCAGACTCAGTGCTCCTTTGTTTCCCTGCAGCCTCAGTGTGCCTCTTAGTGAACGCAGCAGCGGCACTCTTCTGAGCTCCCTGCAGCTTTAGTGCTCCTCTGAGCCTCCCTGCACCCTCTGTGCTCCTCTGAGCTCCCTGTAGCCTTGGGGCTCCTCTGAGCCCCTGTAGCCTTGGGGCTCCTCTGAGCCCCCAAGGCCTCAGCGCTCCTCTGAGCCCACCACAGTCTCAGTGCTCCTCTGAGCACTATGCAGCCAGAGTACTCCTCTGAACTCCCTACAGCCTTAGCGCTTCTCCGAGCCCCCTGCAGCCTCAGTGCTCCTCTGAGCTTCCTGCTGCCTCAGTGCTCCTATGAGCCCCAGACAACTCCCCCGTAGCCTCAGGGCTCCTCTGAGCTCCCTGTAGCTTCAGTGCTCCTCTGTGCTCCCTGCAGCCTTAGTGCTCCTCTGAGCTCCCTGCAGCTTCAGTGCTCCTCTTAGCTCGCTGCAGTCCCTGCTCCTCTGAGCCAGCTGCAGCCTCAGTGCTCCTCTGAGCCCGCTGCAGCCTCATTGCTCCTCTGAGCCCCTGCAGCCTCTGTGTTCCTCTGAGGCCCCTACATCATCAGTGTCCCTCTGAGCTCCCTGCAGCCTCAGTGGTCTTCTGAGGCCCCTACATTCCAGTGCTCTCATAAGCCCCCTGCATCCTCAGTGGTCCTCTGAGCCCCTTGCGTCATCAGTGGTCCTCTGACCCCCCTGCAACCTCATTGAACTTCTGACCCCTGCGGTGTCAGTGCTTTTCTGACCTATCTGCAGCCTCAGTTCTCCTCTGAGCCCCCTGCAGCCTCAGTGTTTCTCTTAGCCCCTGCAGCCGAGGTGCTCCTCTGAGCTCCTGCAGCCTCAGAGCTCCTGCAGCCTCAGTGCTCCTCTGCTCCTCCTCCTCCTGCAGTCTCAGTGCTCCTCAGACCCCGCAGCCTCAGTGCTTCTCTGAGCTCTCTGCAGCATTAGTGCTCCTCTAAGCTCCCTACTGTCTCAGTGCTCCTCTAGAGACTGGTTCCTCAGTCATTTTGTGATTTGCAAAATAATCATGAAATTAGGTGAGGAGCATGATGATCACTATTTTTATCTTCTTGGCCTCAAAAAAAGTTCTCTGGCAGAAATTGTGGCATCTCATTGGCTGTACGCACATACGTCACTACGTAGAGCTGTACAGGCATAATATTACAGAAGTGAATGTGTAACAGTGTCATTGGTGTTCTGAGTGTGAAGTCTGTGACTCTGTCACTTCCCAGTTTATCTTATCCTGCTTGCAGCTCAGTGATCATACTCAGAGCCGAGGATAGCTCAGGACTGTCATGGTAACACGTGATTTGTGGCACCGATCAGCCTGTCCCACTGAATCAATGTGAGCTTCTCACAGGTGTTGCACTAAGGCAGATTTAAAAGCTACCATCAGTCCTCATGGCAACCAGGGCTGGAGTGGAGAACCACGCAGCAAACAGCCATGACACACGACACCTGTTAGCATGTCGAAGAATTTATTAGAAGTTTCAACCCTCCCCTGCTCCTCGAGCTATGTTCACATCTCACATTCTGCAGCGCCCAGCTCCCACCCCTGCCTATGATGAAAGATGGAGTTGAAGGGGGCCAAGAAGTGGCAGATCGAGCGCACGGAGGGCCATCACTTGTTCTCCTTTGCTGTGCCAGTCCAGTTTACAAGTAGCAGGCAACAGACCTGCTTCCACTGCCGTCTACATCTACAGCAGGTCTTTCCAATCCTTGTTTTCTACCACGCATTGAATTCTCCCTGTAAAGGGTGCCTTCCATAAAGGAAAGTTGGTTCAGTAAAGAATTGAAACCGCTGAGCCAGAAAAACATTTAAATAGATAAAATATGAATTTTAAGCACATTTACATGTGGTTAAATTGTTGGAAAAAACTACGAGGTTTTGCATACCGATGTCTACGAAATGTATTATATTAGTGCACACTTCGGTTTTTTCAGGCTTGGCAGTGATAACATTGTAAAGTTTTCATCAAAATTAAAGGCCTTCTTTTGTTGTTTACATGTGGAATGTCTGCCTATTGCGCAAGTAATGTGTACCCTATGCAGACTCTTGCAGTCTGAAATGCTCTGTATTGAATGTGAAGTATGCACAATGAATCTTTTTTTGGGTTGAAACTGTAAGATTATTTTTTTTAACTTTGGATGTGGGGCTCAAACGTGCAAATCTGAATTTTAAGCAACACCGCTTGGGTAGTGGACCTCGGAAGCCTAAATCAGCGTACAACAGAATCCAAAGCGTTGTTGCCAAAAAATGTCATAATATTGGGGTCACTTGTTATTGATTCTTCAGTTCAAATTAACAATTTGGATTGTGCATTAGATATAAGGGCAGATAGACCAGGCTTCAAAGCTTGTTCCAGTGAGAGCAGAATTGTTACATATCTCCCATCATATTTTTTCTGTAGGTGGTTCTTCCGACACTATGATTGCATGTCTGAAGACAGCTTATGGTATTGTTGACTGCAAGTCCGATTTGGGGTGATGCTTTTATTGATAGATTTGATGACAATATTCATTAATTTGTGAGAAGGTATTTCAGTACTTGGAGCATTTGTTGTGAAGAATTATCCATAACCTATGCTTGTGTGATTTATGATTCACTGATGTGTGTCTTTTACTAGTAGTGGGTTAATGAATATAGAATATATTTCTCCAGAGACCAGTTGTCTGTGCCTATTCTCTGTTGGTTGTTTTATGCTTCCTTACCCAGTTAGTCAATGAGTACAAGCGGAGAAAGATTCTACTGCAAAATCTCTATATGGATATTTCAAGTGTCATGACACACCCTCACATCGCTGCTTTATGGGAGAAAACAAACTTGCCTTAGGACGTTGTAGGTCTGCAATGTTATGAAACAGCTCCTAAGATTTAAAATACTGCAAACTTGTTCAGAGAAGTAATCCAGTATTGCTTACATTATGGAAGTTTACTTCACAAAGTCAATAAGATTCTATGGCGGTTCCAGTGGTGCTTCCAGGGATCTGGTATTTGGAGTCTGAGTTAGTGGAGGGACGGTTCACACACTCTACTAGTCCTAGAAGTTACTGGTCAATCTTGGGAGTGCTGGTGCTGTAGCTGGGCTAGCAACCAGTTAAGTGCCATGTTAAGGGGTGCACATTTTTTTAAAACTGAACAGTCTGATCAGTTCTGATATGATTGGTGGAGGCACCAACTGGATCGACCAGTTCACCAGTTGCAATCAGAAAAGTGTACTTTACATTTATCCTCTAACTGTGACATTAAACCTAAATATCTTGAGTACAGACCCCATTGCTTCTCTCCTCCATTCTTCTCTACCTTTTCCCTTCAAAATCACTCCTTACTCATCCAGTTTCTCTGTCCTATAAAGTCCCTTTTTTTATAGTCCCTTTTATAGCCCTACCCTTTTTAATGTCTATGTATCATCATTGGCGAATATCAGCGAAAAATGGGTAGTCGGTATCTGCTCCTTTTCTATCTAGCAGCGACTCACTGGAATGAATTACATCTAGTACTTAGGCTTATCGATGACTACCAAATATTCAGGAACATTTTTTAAACGCATCTGTTTCCCAAGACCTGTTTAGTAACTCGGAGACCCTCTGTTAGAACTCTACCCTCACTTATAATGTGAGGTCCTTAGCGCTGTGATATCCATACGGATGAATAATGTGCTGTATAAATAAATAAAATAATCCCCTTGATTTCATTCCCATCCTCACAGAGATTTGTTTCTCACTCACAGAATTAAAGAACCTGATGAAGAGACCTGCAGCACCCCAGCAGCCCTCAGCAGCATCACCAGATGATCAATGGTATCAGTGTGTAGAGTCTGAGAAAACCCTTAGCTGGAGATTGGACCTGGATACACACCCTACATTATATACATTCAGGGGAAAAACACAGATCCATTGTGTGAAAAAGCTCATGCAGAGCTCATCTTTATGGACAGTTTTAAAAGATGCACACCAGAGATTATCTCTTTGAGTATACGGAGTGTGAAAACCTTTGCTTCTCTCAGGACTCCCACAAATATAATTCTAATGCGAAATTAGAAAACATAATCTGAATATCCTGAGGATAGGTCATGCCAGTGTAAGGAGTGTAAGAAAAGTGTGACCCCAGAACATTTCTGTTGAAATATCATAGAATGCTAACTGGGGAGAAAATCGCGCTGTATATGGAATGTGGATAAACCTGCATTGAGGTTTCTTCGCTGCATAGGCATCGAATAGTTATTTCTGAAGATAGGTCATACCAGTGTACTGAATGTGGAAAAAGCTCCACTGAACTAAAGAACCTGTTGAGAGACCAGAGAGTCCCTACAGGTGATGAGCGCTTTAACTGTAAAGAATGTGGGATTAGCTACACTGACAATGGCACACTGGTGAAGCAACAGATAATCTGTGCTGGTGAGAAACCCTATCACTGTAATGAATGTGAGAAACACTTCGTTGAGAAGAAATCACTGTTGTCATATAGTCCATTCTGGTTAGAAACCATGCGACTGTACAGAAAGTGCAAAAAGGTTCAATGCTGAAGCAAAAGATAATGTATGCTGGTTAGGAACCCTATCAGTGTACCGAATGTGAGAACATCTTCACTCGGAATAGCATGAATCAGATTAATCAAAGTACTCATGCTTGTTAGATTCCCTGTCACTGTACAAAATTTAGGAAGTGCTTCAGTGAGAACGGCACACTGATGATGTATCAGACAAGCCAACACCAGATAGCCCATACTGGAGAGAAACCCTTCCACTG
Organism: Triturus cristatus; assembly: GCF_964204655.1. NCBI lineage: Eukaryota > Metazoa > Chordata > Amphibia > Caudata > Salamandridae > Triturus > Triturus cristatus. Next base: position 39,007,836 of record NC_140587.1, read on the forward strand.
TACAGAATGAGTGAAAATGTTGAGGCATCAGAAAATCCATACTGGTGAGAAACCCTATCAGTGCACAAAATGCAGGAAAAGCTTTACTGTGAAAAGCCATTTGTTGAAACATCACAGAAGCCACACTGGTGAGAAACCCTATTATTGCACAGAATGCGAGAAAAGCTTTACTCCAAAGTGTACGCTGTTGAGGCATCAGAGAATCCATATCAGTGAGAAACCCTATCAGTGTACAGAATGTGGGAAAAGCTTTACTCAGAAGGGTACACTGTTGAGTCATCAGAGAATCCATATTGGTGAGAAACCATATCGTTGCACAGAATGCAGGAAAAGCTTTACTGTGAAAAGCCATTTGTTGAAACATCACAGAAGCCACACTGGTGAGAAACCCTATTATTGCACTGAATGCAAGAAAAGCTTTACTATGAAAAGCAATTTGTTAATACATCAGAGAATCCACACTGGTGAGAAACCCTATCAGTGTACAGAAGGCGAGAAAAGCTTTTCTCAGAAGTGTACGCTGTTGAGGCATCAGAGAATCCATACTGGTGAGAAACCCTATCAGTGCACAGAATGCTTGAAAAGCTTTCCTGAGAAGGGTACGCTGTTGAACCATCAGAGAATCCATACCGGTGAGAAACCCTATCAGTGTACAGAATGCTGGAAGAGCTTTACTGTGAAAAGCAATTTGTTGAAGTATTAAATATTCCACACTAGTGAGAAACCCTATCAGTGTACAGAATGCAGGAGAAGCATTACTGTGAAATGCAATTTGTTGAAGTATCAGAGAATCTACACTGGTGAGAAACCATATCAGTGTACAGAATGCGCGAAAAGCTTTAGTAACACGAGTACGCTGTTGAACCATCAGAGAATCCATACTGGTGAGAAACCCTATTAGTGTACAGAATTCTGGAAAAGCTTTACTCAGAATGGTACGCTGTTCACCCATCAGGGAATCCATACCGGCGAGAAACCCTATCCGTGTACAAAATGCATGAAAAGCTTTACTGAGAAGGGTACCCTGCTGAGCCATCAGAGAATCCATACTGGTGAGAAACCCTATCCGTGTACAAAATGCATGAAAAGCTTTACTCAGAAGGGTACCCTGCTGAGCCATCAGAAAATACATTCTGGTGAGAAACCCTATCATTGTACAGAATGTGGGAAAAGCTTTACTCAGAATGGTACGCTGTTCGCCCATCAGAGAATCCATTCTGGTGGGAAACCCTATCAGGGTACAGGATGCGGAAAATAGCTTTAATGTAAAGGGTAAGCTGTTAAGGCATCAGAGAATCCATACTGGTGGGAAACCGCATTGGTGTACTGAATGTATGAGAAGCTTCATTAAGAAGAAAGCTATCTTAAGACATCAAATAACCCACACCGGTGAGAAACTGTACCCATGCACAGAATGTAGGGAAAGCTTTACTCATAAGAAATCACTCTCATAAAATCCATATTGATGAGAAAAGTTTTTCGATGTTCTGAATTTAGGAAAAACCTCACTCAGATACCCTAATAAAGGCAATTCATTGTGGCAAACATGAGGAAAGCTTAACAAGAATGCAGATATTGTAAAATAATCTGAGAATCCGTTCATTGTAGAAAACTCATAGCCTATAATGAGGAATACTAGTGAAGCAAGGGGACTTGAAATATATCAGCATTTGGGAGATAGAATGGATACAAAAGTGAATCCAGAAGACCAATTCAAAATATAATAAGAGTCCTCTCTTTCACCTTACTTATTTTATTATTTTTATAATTTCTTCATATTATAAACATTGCCGTCTTGCCCTACACAAGGGTACGTGACTGGTAAATATAAATATGTGCGGAATTGTTGAGAGTATAAAGGTAAAGATCATCATCACCATGGTGTCCAATCAAGAGCTTTTTTTAAGTCAGTATTACCCCATTCACTTGCTTTCTAAGATTCCCTCGCCATGACAGCTGTTTGTCTTTTGTTTTTTAAAATACTACTTGTTTCATAAATTCATATGCACACATGTAGACACACACCTGTGAAAATAAATGTGCAATAACATGTTATTTGCAACAACAAAGCAAGATTCAAACATTTCTTACTATGACAAAATTCCATGCTATAGCCTCAATGCAATGTGACTGACATGTGACAAATTCTCATTAGAAACATCATGGCGTATGGAGATCCGTAACATGTAATATGCTGTTTATTATCATTGGTTTTTTTTTAAGACTTATTTTTATTTCATGAGTAGATGAAATGCTATAATGTTTAGTTATTTGTAGTAAAAGAATGAAAACAAAGCTTAATTATGTAGTTAAGTGTACAAGAGACTCTTTTTGCAGGCTCCCCCATACACTTTTTGCCCTACTGTTGCTGGATTTAGTGCTGTGTAATGACTCGGTAGTGCCTGTGGACCCTGCATTCCAGGCCTTGGTACATGTACTCTGACCCTTAAAAGTGTATGTTTCTTTGGCTTATCTCCAGTTGGCACTTGTTTATTACTACATTGACCCTTATTGTATGACACCCTATTTACCCGGGGTCTATACATTAAGTGTTCCTCATTGACTGCAATACTTATAGTGCCAACACAAGTGTGACAATGTATAACATCTGTCCAACACTGCCATTGCAGGCTGGCAGAGAAGCTTGAAAACTGCTAACTCTACTGTAACTTTTCATCCTTTGGCAAAGACAAAACCTTACTTTTTAATATTTGTAAGTCACACCTAAGGTAGGTCTAACGAATCTCAAAGGCAGGGTGCATTATATTAAAGAGAAGGATATCAGTTATGTTTTACATGTCCTGAAAGCAAAAACCCTGCATTGTTGCCTAAAACTTTCCAGTAACCGTCTTTGGTTGCACACAACTGCTGCCCTCGAGATAGCCTGCTGCCCTCCTAGGGAGAGGTGAGAACAACTCTCCGGAAAGGGAAACTAAGGAGTCCCCCAGGGGAAGAGGTGTGATCTTCTGGCAGGATGGCCAGTGGGGTTGTGAGCCCAGAAGGCGAGCTTGAAAGGGGAAGCCACTGTCATATGTTTCTTGCATGGCCCATTTGTTCTTTCCCTATTTGAGCCTAACTGTGCACGTTGTAGGCCGCTTTTCTTTTGCACACGTTACTACATAACACGCTTGCCTTTGGGCCACATTGTATTTTCACACAGAACCTGCACATGTTTTTGTATTTTTGTTCTTTTCCTGGGATTTATTCTGAACACACTAGACAAGGTCAAACAACAATGCCCCTTGTTATTCTCTCTGGGCAGACAGTAGCACTTAGACATGACAAGAGAATGCAGCTGCTATTTGTGAGCACACATATCCTGTCATATAACTGAGGACAGGGGTTCTGAAAAAACACAATGAGCGAAGGTCCTGAAGCAAGAATGCTGCGTCAGCTGAGATGTAGAACATCCACCTATGTGTGCTAAGATACGGGTCCGCCACTTATCCGAGAGATCTATAATATATAATTATTTAGCTTCAGTAGAAAGGAGGGGGTAGGCTAAACTGTCTTATAACATGACAGGCCTTTTGATGGTATATGGTTTGTAAACCATGTTAATTATATTTTTGGTATGCATTCGTTGTCTAATTGTGGCACAATACTGCGTCTTAGAGCACAACAGCTTAAATAATTATTATATACTTCTTTCGCGTCTTTATCGTATTATTGACGAGTATGAGTGAGAGAGTGAAACGGTGTGTCCTGTTACTAGGATCCCTGAGAGGGTTGAGTGTGGTGTGTTCTTAAGTGCCACTTACTCGTTTCTCTGTTTCTTCCACCTTTGAAGGGCAATTGGTTGTCACATTAAGAAAGTGTTTCTCTTTTGTTTAGACAAACAAGCTAGTTTCCTGGACAAAGAGGGAAAAGCTGTTGTCAAACTGGTTTTTTAAGGGGAGTGTAGCCCCCAGATAGCCACACCTATTGGATGGGCTAGAGCCCTCCACACACAGAAAGGGCCAGCCATGTTGGGAGTGGGCAAAATGGTGTACTCTGGGATATCTAAATGCCAAATTGTATTTTTTTGTTTAGTGGGGGTGTCAACCCTTCTCAAGCAACAACCACAATCCTTGTCAGGTGAATCAGAAAATGTCACAGACTTACCTGTACTTAACACTCTGGTAGCGTGGCACAGAAGCTGTCAGGCCTAACTTAGAGGCACTTTGTTGGGTATTTATGCTGCACACAAACAGTAATCAAGTGGAAACACAATGCAAGAAAAATCCCCCCCAATAAATAGAATAACATTTAATAAATAAAATGACTCAAACACAAAGTAAATTGAAGCAGTAGAACCGGAGATATGAATTTTCAACGTTTAAGGTGGAAAATATCACCAAAAAGAACTAAGCACCCACGACTGGTATCTAGACGCACAAGACCAGGGTGATGGAGCACTGTTTGGCTACATGGAGTAGCCCCAGTACTGGCTTACCTTCAGATCTAGAAGAAAATGTTGCTGATACTGTAAAGTTCAGCGGGGCAAGGCAGGTTGTGTACTCCGAGGTGCCTTGCCCCACATCGTCGCCAGGAGCAGCTTAACAAAGTCGCGGTGAATATTTCTACGTTCTGACTTGTTCAATTTTTTAGAAGTTGAAAATCTCTACATTGATAAAGCTGCAGGCTGTAGCTGACGAGGGCATCACAAGGTAAGATACCCCTACTAAGAGGGGCAGCTGAACAGGATTTGCTGCTGCAAAAAATGTAAAAAGAAAAGAGAAAAAAGAACAAAATGATGGACAGAATGTAGAACAATGTCATACATTCACCCCCAGTACAGAGATCTGGGCCTAAATCCATAGTTTTTTTGCTCACCATGCCATTCCAGTTTGGACCCAGCCATATGCAAATCAGTCTTGACCCTGCGCCCAATGGGAACAGTCCAGTCGAACTGCCAGACCAGGTCCTCCCTGGACTGGAAACAAGCATCCTAGGACCGGTTTCGGGCTTTCAGCCCTCATCAGCCAGGATAGCTTGACTCCAGTGGCATGGAGAGCACGGGACCCACATCTGGGCATACCCGTCCCACTCAGGGGTGACAAATGCAAAAAGATGTAGGCAGAGCTACCGCAAAATGAGGCTGACCGGTTATGCACCTTGAACGGTTCTGCAAGCAGGTAGGTTGCCAGTCTCCAGTTCGTTCTCAGGTCACTTTTTAGTGGAAAATTTTCATTTTGAAAAGTCCCAAGCTTTAGGGTTTGGTTGGTACAGAACCTTTAGCACTACTTCCAAGCATCCAGGACTGGTTGGAGACCACTTAGGACTCCGTATTCACTTCAGGCAGGGTCCAGATGCCTGTTGAAGGTTGTTGTGTCCCTGTAGCTTAGAACAGGAGGCCAATCAGCTAGTCCTTGGGGTCTCTCTGGTAATCCTATGTTCAAACAGCAAGGCAGTAAATTGAATAGTGGATCTGAGAGTCCAATATTTATACCTGGTTCCAGCACTTGAAGTGGGAGAGACTTGAAGGTCTTTATACATCTGGTTCCGGAAATTTCTCCCATTCCCCTGCCCAGGCTCCAAGAGGTCTAGGGTGACAAAAGACTGGTGTCAAGGTCTTTGTGAGTATACTGGAGGTATCCTTTTGAAATGTAAGTCTGCCAGGGAACAGCTCCACCCCATCTATCCTAGTCCTCCCTTTGTGTCACTGTCTGGGAGGAATACAAAATGCCTCTCTAGTGACAGTCATGTTACCCAGAACACAATCTGCAGACACCAAATTTCTAGAAAATGAAAATGCCAACTTTCTAAAAGTGGTACTTTCAGAACTCTCACATTAAATCTGACTTTACTATTAAAGAGGATTGTAACATATCTACCTATTCCCAAACAAAGGTTAGCACTTAATTGATGTAATAAGGTAGCCCGTTATCCTATGGAAGACCTAGGTATTGCAGTAGAGGAAAAACAATTTATGAGTTTTTCACTACCAGGACATGTAAAACTTTCAAGTAGATGTCCCACTTTTTAAATAATATTCCTCCTACCCTATGGTCTTATTAGGGCTTGTCTAAGGGATGAGATATGTTTTCTGATGGAAAGTTTAGGCTTGGGAAAAGGTTCATTTTGGCAAGCGAATTTGCAGTTTAAAACTGCACACATGCTGCAATGGCAGTCTGAGATATGTTTTAGAGGGTTATTAAGTGAGTGGCACAATAAGTGCTGCAGGCCCAGTAGTAGCATTTAATTTATAGGCCCTGGGTACATGTAGTACCACTTTACTAGAGACGTATGAGTAAGTTAAATGTGCCAATTGTTGTAAGCCAGTTTTACCATGTTTTCAGTTGCAAGCACTTTAGCACTGGTTAACCGCGACAAAGGGCACATTGTCCTAAGTCCTACAAAAACTAATTTCAGGAAACTGGAGGGAGCAAGCAAAACATTTGGTGGAAGAGCACACCAAAGGTTGTCCGGTCTAACGTGTTCTCCACAGCTGAAAGCTGTGCTCTCTACCCACCCTCCTGGTAATTCTCATTATTAAGGCAGAAGAACCTGAATAAACCATCAGCATTAGAGTGGTCAGACTCGGGGAGGCGTTCCACTGTAAAGTCCATTCCCTGTAGGGAGATGGAGCACCTCGACAGTTTGGGATTCTCAACTCTCATCTCTGCATGAACCATCTAACGGGCCTGTGGTCTGTCTAAATTCGGAAGTGATTCCCAAACAGATATGGTCTCAGCTTCTTCAGTACAAAGACTACAGCAAAGACTTCTCTCTCAGTAGAACTCGGCCTCCTGGAAAATAACCACCTATTTATGAAGGCTCCAGGTTGGTCTAGTCCCTCGTTTATCTGTGTGATCTCAGCTCATATGCCTTGTTCTGAAGCATCTGCCTGCACAATGAATACTTTGAAGACGCAGGGGCCTTGAGTACAGGTGATGTACCTACAGCCTCCTTAAGGATATCAAAGGCAGTCCAGATCACCTTCTTGGTCTTCTTCCTAGCAGTCAGTTCAGTTAAGGGGCAACAGTGGTGCCAAAGCCCTTAATTAACCTCCTATAGTATCCAGTGAAACCCAGGAAGCCTCGACCTCCGTCTGAGTCTTAGGTGGTTCCCAGGCCAGGACAGTCTCATTCATTGCTTGCATGGGCTGCATCTTGCCCCCTGCCCACCAGGTGCCACCATGTTCTCCAGATACACCACAGATCCCTGACCTTTCTAGCACTTGCTGGCCTTGATAGTCAGGCCTGCTTGTTGCAGAACCTGAAGCACCTTCTGTAGGGTGGAGCTGGTGATTTTCCAACTGGAGCTGAAGACAGATATGTCATTCAGGTAGGCGGCACTGAATGCCTCCATCCCAGCCAGGACCCAGTTGACCAACCTCTGAAAGGTGTCAGGGTCATTCTTTAACCCAAAGGTCATCACTCTGAATTAGAAGTGGCTCTCTGGAGTGGAGAATGCAGACCTCGCTTTAGCCCCATCGGTTATGGCAACTAGCAGTACCCACAAGTCAGATCAAAAGTACTGTGTAATTTGGCAGCTCTCAACTTATTTAAGAGCTCATCGGCATGGGGGATGGCATGAGCATCAGTGTAGGTAACTAAGTTGAGCCCCTTATAATCCATGTAGAACCTGAATTCTGGGGTTGCACCCCGTGGGGTGACTAAGTCCCAGCACCACTGGGCAAGACCAGCGACTATTGGAGTGCTCAATCACCCCCAAGTCAAGCGTCTTGGACACTTCTTCCTTGATGCTAACCCTCACCTTGTTAGACAGTCTGTAAATGTTGTTCTTTACAGGCATGCTATCACCAGTATGTGTATCTTGAGTAAACAACTGTGTAAGCCTAAGGGTGAGGGAGAACAGGCAGGCAAATTGTCCCTGCAACTGGTGACAGTCCCTCTACTGTTCTGGGGTCAGGATAGGGAAGAGTGTAGGAAAGTAGGATCTGCTTTCATGGTCACCCCCACATTTTGCTGGTGTCATTATGTGTTACTGACTAGTCTGACTGGGATCCTGCTAATCAGGACCCCAGTCTCTGTGCTTCTTCTCCAAATTGGACATGGTGAGTACTTAGGTACACTCCAGATTGGCTACTCGTGTACCCGGGTAAGTCCCTAGTATATGGTACAAAAGTATCCAGGGCATAAGTACACCAGGGGTCTCCCATGGGCTGAAGCATGCATTATGCCACACTTGAGAGACCACTCAAAGTGTGACAGCAGGCCTGCCATTGCAGCCTGTGTAAGATGATGCTAGTACCATTTACGAAATATATTTTTCCCTATATCTGAGGTCACTACACTTAAAACCTATAAGTCACCCCTAAGGTAGGCCTTTGAATCCTGAAGACAGGGTGCTCGGTTCTAATAGTGAGGGTGCCCTTGCATGAGCAGGACACCCCTTCAACCTTCAGAGTCCATTCTCCCGGGTTGTAAGTGCATCAGCCATTAAGATGCATGGAGTGGCCATGCATCATTATGCAATGGTTATCTCTAAACTGGCTGTAACGAACCCTGTTGTGTTTGGTACGAAACAAGTTGTAATAATACCCCCAGGTATGATTCAATGCACTGTAAAGCTCCTCCGGGAGGCCCTCAGTGCTCCCGGTACTAGTCTTCTAGACCCAGACAGCAAACTATGGCTGCTGTCGACCAGAGACACGATTCTGGCCTCCTGCTGCTGAGCCAAGCTCTAGCAGGGGAAGGCAGGCCAATAGGTTTCTTGACACAGGGAGGTGTGACCACCTCCCAGACAGGACTTAGTGTATTGGGACAGGCTGGGGGTGCTTGCCAGCTCCACTGAGACTGCTTGAAGGGCACATATGGTGCCCTCCTTGAATACTCCAATTCAAACCAGTTCAGGGAGCCATTGGCTCACACTCTGGTGTGAAGCTGGACAAAGGACATGGGAGTATCCGCCTCACTGTCCAGTCCCTCTTCTGCGAGGGACCCCTGAATCTTTCCAACCGTTTCCCTAGGGTACTTGAGGGCTTACCTGAGGCTGGGTCCCTAGATTTGTTGTAGAACAAGATTCAGATTGAATACCACTTCAACTGTCTTGGCACTCTGGGCCTCGCTGGACTTGTCTGCTGCAATGTCTGTGCCTGTGCTTCATACAAGTTCTTCACAAGGCCTGTGAACATCCAAGACACCTGAAGGAATCTCCCTTGCAGTGAAGGAGTCACTCCCCTGCAGGCACTGCAACACAGCTGACCGGGCTGCTGATCCTGGGCTCCCACGGCCTCCGAAAGGCTCAGCAACACAGGTGGTGGTTCTGCAATTCTCTCGAGGCCTGCACTGTCTTCTCACTGAGTTTGAGGCCAGTATCCCTCGTTGGAACAGCTGGAACAGAACCCCTGAGCACCTCATCAACTTGCCGTTGCCAAGGCTTGTTGACTCTCTTCTCCAGAGATCTTCGAGCTCCAAGAAGCTCCAGCCTCAAGCATCTCCTACAGACAAGATCTTTGCCTGCACCGCATCTTTTGCACTGTGAGCCTTCATCCTTTGGTGAGCTGCTCGAGGTCATCTTGCGACTCCTGTGCCTTCAGCCCGTGGGTCCTCGTGGGGTCTTCTGTGGATCCAGTGGGCTTCCCTGCTTGCTCGGGCCTGCTCTGACTTACCTGCTCATTGTGAGTCACTTGGACCTTGCTGGTCCCGACACTGCACCTTTTTCTTCAGCAACATTGGTTGCCATTGCTAAGACTTGTTGATGCCCCCGCCGGACACTGACCTCTTGGCTCTTGACATCCTACGTGGGACAGTTCGTGCACGGCTCCTGGTCCTCCTTTTCATCACCTGGTCCATACAGCTGCAACTTCAAGGGCACCATCAACTCTCCTGCATCCACGACATTGGTGGAAATTCGTCTTCCGTGCCTCCTGGTCACTTCTGAGTGGTAAGGACTCTGTCCCCTCTGCTTGCAGGTAACTTTGGGTTCCACCGGACACTTTCACCTTCTTTGCCAACAGCATCTTTTCTGAAGTCCTCAATTGTAGTCTACAGCAGTTTCTGACATCACTTCGCACCTATAGTGGCCGTCAAACCTATTAAATGTCATTCTCACCCTCCCCAGTGGAAAAATAAATCATCGCCCCCCCCTGAGAATTTTTCACAATTATTCTATTAAATTGTATTGCTTGCTGCGGATTTTGAAGAATATTTGGAGTCCCTTCACTTCTGACACATACTCCCAGCAAAGATATAAATGAAGAAAGATGTTAGTGTTGGCCCATTACGGAGCATAATGATTATTTTGGCCACAGCCTGGAGCCCCCCTCCCCCCCGGATCACCTGTGGCACGACCCCCAGTTTGAAGACCCTTGCCTTAAGGGGTGCCTGGGGTTCATGAGGTCCACCATGTTGGTGACCTCCTTTCTCTCCGTCACCTCATATGGCCCTGATCAGCAGTCTTGAGGGCCCTGGAATCAACCGGCTCCATAACCAACACATGTTTTCCATGCTGAAACACCACCAGAGTGGCCTTCTGGTCATGCCAGAGCTTCAGTACCTCCTAGATGACTTCAGATTCTCGGAGCCCTTCTTCCAGAAGCACTGCAACCGGTTTCTAAGAGACAACATGTAGCTAACTACATCTTCATGGGAGTTTGCTCCCACCCCTCATTCACCAGACTGAGAGGCCCCCTAGCAGGGTTGCTCTACAGGAGTTCAAGAAGACTGAACCCTACTCCTTTCTATGGCCCCTCCCTCTAGGCGGAAAGATGGCTGGGCAAGAGGACATCCCACTTCTGCATCATGGGCTCTAGTACGCCCATATTCATGCCTTTAAGGGTCTTGTTGAATATCTTAACAAGCCCATTGGTCTGAGGGTGATAGAATGTGTAGACTTATAAGTCACCCCAGACTCAGCTCACATTGATTTTGTGTATCAGTGGGAGTTGGTTGAAGCATGTGGTAGCATGTGGGAAGTGGATAAAAGAGAATGGAGTTTGAGATTTGTCATTGGTTGCTGGTGGCTGGGAAAGCAATTTGAACACTCGTTTCCACTGCTCATTAAAGAGAGTTACTTGCCGATCGGTGTTGTGGGCTCATTCCAAAGACCTTCTTTTGCTACAGTTGACCTACCCAAGCAGGAGTCACCAATATTAATTGACACCCGGGCTTCCTGACTTTGCTCAATAAACTCTGAATTCCTGAATGGGGTAGAAAAGCATACCCTTCAGAAATGTGCAGTACTACAGAAAAGCATCCACTGCTTCCATACTCTGATCTGGTCTCCAGCTGAAATATATTAGAAGCTGGGTTGTCAACCTTGATGCAAATAGATCTACCCTCAGCGGACCCCAAACTTTCTGAATTCTCCTAAATACCAATTGATTCAATTTCCAATCACTGTAATTCTGGAATTCTTGAGAATTCCACAGTTATCTCATTACACTGACCTTGTAAAAACTCTGCTATCACTGACAGTTTGTACTTTATATAATAATTCCAAAACTCTAGTGCCAATTCTGTCAGCTTCTTCGATTTGCTTCTCCCTTAGACAATATTTTAGCTGTTCATTATGCAAATTATTTATTGTAGAAGAATTGCAAATTTTTCTACATGGTCTGATAAACACTGAAGTGCAAACAGACCTGCTTTCAAGCCCAAATAGTTTACACGAGACAATCTCTCTCTTCGTCCATTTACCCCCAATGTGTAAACTATCTAATCTTGCACTGCAACCAATTTGGCAGTCATCCAATTCTACAACATACTCTGAGGACACACCAAATACAGCTCCCCGTTCTAGGCTTCGAAGTTGTCTAAAAAACATGCCAGTTCCTTCCTGGCTTATTTTGCCCAAGACAAATAATCGCTGTACCAAACTCCCTTCCAAAGATGATTCACTTTCAACCTTTGAAGACACCAGTAATGAGGGTAACAGCATGAACAGAAAAAGTTAGGAGACCCAAAACTCGAGCAAGTATTCTAAATGGAAATTGATCCAGATTTAACAATGATTAATTTCACTTTCTTGAAAGCAAGACTCAACAGTGCTGAAAACCCAGAAAATCCAATATTCTGCGTGGGACTATGATTGATTTTTCCAGATTTATTAGAAAACCCCAAACCCTCCAATATATCTGCATATCCTCAAATGATCTACCAATTCTCTCAAATCTTAAGACGTAATTAGTAAGTCACTCAGATACATAATCAAACGCATACCTCTCTCGCTCAACCATGCTGCTACTGATCTCATTACCTCTGGGAATGACTATGGTGCTGATGCCACACCAAAAGGCAAACAAAAGAATTGGTAAAGATGACATCCCATCTGAATTGGAGATAACTCTTACGTAATCCATATGAATCGTAAAATATGTATCCCTTAGATCCAGTTTCACTGATCAATCTTCCTCCTAAAGGATATCACTAAGTAGTCGAATACCCTCCATCCTTTGTCCTCCTCGTTGGCAGGGCCCCGGCACACTTACAGTACGAAGTCACATCATACACCAGGCAAGAAGTGGGGTCTAACCTTGCAAAAATAGGCACTTTTCTACATGACCCTCGCAAACGAAAGAGGATGAGACTAACCTTCCCCTACAGAGTCTTCATCGTCTCAGTGGAAGAACCTAGGAAGGCCATCTGCGTTGGCATTGGTAGTCCCAGGTTTGTGTTCCACTTTAATGTCCAATCCCAGTAGGGAGATGGACCACCTTAGCGGTTTGGGATTTTTATCTTTCATTTGCATAAGTCATACGATCAGGGACCAAGCCACTGCGAAGGCTTCCCGCTCAATGGCACTCCAACGCTGTTACCAGTATAGTAGCCACCTACTAATGAAAGCCACAGCCTGGTCTTAACCGAGGTCATTTATTTGGGATAGGACCACTCCTATCCCATGTTCAGAGGCATCAGTATGCAGCACAAATTGCTTGGTATAATCTGGAGCTTGCAGAACAGGTGCCAAGCACATTGCTTTCTTCAGAGCATCAAAGCCTTTTGACAGCTCACTGTCCATTTCACCTTTTTGGGTATTCTTTTGAAGGTCAGTTTAGTGAGGGGTGTTACTATGTTGCCATAATCCATCATGAACCTCCGGCAGTACCCAGTCAAGCCAAGGAACGCCCTGACTTGAGTCTGAGTACTTGAAGCCACCCAGTCCAGAATTGGCTGGATCTTGGGCTATTGAGGTTAAACCTGGCATCCACCAACAAGGTGTCCCAAGTATACAACCTTTCCCTGCCTTATCTGGCACTTGCTTGCCTGGATAGTGAGGCCTGTGAAAACTTTCATGAAGTAGATCAGGTGATCCTGCCAGGTGGAGCTAAAAACAGCAATATTGTCAAGATACGCCGCACTATAGGATTCCAATTTGTTCACCAACCTCTGAAAAGTGGCAGGTGCATTTTTCAAAAGGAAGGACATCACAGTGAACTGATAATTCCCGTCTGAGGTCAAAAATGCAGATTTTTCTTTCGCTCCGGGAGTCAAGCCTATCTGCCAGTACCCTGTTGTGAGATCAAAGGCACTCAGATACTTGGCCATTCATAACCTGTCAATTAACTCATAAGCCCTATGAATTGGATGCGCATCAGTTCTGGTCACAGCATTGAGGCCCCTATAGTGCACGCAGAATCTCATCTCTTTTTTACCACCCTGGGTATGAGGTTTGGGGACAAAGACGACTGGGCTTGCCCAGGGGCTCTCACATGGCTCTATGACTCACAATCCCAGCACTATGCTTTCTTCTGCTTTGATGCTCCCCTTGATGTGATCAGACTGCCTATAGATTTTATTTTTGACAGGAAGGCTTCTGCCAGTGTCCATGTCATGGGTACACCAGCTAGTCTTACCAGGGGTCAAGGAAAAGAGCTCAGCAAACTGATTTAGGACTTGCCTGCAATCAGTCTGCCATTGGGCAGTGAGAGGGTGTCTTACAAGACCACTCCCGCGACTGACCCATATTTTGGGTTGTTGGACAGGTCAGGGAGAGGTTCACTCTCTGCTTCCTGATCCTCATCTGTATCCATGAGCATGGTCACATCAGCCCTCTCAAGATAGGGCTTGATCGGCTTCATATGGGTGAGGTTCCTGGGGCACCTGCAACTGCCAAGGTCCACCAGGTAGGTGACTTTCCTTTTTTTCTCTAGGATGGGATAGCAGGGCTCGACAAATCCACTTGCCCCCTCGCATTTGCGAGGGAGAATTGATGAGGACGAGCTATTTTCAGGTCCTACTCGCCCTTTCTGGCGAGTAGGAAGAGAAACTAACTTTTGTCCTCTGTCTGTGAAAACGAAGCAAAAGTGACAAGATAACAAGATTTAAAGGCATTGTTATTGCTCACAAAGGGAATGAGCAATAAAGATGCCTTTAAACTTGTTATCTTGTCACTTTTGCTCTGTTTTCGGAGACAGAGGTCAAGTAGGTTGAAGTGAGGTCGAGGGGGTTTGCCAAGGCAGTAGACCTGCAGGACTAGTACCATTTTTCGGATTTTTTGAGCCCTGGATAGGGCCCACTCCACCTCTTTTGGAGAGCCCTAGGAGCCACTGGGTCGAGCACCCATATCTTGTGCCCTGGTTCAAACTTGACCATTGCAGCCTTTTGGTCATACCACTGCTTCTAGAGCTCTTGGCTGGCCTCAAGGTTTAGGTTTGCTTTTTCCATGTTCTCAATGTGAGAAGTTGGCCTGATATATGCTGTACACTAGTTATAGTGGGCACCCTGTATCAGTCCAAACAACCCCTTATTGGTTATAGGTTAAAGACAACCTTTATTGAAAGCTATCCTAGTGGTAGCTATGCAGAGCAGCCTTCAGGCTCAGTCTTGAAGGAATGTAAAGCAGCTTGTTTTACCAGTCTACAATCTCTTGAGTCACTAAATGAAAGATATCCACACCGGGTATATATATATAAAATATATGTATTTATTACTAAACACACCCTCCTAGTCTCTTTATGACCCTCCTAGTCTCTTTAGAGGTCAAAACACATAAGTTACACTTCAATAATCACAGTAAAATAGCACAAATACACGTCAGGCCCTAGGGGCGAGCCAAACCATATACTAAAATAGTGGTATAAGAACCACAACTTAACTAAACAAGGCCTAGAGCCTGTAGAATTGCTGGGACCCCAAGGAACCACCCAAGGTAGTGACACAGGGGACCCACGGGGGCCGTGTGCAGTGTGTGAACACAGCCGCGAGCTCCCGTTAGCTTCTATGGGGAAAGACGCGGTTAGATTTTTAAAGATTAGGGACACTTAGAAATGAGTCAGGACCAAACCCTTTTGGACTTAGGAAGTTCTAGGGCTAGCACCCACAGGAGCACCGGAGTACTCGTGTTACCTCACCCACGGAAGCCAGGTGCCTAGGTGTCTTTTGGTGTCAGGTCGCGTCGTCGATTTCAATGGGAGTTGGCTAAGAAGTGCTGCTGCCGTGAAGATGTGAAGTGTCTGAAGAGATCCAAGCCTGGATTGAAGATGAGAAGAACCTGAAAGCAGAGGGGACAACAGAGTCTGGGTCACTAGCCAGTGACCAGGAAGGCGATGGACAGATGCCCACCGATGTTGGGTGATTTCAGGTGACAGAGGTGAAGCTTGACTCTTCAGCCACGAGGACCAGGAGGCGTCGAGGACGACCAGGAGCTGGATTCGAGCTGTTCCACGAAGGATGACGAGTGCTGCAGCGTTGGTGCCCGGATTGGACACAACAAGCCCTGGCAACAGCAACCCATGCAGAAACGAGAAAGATGCTTCGGTGCAGACCAGCAAGGTCTGTGGGACTCACCACTTGGTAGGGAGTCAGGGCACATCTTGAGCAACCAGGAAAGCCTAAGGAAATTCAAAGTTACCTCCTCAGGGACCCACCAGTCAATGGACCAGGGATCACGAAGGAACCTCGAGACGAAACACAAAATGGCGGCCCACGGGTCACTCGGAATGACCAGGCCAACAATCTTCAGTGGATTCAGTGCTCGAGGTGGAGGCTACAAGTCAGCCCAAGCATGACTTCAAGAGACATCGAGAAGTCAATGCACTTGCAGAAATGCACGGTGACCAGGAGTTCCGGTTCCACGCTACTCATGAGGGCTGCGGGTTGGCTTCTAAGATGTCTGGAAATCCTCTTCCTGAGCTGCAGGGGTTCGATAATGCAGACCGGCAAATTGCTTCGTTGGTGCCTGCCAAGCAGGGGAGTCACTCCTTGACCCCAAGGGAGATTTCTTCAGTCCTCTGGTCTTTAGCAGAGCATCGAAGGTCCAGGATTCGGCTTCAGAGTTTCGTCCAGGGTAATCTAAAGTTCTGGTTACAGAGGTTCCTTACTTATACCTAAGGAAGGGGTTGGACTAGCTCTGGGGACCCACCTATGGGAGGGTTTGGAAAGAGGGGTGGCTACACCCATTTCCTTTGCCCAGTTTCGCGCCAGAGCTGGGGCTGGAAGCCCCTGAACCGGTCTGAGCTGGACTATGCACAGGGACACCAAATGTGCCCCCAGTGCAGGACTTCAAAGTACTCAGAGAGTGCTCCCACCCAGCCCCAATACACATAATCCTGTCTGGGAGGTAGTTACACCTCCCTGTGACAGGAAAGCTATTGTCCAGGCCTCTCCTGCCGGAGTTTCGGTCAGCAGTAGGAGGTCAGACTTGTGTCTGTGGCTGCAGCATCCATTTTGTGATGCCAGGGCTCTATTATGTTTCTACCAGGTATACCAGTGCTGTGATGTCTCTCCCTCTAGAAGGGTGGGATCATACTCCCACACCAGTTACTGGTGTGGGGGTATGATTCCAAGGTGTTTGACACTAACCACAACATGTTTCCGTGCAGCCAGTCCAAAGTTAGCATTTACCATTGGGTTATAATACACTTAAGAGTATATGGTCAGGCTGCACTACAAACAGCATCAGAGAAGGGTCTCCGAACGCTGCAGAGGGGCTCTGCTCAAGCAGGGGCACCCTCTCACATAAGAACCAAGCACTCTGCCTTCAGGATTGATAAGGCCTGCCATAGGAGTGACTGAAAGGTTTATATGTGTGTGTATATATATATATATATATATATATATATATATATATATAGTGATATAGGTAACCTATTTCACAGTAAGGGGTGCATTCACCACCTTACCCAGGCTGCAGTAGCAGACCTGTGGTGTCGTTTTGGGTGGCTTCCCAGGGGTGGCATAATACATGCTTCAGCCCCTGGTAGGCCTCTGGGGTACCTATGCCCTGGGTACATATTATACCATATACTAGGGACTTATAAGTGCACCTCAGATCCAATCTGTAACTGTACCTAAAGTACATGGAATCAATTTAGAGAGGAAGCAGCTAGGCTGGGGCCCTGAATAGCAGGGTCCCAGCCAGACTAAAGTCGAAAAACAGTGAAACACCAGCAAAAAGTGGGGGTAAACATGTGAAGCAGATCCTACTCTCCTACACTCAGCCATCCAAGAGTGGAGGCCCAGCACATAGCCCACTATGTCCTGTTTGAGTTGGACGTGAGAACGCTTCCATCCTTCCCGTGTGAGCCCCAAGGTCCCTTAACAGAATGACCAAACAGAAGCTCGAATGAGGAAAACCCCACTGCCTTCAGTGGCACTTCCATTTAGGCGAAAATCAGCCATAGTAGCAGGACATCCCATCTCCTGTGGAGATTTTTGGGGAGTCATTTAATCATACCCTTCAAGATCTTGTTGAATCTCTCAACAAGGCCATTACTAGGAGTAGTGAACCGATAGGTAACTCTATACTCCCTCCACATGTGTTTCAGGCAGCCAGACATAAAGTTGTCATCTCTGTCTGATACCACCTCTTTAGGGAAGCCCACTCTGGTGAAAATTCCAATGAGGGCACTAGCCACTGCATGGGCAGTGGTAGTCCTAATGGGAATAGACTCAGGACATCAGGTGGCATTATCCATTAGCACCAGGATATTACTATTTCCTGATGCTGTTGGAGGGTCAATGGGACCAACGATATCGATCCCCACCCTTTCAAAGGGAAACCCAACTACCGGGAGTGTGATTAAGGGGACCTTTGGTTGCTCACCTGCCTTGCCACTGGCTTGACAGGTGGGACAGGAGTTGCAGAACTCCTTCAACTTCTGGTTCATCCAAGGCCAGTATAAGTGGCTGACTAGCCTGCTTCACATTTGTTCTGACCAAGTTGTCCAGCTAGTGGGACGTCGTGGGCAAACGTGAGGAGGAACTCCCTAAACACCTGAGGCACTTCCACTCGCCGAGTGGCACTAGGTTTTTGGTCTCTGCCTTCGGTGCAAAGGATCCCATCTTTCCAATAGGTTTTGTGGGATCCACTAATATCACCACTTTCCTGTTCAGCAGCTTGCTGTCGCAGGCTTTCAAGAGTGGAACGGTTCTCTGCCCCTGGCACAGATTTTCCCTAGAGGGTCCCCCTGGGTCCAAGAGCTCAGCCTGGTAAGGCTCCAACCCTGTGGCTCAAGTTCCCTCTGGTGAAGACTCTTCTTCTCCCTGGGGGGAGAGATCGGGTGTCTGTTTTGCGACCGGTACCCCAGTCTGCTTGTCTTTTCTCTTGGAGTATTGGGCACCTTTCCCAGGCTTCAACACCTGTTCTTTGCTCTGCTCTGTGCTCGGTTTTTGCACACACCCAGTGTGTGATTCCAAGGATTCCAGCATGGATCCTTAGTTCTGCCTCAGCCCAGGGTGAGGTCTACAAACCGTTACCAAGCAAACATTGAACGGTGAGCGTGGGTGAGACTGCTACCTCTTTCTTACCAGCACCACCCCCCAGCTCCAGTCAAAGGAAACCATTGCCATAGGATGGTTTGTCATCACAATTTCAGCATTGGCCACTGGATAGGACCTTCCAGAAATGTATTGATCGGGGAAGACTAGATTTTGGGTCACCATGGTGACACTGGCACCAATGTCTCTCAACCCTTCCACCCTCATCCCATTAACAACAGGATGCTGTCTGTATTTTTGCATGTAAGGGGGCCGAAGCGCTAGCGTGGCAAATCTACCTCCCCTAATAAAATCTCCTCAGTGAGCTCTCTGGCCGGGCCAGTGCTCTTCTGGGTTCCATCTAGAGATTGGCAACTGCAGGTGGACTAGAGGCATTTTTTGTTGTTTTTACAGCCGGGGGTCTCTAGTTCAGTGTCTTAGGGGCCCACAGTCCTGGCACTAAGCCTTCTTGGGATCCTAAATCTTACCCTGGTGCCCACCCTTGGGCTGTGAAGAGTCATGGGACTCACCCTCCTGAACAGGTTTTTGGGGGCCTGACAAAGAGTCTTTGTTTTTAGGGTTCCAATTTTTCCCTGGTAGGGGGGGGGTTTGGTCTCTTTCTTTTGATCTCCCCAGCCAGTGGTAGTTCTGGTCACCCTTGATTTGATCCAGTAGTTTGCCTTCTTCCCCAATTTTAGAGGAGAAAATGGACCAGATGCTTATGTAACTTCTCTTTGTAATAATTTCTTAAGAGAGGCTCTTTCATGATTAAACTGTAAAGCCCTTCACAGACATTCACATTGTTTCCTGTTAGCCACTCATCTAGTGTGTTCAGTGAAAAGTCAACAAAGTCGATCCGGGACCAACTCTGTGTTTTGAGAGTCTCCCGGAACCCTATCCTATACCCCTCAGCAGTGAGTTCATAGCCCTCAATCAGGGTATCCTTCATGAGGTCATAGACTTAGCATATTTTTCAGGTAATGTCAGGAGTCTATCACTGCAATTACCTCAGAATAGCTCCCACAAGAGAGGAGTCCAATTTTTTAGCTACTTTTCTACCTATGTAGGCTCTCTCGAATGCAGTGAACCATTGGGTGATATCATCACCCCCTGTGTAGTTAGGGACAATCCCTTTGGAGAGTTTAGATGCATTATACCCTTCCCTCTCCCTATTTACTTGTATGATGCCACCAGAGATAGGTCCTAGGCCCATCTGTTTTCCTTGTATTTCTATGTCCAAGAGTTGGGCTTCTAAGCTCAGCCTCTCGGCTAACCTTTCTAGCTGGAGGTCCTTCTCCTAGGGCACAGCTGCTATTTCTGAGGGGACTTACTTGTGTCTGTTCTCAGCATCGTTTTCATCGGAATTAGCTTCATCTCAAGACCAGTCTACTGTGTCTGGATGATCTTTCTCAAACTGCGCTAGCAGTTGTCTGAGATAGGCTGTTGTAGGACTTTGCCTGTTCTGATACCGTAGCCTTTTCAGAGGGTCCTGCACCGGGAGTGGTTCAGGTCTTTGTAAGGGGTCAGGTCGAGCTCCAGATCCTGGCTACTGGTTTCAGGCATTTTTGTACTAACATTGGGACCGTTTTGGAAAGAAACAAAAAGCTACCAACACTTTCTTTGTCCTAACTAGAGTACAGATCTTTACATTTCTAACTACTTAGTTTCAGGAACTTAACGAAGGCCCTATCAGTTAATTTTCAAAATTTAGAAAAATCGACTAATCAAAAACTGACTAGAATAAAGACATTTTTTTAGATTTATTCATGTGATCACCTATTGACAGAGCGGTTTCAGCAAACGCAAAGTCGTAGATCCACCGCTACACCACCAAATGTAGGAGGATGGCTCTGTACAGTGCACTAAAATGAAGTACAGTATGTAGAGAGTCCAAGAATCCCACGAAGTGGTCCGAGGTAAAGTAGATAGTACTAACAATCTATTTTGTGGTAATGTAGGCGAGCAGTTAAGCTTTTCACGGGGTCAGGTTGTTGTCACACACAGAGGCAATTAGCGTGTCACATAATCCAAGAATAAATCTCTGACCAATTGTGTATAAAAATAACCAGTATCTTTATATAATATTTAAGAAGCAAGACTACAAAATTCAAATATACTTTGTGCACTTTTTATGATCGAATAAAGAGCTGGAGTGCAGCTCAAAAATGTAATACGTCTAGAATCTTGGCACTCTGTCGTCAATAAAGCTGAATAAATACCACTGCGGTATGGCCAGAAGGCAGCGGATCGATTGGAGTTTGGAAGACCTCCAACACAATTATCATTGCGGTCACTGGAAGGAGGCCAATGGGGTTCAATGGAGCCAAAGCACCGCCACGCAGGGACTGTCGCGGTCAAAGGCAGGTGGTGTAGAGTTGAATAGCGGAGGACCGCCACGCATGTGCCGGTGTGGTCATGAGGCGCAGGACTCCGCCATGGAGTTTCAGGTGACCACGGTCACTTGGAGGTCGAAGCTTGAGTTTATTGCAAGGATGCAAGGTTCATTGGAGGCCCAGGACTCAGGCACAGCAGGCAGTTGAGACTTCACCTGGTTTAGGTGTACCGGAATTCGTGGGCTGGTCTTGGTCGGCACTGGCAGCGGTCAGGCCCCAGGTGCGGTGCATTCCATCACTGAAGAGGAGGTCGTGCCACCCATGATGCTTCACGCCGTAGAAGCCACTGGCAGAAGGGCACGTGCTCACTGCAGTGGAGCTGTTTTGAGCGTCAGTCACTTTTCTGTGAGGATCTCTCGAGTTGATGGAGGCATACAGATGTCGGAGTCCTGTGAGTTGCGTCGGCAGTACGGGCTAGTTACCAACCATTGTGGTTTCTTTGTCGGTGGGACTAGAGCCTCTGGCCCAAAGGGAGGTTCTTGGCAATTGGCGCAGACTGGAGAGGCATTGGGGTTTTTTGGAGGCCTCGTCAGGGTTCAGGTAGGACAGTAGGCCTGTTCTGTTGCAGTTGGCAGGGTTTTTGACAGGTTTCATCTGCAGCAGGGCTCAGTTCCTGGACCACCAGCGGTCCTCTTTTCGTCTGTCAAATCTGAGGTCAAGTGCTTGAGGAGCCACCTAAATACTGAATTTTGGGACATTTTAGAAGAGGCCAGGTAGTAGCCAATTGGCCCACCTACCCGTAGGGTGCCTACACCAACTTTATGTTCACCTCACTTGGGGGGTGGGTATACCCTGACTCCTAATAAGCTACTATTCCCATCCTCAAGATGGCGGATAGTGAAAGGGTGAAGGTAGACACACCTCCTGCTTTACCTAATTTTCCCATCAGGTCTCCCGTCAAAAAGGGAGCTGGACTGGCAGTCGCCATCAGCTTTTAACTTTTAAGAGGAATTTGTAAACACCAATACCCATGTTTAAAAAACATAAGCAGCAATTTGTTGATGACATAGACAGTTGACCCTCTGATTATGAAGCGCAATGAATGTGACAAGATAAATACAGAATTTCATTACAAGACCGGAGGCTACATTATGCATTAATCCTTTAATGCAGTCACAAGCAGCCGCACTACATCATAAAGAAAGAAACAGTTCTAGAATGTAGTGAGCAGGGTACAAATGGCATGAGGCACAAACAGACTGCATCTTTTAAATGTGGCTCACAGGCAGATAAGTAACAATTCTCTTCTCTCTTTAGAAATTGTTTTTTAAGAACCTTGCTTACTTAACTTAAAAAAAACCTAAAAAAACGATCTACTGTTATCATCTTTTCTATCTATAACGATTCTAATGCTGCTCAAATGTTATGCCAATATTATTCCTCTAACGTTTTAATCCACAGCTCTCTGCCTTCGCGTGGGTGACTATGGGCTATTACCCCCCTCCCCTCACCCCCCTCCCACCGACTTCCTATTAAGGTTGTCGACCCTTTTCTTTTCAAGTGATCCCCCTTTTCAGCGCTCGCGTATAAATCTTTCTTTTCATAAACCAAATTACCAAATTTCCCAAACCTTATTCGTAATTCAATTACCTTCTCCCCTCTCTCATACTAGAGAGCTCGTTCCTCGCCCAATTTTGGTATTTCTATCGGACCTCTTCGACGCGAGGTCCGAGCAAACGCGTCACATCAAGCATTAAAGAAATGCATCCTAGCAACGGCGCACGCTCGCAGGCCTTCCCGCAAGGAACTTTCCTCTAACCCAGACGACTTCTCCGACAGCAGCTGAGCTCGAGCGTGACCTTCAGTTACTCCGCTTCGATCAGCTGCTGCCGGAGATCGCGTCTAAACGGATTTCAACAGAGAAACAAAGTTTTATACTGCCAAACGGATTCCTAGAGGCTGAAATACCCTAACAACCTCCAATATATGCTCTAAATAATTTATTAATCAATCTCTTGCCATCTCATTTTTCCCTAATATTCTATAAGTTAGTTGATTTACTATATTACATCTGTCACCTTCTTAAAAAAAATAAAAAAAGGGGGGGAGATTTTAATATTGTATAAAAAAAAAATGTAATTACCATAATTAATATAAATAATCTTCAGAGATTATTTTATTTCCACTTACCGCCCAAATGTCAGACCTTGACTCTGATGATACCACCGCTAATTCTCCCCTTCACAACAATGACTCCTTTAAACAATTCTTGCAGAAAGAAATGCGATCCTGCATGTTATCTACACTAAAAGAAGTGATGTCTACTAAAAGATCTCTTCCCCACAATCAAGATGACCCTATATATGACATCAGAATTCCTGGCAAAAAGAATAAAAAAATCAAAAAACTGCAAACATCCTTTTGATTACATCACGGGAGGTCGTAGCACCTCAGTTGATCTTCCAAGTCCTAGTACCTCATCTATGTTGGGAGGCCCTCGCGCTTCAAATGAGAACGGTGCCCCTCGCGGCATAAATTTGATGGGTGTCCCTAGCGGCACAAATTTGACCGTGCCCCTCGTGGTACAACCCGTTATGACGCCAAGGATGACGCAGACTCTGATTCAGAGGAAGAAAATTTTCACACCCCTTATGATGAATTCGTCCTGGACCTTGACGACCCAAACCAAGACCTAGACTGTAATAATCCTGGCGAAGGAGAATCCCCCTCCTCTTCTGATAATATTATACTCAATCCCTTAGGGGAAGAAATGTTCTCCCCCCTAAGTATCTCCCATCCTAATAGCTCAAAATGGTTCCCTCAGGAACACGCTTCTAAATTCATTAAGAGATGGCTAAGAAACTCTCTCGAAAGAGAAACAAGGAATACTCTAAAATCAGAGTGCCCTAGACCCACCATTCACGACAAGGTCTCTCAAACCCCTAACCTCGACCCCGACCTGATAAAATTCTTATTCAAACTAGGGAAAGACCCTAGAAGAGGTCTAAAGAGAGCACTCAAGGGCTGCCAGGACCCCCTTCTTGACGTCCTTGGCCCCCTCACCAGAATCCTAGACCTAGCTGAGGAATCTCATATCTCAAATACACCTCTCGATACCAACCTCATTTGCGGATGGAGCCAAAGGGCTATTGTTCTCCTTGGAAATGCGAATTCGAGTCTAAACATCGAAAGAAGGAGAACTATCCTTACTAAGATCAACCCCAAACTCAGTGACCTAGCAGAAAAAGAACCATCTGACAACCCTAAAGGTCTTCTCTTCGGAGAAGACATGATCAAATCAATCCGGAAATACGTAGCCACCTTTACCGCCCTTGATAGGGCTCAAACCAATATGAAGCGTGTCTTCAACACCAACCTTTTTGGACAGGCTGGAAGAAGGGGCCGTTCTTCCGGCCGCAGTACCCAACGGCCCTTCTCGTCCTTCAGAGGTTCTGGTAGAGGCTTCTACCCTTCAAATAAACAATTATACCCCCACCGAACCAGAGGACCACGCAACAGAGGCTACAGATCCCACGGAAATCCAAACATCTCCAACCTTCCAACTAAGTCTTCCTCCTCTTTCCTCTTCTTCCCAAGTAGGGGGCAGACTAAAACTCTTCTACCATATATGGGAGTCGCTAACTCAAGACCCCTGGGTTCTAGAGACCTTCCAGGGTTTCAAAATAGACTTTATAGAGATTCCCTTTCAATCTCACCCCCCAAATCCTTTAACTCTTTCAGTCGAACATCAGAAGATCGTCGAAGAGGAAATCTCTTCAATGCTCAAAAAGGGAGCTATCATACAGGTACCTTGGTCTTTAAAAACATTTATCAGCACTCTTTTCTTAGTTAAAAAAAAAGACAAAGGATGGAGACCAGTGATAAACCTTCGAGAAGTGAACAAATACTTAGTTTACAGACATTTCAAAATGGAAGGTATTCACCTTCTGAGGGACCTTCTTCTGGAAGGAGACTGGTTAGTAAAACTAGACCTAAAGGACGCTTACTTTACAATTCCTATGGCACAAGAACACCAACGTTTTCTCCAATTCACCTGGAAAAAACGTCTATACCAATTCAAAGCTCTTCCCTTCGGCCTTTCGTCCGCCCCCTGGTGCTTTACCAAGATCATGAGAACTATTGTTTCTATCCTGAGAGAGAGGGGTATTCGCCTCATTATTTACCTAGACAACATTCTCATCATGTCTCAACTGTACTCCCAAATTCAGAAAGACCTCAATACCACCATCCAGCTTATCGGAAGTCTCGGCTTCATTATAAACAGAGAGAAATCTATCCTCACACCCTCCAAATCTCTGGAATTTCTCGGATTCACTGTAGATACCTCGAGCTGTCTCCTCCTTCTCCCTACCAAGAAAATCGCCAAAATTCGGAAAGAGATCAGGTACGTTCTAAAAAAGATTCTATAACCCTACGAGAATTAGCCCGAATTATAGGTCTCCTCTCCTCCAGCATCCAAGCTATCTTCCCGGGCCCACTCAATTACCGTGCCCTTTAGAGATTAAAGGGGAAAGCTCTCAAGTCTGGTCTCTGGTACGAAGACTCTGTGACTCTGGATCAGGAGGGCAAATTGGAACTTTCCTGGTGGCTAGAGAACCTGGATGCCTGGAATGGCAAAGCAATTTTTGGCTCTGTCCCGGAATTCGTCCTAGAATCAGACGCAAGTCTCCACGGTTGGGGCGCTCGCTTCCTCGATCAAAACACTGGTGGTGCATGGTCACTTTCGGAATCTTCCCACCACATAAACTTCTTAGAACTTACAGCCAGTCTATATGCACTAATGAGCTTCAAACACTCTCTTCAAGGCAGATCTGTTCTTCTGAAGATGGACAACATCTCTGCAGTATCCTATATCAACCGCCTTGGCAGTACCAAATCAGCAGACTTATCTGCTGTAGCGAAGAAACTCTGGATGTTCTGTCTGGAACACAAAATCTCTCTGAAGGCGGAATACCTTCCCGGGAAGTCAAACCTCTCTGCAGATTGGAACTCAAGATTCCTCTCAGACCGTACCGATTGGAAACTCAATGTGAACATTTTCAATACTCTCTCTCTTTTTTGGGGTCCACTAGATGTGGATTTGTTCGCCAGCAGACTGTCATTCCAACTCCCAAAATATTTCAGTTGGATGCCAGACCCGGGAGCTCTAGCGGTGAATGCCTTTCTACAATGCTGGTCAAACCTTCAGGGTTACGCCTTCCCTCCCTTTGCTATGATTCAAAGGGTCCTACAGAAGGTCAGAATAGACCAATGCTCCCTGGTTCTGATAACCCCATTCTGACCCTCTCAGGCATGGTTCCCGACCACTCTCGAACTTTCCTGCGACATCCCCTTCCTCATTCCAGCGAGCAAGGGTCTGGTCACCAACGCAGACGGAGAAGATCACCACCTAATCTCTTCAGGGAATTTGAACCTTCTTGCTAGGAAAGTGTCAGGCAATCCAACGAACTGTCTGGCCTTTCGTCATCTGCTCTTTCTCTCCTCGGAGAATCATGGGCACCCGGAACACACTATAGATACAATAACATTTGGAAAAAATGGGTTTGTTGGCGCATGGAGAGGAACTTGGATCCCTTGGAAGCTCCTATCATCAATATAGTTAATTTCCTTGTCGAACAATTTGACAGAGGATTATCTTATAGATCTATTATTTGCTACAGATCAGCAATCTCTGCTGGACACTCCCTCGTCAATGGTAAGACGGTAGGTAAGAACAATATTATTTGTAGAGTTATGAAAAGTATCAGACTAAAAAGACCTCCCAGACCCAAGTACCAATACATGTGGGATGTTAAAGCTATCTTAGACCTTTTCTCTTCTTAGCCAGATAATGCTTACCTTAACAGAAAATACCTCTCGCTTAAACTTGCTACTCTTCTATGTCTAATCTCTTGTCGTAGAGTTTCAGATGTGAAATGTCTGGATATTTCTTATAGATCTTATGATATGTTTGGAGTTAAATTTGATATATTCAGAAGAACTAAAACCATGTCGGACTCTATTTTTTAATCCTCGTTTTGATCTTTGCAAGAAATTGTGTGCCATAGACTGCATGAGAGAATATGACTTGAGAATGAAAGACCTTCGTCCTTTAGATGCCAAACAACTCCTTATCTCTTTTGTTAAACCCTTTAAACCAGTTGCTTCCTCCTCCATCGCTAGATGGGTCAAATCAATAATGAATCTAGCTGGAATTGATCTTTCTAAATTCCAAGCTCATTCTCTCAGAGGTGCTATGGCAAGCAAATCCTTTTGGTCTGGAGGTAAGTTGGATGATATTCTTAAAGCGGCCGATTGGTCTAATGCTTCAACCTTTGCTCACCATTACTGTAAACCTATTGAACATATGTCTGATGTTGTACTTCATGGCTACCAAGATGCATAATGTAGCCTCCGGTCTTGTAATGAAATTGCGATTCTCCTATTAACATGACCAGAGAATCTGGATTTCATTAAAGACACAGAGGCTATCATTATCCCACTCTTTTTCCACTCCCTTGGTTGGTTTAATTATTGAACTATGTATTTTTATAATTTGTATTTTGCATTATATATCAACTCATGACTTTATTATCCGATTATCTTTTCTATTATCATATTACCATTCTCCTCTTTCTTTCAGATAATTCTGCATAATCACCTACTTTCAGCTTACTTCTCTTTGGACTTCTCACTACCTTCAGCTTCAAGATCAACTTGGACCTCACCTCTGAACTTTATCTACTTCATTGCATTTAAAAGAGGCAGTCTGTTTGTGCCTCATGCCATTTGTACCCTGCTCACTACATTCTAGAACTGTTTCTTTCTTTATGATGTAGTGCGGCTGCTTGTGACTGCATTAAAGGATTAATGCATAATGATAGCCTCCGTGTCTTTAATGAAATACAGATTCTCTGGTCATGTTAATAGGAGAATCGCAATTTAAAGGCATCTTTAGTTATTGCTTGGACATTCACACCTCACCAGCTCATGAGAGACCACATGGTCGGGACCCACAGTTTGGGAAACACTGATATAGATGATCCTCTTCTTTAATAGTGGAGACAACGTACAATGCAGTGCACTGGTGTGCTGCCAAGAGGAAGGCCTAATGGTTGTCTTGATTTCAATCATCTAAATCTATCATATTTTGACTTGTTAAATTTGTGTCTATGTAGCTGCCAGCAGAGAGACCCTTGTCAGTAAAATCTCTTACATAAGGATCGTTGCTGTCTTTAGTGGCCTTCCTGAGCCTCCCAAAGGAACACTCTGCCTCAGACGCACGCTCTCCAGACTTATCCAAACGAACCACCCACTTGAGTGGCACAAGCTTGTCAGGCACCACCCACTAGAGCCTATCCTGACACACACACCTTCTTACCAGAGTTCTCTTCCTGTCATTTCGTAAGCTGTTAAAAACCTGGCTGTTCTAGCTCTTCCATGCTGTGCTCTTCGTTTGTTCTTGTCTGCAGCGCTGGGAGGCCTCCGGGTAGCCAACGCGCTTTAAAAATTCCATTTCATTCATTCATGTGCCCAGGCTAACAGATGCAGGAACTCTGTACATCTCAACACCTCTCGGACCGAAAGAGGAATCTCCTATCTAGGCAAACAGCCTTTGCGGTCACTTCTGAAGCATCCTTAGAAGAACTTATTCTCTAAACATCCAACTCCATCTAGCCCTTTTTCCTTCTTCAACCTAAGGATAAGTGCTCTGTTACAGGATCTTCGTGGCAGGTATGTGCTGAAAGACTTGCCATGTTGAACTTCTGTTACCAAACTTCAATAGCAAATTTATTCTGAGACTGGTAAAAGCCATTTCAGTGGCCAAGACTTGCCTATCATAGGCAACAAGAACATACCAGATTTCATGTTGCCCTCTATTGTCTTTTCTTTTGAAAATGAGTGTCTTGAATTGCATCAAAATGACATCAGTTATTGGCATAATGATCAGACTGTTGTCACAAGGAGTGTAGGTCAGTATAAATCATGGGTAAGATTATTAAAGGAGACAAGAATGCATGGGTGGGGTGTTACAGAAAAATGCATGAGTGATGCCTCTTTGGGGGATACAGCTGGACCACTAGAGTTGACCAGCGTCTTGTTTATTGTAAATCTGCTTTAAATTATCAAGCAGGCCATAAAACAATGTTTTCTTAAAGAGCTTCTCCTACTTCAATCCAATGAAACATGTGTGACCTTTATAAAGCGGGAAAGTATCAACAGGCAGTGTACAAGAGCGAGGTTTACAAAGAGGATGCAAAAGGGACAGTGTCATGCACACTGGGGATTGGATGCGTAAGAGGGTTAACAGGGACCAATGAGAGGCTTGAGAGAATGTAATGCCAGTGAAGTGAGAGTTTCTATGTAATGCTGTGGACTGGAATAGGGTTGCAGAACAGGTATAGCAGAACAGGAAACATGATTAGGATAGTGAGCAATGACAGGGACTGCTGCACTGGAACATTACCATCTAAAGATAAACACTGCGCAGGCGCCTCAGCCTACAATCAGCACTGCTTGCACCCCGATGGCCCCCTTGCCTAGCCTGGACTGTAGATGCTCTCTGATTCAACCTGGCAGTTACTGAGGAGGTACTCATAATCAGGGCAACTGGAATTATGGGGCAGGGGTACACCAAATTATGCAGCAGTGTTGACTAAATTATCCAGCAAGAAAAAGGCAAAATGTGCAGCATAATGCAGCACAGTTTTTGATAGTATTACTTCACTATTTTGTGCTTTTTACACATGGTAATTATGTCTGTGCAAATATTTCACTTCATTAACAACACCTTAACAACCAAATACATACATAGGCAACTGAAAGGTGACCAGTTAACCTTTGAGAAGGGTCCTCCAACGTGCGTGAACTCGTATCACCACTTATCACCATGTGTTTTGTAACTTTGGATCATTTGAGCTAGAAACGATTTTTTAAAATAAAATCTGCAGATTATGCAGCAGATGATGGATTATGAGGCAAGTCTTTAATTATGCGGGGAAAAGCTGGAGGTGCAGAATCGCATAACTCCAGTGGTAAAGCTTACAGTGGCATGGGTGAGTGTAGCAGAGCACTGAACTCATGAGTACAATTGCTGTGGCAGTGTCATTGCCTGCTGTAACTTGTGAGGAAGTGTCACTTTAAGTGTCACACATTTGGAAGGTGTATGTCACTCATAAGTACACTGAAACAATGGACATGTCACACATAAGCAACCTGAAAACTTTACAGGTATGACGTAAAAATAGAGGTCATACTGGTATAAACGACCCCGGGGGTAACCCTAGCTGCTCCATAGCAAAGTCTGCAAATTATAACACGTTTTTTTCCTCATTTGGATGACTGGATAACATAAAACCATTTTCTATCTCTTAGCACTTCATGAACCTATTTCAAGGTCGAAACGTTAATTCAGAACAAAGCTCCTTAACAAAGTGCCTCCTTTAATTATCCTTAACATTCGTGTGCCCAAATTAAGTTAAAATGCCGAACCTTAAACTCCAGGTTATTCGCAGTTATGTCAAAAGGTGCATATTGGAATGATTTATCCCTGCCTGCTCGGGTCTTAGGAGCTCCCTGATGCATCTGTTCCTGTCCCCATGTGCAGTGAGGGGGACACACACTGGGGCCCGTGGGAGAACGAGGCAGGGGCCCGAGGGAGGCGGTGCTGCTGGATATGAAAGGGGACCACAGACTGCCACAAAGCAGAAATGATCGCTTACATTAATTTCCATTCTGTGTTTCCCAAATGTTGCCATACACGCCCTGGTGACGTTTTAAATAACGAATTTCGACCTCGGACTTTAGAAGAAGATCCTCTATTGTTGCAGTCACTTTCGTTTCTTTCTGCACCGGAAGTGCATCGAGCCGCTTTTCCGGGCTGGTGACGTCACTAGCGTGTCTTTGGCAGCTGCTCCCTATACTGGTGAAGCTAGTCCGCTCCCGTGAACCGCCTGCTCCAATGGGTGGCAAGGTAGAGGAACCCGGGCAAGGAACGCGTTTCTGGTTTCCGTTTTACTTCCGGCAGTAGTCTTTGTGCAACAAATGAAAACAAAAGTAATCAAGGACTGTTGGGGCCGCAGGGCGGGGCTCGGACCTGACTTGAAGGCAACTGAGGAGTCCCGAATTTGAGGACAGGTGAGGAGCGGAGGCCCGGTTGAAAAGCATTGGGAAGGAGGGGTGTGCCTGGAGTATTCATTCACTCTTGGGATGGTGGGGTGTGCCTGGAGTATTCATTCACTCTTGGGATGGAGGGCTGTGCCTGGAGTATTCATTCACTCTTGGGATGGAGGGTGTGCCTGGAGTATTCAATCACTCTTGGAATGGAGGGGTTTGCCTGAAGTATTCAATCACTCTTGGAATGGAGGGCAGTGCCTGGAGTATTCATTCACTCTTGGGATGGAGGGGTGTGCCTGGAGTATTCATTCACTCTTGGGATGGAGGGGTGTGCCTGGAGTATTCAATCACTCTTGGAATGGAGGGCTGTGCCTGGAGTATTCATTCACTCTTGGGATGGAGGGGTGTGCCGGGAGTATTCAATCACTCTTGGGAAGGAGGGGTGTGCCTGGAGTATTCATTCACTCTTGGAATGAAGGGGTGTGCCTGGAGTATTCAATCACTCTTGGAATGGAGGAGTGTGGGGTGTGCCGGGAGTATTCAATCACTCTTGGGATGGCCGGGGTGTGCCGGGAGTATTCATTCACTCTTGGGATGGAGGGGTGTGCCGGGAGTATTCACTCTTGGAATGGAGGGGTGTGCCTGGAGTATTCATTCACTCTTGGGATGGAGGGGTGTGCCTGGAGTATTCATTCACTCTTGGGATGGAGGGGTGTGCATGGAGTATTCAATCACTCTTGGGATGGAGGGGTGTGCCTAGAGTATTCAATCACTCTTGGAATGGAGGGGTGTGCATGGAGTATTCATTCACTCTTGGAATGGAGGGGGACCTGATCCGAAGGTAACTGAGGAGTCCTGAATTGGAGGACAATTGAGGAGCGGAGGCCCGGTTGAAAAGCATTGGGAGTATTCATTCACTCTTGGGAAGAAGGGGTGTGCCTGAAGTATTCAATCACTCTTGGGATGGAGGGGTGCGCCTGGAGTATTCAATCACTCTTGGGATGGAGGGGTGCGCCTGGAGTATTCGATCACTCTCGGATGGAGGGGTGTGCCGGGAGTATTTATTCACTCTTGTGATGGAGGGGTGTGCCTGTAGTATTCAATCACTCTTGGAATGCCTGGAGTATTCAATCACTCTTGGGATGGAGAGGTGTGGGGTGTGCCTGGAGTATTCAATCACTCTTGGAATGAAGGGGTGTGCCTGGAGTATTCATTCACTCTTGGGATGGAGGGGTGTGCCTGGAGTATTCACTCACTCTCGGGATGGAGGGATATGCCTGGAGTGTTCCATTCACTCTTCGGAGAGTCCAGCCGGCAGCGATCACTGGGAAGAGTGGACAGAGCGCCTTTGAGTACACAGAGGCCCTGTCTTTCCTGTTCCCGAGAGAATGCATGTATTAGTAAGGATACTGAAGGGACGCTACAGCAGGTATCACCGAGGCACTAATCCTGATCATTTGTGCCTTTACTCCCCCCCCCCACGACACGGGATTGGGGGGCAGTACTCACAATGGTGTATAGCCCCAGTCCCCAAGTTATACATTTTGTCTTTGTATATCGGCCCTCCCTTACACTCAACATGGACCATTCTCCTTTTAACCCGCTGGGGGTTAGATATGTGGTGTTTGTGCCTCACTTCACTAGCCACCGATTCCTGACTCTCCCATCATATGCTGACAGCTGAAGCGCATGTAAGAGATCGGGTAACTTTACCTGGCCCAGTCAGGGTGGCTCGTGTTTTTGAATTCAGCAAGTGATGTGTTTGCAGTAAGCCAACTTTCTCCATTTATAATCTTATTTATCAGGTTGGTCGAGCTCCAAGTTATTTTAAAGACCAATTGGTTATTTTTTAAATTATATTAAGCTAGGACCCCCATTGTCAAGTATGTTTAATCCTTCTTAAAATTAGGTGCAGTCTTTTTTTGTTTATTTTTTAGCTCTGGTATAGTCTGCCTTATGAGTTCCATATGCAGCAGAAAAGGCTGATCTGTTTTCCCATACAATACCAGAGGAAGTCTTCGCTAGTCATCTCATGCTCAGCGCAATTCTAGGTTGATCCCTTTGGTTCTATTTTACAAGCAAAGCCTGGTATCCAAATCTGAAGACGAGGCCGAATTCTGGAGATAAGCCAGTTTATGAAATCACTCATACATATTTGTTTCTTTATCCAATGACATTCGCTATTTGTGATTCTAATGATAACTTGTTTTTTATAGCGCTTCCGAATGTTTGCAATTTAGTAAGCTCTGTAAAATAACGTGTTAATATTTCGCAAGGTATAGGTATTCAGGTTACCGACTTCGGAGTGATTGAAGCCTGAGATACTCTTGCTAGAGTCATACCTGTGATATGCGCAGCACATCAATTCCGTGGAATTTTATAAAATATCTACTTTTTATAGGGGGGCGGATGCTTCAGAAGCCTACTTGTCATATAAAATGATCCATGTATTTCTTTTGGTGACATGCAGTGATATGCCTAGTCATGGCATTATTCTTATTATAGCAGAACTTTGGTGATAGTCTCTCAGATTATGTTATGGTTTATATTAGGTCTGTTTTTGATTTCTAGTTCAGTTGTGATTTTGCCTCCTTTTCACAAATAAAATACAACCATAGGGGTGGGAAGTGGGCAGAAAGGGGTAGTTCCAGGTTTGACATGCCTTATGATAAACCAACTTGTTTTTGGGTATTAGCCAGCTCCTCTCCTGTCTCTTCCTACAGTGGAAAATATAGTAAACGTACCCCTGCCAAGTGCATGAGTAAAACGTTTTCGAAGGTGGGGAAAAAAGGAGAGTGAATTTGCAATCACTCAGCAGTTTTTTACCTGGTCAAATATACGCTCAGGACCAGCCTTTCCACAGCTTCGGGTGAAGGTAGTGTGCCCAATCCCCCTCAGGCGCCCTCTGGAGTAATATTGTGTTTGTGGAAAAGATTGAGTGGATATGCTGGAAAGATCTGCACATCATTATTTGTACACCTATAATATAGGTTTATGTCAATAAATTTTATAACAACAATATTGGGTGCTAATACAGAGCCAAATACTTATCCACTTAAAGTATTATAATGTTCTTAGTAACTACAAGTAGTCCAAAGAATCAAATCCACTTAATAGGCAATGTAGCACACCAAAAAGTCACACATTTATATAGCAATATCACAGCGTTTCCACTTGAGAGACCATGTCCATCAAACCATATGGATTACGAAAGACTACAGATCATTGTCCAATTCTTCGTTGAGATGTTATGTTCAATATTTTATTCCCAATTCAAACAGCAGCTGACGCGCGTTTCGCCCGCAGGGCTTTTTCAAGGCTGCAAATATTATATACAATAGTCAACAATCTTTTCTTAATCATATATTTACACATATCATAGAAACGATTGCAGTCTCATTTGCCATGTATATAAAAAAGTGAGATTATTCAGAGACACCTGTGATTACAAAAAGGACCTCTATCAAAAAATCAACCACCAACTGATAAAATCCATTTAAAAAGGGTAAGTTGCACCGAAAAATTGTGACGTGAATAGATTGGATAGTTATCCAAGAGAAAAGTATCATTAGAGATTAGTGGAACTGAATTCTAAAAACATGTTCTATAATAATTGTTCTCGCCCTTTAGTTATGGACGTGTGGCCATTTATAGATATCTTCCTTCACAATCGGGCATATCAGTAAATAAAGTGCATATTGTAGTCTTCTCTTATACTTTTTCGCTATCAGACTAGGATCGATAGTGTGGGCCACAAATTATAAGGTCTTGTGGGTGATCACCACATATCATTTGTTTGCATGCTAACACATATTTCATAGTGATTAAGTGGGTGTCTGATTAGCAATCATACATACACAATGAATGTGAAATAAGGACTCCTTTTTTTCATTCAAACAGAGAGGACGTAATATGGTCCTAGTGTGAACAATCCCTATATACAAAGAAGATATAAGAATTTACAATTGCGTATCAATGGTGACTCGATTTATGAACATGTGATGGAAAATTTAATCGGGTGAGAATTGGCTCATATTTAGGAGGCAATATTAACAAATATAGTTGCTCAGGGACTGTACTTCTATTTGGTCTCTTACAGAGGAATTCTTACACTAATTTTACTCAACATGTACTATTATGGATATACTTGCAGAATTCATGAAGCAAATCTTGATATCGTTAGGAGAGATTCACTGCTCACGTAAAAACAATAACTTCTCGAGGTGAGATCTATGTTTCTCACTACTAAGAACAATTATTATAGAACATGTTTTTAGAATTCAGTTCCACTAATCTCTAATGATACTTTTCTCTTGGACAACTATCCAATCTATTCACGTCACAATTTTTCGGTGCAACTTACCCTTTTTAAATGGATTTTATCAGTTGGTGGTTGATTTTTTGATAGAGGTCCTTTTTGAAATCACGGGTGTCTCTGAATAATCTCACTTTTTTATATACATGGCAAATGAGACTGCAATCGTTTCTATGATGTATGTAAATATATGATTAAGAAAAGATTGTTGACTTTTGTATATAATATTTGCAGCCTTGAAAAATCCCTGCGGGCGAAACGCGCGTCGGCTGCTGTTTGAATTGGGAATAAAATATTGAACATAACATCTCAACGAAGAATTGGACAATGATCTGTAGTCTTTCGTAATCCATATGGTTTGATGGACATGGTCTCTCAAGTGGAAACACTGTGATATTGCTATATAAATGTGTGACTTTTTGGTGTGCTACATTGCCTATTAAGTGCCCTCTGGAGTAATGACACTCTCCATCATTTACCAGACTATTAGCCGTGTCAGGAGAGTGCCCGCACGCAGGGTCCCTGTCGCAGGATGCAAAACTCAATCCGTAGAGTGGCCAAAACATGTTCTGATATCGCGGTCAGAATTGTAGAAGCTGAGGAAAGGATTTCCACTCTGGAGGACGAGTTGGCAACCCAGAAGGGACTCACCGATCTGATTAAAGTACAAAGGGACGACATGCTCTGTAAACTGACCAATCTCGAAAACAGGGTTAGGAGGAACAATTTGAGGATCCTGGGAATCCCGGAAGGCAGTGAAGGGTCGGACATCAGGCAGTTCATTGTGGAACTTTTCTCCGAAGCTTTTCCAGACATAACGCAGTGGGACTGGCAACGGGAAGTCAAACGTGCACATCGCTTTCCTTTTAAGCAAAAACAGAAGTCTGGCCTGGCTGGTGACAAGCCTCGTGCAATATTAATTTGTCTAAGTAATTTTTGGGCTAGGGAGAAGGTTTATGACCTAGCTAGGCCAGACAGGAAGAGGGTAGGGAAAGACTGCAAGTTTTTTGTTAGACCAGACTTCTGTCCGGCAACTGTTGAGTGGAGGTGGTAGCTCCGCCAGGTAATAGCGCCGTTTCAAGCAAAGGGCACTCAAGCTTTCTTGCTCTATCCCTCAAAGCTGAAAATAATCCATCGGCCAGACTAGATTTTTTCTATCTGAAATTCAGGTGAAGGAGTTTTTGAATTCTATATAGCTAAAACCACTGTGTTATTGGCTTACCATTCCAGGGGCTTCGAGCTATAAAGACGGGGGGTGAGCCGATTGTTAGTGGTATTTTTGTTTGATTACTGTCTTTCTTCAATCACAATGGGCTCAAGCCCCCGTATGTGTGTAATAATGGGAGGAAGGATCCAGGGGGGAGCGGGGGAAACCAGCTCATTCCATCACAAGGACCTAGGTCCTGTTGCCTTACCAGGGGGGTGAAGGGGTTGGGGGGGCAAGGGGTGGGGGGACTTAGGGGTTAAGGAAGAGGGTAGAGGTTGGGTGAAGGGGGGCTTTGCGGGGTCATTAAGGTTCTGGACTCAAGCTATAGTCGTGGCATTGGTATTAGCAGCTTTTGCGCTGTTAGAATTTGTGATTAAAAAGGACAATGGTCCTGAGTGGAGACTAGATTTCATTTTTTGTTTAAATGGGGCAGAGTAGATTGCGTCTTAGCTCATGGAATATATGTGGGCTAAATGATGGGAAAAAACGGGCCTTGTTTTCTATAATTGCTCAAACTATGCAAGTGGACGTTTTGTGTTTACAAGAGACACATATACCATGGGGGAAGCGGGAGTGTCTGAAAGTCCCTGGCTTTGATTTAATAGCCTGCTCCTGACAGACATCTATGATTAGAGGTGTGGCCATCTTGTTAAAGCGAGGGGTGGGGTTTTGTAAAAAAGTGAGAGAGGATAGTGCAGGCAGATGGGCTGTAGCTGAAATTGTGGTCGATAGTCGATCTCTATCCATCTGCACAATATATGGATCAAACGTAGATGATCCAGATGTGATAAAATGGTTAAATTTAGAATTAGCAACATGGCCGCGCCCAATGTTTGTGTGTGGGGATTTGAATATTAATTTGGCAGGCAATTTTAATCTCTCAAATGCCCAAAAATACTCTGGCATTAAACCCAGGGTCTTTAAGGCCCTCCAGACCCTAGTTCTGGAGCATGGATTGGTAGATTTATGGTATAGACATAATAAAGACAAAGATGGGTACACATATTATTCTGCCCCACATAAGAAAATAGTCTGGCTCGACTATTTCCTTATGTCAGATCAGTTGGCAGAGGTGGCTTCCGTTGTAGTATCCCCAAGAATCCTATCTGACCATAATCCATTGATCGTCAAGTGTCCTTTGGCGCGGGTGGTGAGAGCTCCCAGACCATGGGCATTAGAAAGAAAACTATTGTTGGATCAATCCTATCGGGATCATATGAGAAAGTGGATAATTGAATTCTTAAATATTAATAGAAGAACTGCCTCTGATTGCATAGTTTGGGATACATTTAAGGCTGCACTGCGCGGTGAGACTAAAAACTTTGCCGCCTATCGATGGAAGACTGTTCGGGAGCAGATCATGGGCCGTATGGAGGAGTTGCGGGTGGCAGAGATGGAACTAATATGCAATATCACGGATGGCCTTAACACAGATCAGAATCAGCAGATGGTGGCCATAATTAAGTCTAAATTATTGGAATTTTTTGGCCAAGATCTGGCCGCAAATTATCTGCATAATTGTACAATGATGTACGAATTTGGGGAGAACTCGGGTAGAATTCTTGCCAAAAGGCTTCAACAGAAAAGTTTGGCAAACCGAATTATTAGAATTCAGAATCAGCAGGGTCATATTCTGGATACGCAGGATTGGGTTATGGATGTGTTTAAGAAGTTTTACACTTTACTTTATAAGGAAGACAGCGCCAGACTTCAGAGTGAGTCTTTGACGGAGGGTTTTCTTCAGGATATTGATACTCTAAAAGTCACAATAGGGCAGAACGAGGCTCTGTCTGCCCCAATTACGTGGGAGGAGGTTGAGCTGGCAATAAAATCTTTGGCTAATGGAAAGGCTGCTGGCCTGATGCCATTCCTCTAGAATTTTACAGGGCGTTTTGCTCAGAGATCCGCCAGGATATGCTATCAGTCTTTAGGGCAGCACGGGGGGGATCATACCGGATTCCTGGCGGCAAACCACGATGGTACTCTTTAAGAAAAAAGACAAGCCCGAGCTAAACCCCTCATCCTATCTGCCTATTTCACTGATAAACACAGATAGCAAAATATATTCAAAATGTTTATCTTCTAGACTTGCGGAGATCATCACCCCATTAGTCTCTCTACGCCAGCATGGGTTTATCCCAGGCTGGGATACGGCCAACCATGTTCGCCGGGTCATTGCCTTATTGGACTGGGTTCAGGCTACATGCTCTCCCCTTGCAGTGATCCTGTTGGACGCCGAGAAGGCGTTCGACAGGGTCTCCTGGGGGTTCCTATGGGCAGTGCTCCGCTGGAAGGGCTTTAACATCGAATTTATTCAGGCTGTCCAGGCACTGTATATCTCTCCAGCTGCAACACTTTGTATCTCTGGTCAGGAGACAGGGCTGTTTAACATCAGCAGGGGCACCAGGCAAGGGTGTCCCTGCTCGCCCTTGCTCTTCGCTCTGTACATTGAACCATTTCTTAGCAAAATTGAAGGGAATTTAGATATCCTGCCTATTAGGGTCAATGGTACAGAGTATAAGACGCTGGCCTATGCGGGCGATATTGTGGTCTTAACCAGAGATGTTGGCCCCGCCTTTACAGCCCTAAAGATTCTTGCTGAACAATTTGGCTTGCTATCAGGGTATAAGTTGAATGTTTCAAAAACACAGGTTATTCAATCAACCGTTATGGGTCCCTCGGATGTTCCTGCGGTTACGGAAGCAACATATCTAGGGGTCAAAATTACTGCCTCTGTAGTCAATATTCCCGATTTGAATATTCTTCCAGTGGTTGAATCAGTTAATGCTAAGCTGGAAATATTAGATCATTTGCATCTTTCATTATATGGCCGCTGTAATGTACTTAAAATGCTAGTCCTGCCAAAGTTCTTGTATTTGTTTAGAACTATCCCACTAGAGTTTTCACAAGTGAGCCTGGTTCGGGCTGAAAGGATTTGCCATAGGTTTCTCTGGGGATACCGTTGTTCACGCAGGGCAGCTAAGTGGATGTGTCTTCCTAGGGGTCGGAGGGGGGTTGGGCGGTCCCAAATCTCTTACTTTATTATTGGTCAGCTATGTTGCAACACTCTGGGGTACTGTTGGTGGGAGATAGGACAGAGGTTCCGCTCTCCAATAGACCAACTATTTATGAGATAGGCTTGGGAGAGGCGGCTAAGGGTATCTTAATGCGAATCCTCGAGCCGAGCTACTTTAAAAAAACAAGGTTTAAAGTCCTTGGGGCTCTGTTTTTGGTCTGGCGGAAGATCCGCAATAAACGGTCAATCTCGAATATCAATATCTACACGCCTTTTACAGCTGTTGGTGTTTTACCTCCTATTTTTCAGGATCAGGTCATTTTTAGATGGCAGCTACTGGGTCTGAAGGACATAGGTGATCTAAGCTCTGGCGGGCAAATGGCCTCTTTTTCCTCTTTAAAGGAAAAGTTTCATTTAAATATTCATGATTTTTTCAAATATCTCCAGATCGGAAGTTTTATTGATAAACATCAACATGATACCCCCACAATGTTTGATAAGTTTACTGTAATTGAATTAGTTCAAAGGAGGGTTAGAATAGGTACAATTTATCAACATTTGTTATCCGGTCTTCCGGATGATCTTGATCTACAGAATCTTAAGTGGGAGGCGAAATTTGGTAAGACTGGGGTGGATATAAGGCCTGCACTGGAGTTGGCAAGCTATGTCTTAGTTTCTGGCAGCTTGCGGACTCAAAGTTACATGGCAATGTTTGACTTATACTACACACCGGCTAAAATTGCTAAGTGGGGGGGCCGGCATGGCGACTCCTGTGCTAGGTGTGGGCTTCAAGTAGCTGATGCTATACACATGTTCTTTTCGTGTTCAAATCTGGGGGAATTTTTTCGTGAAGTGGAGTGTTTTATAAATTCGACGCTTGGTATTCCGGTTATTATCTCCCCAGAGATAGTGATAATGGGATGTGATGGCACTGTCATGATCGAAAGAACTAGATATGTCACTGCCTTTTTCTTTGTAGCGATGGCTTTGATTCTGCTGTGTATCACGTCCCAATTGTTAAGCTGCGAAGCCCCCACCTTTTTTAACTGGAGAGCTAGGATGTTAGCTTTGTACAATTTAGAGTCCTCAGTGTTCCTGCTAAGGGGGAGAAGGAGGCGTGAGTTGGCCTCTAAGATCTGGGCCCCGCTAGTGGAATGGCTAAAGTAGTGATTTCTTACCATAGAAATGGGCCAAATGTAAATCCTATGTATAATGCTTTTTTTCAGCTGTCTTGCTTTGCTGTTTGTATATGCTTTTCAGTTTTTATTCTCCGCTGTGTTTTTCATGTATTTTGCTTTATCTTTCCATTTACTGGTTTTTGTATATCTTTGTAAATTATGCTTGCCACAACTTGTTTTGATCTTTAAATTAAGAAAAGAAAAAATAAAGTTAAAAAAAAAAACAGAACCAGCCTTTGCTCAGAGCCCTGTGCAGGACCAAGTTTAAGGACCCTTAATCGCCCACTTTTCATCCTAGTTGTAGGAGAGGATGTGGTGTTAATACCACAGCTGCTGACTTTGGAACTGGGGAACCAGGTTCTAGTCCTGACGTCTGCTCAACATCCCGTCATTCTGGGCAAAGCACATAATCTATCCACTATGTATGTAGTGTGGGGCCACACTCCTCCTTACATGTACGCGTGGGAGACAGTCTACCAATCCATTTGTGTAAAAGCCTTACATTACCATATAACTGTTGGTACATGCATGTGGTTGCATGTGCTGAGAAGTTGGTGTCTTCTTGAAGTATACGCGTATTGCATCTCAAGGTGGTGCTTCACCACCATTTTTCTTTTCTGAATGATTAGTTCAAACCCTCTAGGGCCCAGTTATGCTTGCCATGTAATGTTCCGACAAAACCACTGTTTGCAACAGTGTTGGAATTATAAGTTTGTAAAAAATAATTCATGCAGTAAATTTGGCTAGTTCAAACCAAGCACTTGAATCCTCTTATTATGTCCCATTTTCCAGTCCAAACCATAATCACTGTTATTTATTGCTTCTGATAAATCACAAACCCCATGGTATTGTTATTTATTGCATGCAATAAATAACAATATAATTATGACAAACTTGTAACTGGGGCCATTGCCTTGAAGCAAGGATTTATTGTTTCCTTATAGGCTCACTCCGGCTCAATTGTCCTGTAGAAAGAAGAAAGATCCGGCTAAACTGATTCAGCTGTATGTTCAACTTTGTTCCCTGATCCACCTAGAGATAACTTACCACCTTACCTTATCTTCATTTTGTGGGTTGTGTGTTTAAAATGTTTTTGGCAGCTTTTCAGCTCAACTGCATTAGCACAAACTCACTACATATCCTCCATTTATCATAGGACTTTTGAGAAACTAGGACAGTGGGCAAATATATCATAAAACATTTAGTACATGTATAACATTCAGTTTTGTGTCCCGTTTAGCATCTTTTTCACATTCTATGGAACCTTTGAGGATGCCATTGTTTGACGGACTCCCTTGTTCTTTTATAGTGCCTTATCAAGTATGTGCCTTAAAACTGGGGTTATATATCTGTCTCAGAAGATACTAGAATGCTCTGTTTTGTGGTGTTCAGTATTTTAACTGATCCACTTTACCTGCCTGTAAAATATATAACCATTGTTTTAAGAGGTTCAGCTCTGACAGGGGATTGAGTGTAGTTACTATGACAAACCGTAAAGGAGTATTGAACCTACTACAGCGTGCTGGTGTAAACATTGATTGCATAGACCTATTATTCTTTGAGAGTTCAGTTAAAACTGGTGTTGACTTTGATATTCAGTTGGAGAAAACTAGTATCCAAATTCTTGTGGTAAATGACCACTACCTACCCAAATTCCAGAGAAAAGGTCTCTCAGTAATTGGCCCTTTTCCTGATTTCCTTGTTCCCTTTTTAGGTCTCGCCTGGCGTAAGACTGCGCAGACATGCGCAGTCTCGCTGGCGAGATTTAATGACTTTAGGAGATTTCTCTAGTGGGCTTAAGGCCCCGCCCCTCTTTTCCATTGGCTGGCGTCACCGTGTATGCTAAACGGTAGCCAGCCATTGGAAAAGAGCATCTAGTGACGTACACTTTTCTCTTTTAGAGCCGTCCCAGTTGGACTGGCTGCCCTGACTTACTGCTGGCGTAAAAGTTTTTTTAAATCTTTATGGGGCCAAACACATGGCCCCATAAAGATAAGAAACCAGTCATGCGAGACAGTCCAACTGAGACGCTCTAAAAGAGAGTTGTTGTTGGCGTTGCATCGCGCGCCTGCAATGTCGGGGACCCGGGCTCACTCCTCCCGGTCCGGCGACTGCTCCGCTGGCTTGCTCTGACACACAAGGGCATGTGCTCTGGTGGGTGGTGCCAGTTCTGCCTGTACAGGGAGTTCCCTGTGCTTACTAAGAGACATAATGCATGACAAGCAGTTACGAGCATACCACGCCAACTCCTAAATAGGTGTCCTTTTCAGACTTAACAGCCACCACTGTGGCATGCTAAAGGGCCCTGAGCGTTACCTCCTCCTGGAAGGACGGCGGGGATCTGCAGATCGGCAGGAAAG
Source organism: Triturus cristatus (assembly GCF_964204655.1). Lineage (NCBI taxonomy): Eukaryota > Metazoa > Chordata > Amphibia > Caudata > Salamandridae > Triturus > Triturus cristatus. Next base: position 39,050,948 of record NC_140587.1, read on the forward strand.
AAGCTCCGTACACCTCTCTTCACCTCACATTCAAACCCCGGCAAAATGGCTTCCCGATTGTACTTGGCACAATTATTATTATGTGGAAATTCAGAGGCATTAGTCATCTAAAAAGGGCTATTACTCAGGATGATTTAAATTGTGAAAATGTCAGCCGTGCTCCCTGCCAGAGGTGCCGTGATTTACACCCACAGATACCATTCCACTGCTAAGAGAGGCCACAAAACGGCAATGGCTTCTGTTAAGCACTGATCAGGATTCAGGGTGTGGTGTCCGCAGTCCGCCATCTTTGAATATCTGCGACCGGTCGATGGTGCGTGGACTGACGTACTGCGTGAACCTTCACGTGCAGCCCAAACCGCCACGTCCTTCAACAAGGGCATTAGACAGCTTGGAACGGGTTTAACCGTACAGGGGCTTCTTTTTTATTTCATTGTACTAGTTTGGCTTCCGGAGATAAAGCACATGAATGCGTCAATACATATTTGTGCATATTTATTCCGGATCTGTTATATGTTATGTATGAGGACTCGTGGAGTGCGGCTGGTGCAGTCCATGCGGTAACATACAAATCCAGAAAGAGAGACCTAACGTCATTCAGTGTAATACTCAAAGGAGTAAACACAACCCATGCTGGGGTACTAGATGCATACCTGCCAGCTTGAAGAACAATCTCACAGTGTGATGAGGAGGTGGGGTCTTGAAGGCATCCTGCCAAGAAGTACCTACTAGGAACTTTTGAACCCTGCCCCCAAGCCCCCTCATCCCCCCACATCCCCCAAAAACAACAAAAACAAGCATTAATGCAATAGGTCTCGCCTTTCATTAAGTTAAAGCCATTTGGTTTGCCATACAATACCATTAGTAAAGCAAATGGCTTTAGCTTAATAAAAGGCGAGGCCTATTGCATTTTCAATGCTTGTTAGGTGTTTTCTGCCCCTTGAGAGATCTTTTGTGAATTTAAACATTGAGGGGGCTTATAACCCGCCCATTACTTACCGTTTGTTGACTTGGTTGACACTCTCATTTCCTCACTTCTCATTGGTCAGCACATGCCAGTTTCACATCTGTCTTCATGTGTTTCTCTTCCATGACGCATGGAACAAGTACTGATTAATGTCTTTATTAGTGTCCATCCACTGCTCGTGCTGTGATTGAGACACTTTGACACTGTAGGCAAGGACCTATTAGGGCGATATTGAAACACTGTTATTTTACATATTTAATCTTTTCTTAACTGTTGCTGTTCTGACGTCCAGGGTGACACTGTAGCCACTGACTTATTTAATGTTTAAGATAATTTTCTCTTCAACGTGAAATTTTACTTTTTAGGTCGAACATTCGAGACCTCTTGTATATACTTTAGTATATACTTATATGTGTATGTACTTTGTGGGCTCTGGAGATCAGCCCTAGGACTTGTCTGCTTCCGCTTAGGGACTTTTTTTCTGTTCAACTGCCTCTATTTAAATATCTTGATAGAAAACGACCAGTAGAGGTCAGTAAAATACCAGAATTGCTTTCTACTTGTTCAACTGCCTCTATTTAAGTGTCTTTATAGAAAACAACCAGTAGAGGTCAGTAAAATACCAGAATTGCTTTCTGCTGAGGGGCTTTCTTTGTTTAAATTGTTTTCTGCCAACATTGAACTTTCTTGATATAAAACGACCAGCAGAGGTCAGTAAAATACCAGAATCACTTTAGCATTCTCTAGATTCCAGTCCATAGAAATTGTCTTCCACGAGCACCCGTAGACAATAATATTTTTTTCAAATCTTGTATTTTCAGTGATATGACCACCGAAGGCCCTGAATTTATATTAAAAACACAGCTTTGGACTATACCATTTCCCACTGAAAGGCAATATTTCTCTCCATGTGTTCCCATACCTGGCGTGTCACTTAGTTTGGTTCTTACTTTCCATCCATGTTAAAGAACAGTAGATATTTCAGCACCCAGGCTAATGTGCTGCATAGCTAAATACATATAAGGTCCCAAAGGCGAGACTGATTGCATTGCATATGCTTGTTTGTTGTTGTTCTTTTTTTCTTTCTGAAGCTCATGTTCTCTGTCTTAATTGGAACACACCAACATTAACGCAAGGCCCTGCACAGAGAGCCCAGCTCTGCAATGAACACATTTTAAAGCACTTATAAGAGGTAAAATCAATTTTCTCATTAATTAAATTTAGTGTGTGTATGTGTTTGAGCATAAGTGAACCATGCGAATATTTGCACGTGTGTGCCTCTCAAAATAGGTGCGTGACCTGGCCTTCTTTCAAGCACAAAATCCTTTCCCTGACATTTATAAGGAGCTATTCGGAACTGGAGCAAATAAAATGAGAACAGGATTGGAATTTTATCTGTGGTTACATAGCTCATCGTGCAAATAGCGTTACTGATGTCACCTAAATCACAACATACCTCAGCTCCGAAGGTCTTTATCAATGAAGGTGTGGTGATCGGGGACTCAGCGGCTTCGAAGGTAGAGTCCCTGTGCGAGGCGACAACGGTCATTCACTTGAAATAGAGTGGAACCCCCCTCGGAGTTGTCCAGTTACTGCATTTACTCCATTCTTGTGAACCAAGAACACATAGTCCCGTCCCAGGGGAAGGTGAGGGACGGGGCTCTCACCACAACCAGAGATTTCCAGGGTGCGGGTAAAATTAGTTTAACTTCTCCACAAAGGGAGGTCCACCGCAAAAGCCTGTCCGCTCTGAGTCTGCTGTCTGGTCACTCTAACGCAAACCTAACCAATCCTGCACACGACCCAATCCTGTTTTCAGCATGAGAGAAGCACCAGGATTTGATGGAGCAGGCCAACCTAGCGTTCCTTTTGTGACTGGTGGCCTGTGGCTGCAATACTCTGGCTGTTATGCAGTTGCTGGATTGTTGTGGACAGAAGAGTGCATGTCCGACTGGCCATCGCAAGACAGCCGGCCAATCCGACTTGTGAACTCTGCACTTTTCTTGTCATCCCGCTGCTGTCAATAAGCAGGAATCACCCGGGTCCCGCCCGCACACTCGCCAGTACCAAGCACATGCTAGAAATGGTAATGAGAGTGATACCATTTTATTAATGCATTTGTTGTTCATTCACTGCTACACACTCACCAGGTGGGGGATGCTCCTCTGTCCTAGAGGAGGACCCGCACTGAGTGACAATGGTGCACAGTTTAAGTCTGACATGGCTAAGGAGTACTTACAAAGGAATGGGTTACATCAGCGTGTCAGCAGGTAACAGTACTGTTGAGAGGTTCAACAGAGTTGGCAAGGTCACAAATCAGTCGGCAGAAATGGGGAGTAAGGACTGTGAAAAGAAGTTGACTGGAAGTCTTAGGTAAGTGCTCAGGTTCCTTTATTGCCACCAAGACAGAGCCAAGGACCGCTGGACCATACGACACAGCAGCACAGCAGTAACCGACTCCCTCCCCCGAGCCTCTAGTTCTGGAACCTCACGAGGTGAGAATTCCTTGAGGTCACGAGAAAAACAACGTATGCAACCCAACACATCTTCCCCCCTATATGAATAAAATGGAAGAACAAAAAAAAAACATAATACAAGAATTCATAACAGAATAACAAAATGGCAAGGATAAATAAAGTGCGAAACATGCTAGTACATAACAATGCTAGTACATAACATAGTCTTGGAATTTGTTGGGTAATCTTGTTGTTCTGGAAGAAGGAACACGATGAACAGAGCAAAACCCAAAATGATTAGGTGTCAAAACATGGGATGACTTGAGAACATAAATCTTGTATTTGTTCCACCATCTTCTGTCCTCCAATTGTACAGCTCTCTATTTATCTCTTACAACAGACTTGCGATTAGAGAACTTGGATTCGCCCTTGGGCAAAATCTGAGAACATTTGACTCTGACTCGATCACCCACTTTCACATTCAACTCTTTAGAACTATGTTGGACATACTTATTTTGGGCTTTTACCCTGTTCTTGTTTATTTCTTTTATCTTAGCAGCTGGTAATTCAAACGCACCCATCCAAGTTCCATAACAACTTTGAAGAAGGTAGACGGCCCCTTAGTAAAATAAACGGGGAAACCTCAGTGTCAGGGTTGGGGGTGGTGCATAAGGCCCACAGCAAGTTTTTAAGTTTATTTTTGCAAGTTAAACTACTGGCTTTTGATAATTGTATGTTGTCCTTGATCACCCTGTAGAACCTCTCAACGAGTAGTCAAGAAAAATGTCCCCCTTTCGGCACATATACAGTTCCACACACTAGTTCACATATAAAACCAATCGGTCACCAGAACAAGACACCAGAGCCTCGACCCAGTCAGGTATTTACATGAATTGTATCCATGTATTTTATTAAAATTGACAAAGTTATTTCGACACAATAGCCAAATGTATACAACAAAGTTAAAAAGGTTAAAAGCACAAATTAATGTTCTATACAGTGAATACTCAACAATAAAAAATAAAAAAAATGGGGAGAACATGTAAGAAAATTATTTTCTTATCCACTAGAATAGGAAGACATTAGATCCGGATCAACTGTTCCCCTAGGCAGTGATACAAATACTTGATTGTTCGGAAAACAGATGAGACTACAATCTATAGTCTGCCTTCTAAACCTTGTGTCGACGCGTTTCAGTGGAAGTCAAGAAATAAAGGACCACCTTCTTCAGGACAAATATTACAATCTCCCATAGAGTGTACGTACAATCTTTTCAGTTGAACGGTACATCCACAAATGTAGATGCTCAGAGATCCTTGCACAATCGTGTCAAAGGACAAAGGTCATTCAGTAAAGTCGTATTGGAATTGACCAATTATTCTGAAAAGATTAAGAAACTGCCAGCCTGTAATCTTGTGTAATCTAGGGCCGAATTTTAGGAGAATTAGAATCTTTATAAATTAAATCGTTTCTTTTTTCTTTTCCGAGTGAAGGACAGATGAAGTAGAGTTACTTCAATCTCTTAGTCCACTAATCATGTCTCAACCTCTCATAAATCAAAAAGTTCTTTTGTTTCTCTCTCGACGAGCGTAAAAGCCTCATACTGGTCTCTGGATCCAAGCGTCTCGACCTCTCAACGAGACCATTACTCCTAGGGTGGTAAAGTGAGGTTCTGGTGTGTTTAATTCCCATGAAGTCTAAAAACTTCTCAAATTCTGAGGAAGTAAATTGACAGCCATTGTCGGTGACTATTTAATCGGGAACACCTTCCCTAGCAAATAAAAATTAAAGGAATTCTACCACACAAGCAGTGGTGGGAGCTTTAACAAATTTCAACTCTGGCCAATGTTACCAGTAAGGAAGAGCGATACAAAAGACCATTCACAACAGAAAGTTCATCAAAACGTGCTTGAATTTACTGATATCATCATCGTGGGAACATTCTCTTGTCCAATCTGTGTGAACCACATCCATAAGTTTCTTAATTTCTAAATCAGAATCATACGCATCTCTCCACTCGCTCTCTAAAATGGCTCCATTAGGGTAAGACACAGCGTAACAGAAGATGTCAGAATCAAAATTCTTATTGTCATCATCACTCACTTCATACGTACTACTGGACAAACTGGACAGACAGTCCGCCAAAAAGTTTCGTATGCCTGGAATATACTCCACATCTAAATTGTGTTCTAAAAGCCTGTATTGCCATTTGGCAATCCGAGGAGTGGCTTTGTCTCCTCCTTTGGTAGTAAAAAGATGGACCAGGGGTTTGTGGTCCACTCTTACAGTGAAGCCCCATTAATATTGCTTAAAGTGAACAATGCCCCACCAACAGGCTAACACTTCACATTCTATTACTGAGTATTTAGTCTCAGCACCCTTGAGACCTCTGGAAGCAAAGGCTACTACTTCATCTCTATCATTCCTATGTTGCATTAGCACAGCGCCAAGACCCTTCTGACTGGCATCAGTCATGATTAAGGTATGGTCATTGACGTCGAAGGGCTTGAGCGGAATGGCATGAGCAATTTCTGTTTTGATTAGTTGGAACTCCTCAGCACATTCAGTGCTCCATTTGAAAATGACATTCTTTTTGAGGAGGTTTCTCATATGAAAGGTCTTAGTTAAACAATTGGGTACGAACCTTGCATAGACCTCGATGAGTCCCATAAAATACCTCAACTGATCTTTATGCTAGGTGCACAGAAATCCTCAATAGCTTTAACTAGAGTGGCTTTGGGCTCAACACCTTTCACAGATATTCTGTACCCCAAATAATCTACAGAAGTTACATTTAACTTGCACTACTTGTACTTCTCAAGGCTCAGTGTGACAACCTTTTCTTGTAAAATGGAAAAGACATTGTGCAGCCTTTCATTGTGTTGATCTTGACATGAGCCGTAGACCAACACATCATCTTGGAATGCCATCACCCCGGGTATGTCCATGAACATGCTTTCTACAATCCTTTGAAAAACTGCAGATGCAGAAGCAAGTCCAAAGGGCATGCATTTGTATTGGTACAGACCTTCCGGGGTTGTGAACGCAGTGTAATGTCTGGTGTCAGGATGTACGTCAATTTGATGGTAGGCTGAAGTCATGTCAAGTAGGCTGAACCACTTACCATCATTCAGTGTAATAATCATCTCTGTGATGTTGGGCAAAGGGTGTTGATCAACCCAGATGTGACGGTTCAAATCGCGGAGATCAACACACATGCGCAACGCACCATTGGCCTTGCGGGCCAAAATGATGGGGGAAACCCAATCGGAGGATTCGATGGGTTCTATTACATCACTAGAGCACAGCTTGTGTAATTCTTTTTTAAGTGCATCACGTAAGGCTAGAGGAACTCTGCAAACTTTGTGTACCACAGATTTTGCGTCATTGAGCAATCTGATTTTATGTTTAAATCCCTTAAATAGACCCAACTTGTCATTAAAGATTTCGCAATATCGAGACTCCCATGTACCTTCCTTGACACTCTGTATGCAAATTAAATCTTTCTTCAATATGACCTGGTGAGGATCGTTGGGATCTAAAATGATACCTAGGTTACCCTGGTCATGCCATCCTAGCAAACAGGTATCATCCTTGGCTACATAAATAGCACCTTGTGCATTGCTACACAAATTGGCATGAAATTCACCTAACACGTCAATGGTTTTACCACCGTACCCAACAGGACGGACAGTTGAATGGTTTAAATTGAACCCTTGAGGCTGAAAAATTTCTTCCCATATTTTGTCACTGATAATTGTGAATGGGGACCCAGAGTCAGCCAACATCTTGACATCTTTTCCATTGACGGAGAGGATACATAAAGGAAGTCTTGTCCCTTGCAAAACGGTGGAGACAATATCAGTGCATTGGGATTCAGATATTAAAACAAATTTGGTCCTCATCACTTGAAGATGATTCTCCGGTGAGCCGCTCGATGTTGATGATCTTTTTGGAAGAAGTCCACTTTGAATTTGCGGATTGGTTTGCCGGTAGATCTACAAACATTGGCGAAGTGTCCTTTCTTAAAACATTTGGCACAGGTTTTTTCCAAAGGAGGATAAAATCTGGCATTTCCGAGGTGGGGGGTGCTACCGCAACGGTAACACTCCCAACGTTTAGTAGAGGGTCTGGTGCCAGTTCTCACACACTCTCCAGGTTTCCCTTGGTGTGGTTTCTCTTTTGAGGACTTGTATTTACTTTTGACGGCCAAAACGTTTTGCGTTGAAGAAGTTAACCTCTTCAATGCCCGTGACGAGCTGGTCTCGTCATGGGCCGCGGTTGCGCTGTGCCCATGACGAGACCAGCTCGTCACAAACCCTGCCCGCTAATGAAACGGCCGGCACAGGGCGGGGAAAGGGGCGGGCACTGAAGGGGTTAAAGTGAAATTGACATCTGTTCCAGGTAAGAAGTAGTGCTCTCAATCCTTGTGGCTAATTCCAGTGCTTTTTGTAGAGACAAATCAGGTTTGGACAAAAGAGCTTCTTGGACTTTTTTGTTATTGGTTTTTTTCACAAGTTGGTCTCTAATCATTTCTTCCTCAAATGTCTTAGAATTGCACGAAGCTGCTAGGATTCGCAAAGCGGAGACAAAACTGGATGCAGGCTCTCCAGAAAGTTGTGCTCTTTTATAGAATTTATGCCTCTCCAACGTGATATTCCTGCATGCCTTGAATCTGGTGTCCAGTGATTTGATGGCTGTGGCTTATTCGTCTTAAACTCCATCTCCTTCGCCTTCAATGAACAATACTAGAACCTTTGGAATATGTTTAAGAAAAGTGCGACCTTCTGTGTCTAGACAATGTCTTAAAATTGCGAATCTTTTCTTGTGCAAGAAGGAGTCACCATCAAGGGCATCTAAATATGCCTCAAAACTTTCCTTCCACTTCTCCCAATCGGACTCAGGAGAGGAAGAATTTGTTGAAAACGCAGGAGGAGGCAGCAAGGATTGTTGCATGGCTGAAAGAGATGACACACAGTAGAAAGGATGAGTGTGTCACTGTTGACTTTTAGTACATGCTAAATGATACACAGAGGAAAGGTGTGTGTATCACCGTGAAATTCACACTCTGTGCTTTAATATAAATGGCATGCAAAAACAGCATTTTTGAGTAAATGTAAATGAGCTGTGCACATAAGTGATTTCCTTGAAAACTGTGTGCATGAAAAATGACAAGTCAAACAGCTGTGCGCATCAGCGTTGGAAAAGGAATGAACGTTGCCATGGAAACATAATGTAGAGAAGTTGAATCCAAAATGGAGGCAGGCAATGTGGGGAGGCAGTGTAGGAGTGCACCAGAAGGTTAGGCAAGCTTGCGTAGGTGGAAGCGTCGCGCAGAACATCACAAACAGGCAGCAGATTCGGCAGGGCTGGCGTTGCTATGGTGATGAAATGCAAGCACCAAATGCGGAGTAAGCAAAATGGTGGCACGGACAGGGAAGACGCAGCGTCCTGGCAGCCAGATGGAAAGGAAAGGCTGAACGTATATATGTCATAGAAGAGACTGGCTTGGAACACGGACGTGCATGCACCGCGAGGGAGCAATTTTGAAATAAGCGAAAAGCAGCTTAAAGCGTGAAAATTTATAAATTCTCACCACAACCTCAGAGGAAGATGCGGTTTTCATTCTCGGGAATGGCAAGATTCTTGTGGACGACTTCAAAGGCTGAGAAAGGTCCGTTGCTCCGGGTTGTCGACTAAAGGCAGGAAGATGAGCTTTGAATATGGCAGGCACGGGTGGACGTCTTGGGGGCCACGAAGATCATCACCAATGAAAAGAAGTCAACTGGAAGTCTTCAGGTAAGTGCTCAGGTTTCTTTATTGCCACCAAGACAGAGCAAAGGACCGCTGGACCATACGGCACAGCAGCACAGCAGTAACCAACTCCCTTCCCCAAACCTCTAGTTCTGGAACCTCACGAGGTGAGAGTTCCTTGAGGTTACAAGAAAAACAACATGTACAACCCAACAGACTGGTTAGCTGAAGTAAAGAAAATTATTTGAGCTTGTAGTTCCCCTTCTTCTGTTACTGGATATAGTCCTTTTCAATTAATGAGAAGTGGGAAACGGTATACTAAGGACAACATGGATGAGTGAGTCTAGAAAGGTGGAATGGTCTGCGGAGGAAGTGAGGAATAGCTTAATGAAGGCGTATCAAGTTTATAAGGATTATTATAATGACAAGCATGCTTTTACTGATGTGGCTTTGTCTGAAGGGGAATGGGTCTGTGTTGAGAAGGCAGGCAGAGTTCCAAACGCTCAAAGTTCTTTCTCTGAACCATTAAAGGTGGTAGAGTGTGTGAGGAATTCAGTATACATAAATGACAGTAGGGTATGGCATATTCAGTACGCTTATGTGATGGCAGGGTGTGTCATATTCAGTACGCGTAAGTGATGATTGGGTGTGGCATATTCAGTACATTTAAGTGATGGTTCGGTGTGGCATATTCAGTACGTTTAAGTGATGGTAGGGCGTGGCATATACAGTACGCTTAAGTGAGGGTAGGGTGTGACATATTCAGTACGTTAAGTGACTGTAGGGTGTGGCATATTCACTACGCTTACATGATGGTAGGGTATGGTACGCTTAAGTGATGGTAGAACGTGGCATTTCGGTCATATTGCAAGATGATAGGGAAAAGAAGGATGTGATTTTCCTGTGTTTACCGGGGAGGTCTGTGATCAGTTGCTGTACAAAACAGGCGTGGAGGGGTCGGAAATGTCAGTGGAGGATTGCCTGGAGCAAACTGTCTAAGCTGATGAGACTGGGTCTAGCTCTGGGGAACAGACGGAAGAAGCTAATATGGTGGGAAGCCAATTTAGTCATGTTGGTAGGCCTATTATTAGGGTCCAGGATTATGTTTTGAAGTAGTTTAAGTTATCAATATTATGTCGTTCAGGGAAGGTTGTGCATTACCATAACATAAACCACAGGTTATATCTTGTATTTTTTTTATAGGTTCTGTTGCAAGTCTACATATGAGTTTTTCATATTTTTTGCTACTTTGTTTTTGTTTTTTAATTGCATGTATGTTACAATTGCATACTTATTGTTAATAATAATTATTATTATACCTGAAATGTATGTATATATTAAAGAAAAATGGTTTGTACTTTGTTATTGAAATGGGGTAGATGTGTGTAGAGTTGATTCTAGGTTCCATTCCATGTCATAGCATTCTATGATGCAATGGATCTTGGGATCAGGAATTTGTGGCGAGAGGAAGCAGGACGGGTGCAGGAGACGGACGGTTATGTTAGTTGTTCACAGGGTTGAAAAAAAATCCCAGGTTCACCTCCCCCTGGGGTCAAGCATCCATCATCAACCGCCTTGAGCGACACAGAACATGGTCCTGAGTTCTCCAGGGCTACGTGACTTGAGCATCTCTACATGGTGTTTTTCTCTCATCCTATACAGCATCTTTGTCTGTCATCTCGCACAATCTTCTTTGCTCCAAGACTAATACACTTTATCCCTAATCTCTGAGCCTGCTCTGAAGAGCCTTGTGCTATTGTGTCATGTCTGTGTAGCATTGGTGTGTTACATTTTTTTCCAGATGTACCCCTAGAGGGATACATCTGGACAACTAGAGTTAATCACAGTCTTGTTTATTGTAAATCTGCTTTACATTTTCTTGCAGGCCATAAAGCAATGTTTTTTTTAAGTAGCATTTCCTACTTCAAGCCAATTAAATATGTTTGTCTTTTATAAAGCGGGAATGTAGCAAAAGGCATGTACAAGACCATGGTTTACAAAGAGGGTGCTAAAGGGGCAGTGCCATGACACACCAGGGATGGGATGTGTAAGAGGGTTAACAGTGGCCAAGGAGAGGCTCGAGAGAATGGGATGCCAGCGAAGTAAGAGTTCCTGTTTAATGCTGTGGACTGGAATAGGGTTGCAGAATAGGTATAGCAGAACAGGAAATGTGATTAAGATTGTGAGCAATGACACAAACTGCTGTTCGCGAACCCTACCGTCTAAAGCCAAACACTATTGAGGCGCCTCAGCCTTCAGTCGGCTCTGCTTGCAGCCCGATGGCCCCACTGCCTAGCCTGTCCTGAAAACAGTATCTGGTTCAGCCTGGCAGTCACTGAGAAGGCACTTATAATCCGATCCACTGGAAATATGCATCAGGAGAGCACCAAATTATGCAGCAAGAAAAGGCAAATTGTGTGGTATGATGCAGCACAGTTTTTTAGGAAGAGCCTTCAAAACCTGTTGTAACTTCTCTTGTGGGCTTGAAGCCATCCCCCTGCTTTTGATTTGTTTGTTTTACTGTCCTTTAAAAATCCTTGCTTGCTAGTGGTCAGTTCTACCTCTGTGTCCCTCCTTTTTTTTTTTCTTTTCAGTTCCTCTCTTGCAGCAGGTACTAAGTACTGTCTCATTACGTTACTTTTTTAATCTGTTCTTTAGGGGTCTATTTTGTTCTTGGTTTCCTGCTTTTACTGTCTGCCTTTGTTCAGCTTTGGTGCCATAGCTGCTTAGATTTTACTATAGCATTCCTCCCTCCCACTCTCTCTCAATTCTACAGTTGTGTTAGTGCTGTCCCCGGACCATGCCTCCTGTTCCTTTGTGTATGTTTTTTAGCATTTTTCGATGTTTAACCCCTTCGATGCTCATGATAGAATGGTTCCGTCATGAGCATCGGTGCGCCTCTGCTCATTACGGAACCATTTCGTGATGAGGACAGGGCACGAAATCCCTCTGCTGCAGACTGCAGAGGGATTTCTTTTCTCCCCCAAAGCCTCGGGAGCTGGGGAACAGCTTCCCCAGCTCCCGAGGCCCCCCTCGTCATTTCTGTGAACTAACGATCACTGCGCACGTCGCGCTGACATCATTTCAAAGAAACCGAAACTGAAATGAGCCTTTAGGCTCATTTCAGTTTCACTTTCTATGTGCTCAGGGGGCTATCTCAGCCCCCTGAGCACGTAGAAAGAAGGGAGGGGTATCATTGGAAAGGGGAGAATCTCCCCTTTAAAATGGTACCCCTCCCCAGTGGATCCCCAAGCAGGGATCCACCCCCTAGACACCAGGGAGGAGGAAGCGGCTCCTTGGGCAAGGGCCTTTGCTCCCCCATATGCATTTGGGCACATTTAGTCTCTCTGCCCCCCCTGGAGGGCAGATGGGGCAGTAGCCTCCAATCTGCCCCCTTGGGGGGCAGAAAGCCCACTAGATACCAGGGATTTATGTTTATATTTTAATTAGGGGTGGGGGCTGCCCAATATGGGCATGCCAATGCCCCCACCCCCAGCCACAAAATTGCAGTTGTTGGCCCTCCTTGGGGGGCATATGGGGGCTACTGGAAACCAGGGATTTAAAAAAATATATAATTGGGGGTGGGGGCCCCCCAATATGTGGCAGCCGAGCACCTAATATGTGGCTGCCGAGCACGGGGCCACAAATCCAGGTGACCCCCCCCCCTTGCAAAACCAGGTCGTTTTATGATGGGCAATTTTGTTGTTGCCTCAATACGTTTTGGGCTCTTGCCTGTCACGGGTACTTGGGCCTCCAACACGAGTGAGGCACCATTTTTATCAGAAGACCCGGGAGAACACCGGGTTGTAGATAATTTGTGTCAGCCCGGTGATGCCACAACTTTACCACACAAAAATGTGTAAAAAAAGTGATTTTTTTTCAGCTAAATTTGAGGTTTGCAGGGGATTCTGGGTAAGAAAAGGTTGGGTTTGCTAGGTTTCCCTAGGTGCCGGCAGAGCTAGGGTTCAAAAACTACAGGTAGGCACTTTGCAAAAAAAGGGCCATTTTTCACTGTGAAAATGTGGTGTTTCCACCTTACGTTTTGGGCCGTTTCCTGTCGCGGGCACTAGGCCTACCCACACAAGTGAGATACCATTTTTCTCGTAAGACTTTGCGGATATTTTAAAGCACACGCCACACGCGTGCTTGTCACAGTATAAGAATCAAAACATACTGCTGGCACTAAAATCGTGTGTTTGCTGGCCCGGGAGTGGTGTGTGCGTGCATGCGTGCGCGCGCAGCTTGCTCTTTTTAGAAGCACATACTCGTGCTTGTGGCGCGCCTTTGCGCACTCCCGCAAGGTGGATGCCGCCACAAGCACAAGTATGTGCTTTTAAAAAGAGCAGAGCGACGGCTAAAGGTCTCTCCTATCAGCGCATGCGCGCTGCGTAGGCGAGCCCTAAAAAAAGGGTAATTTTTCACTGTGAAAATGTGGCGTGTCCACCTTGCGTTTTGGGCCGTTTTCTGTCACGGGCACTAGGCCTACCCACACAAGTGAGGTACCATTTTTCGCCCCTGCTGCCTCAGTGCTCCTCTGAGCCCCTGCTGCCTCAGTGCTCCTCTGAGCCCTCAGAGGACACTGAGGCTGGGGGGAGCTCAGAGGAGTACTGAGGCTGGGGGCAGTTCAGAGGAACACTGAGGATGCAGGGGGCTCAGAGGAGCGCTGAGGCTGCAAGGGGCTCAGAGGAGCTCTGAGGCTGCATAGGAGCTCAGAAGAGTGCTGGGGCTAAGAGGAGCACTGTGGCTCCAGGGAGCTTAGAAGAGTACTGAGGCTGCAGGTAGCTCAGGAGAGCAGTGAGGATGGAGGGAGCTCAGAGGAGAACTAAGGCTGTAGCAGGCTCAGAGGAGCACTGAGGGTGCAATGAGCTTAGAGGAGCACTGAGGCTGCTCAAGGCTCAGAGGCGCACTGATTCTCCAGTGGCCTCAGAGGCGCATGGAGGCTGTAGAGAGCTCAGAGAAGCACCAAGGCTGCAGAGGGCTCAGAGGAGCAGTGAGGCTGCTAGGGGATCATAGGAGCACTGAGGCTGCATGGAGCTCTCAGAAGCACTGAGGCTGCGGGAAGCTCAGATGGGCACAGAGATTGCTGGGGGCTCACATGAGGTTACAGGGGTTCAGAGGCCCACTGAGGCAGCTTGGATCTCAGAAGAGCACTGAGGCTACAGGGAGCTCAGGGGAGCACTGAGGCTGCAGGGAGCTCAGGGGAGCACTGAGGCTGCAGGGAGCTCAGGGGAGCACTGAGGCTGCAGAGAGCTCATGGGAGCTCAGGGGAGCACTGAGGCTGCAGGGCGCTCAGAAGACCACTAAGGCTGTTGAAGGCTCAGAGACATACAGATGGTGCAGTGGGCTGCGAGGATTACTGAGTCTCAGGGATGCATCAAGGCTGCAAGGGGCTCAGAGGAGCACAGAAGCTTCAGGGTGCTCAATGGAGCACTGAGGCTGCAGGAAGCTAAGAGAAGCACCGAGCAGGCCCCCAGGATATTGTGGCATAAATCTGCTAATTTGGGGCCACAAAAATTGAAATTTTGCAGCTTTATTGCAGCACTTTATTTTATTTGTAATCATTCCTTTTCAGCCTTAAATGAATGGATACTGTTTTAGCAGAGTATTCAACTTTGAAATAAGCATGTCTAAAGTGTCTGAGAGCGTTCTCTATTTAGTCGTTTATGCTAAAGGAAGGACCTTCAAATAAGGATTTATTATCAGCAAAACTATTATAATCTGGTACTTTTGTGAAAATTATGTGACTGAACACTACTGTCACAGAACAGAGTGCTTTGTTAATGAGTTTTAAGGACTCCATTTCTCTGGGATAGCTGTCAGTACATTATCAAAATGTTGTAGACTTGTCTTAACCTCAGTCAGATGAAAGGCAGAGTAGGCCCAGCCAGGTTCTAACTTGTCACTACAAATGCTCCAAGTACTGAACTAACTTCTCAAAAATGAATAATATCATCATCAAATCTCTCTATAACAGCATCACCCCAAATCGGACTGGCAGTCAACAATACTACAAGCTTCTTCAGACATGCACGCATAGGTTGGGATCGACGACCCACAGAAAAAATATGATGGAGGTTATGTAGCAATTCTGCTCTCCATGGAACAAGCTTTGAAACCTGGTCACCTGTCTGTATATTTAAAGCACAATCCAGATTGTTAATTTGGACTGGAGTCAAAGAATAAATAACAAGTGAGCCCCATATTATGACATTTTTTGTCAACAACGCTTTGCATTCTTGGGTACGTAGATTTACTTTTCCCTTTTAAGGCACAGGCTTCCGAGGTCCACTACACATGTGGAGTTGCTTAAAATTCAGATTTGCACGTTTGAGCCCCACATCCAAACTTTAAAACCAAAAAAATAATCTTACACTTTCAGCCCCAAAAAAATATTAGTTGTGTCTCAATACAGAGTATTTCAGACTGCTACAGTCAGCACAGGGCGCACATTACTTGTGCAATAGGCAGACGTTTCACATGTAAACAACAAAAGCAGGGCCTTTAATTTGGATGAAAAGTTTACAATGCCATCCTTGCCAATCCAGAAAAAACCAAGGTGTGCACTAAGTAATATATTTAATAGACATTGGTATGTAAAAAATCATAGGTTTTTTAAAAACAATTGAACCAAAAAACAGTTTTTGAATCATAATGCAAATATGCATAAAATTCATATTTTATCTATTTAAATGTTTTTTCTGGCTCAGCGGTTTGAATTCTTTACTGAGCCAACTTTCCTTTATGAAAGGTACTCTTTACAGAGAGTATTTAATGGGTGGTAGAAAAACAAGAATTGGGAAAACCTGCTGTAGACTGCAGTGGATGCAAGTCTGTTGCCTGCTACTTAGAAACTGGACTGGAGCTGCAAAGGAGGTCAAGTGATGGCCATCCCAGAGCTCGATCTGCCACCTCTTGGCCCCCATGAACTCCATCTTTCATCACAGGCAGGGGTGGGAGCTGGGCGCTGCACAATGTGAGCTGTGAACATAGTTCGAGGAGCAGGGAAGGGTGGCAACTTCTAAGGTATTCTTCTGCCTGCTAACGGGGGTCGTGTGTCACGGCTGCTTGATGCGTGGTTATCCACTCCAGCCCTGGCTGCCCTGAGGTTTGATGGAAACTTTTAAATCTGCCTCAGTGCAGCACCTGTGAGAAGCTCACGTAGAGTGAGCGGGCCAGGCTGAGCTCCCCTCAGCCTTAATTCTCCTCTGAGCTCCCTGAAGCCCCAGTGCTCGTCTGAGCTCCCTGTTGCATCAGAGGAGCACCGAACAAGAGAAATTGGTTGATAGTTTCCTGGTCGAGCTGCATCATTCAAGGGTAGTTTCAAAAGAGGGATGACTTTGGCGTGTTTCCATAGGTCATGAGAGAGCTTGGGCATCACTAACCCCACGTAGGATTGTGGCTGGATATATTTCTGTGGAGAAAGATGAGGCTCACTAAGAATGGGGCGAGGACCTTGATTGGGAATGCGGTACGTCTCCTTTATACAAAAATATGAATTGGTCACAGATGAGTGCATACACTGTACTGATCCTGTATTGTACCTTTGTAATCACTGTATGCATTCAGTGTTCTTTTTCTAATCCTCTCACACTGAAAGGTAACTTTGAAATCACTTACACATCTAGTGTTGATTTTAAATTGTATTGAATCTTAAAATGCCTCAATGTCAGAATAGGCCTGGTGTGGGTTAAATAAATACATTCTGCAAAAACATTTCTCCACCTTTATGGTTCGATACTGAGCAAGGATATGCAAGCACTCTTGATTTGCAGATAAAGTGGCAGACGTTATCCTGGCTGCGCGATACCCCTCTGCCAGGGCTGATTACTGGGCACATTGTGTTTCTTGGTGTGCTGAGGAGGGTGATTATTTCTGCCCCCACCCCTGCATCTCATGGCACATATCATGTCAAAACCTACATGGTTGTAGATCTAAGCTCTCTCTGGAGAGTCCTTTTTTCCCTGTGGACTATGAACTTTGGAATATTCATGTTCCTCTCTTGGTATGTGTGGAATGCATAGAGAGCTGGGAAAGAAATATTTGTGTGTTGGAAATTTGTGCATAAAGAGGGAGGGACTTTGTGGCAAAATGGTTGTGTAGAAAATGTATCAGTGAAAGGTTGTCTGGGGTTAGTCTAGGACCAGGTCTCTATTTTGCATCTTGAAAATCCCCTCTCTACTAAGGTAACAAAATGTAGACCATGCAGGAGGGAGGTTGGCAGACACTCCCAGTCGTGCTCAGTCTTAGGGAGGTGACTACCCAGCAGTCAATTCTATGTTGAGCATGCGCAGTGGTCCCTGGCAAAGGTGGGTGTAATCCTCCCAGATCCCCCTGAATCTTTATCACGCCTCTTACCCCGACCCCTATTCCCTTGGAACAGCACAGTCAGGAAATGATTGCTGATGGGGTATGCATTGGCTTCCTTACTTTGGAAGGCTGGGGAGGCTATCATGGCCCTGGATTCTTTTCTGGTGAGAGAAGGATGTTGTCTACCCTTCCTCACAGTACCAGGCATTGGCTGTCTTGGATCCCACATGTGCTCTGCGAGGTAGGGCTGCCTGTGTTGGGATCATAAATAATTCTTGGCTTTGTACTCCCATGTATGCTTGCGTGATTTATGATTCACTGCTGTGTGTCATTTACTAGTAGTGGATTAGTAAATATAAAATATTTTCCTCCAGAGACCAGTTGGTTGTGTCTATTCTCTGTTGGTTCTTTTATGCTTCCTTACCCAGTTAGAGTCAATCAGAGACAGGAGAGAAAGATTCTACTGCATAATTTCTATATGGATTTTTGAATGGCATGACACGCCATCACATCGCTGCTTTATGGGAGAAAACTAACTTACCTTAGGACATTATATGTCTGCAATGATATGAAACCACTCCTTAGATTTGAAATACTGCTAATTTGTACAGAGAAGTAATCCAGTATTACTTATGGAAGTTTTCAAAACTGAACAGTCAGTTCACCAGTTGCAATCAGAAAAGTGTACTTTACGTTTATGCTCTAGCTGTGACATTAAACCTTAACATCTCAAGTGCAGACCCCTTTGCTTTTCTCCTCTCTCCTTCTCTGCCTTTCTCTTGAAAATCACTCCTTCCTCATCCAGTTTCTGTCTTTTATAGTCTCTTTGATTTGATTCCCATCCTCACAGGTTTGTTTCTCATTCACAGAATCAAAGAACCTGTTGAAGAGACGTGCAGCACCTCAGCACCAGATGATCAACCATATCATTGTGTAGAGTCTGAGAAAACCCTCGGCTGGAGGTTGGACCTGGATACACACTCTACGATATATATACGTAGACCTAGTGTGTGAAAAAGTTCATGCAGACCTCCTCTTTATGGACAGTTTTAAAAGATGCACACCAGACATCATCTCTTGGAGTATACAGAGTGTGAAAACCTTTGCTTCTCTCAGAACTCCCGCAATTGGAATTCTAATACAAAATGAGAACAGTTAATCTGAATATCCTGAGGATAGGTCATACCAGTGTAAGGAGTGTGAGAAAAGTGTGACCCAGAACATTTCTATTGAAATATCATAGAATGCTTACTGGGGAGAAAATCTAGCTGTATATGGAATGTGGGTAAACCGGCACTGAAGGTTCTTCGCTGCACAGACATCAAATAGTTCCTTCTGAGGATAGATCATACCAGTGTACAGAATGTGGGAAGATCTCCACTGAACCAAAGAAACTGTTGAGAGACCAGCGAGTCCATACAGGTGATTAGCGCTATAATTGTCTGGAATGTGGGATTAGCTACACTCAGAATGACACACTTGTAAAGCAGCACATAACCTGTGCTCACGAGAAACCTTGTCAGTGTAATGAATGTGAGATAAACTTTGATGAGAAGAAATCACTGTTGTCATATAGCTCATACTGGTTAGAAACCATGTTACTGTACAGAAATTAGAAAGAGATTCACTGATAAGGCCACACTGGTGAAGTCTAATATAATGTATACTCGCGTGAGGAACGCTATCAGTGTGAGAAAATCTTCACTTGGATTAGTATACAGTACATTCATCAGAGTACCATACTGGTTAGAAACCTTATCATTGTACAGAATTTAGGAAATGCTTCAGTGAGAAGGGCACAATGATGATGCATCAGACAAGCCATTCCACTGATAAACCCTATCAGTTTACGGAATGAGAGAAATGCTTCGCTGCAAAGAACAAACTGTTGGTACAACAGATACTTCATAATGGGTAGAATCCCTATCAGTGTACAGACTATCAGAAAAGCTTCATTAGACATACAGTTTGTTGAAACGCCATAGATTCCATACTGGAGAGAAACCCTTCCACTGCACGGAATGTGGAAAAAGGTTCACTCTGAAGGCTACACTGTTGAGGCATCAGAGAATCCATACTGGTGAGAAACCCTTTCATTGCACAGAATGCAGGAAAAGCTTTACTATGAAAAGCAATTTATTGAAACATCATAGAATCCACACTGGAGAGAAACCCTATCAGTGTACAGAATGCGGGAAAAGCTTTACGCAGAAGGATACGCTGTTGAGGCATCAGAGAATCCATATTAGGGAGAAATCCTATCAGTGTACAGAATGTAAGAAAAGCTTTACTGTGAAAAGCCATTTGTTGAAACATCACAGAATCCACACTGGTGAGAAACCTTATCAGTGTACAGAATGTGGGAAAAGCTTTACTTGGAAGTGTGCGCTGTTGAAGCATCAGAGACTCCATACTGGTGAGAAACCCTATCGGTGTACAGAGTGTGGGAAAAGGTTTACTGGGAAAAGCAATTTGTTGAACCATCTGAGAATCCACACTGGTGAGAAACCCTATCAGTGTACAGAGTGTGGGAAAAGCTTTAGTGTCACGAGTATGCTGTTGAACCATCAGAGAATTCATACTGGTGAGAAACCCTATCAGTGTACAGATTGCTGGAAAAGCTTTACTCAGAAGTGTACGCTGTTGAAGCATCAGAGAATCCATACTGGTGAGAAACCCTATCATTGCACAGAATGTGGGAAGAGCTTTACTGAGAAGAGCACATTGTTGAGACATGAGAGAATCCATTCTGGTGAGAAACCCTATCACTGTACTGAATGTGCGAAAAGCTTTACTCAGAAGGGTGCACTGTTGAGCCATCAGAGAATCCATACTGGTGAGAAACATCATCAGTGTACAGAATGTGGAAAAAGCTTTAGTGGCACGAGTATGCTGTTAAACCATCAGAGAATCCATACTGGTGAGAAACCCTATCAGTGTACAGATTGCTTGAAAAGCTTTACTCAGAAGTGTACGCTGATGAAGCATCAGAGAATCCATACAGGTGAGAAACCCTATCATTGCACAGAATGTAGTAAAAGCTTTACTGAGAAGAGCACATTGTTGAGGCATGAGAGAATCCATTCCGGTGAGAAACCCTATCACTGTACTGAATGCGGGAAAAGCTTTACTCAGAAGGGTGTGCTGTTGAGCCATCAGAGAATCCATACTGGTGAGAAACCCTATCAGTGTACAGAATGTGCAAATAGCTTTACTGCAAAGTGTTCGCTGTTGAGCCATCAGAGAATCCATACTGGTGAGAAACCCTATCAGTGTACAGAATGCCTGAAAAGCTTTACTGAGAAGGGTATGCTGTTGACGCATCAGAGATTCCATACTGGTGAGAAACCCTATCATTGCACAGAATGTGGAAAAAGCTTTACTGTGAAAAGCAATTTGTTGCAACATCAGAGAATCCACACTGGTGAAAAACCCTATCGGTGTACAGAATGCGGGAAAAGCTTTACTGAGAAGAGCACATTGTTGAAGCATCGGAGAATCCACAATGGCGAGAAACCCTATCAGTGTACAGAATGCTGCAAAAGCTTTACTCATAATAGTACGCTGTTCACCCATCGGAGAATCCATACTGGTGAGAAACCCTATCATTGCACAGAATGCGGTAAAAGTTTTACTGAGAAGGCTACGCTATTGAGGCATCAGAGAATCCATACTGGTGAGAAACCGCATTGGTGTAGTGAATGTGGGAGAGGCTTCACTCGGAAGAAAGCTCTCTTAAGACATCAAATAACCCAAACTAGTGAGAAACTGTATCCATGCACAGAATGTAGGGAAAGATTTACTGATAAGAAATCACTGTCAGAGAATACATACTGATGAGAAACCTTTAAATTGTTCCGTAGCTAGGAAAACCTTCACTCAGATACCCTCAATAAAGGCAATTCATTGTGGCAAACATGACAAAAGCTTCACAAGAATGCAGATATTGTAAAATAATCAGAGAATCTGTTCACTGTAGAAAACTCATAGCCTAGAATGTGGAATACTAGTGAAGCAAGGGAACATGAAATATATCCGTATTTTTGGAGATTGATTGTATTTTGAATTTGTCTTCTTTATTCACTTTCGTATCCATTGTGAGTCCTCTCTTTCACCTTATGAATTCTATAATTTGACATTTCTTCCTATTATAAACATTGCATTCTCGCCCTGCACAGGGATACGAGACTGGTAAATATAAATCTGTGCGTAATTGTCGAAAGTATAAAGGTAAAGATCATCATCGCCATGGTGTCAGATCTAGAGCTTTTTTAAAGTCCGTATTACTCCATTCACTCACTTTCTAAGATTCCCCCGCAATGACAACTGTTTGTCCCCCCGCAATGACAACGGCTTGTCCTTTAAAAAAAAATACTACTTGTATCATAAATTCATATGCACACATGTAGACACACACCTGTGAAAAGAAATGTGCAATAAAAAATTATTTGCAACAACGTAACAAGATTCAAAAATGTCTTATTGTGACAAAATTCCTTGTTAAAGCCTCAATGCAATGTGACTGACGTGACTAATTCGCATGAAAACATATCATGGCGTATGGAGATCCGTAACATCTAATATGCGGTTTATTATCATTGTTTTTTTTTAAAGACTTATTTTTATTTCATCAGTAGGTGAAATGCTATACTGTTAGGTTATTTGTAATAAAAGTACCTGTATGTAGTTAAGTGTGCGAGAGAGTCTTTTTGCAGGCTCCCCGTATACTTTTTGCTGTGTATTGACTCTGTAGTGCCTGTGGACCCTGCATTCCGGGCCTCGGTGCATCTACTCTGACACTTAAAAGTGTATGTTTAATTGGCTTATCATCAATTGGCAGAAGGTTACAATTTTCTGACACCCGATGTACTCGAGGTCTATACGTTAAGTGTTCCTCATGAACTGTAACACTTATTGTGCCACCATGAGTGTGACAAGGTGTAACATTACTCCCACACATGCCAATGCAGGCTGGCAGAGCAGCTTTAAAACTGCTAACTCGACTGTGCCAGTTCAACCTGTGGCAAAGTCTAAACCTTCCTTTTTAATACTTGTAAGTCACACTTAAGGTAGGTCTAACTAGCCTCAAAGGCAGGGTGCATTATATGAAAGAGAATTATATCAGTTATGTTTTACCTGTCCTGACCACAAAAACCCTGCTTTGTCTTTTTCACTGTATTGAGACTAGTAGCCCCATTGGTTAGTGTGGAGTTAATACTGACAACTCAGTATGGCTAACTTCCAGATGGAGCTACTAAAGGTGAAACTTTAAGGTTACAAAAGAATCATTGCATTAAATTAAGCTAGATGCCCACGTTGAGTTTAATGTAACTATTTTATAAATGGCAATTTTTAGAAAGTTGTCACTTAGTTGCCCAAAAACATACCAGTAACCGTCTTTGTTTGCACCCATCTGTTGTCCTTGAGACAGCCTGCTGCCCTCCTGGGAAGATGTGAGACCAATTCTCAGGAAGAGGAGCAAACAACCTGCCCAGGGTAAGAGGTGTTATCTTCTGGCAGGATGGCCAGTAGGGGTTTGAGCCGAGAAATCAAGCTTGAAAGGGAAAACCACTGTTGTGTGTTTCCTGCATTGCCCATTTTTGTTTTAACTATGTTAGCCTAACTGTAAACGTTAAAGGGCGGTTTAATTTTGCACACGTTGCTATATAACACGCTTGCCTTTGTGCCACTTTGCATTTTCGCCCAGAAACTGCACATTCTTTCGTATTTTATTATTTTCCTGGTATTTAGTCTTAACACACTAAAAATGATCAAACAACAATGCCCCTTGTTATTTATTCTGGTCAGTTACTAGCATTTAGACATAACAAGAGAATGCAGCTTCTGTTTGTGATCACACATATATTGTCATATAACTGAAGTCAGGGGTTCTGAAAAAATACACACTGAGTCAAGGTCCTAAAGCAAGAGTGCTGCGTCAGCTGAGATGTAAAACATCCACCTATGTATGCTGAGGTACGGGGTCCACCACAATTCCCAGAGATCTATAATATATAATCATGTAGCTTCAGTAGAAAGGGGGGGGTTATTCGGCTAAGCTGTCTTATAACATGACAGGGCTTTTTATGGTAGATGGTTTGTTAACCATGCTACTTATATTTTTGATATACATTTGTTGTCTAATTGTGGTGCAAATACTACTTCTTAGAGCACAATAGTTTTAATAAATATTATAAACTTCCTTTGTGTGTCTTGTTTATCTTATTGTTGACAAGTATCAGTGAGAGAGCGAAAGGGTGGGTTCTGTTATTGCAATCCCTGAGAGGAACGAGAGTGTTGTGTTCTGGGGTGCCAACTCACTTATTTCTCTGGAACAGGTAGGGGGTAAGTAAGGCACTGTATGTAGTCGGGCTCAGGCTCATAGATACTGAAATGGTATGGTGACTCAGTCCCTACATGCTGATGTTCTATGGTCCCAAGCATAGTTCTGTTCCTGAGCAGAATCCATGCAACATGGCACCACCAACGTTTTGGTCAGGTACTTATTTGCAGGAACTTTAAATCATGTTTGTGCTTGTCCATAATACCCTCACACCTTTTACCGGAGACATCCGTGGTGTTGGGGATTAATCCTCCACAGTTTTTAGGGATCAACTAGTTATGTTGGTTTTTCAAGCTTGACTATTAAAAGGTTACAACCCAGTTTGTTACACTTGGTTTCTATTTGTAACTAATTGTGGCGCAACCTACTGCTATTACAAATGAGTGCTGACCAGCAGTCTAGGCACATTTAACACAACTTGGAATCCCTAATGTGGGAGCTCCTATAATCTTTTTAGGTTTATAATATTTTCATTCAATTTTAGGTTGGGTACATAAATGAACCATGAAGAAAAAAAAACTTGCTTAACTGTATCCCTCACCCACCCACCCCCTTTTGAAGAGTCCACCCCAACAACCTCCTTTCCTACTCCCTTTCCCCCTCCTTCCCCCAGCCCCGGCCCTTTGTCACAAAGTTCACCATTGCAATCTATTAATGTTCCGACATGTGTTGGTTTCCTAAGTCTTAATATTCATAAATACTTGGGGCATGTGAATTTCTTAAATTCAGTTGAGAGCATCTCTATAAATGGCGTTCAAAGTTCGGAAAAAGAAGTCCCCTTGTTAGCCAGAGTAGGATATCCGCTCCATGCCAATGATATGCCATATGCGATGCAGCCAGCCCGTATGGGTTGGAAGTCTCTCTGTACCCCACAATGCCAAAATATTGTGTAGAGCCGCACCTAGAGCAAGGCCTATCTGTCTGCCTTTCTGAGATTTAAGCGGAAACATATGATCATTAGCTATGCCCAGCAAAACATAGTTCGGAAAGCGGGCAAGTTGTATGTCAAAGCACTTTCTATATCATTCAGGACCTGCTTCCAATTTTCAGATAATTTTGGGCAGTCCCACAGGATATGTGTCAAGGTTCCCTGAGCCCCACACCCCCTCCAACATAAAGGGTCCCATGCAGGGTTTCCACAATGTAATCTGATTGGTGTGAGGTACCAATAGGTAGTTCTTTTTGTGGCTGTTTCTATACTTGCTACGTTTCTGTCTGTGTGCCTAACTCTATAGTATATGTTTTCCCACTCGCGCAATGTTAGTTCTCTTCCCAGTTCAGTTTCCCATCTCCTCTGGCCAGGGGATTTGATGGTTGAGGGAGGGGGCCATAAGTAGTTATATAGTTCTCTGATAAGGTGAGAATCAGATGACTTGGACAGAAGCCACTTCTCAAATGACGTCAGATGGCGTGCTTGGGAACGTATCTTCAGGCAAGTCTCTAGCTGTGCTGACTGCCATGGGCGCTAATGCTGTTGTAGGCGAGGCAGAAATGAAATGAAATGAAATGCCAGTATTTGTAAAGCGCACAACTACCCCCGAAGTGGTGTCCTGGCGCTGGGGGCCCTCGGGAAGATTAAGCGAGCTATTGCCCAGAGTCACATGGTGCTGGGCTAACCTGCTGCCAGCACCAGGGATTGAACCGTGAACCCTGTACTCCGAAGTCAGGCACCCTGGCCGCTGTGCCACACCTCTTCCGTCTCTGTAGTCCTCTCTTCCGGCCATCTCTTTTCCTTGCTCAATTCGTCTTCCTATATCCAAATCTGACTCAAGGGAGTGCGGCCACCAGTTCGATTCTGCCACGTAGGCTTTCGCGGCACTTGCGTGTCCCGTAGGCTGTGCCCCACAAGACCTCCTGTCATTTCCTTCACTGGTGACCGCTACCTGCGTTTTGGGGCACCTCCACACCCCCACTGGCAGCGGATCTCTGTGGGCGTTGGTCTGATTTTGTGGTTCCTGTGCTGCCTGGCTGTCTCAGTCTCCTGGCCCGCCCAAATGCGGTAAGCTCGGCGGTGGGTCTAAATTTAAGTTGCTGGGGCTGGGTGGCCCGGCACGCAGACACAGCCTCTACCGGAGTCCCAAGCTGCTGTGATCAGCGACTTTCCCAGACATTTTACTGTCTACAATACAGGTTCGGTTGACTTTGGATTTTTGACTCTTATTCCTTTTTTCTTTCTCTGTTTTTCTGTTTCTTTTTGCATATATGCGGGTTAACACGGTCCATTATTGTGTATAAATTGTCTATGTAGTTTGTCATGTGTGTCACCTTGGATATGGTGTTTAAGGGACAGATTTTTTTATGTATTAGGATGGCTAGACGACATTGTATCATCGTTTTTAATGTTATGTTCATGTATTATATCTGTCATGTATATTTAAGTGCTGTTGGTCATGTACAGTGAGTTTTTTGTGAATGTCTTTTTTATAATTTTTTTTTAATTTCAGCCCAGAAGAAGTCCTATGTTTAAAAGGACGAAATGCGTTCTGTGAACTAAATAAAGAAGAGAATGCTATATTTCTTGTAGTTGCAGCTATCTTTCTACATCAAATTGTGATTGTTTAATATGCATGGACAATTGCTTGTGGACTTTTTTGATTAGCAGTGGTGCAGTTCCAATCCAGTTTCTTTATACTTAATCACCTTGTGAGGGGTGGTGCTTCTGGACAGGGGGCACATTTGGAATGCTGCACACAGGATTGCTTTGTATTTAAATATCATAACATTTTTGGTACTGGTGCTGCGCATGTTGTTTTATTGTCCACTGTCAAAATCTTGAGCTGCTGTAATCAGTGGTCTCAGGGGCACACACGTCCGCTCTACGCCTCTGCTCCATTCCTCTCAGGCACCCGCAGGCCTTCTGCATCTATGGCGTGTCTTGCAGACCGCACCCCACCTGCCTGGCATAAAACACCGCAAGCCCGCCACTCGTTTCTTCCTCCAGTGGCCTCTGTTAGCTGTTCAGGGCACCTCTGCACCCCTTCTGCCGCCGGCACTTTATGAGCGTCTATGCTGTGCTCGTGGGTCCTTCACCCACCACCGCCTGTTTGTCTCCGTCTCCCGGCCATCCCAGATGCAATACGCCCGGCGAGAGGCCTCTCTTTGGCCACAGGGGTGGGACGGGCTGGCGCAGGGACACAGCTTCAGTCAGAGACGTCAGCCGCACCGATCCACTGTCCCCGCAGGTCCTGGGACCCGCTTTTCTGCCCCTCCTCCACAGCTCTCTACTCTCTGGCGCGGCCTCTCTGTCGTAGGCCCGGTTCTCCGACCAGGTCGGCTCTCCGGCCGCGCACTCCTCGCTGCGGGCGCTGATTTCTCTCCTTCTCTTCCACAGAAGTGAGTTCGCTGGGAGCCCGAGCTTCAGACCAGCCGGTAAGCTTAATTTCCGGTCCCGGCGGCCCTGCGACTCAAAAATAGAACAGTGGGCTCGGCTGGTGAGACAAAGTAACGAGAAGGCACGTCCTACTCGGTTGCCATCTTGGCCACGGCCCTCTAAAATCTTTTTAGTATAAGGGAACACTGCCTTTCCACTTTGATGTTTTTTATTCTTGGGTCACATTTCTATCTGTGTATGCTAACATTAGCACTTTTCATGAATGCACTGTCCCACAGGCACCTGCTGCAAGCAGACCTTATGCACTTGCTGAAATTCCTCTTATCTTGGGGAACACCAGACCTGGTTTAATGGTGCCAATCCCCATGTGCCTGGGTCAGTTTGAATGGGTTCTCTCTGCAATAAGGGGGCTACTTGGCCAGCATAACTGGGTATATACCATATTCAGATTTAGGTAATCTAACTCTTTTGCAAACACGTGACTTGTTCAATGTTCTGTTTATCTTATATAGACACCTAATTGAATTTATTTTTCGTATATTATTAGCTGGTCCATCTAGACTTGCCCTGCAAGCACAAACCCAGTTTCCTGCAGCACCTATTAGTCCTGTAATTGTTCTTTCAGTTATGGGCAAATGTCCTACTAATGTGGTACTATTTTGCCACAATCTATACTCTGTCATGACACTCCCATGATGGCCGTTCTACCAAACTTTCTCAAAAAGATACAGAATGAACATGGGGCAGCTCCTGCCCTAGATTTGGGGATTAAACTAATGCGTAATATTTTCATGTAGTCTCCGATATGAATCTAATCTTAAAGGTCAAGTAGCATCTCTGGCTTTATACCATCGACTTGTTCCTTTCAGGAGCCCTCTGACCAGCAGTTTTAGAGAGGCGGGAGATCTGACTACAGACAAGAACAGTACGTGAGGCCATAATGTGATACACAATCCTCGTCTGACGTCAAGAAAAAGGAGGTGGACAGACTCTTCAATATAAAGCCACATTTCAGGAAAAGAAAGTAGCTGCTTTGAGTGCAAGATATGCCACAGACCGCGAGAACCCTCCTCCTGAACAGAAGTTGGGCAGTGACTCCATAGTAAGCTAGAATCTCAAGGAGTTTCTGGTAGCGAAAGCAACTGATAGATTTGTTACAGTTGAAACCGCTGATACACCCTAGCCACTGCAGTCAGATTATATCACTTAGATATTCAAATTGAAGGTGTCGTTAAACACACCATTAGAGCAATATTCTGTACCATTTGTACTCACATCCCCCCCAAGGGGAGGATGTAATTCTTCCTTTTCTTACCTGTTCCCTGACAAAGTCAAACAAGTTTATAGATCCGAAACAGCCCATGCATTGGCCCCTGCACTTTACCGTAATCATATGGGTTGGGATCAGGATTCCCCTTATCATGTTATTCCTATAAGGCCCACCCAACAGGTACGACCAGGATATCCTACTAACCAGGACGCTAAGGCACCCGTTAAAGAAACTCTCTCCCAATTAGAGTACTGGGGGTAATTAAACCCTATTTTTCTCAGATGAATAATACTCTTTTTCCTCTTTTAAAACCGGATCATTTCTATCGCATTGTCTTAGATTATCGACATTTGAATAGCCATAAATGCACATTCGCAGTGCAAAATACACACCGTACAGCATTAATTAATAATGTAGTCCGTAAAAAGAAAAACACCCTGGACATTTCCAACGTTTTTTTTGTCACAATTTGGGTCCTGAAAGCAGAGACTGGTCCACAATTAGCACCCTGGGTTTTCAGATGCGCTATGTAGGACATCCTATGGGCTATAAGAACAGCCTGGGGGGTTTGCAGCACAAATTGTGTTGATCCCTTCATGACATTGACCCTGACGCTCTGTCTTATGTATATGATATCTAATTGACGGACGATAAATTAAATCTCCACTTGGCCAGAGTAGATCTCATAATTTTGCAATTTGCTGAACTTGGTTACAAGTTCAAAATCAAGAAATCTAATAGAGCTTTTATAAGTGTCCTTTTACTAGGCTATGAACTTACAAATGAGGGAGAGTCTTGACCCTATTTTTTTCAAGAAATGTGAACAATTACAACCTCCAAACACACTTAAAAAATTGCAGTCTCTGCTAGGATTTCTAAATTTTGATAGAACATACATTCTTGATTATGCACAACGCATCAAACCTCTTTATGCATCAATACCCCCTGATTTTCGACTGCAAGCTGGACATCAGACCACACAGATACACTCAGATCTTTACAATCGGATTTGCTTGAAACATGTCACCTGCATACACATGTCAATAACATGAACCTGGTCATCCCTATTTTTCTGGGTGCAATTGAATTTACTTACATCTCTTTCAACGAAGGTGAAATAGTGCCTACAGCATATAAATCTCATTTATATTACACAGCGGAAATGCGTTTTGCTTCACTGAAAAATACTGACTGCTGTACAGATATCCTTTAAGAACGGCCACTTGCTTAAGGGAAACACATTATTGTAGTCACTCCCGTGCCAGCCTTAGAGGCTGTCACCAAAGCTAGCCTTCTTAACACTAAGGCCCTCCATCCTAGATGGATATAATTGGCTACATCCCTAACACCTGTTGATGTCGATTTTATGTTTGACCATTCTTTATGAACGCAAGAATTTCTACAGTAGCAGCATGTATATCCTTAGCCATCTACTGTTCTGCCTCTCAATCAGTATAAATATATTAATTATACTGATGGTTCAGCTCAACCTGCCTTAGGTTCTAAGCAGCAATATTCAGCTGCATGAGCTTTCGTTATTGGTATTATGCTAGATGGTGTTTTCCACCCTCAAACAACTCAGACACAGTCTCTAGGAGACTGCACTGCACAGTTAGCTGAACTGAAGGCTTTGTTTCTTGCACTTGAACATACAGATCCTGAATTCCCCAAGCTTATGGTGTGTGATTCGCATTACTGTGTTCAGTCCTTTAATGATAATTTACCTTGTTGGCAACCAAATGAATTCAAGGACTCAAATTGTAGCACAATCAAGCATATACTGCATTGGGTCAAGGTGGCAGATCTTAAAGCGAGGTTGCCACAAATTCATGTAATACATACGCTGAGTCATCAACATGTGGGAGCATAAACTGTAGGGAATTCTCTCGCTGATGAATCTGCCAAATCTGCAGTAGCCACAGCTGAATTGGCAGTAGTTACACACACTAAAATCCGTATTGATAACAACTGCAACCCTTTTCTAAAGGGTTTTCCTTCTATATACCTTTACCATTTAAATAACCAGAATATTCCTTTTGTAGCTATTTCTAGGGTTGGAGATCATTTAATTTCCAACCAAGACAGCAGACACGCTTTAGTTGTGGTTGCACATAAGGGCGATGCGTCTGCCCACGCTGGAGTGTCAGCCACAATTTCGCTGCTACAGCATGGTATTGGGGGCAGGGCTTATATCAGCAGGCCAAAATATATGTCCTGTGTTGTGACATCTGTCAACAGATTGATGGCTCCACTTTGGCTCGTCCTCCACAGACACACCTCTGTATTTCTAACAAGCCTTTTGACTGTATTTACCTGGATCATTGTGGTCCACTGATTTCAGATACTGAGTTTAAATTTATTCTAGTTGCAGTTAATTCTTGCTTTAGATTCCTTTAGGGTTGGCCACAGCAATTGGCTGACGCTCAAACTGATATTAAAGAGTTGCAAGTCTTTGTTGATACTTCATGCATGCTGTGCTTTACATTCGGACCAGGGTCTACCTTTCACTTCTAAAGTGTGTCAAGATTCAGTGACTTCCCTGGATGTACATGTGCATTATTCTACTCCATGTAGGCCCGAGGGCAATTCTGTTGTGGGAAGAATGAATCATGACTTATAGCAGTCCTTAACAGCTAGAGTTTTCAGTACTGGGCGTGGGTGGTTGAACCATCCCTGTGCAGTACAACACGGTTTTAATAAGCTCCCTAAATGATCTCTGGGTGCGCGAACCCCGTACAAAGTACTTTTTGGCATTAAAATGTAGGTTCCATATCTTGACATCCAGGCATTGGGGCGGCTGCCGCAACCTTTGACGTAGATAACCATTGTTCTGTCTTACAGGAGCTACAAACGTTCCGTGATGCTCAATCCAGCAAATACTTGCCTAGGTCTCGCTCTCTGAGTGCAGACATACAGACTACAGTTTGTGGCTGGCTTCCTAAAGTTAGAGATCTGGTTTGAGAGAAGGTGGCAATTTAGAAGGAATTTGGTCCAACCTGCTAAGCTCCTGTCCCAGTCCTTGGCTTACGGGTTACAAGAACTGTGATCTTGCCACCGCTTCCTGGTTCTAAAGATTTTATTTTTATCTCCATGTCAAATTACTCCATGTGGCCGATTCTACATAGTATGTCATGAAGTGTTTGTGCTCCTACACAAGATGTTTCTTTGCAGCCTGTGAGCACCAACGATGCTGCTCCTCCCCGGTTGGGGGGAGGCTGAGTCCTTCGACGACATGACCAAAATAATGAATGTTTATACAACTGTGTCTTCTGCAGCTGATGTCATTTATACTGATCCCCGAGTTAGGATCCCTCTCTGTTGGATTTTCAGAGTCCTAATATTGAATCCCAGCCTCCAGTTTTTCAGGTAAGTTCCTCCAGGTACTATATGGATCAAGACGATTTTTCCTCAGACAGATCTTCTGTTTTGCATCTGCCTCCAGCACAGATTTTTGTTTTTATTTCATGGCTGAAACACACTTAGCTATTCCTGCCTTGGATATATGTCTGGATCATACTCTCCTTGTTTTTTTTTTGTTCATGTGTATTGGATTTGTGACTTTTTTCCTGTTGATCAATGGCCACTGCCTTCTGGAGCGGTCTACTGCGAGGCTTGTCAATGGTGTGTTGGCCCCCAATTCTTCTTTGCATGGACTGAAGGGAGACTTATCCCTAGTCCACATTTCCGCTGTTCCAGTGACTGATGGGATTGTTTTGGATAGAGTTCCTTTCACTATATTTTGCCCTGCGGGGACCCTGCAGATGCCATATGTGTTCAAGTTTTTTATGGGTGATGTAATAGTGCTGCATTGCATTTGGATGATTGAGATGTTGAAACCTTGAATTTTGTTTTCAGAGGTGGGGTATTGTACAGTTTTTTAATCGGAAGACCTGTGCCTTACTTCTGCTAACATGTTCTGGTGTCACCATTGTGGACATCACTTCCTACCAGTGGTCAGCGTCCACATGTTGGTTGTATGCGGTGGGGGCATTTTCTGGCTTTCCCCCAGGGAAGTTCCAGAGCACATAGAGGCGGGTTCATGTATTTTGTAGGATGTGACTCTTTGGACCCCATGTCTTGTTATTTCAGATTAGTTCCTGCCCCACCGTGGGGATATATCCTTGCTTGTGTATACAGCTTCATTTGTCAACCAGTTGACCCTCTGGGCTGTGATTACTGGAGGGATTCAATAGATTTGAAATTGATTTGGTGAACATAATCATGGCGGGTTCTGGGCACGGAAACCTTGTTTCAAGCCTGTTTAATTCCCACTCAGATGATTTTCTTGGAAGACACAGTCCAGCTGTTTACATGTCTGGGACTGGCAGAGATTAAAGAAGTGAATGTCCCAATAACTCCCTCTATTGCCCGTTTTGCTGCTTAACAAGGTTTGACAATTTACATCGAAGAAGAGCTAAATCGCAAATTGCAGAATGGTACATTCAATTCCACACTTTCGGGTCCTGACGGGTGGTTATTGTGGCCAGTAGACACTAATGGTTATTATACTCGTTTTCTTAATTCCACAACTGGGTTCAACTCAAACAGACCTGATCCCCGATACTCTCAGTCACCTTATTCTGGTACTATTACCACCAATTCAGTGGGAAAGTTACCTCAACAGTGATTGGAATAATTCACACTGTCTGCAGTGAAACAACATCTTTCTCTCCTGTCTGAAGACATGAATCTATCAGATTTCCTTTTGGATCCCAAATCTCCACGTTCTAAAAGATTTCTTTATGCTACATATAATGACAAATTGACCAAGATTATTTGGATAAAGTGCTTGCTGTTGTTGATAATAGTATTAATACATTGTCTTCTCGTATTTACAGTTGATGACATTGTTTTGTCTGTTATTGATATTATACAATGTCATGTCAACACTGTATCGTGGGCAAAGTCAGTTTAGACCTATCATGCAATTTAGCTGGACGCTTCAAACTCCTAAAAATGGGCGTGTACCATGGCAGTTCTTGAATTGCATTAATTTATTCCTGCCCTTTAATTTAACACACAAAGAACAACTGATGGCGATGAAAGATGCAACTTACACAATTCTGCATTTAGAGAAATTGGGACAACTTCCATTCACTATAAGTGAAACACCTTCGGCTGTATGGTTGATACACAATGTTTCTTCTTTACCATCTTGACAATTCAGTTCATACCTTGCATGAAACATTTTCCTGTTGGTAAATATGAACCCTTTGGGAGCAGCTTTGTTCATTAATTGTGGGAATTTCCCTTTACATATCGTTGTGAATGTCCCAATAAGGAAGTTTTTCTTACTGGAAAAGAATGAGACTCTGTTGGACATTCACTCGTTTACAAACGCATTAAAATCCACAGCGTATGTAATACTTCAGCGCCGAATTTGCCTGTTTCTGCAATTCCTCCCCTTATTACCGTCCTTTCAAATTGGAGTTATTTAATGCTTAGCCATTCTGATTGCTGCAGAATTCGAGCTGTATTCCCTCATATTTTTTCCTTTTCCCAGCTCATCACTTGTTGCAACAACGTCTTGTTTCTCCTTCCGCATTGGTTTGTAAATAGCTCGTTGTGGCCTTCCATTCCAACTTTGAAGGCAGACTTCAATAACCTAAGCGGACTCAAAGCATTATTGTTTCAACATGAGGTAGCTCTCACATCTGCTTGTAAAACTTAAAAATTTGAGGTGGCTAGAATTTAGAGTGAAATACAGTCATTGTTACATACAAACCTTCCCCTGCATTTCGGTGAATTAGTGCATCAAAGTTTTAATGCCTCTAATATGGCCGGTCTCGCACACTTTTTTAAAGTTGTCGGCTCCGGCCTCGTCAATTTGTTCCAAACTGTCTTTGGAATAATACCAACCAATTTTTTCCAGTGTATTTGGAGGCTGTCCGTTGCTATTATTCCTCATTTGCAGCATTCTCATCCTATGTCTACTTCTCAGCAATGGATGTTCCTTTTGTGGGCCCTCTGGAACTACAACCACTCCAACACTACTATGAGCGTATGCTTCAGATTCTTGGAATATTTCTACGGCAAGAGCTGGATCTGGACTGGTCCTTAACATTCCGGCCTGTCTGATTTACCTGCCTACAGAACGTGTTCCACTGACTCTGGTGCCCCTTTAAATGGACACTGGATAGTTCCCTTCTTGGCAAACACCCGCTGCTGTGAACATTGGACTGCTAATGAGTCCCTTAGCGAACCCCTTTTCAGGATTGCCCCTCGGGTTTGGGACTTCTTCACAATGCGAGGTTTGAGCCACTCACTTTTGAGGTAATATGTGCAACAGCACATGGATCACGGAATACAGGCTCTACTAACACGGATGCAGGTTGTTCGGTAATTATTCCAGCATTGGCTGGAAACGAGGGTCATGTTTGTTCCTTGGAATTTATGACTTGGGCTGTAGATTAGTTATCTTGTGCTGAATCAGAATCCTTTATGGAGTCCCGGTCCTTTGAATTGACAAGTGACTTAATGTATTCCTCCGAGGCACCATGATATGATTATTTTTGACAATTCCTTTTCAAAATGTTCAGAATATGACTTTTAAAAGCTATGCTTTGGTTTTCTTAAGCTTGTAATTACATTCATACTATTTAGTGCTATTATCCTGACCAAAGGGAGGGTGTTGTGTGTTTCTTGCATAAACCATTGTCGTTTAGCCTTTGTTAGCCTAACTGCGCACGTTGTAGGTCACTTTTATTTTACACACATTACTATATAACACGCTTGCCTTTGTGACACATTGTATTTTCACACAGAATCTGCACATGTTTTTGTATTTTATTATTTTCCTGGGATTTAGTCTGAACACACTAGACAAGGTCAAACAACAAGCATAGTTCTGTTCATAGCAGAATCCCTGCAACATCACATTGAAGGGCAATTTGTAGTCGCAAAAAGAAGTGTTGCTCTTTTGTTTAGACAGACAAGCTGGTTTCTCGTGTACAGATGGAAAAGTTGTTGTCAAACTGTTTTTTCAAGGGAGTGTAGCCCCAGGTATTCATAGCTATGGGATGGGCTAAAGAGCCATGTTGCAAGTTGGCAGAAGTGTGCACTCTGGGATAGCTAAATGCCACATGTAAGAAATATTTTTTTTTTTTTGAGGCGTGTGTTAACTCTTCTCAAGCAACAACCATAAATCCTTGTCAGGTGAACCACAAAAGGTCACCAAATTTACCTGTGCTCAACCCTCAGGTAATGTGGCACAAAAGAGTCAGGCTTAACTGAGAAGCACAGCGCCTTGAGACCCTCACGGGTGAGTAGTCTTGCTTAACATACCGATTGATTGATTGTGTTAGGTATTTATGCAGCACCCAAGCAGTAATCAAGTAGAAACACAACACAAGAAAAATCCCACACAATAATAAAATAATATTTAATAAATAAAATGACTCAAAAACAGAGAAAATTCAAGCAGTAGAACTGGAGTTATGATTTTTTTTTTATTTAAGGTTGAAAATAGCGCCACGACTGGTGTCTGGTCGCACAAGACCAGGTCAGTGGAGCACGGTTCGGCTACATGGTGTGGATTGGGCCCGGTTCCAGCTTACCTTCAGGCTTAGAAGAAATGTTAAGAAAAAGTTGCTCAGACGGTAACGTTCAGTGGGGCAATGCAGCTGGTGTACTTCGAGGTGCCTTGCCCCACATCGTCGCTGTGGAGCAGCTTGATCAAGTTGTGGTGAAGATTTCTACATTCTGACTTTGTCACTTTTTCAGAAGTCAAAAATCTCTAGATTGATAGAGCTGCAGGTTGTAGCTGATGAGGGATTCACAAGGCCGGATACCCTTTCTAAGAGAGGCAGCTGAACAGGATTTGCTGTGGCGGAAAAGAACGTAGCTGGAGCTACCGCAAAAACAGGCCTACCGGCGAGTTGCCTTGGACAAATCGGCAAGCAGTTTGGTCCTGGTCTCCAGTTAGTTCTCATGCCACTTTTTGGTGGAAAATATTGTCAATCCCAAGTTTTAGGGTAAGGCTAGTACAGCACCTCTAGCACCACGTCCAAGGATCCAGGACTGGTTGTAGACCACTTAGGGGTCGGGGCACAATTCAGGCAGGGTCCAGGTGCCGGTTCAAGGTTGCTGTGTCCCTGAGCTCAGAATTTGGCGCCAACCAACTAGCCTTTGGAGTCTCTCTTGTAGTCGTGTTCAAGCAGCAGGGCAGTCCTCTGAGGGTACAAGACAGGCTTCAAGCAGCAGAGGATACCTCTGAGGGTACAGGACAGGCTTCAAGCAGCAGAGCAGTCCTCTGAGGGTACAAGACAGGCTTCAAGCAGCTGGAGAGTCCTCTGAGGGTACAAGGCAGGCTCCAAGCAGCAGGACAAACCTCTGGCAGCAGCAGGATAGTCCTCTCAGGTACCAAACTAGCCTCAAGCAACATATATGTTTTCAAATGGAAGGTTTAGGCTTGGCAGAGGTTGATTTTGGCAAGTCGAATTGGCAGTTTAAAACTGCACACATGCTGCAATGGCAGGCAGTAGATATGTTTTAGAGTTATGTAAGTGAGTGGCACAATAAGTGCTGCAGGCCCACTAATGCCACTTCACTGGGGTCTTATGAGTAAATTAAATGTATCAATTGGTGCAAGTCAGTTTTACCATGTTTTAAGGGCCAATCAGAAGCACTTTAGCACTGGTTAGCAGTGGTAAAGTGCACAATGTCCTAAAGCGTACCAAAACTAATTTCAGCAAACTGGAGGGGAGCAGGCAAAACATTTGGTGGAAGACTACACCAAAGGCTGTCTGATCTAATGTGTTCTCTGCAGCTGTAAGCTGGGATAGCTGCCCACCCCCTGGGAGTTCTCATTATTAAGGCAGAAGAACCCAGATAAACCATCAGCATTGGAGTGATCTGCCCCAGGACGGTGTTCCAGTGTAAAGTCCATACACAGGTTGGTCTAGTTTCGCCTCATTTAGCTGTGTAATCACAGCCCTTATGCCTTGTTCTGAAGCATCTGTTTGCATGGTGAATTATTTTTATTCTTTGACGTCTTTGTAGAAGTCAGTGGCCTTGAGTACTGGTGCTCTACTCAAGAGTATCAAAGGCTTGAGAGTATCAAAGGCTTTGTGGCGGGCCTCAGTTAAGATCGCTGCCTTGATCTTTTTCTTAGAAGTCAGCTCAGGTAAGGGGGTAACAGTGGTGCCAAAGCCCTTAATAAACCTCCTATAGTATCCAGTGAGACCCAGGAAGCATGCACCTCAGCCTGAGACCTAGGTGGATCCCAGGCCAGGACAGTCTCAGTCTTGTCTTGGATGGGCTGCATCTTGCCCCCGCCCACCAGGTATCCCCGATACACCACAGATCCCTGTCCTATCTAGCACTTGCTGGCCTTGATAGTCTGGCCTGCCTGTTGCAGAGCCTGAAGCCCCTGCTGTAGGTAGAGCAGGTGATTTTCCAACTGGAGCTTAAGACAGATGTCATTCAGGTAGGCGGCACTGAATACCTCCATCACAGCCAGGACCTTGTTGACCAACCTCTGAAAGGTGGCAGGGGCATTCTTTAACCCAAAGGTCATCACTCTCATTTAGAAGTGTTGCTCTGTAATGGAGAACGCAGGCCTCGTTGTAGCCCCCTTTGTTATGGCAACTAGCAGTACCCACAAGTCAGGTCAAAAGTACTGAGTAACTTGGCGGCTCTCAACCCATTTATGAGCTCATCGGCTCGGGGGATGGCATGAGCATCAGTGTTGGTAACTGGGATGAGTCCTTTACAATCCACATAGATCCTGATTTGACTCTGGTGGTGCCTGGTTGGGCGGCTTTAGGTACCAGCACCACTGGGCTGGACCAGTGACTAGTGGAGTGCTCAGTCACCCCCAAGTCAAGCAGCTTGGACACTTCTTTCTTGATGCTAACCCTCACCTTGTTACACAGTCTGTAAATTCTGTTCTTTACAGGCATGCTGTCCACAGTATGTAGAGCTTGAGTAAACAACTGTAAGCCTAGCGGTGAGGGATAACAGGTCAGCAAATTGGCCCTGCAACTGGTGACAGTCCCTCTACTGTTCTGGGGTCAGGCTAGGGAAGAGGTTGACACCTTCCACTGACCCATCCTACTCATTGGAATATAGGAAGTCAGGAAGAGGTAATTCTGCTCTTCCACCCTATCATCTGTCAAAGGAGCATGGTGACTTCAGACTTCTCATAGTGTGGTTTGAGGCGAATAACATGGCATACCCTTAAGGGGTTCCTGGGGTCTTGAGGTACACCATGTAGGTGTCTCCTTCACCTCGTAAGGCCCTGATTACAGTCTTGGAGGGCCCTGGGCTTAACTACCTCTATAACACACACACTTTTTCCAGGCTTAAACACCACCAGAGTTGCCTTCTGGTCATGTTGCAGGGATTCTGCTTATGCACAGAACTATGCGTAGGCACCCAGGACCTCAGAGAATTGTGGTGTACCAAAAACTCCCCTCAGAACCCAGAACCCCTTATCCGACTAGCTTAGTGTCCCATTCGTTATCCGAGATCTAGCTCGGCGGTCCCAATGTATAGACAACCCAGAACAAGCGACTTAGAATATTCTCAGGAATGGTGGGAATCAGAGATACCTTTTCGTTATTATTCTCATATCAGTCCACAACAGAATAAACAGAGACACGGTTAAAGTTCAAAAGAGATTAATTTATAAACCTCGTGTCCTAAGATGCAGTATTTTGGCTAACATAAGCAGACAAATGGTTAAGATCAGAACCATCAGCATTGTTACAATACCATAGAAAATGAAACGAGCAATCATAATAAAATGACAGTGGAAATCAGCCACCCTCCTTTCGCTAGTAAACTAATAGTATTATTATTAGACTAATAGAAGGTCTCTAGGCTTGAATGGGGAACCCCATACCGTATAGATCAGCTTAGTGGAATCACATCACAGGATCAGCTAGGCTCTCTCCTGGGAACACTCTTCTGCCGACTAACTCTAAAACATGCTGCACTGCAATATTAAAAAGCACTCGTCTTTCAGGTATCTGCAGCTGCGTGCATGTCTAAATAGTGGTATGATCAACTTGAACACAAAAACATGCACTGTCTAGCGACCCAGACTGGTTCTTTACACAATGTACAGACCAAGGTCGCTGCTCACTGTTAAGGATGTTAAACAACAGACAGTTCTCATGTGAAGCAAAGTCGAGTAAGCATTTCTCAATTAATAACATGTGACAACAGTGCCGCTTGCAAAAGCAGCAGAAGCGGCAAGGTGGCTTTCTAACATCTAACGCGGTGATGCTAACTTTGCATTGTACATAGGGAGATAGGTATCATCAATACACCCCCCTTTGATCGGACCACTAACCACTAGGGGCGCACATTCAAGAACGCAGAGTTCAAGTCTGATAGAACGGAACCAAGGGCATGAACTGTAAGTCCATATAAGGTAAGTGAAAAAGTTCGAAGAAAAAATAAGAATAAAAACGATGTTTTTAGGAAAAAAACCTCTTTAAAAAGGGAAAAAAGCATAACATCGATGGCTGCACCATGAAATGAAGAGGGCACAAAGTCAATCCATCAGGGTGTAGGCACAATAAGTTGCAGCAGCTTCCAAGAGAAAATCATTGGAACGGTCCGCAAAAGTTTCTGCCATCCAGTTAAGCAAGGGGAAGGAACACACGGGTTCCTCGACTAATGGAGCCCCAAGCACCACACTCGGACAACAGGCGGGTTCTTCAAGATAACTCCTTTCCAAGAAGTCAGCAGCAGCCTTTCCGATGTCCCAATTACCAAGGACTCCATGCGCAGCCGCACAGGCCATAATCCCGATGCCAGAACAGTCCAACTCATGAACCACTAAGGGGCTCATTAGCTGAGCATAATCCGGGGCAGGAGACACCGAGGACG
The DNA here is from genome assembly GCF_964204655.1 of Triturus cristatus. NCBI lineage: Eukaryota > Metazoa > Chordata > Amphibia > Caudata > Salamandridae > Triturus > Triturus cristatus. The sequence continues at coordinate 39,091,217 of NC_140587.1, forward strand.
ACAAGCACAAATCCACAGCCCATTGGAATGGACAATCTAGGCAATGAAAGACAGGTTGCACACAAGTAAAGAAGGGAAACCGGAATGACAATCCATAGGCGCTGCTTAAGGTCGCCAACGGTAAAGTGCCATAATTGTCAAGCATCCGGTTATGCAGATGGAGCAGCCGGGGCATGCTACCTTGGTACGCAAGTTGTGCAGCCATTGCGCAGCACGCAAATCAGTAGAAGTACCCCAGCTACGAGGGCGAGAAGCAAAGGGAGACCTCCGAAGACGCTGGAAAAAATAGAATGAAAAAATGCGGGGATCACACCAAAAATAGTTTGAAAGGAGGTCACGAGGCCGGAGCCCACAATTAAAAAAAAAATGAACCAAGCCACTTGACGAGGCATTAAAGATAGTCTGAATCAGGGTTCCAAAATGTAGTGGGAGATCAGTATTCAAAAGAGCTTGTACTTCCGTGCGTGTGTTAGCTACGTGAAGGACAAATGTTTCACGGGATGAAGTCAACGCAACTTCTTTCTGAGACAATAGAGCCCTTATTCTGCTCATCTTGTTGAACTCTGCTTTCAAGGTTGGAATAGAAGGCCAGATGGAGACATCGAGCCGGCCATGCGGGGGCGGGAAAAGGACGTTATTGCAGCAAACTACTCGCTGTGATACAGTTACTATGTAAGGAATTCCCACAAACATCCCCCAGCAAGCTTCATTATTTAATATCAAATAACTACCGTTAGCAAGCAGCGTAAAAGACGGTGTTATAACTGGCACCGGAATCCCTTTCAGGATGCAAGCTAAATTAGGGGCGTGTATATTACAAGCACCATGTAACTGAATGTGTCTACACACTACAGAGTGATCTGGAGTGGAAGTACACTCCTCCCCTTTCAAGTAAACCTTCGTACCGTCTCTCACACATCTATAAGTGAATGGGAGTGACCAAACTTCGTGCAGGAAGGCAGTACCAAGTTGTTCATATCTGCCAAGCGCATAATGTTTCATGCACAAACTAAACTTAAACAGGGGAAAAGGTAATGTGATCAACCCGTGGATAAGCCACACGGCAGAATTTAATTCAGCAACAGAGAAAGGTAAAGGTTCTAATTTCTCAATGTGCAGTAGTGAGTAAGTAGCATCTTTCATGGACATAAACTGTTGCTTTGCAGTCAAATTAAAAGGGAGGAACAAAGATGAAACATTCATGTAATCCCACGGGACATTCCCTGCCTTTAACGTTTGCAATGTCCACGCAAACTGCATAATAGAACCCAACTGATTTTGACCATGATACAATACAGACAAATCATCCTGCACAATGTCTAACACAGACGATACAATATTATCTAAGGTATACATTCTGGAAGACAGTGTGTTAATGCTATTATCTATTACAGCCAATACCTTCTCCATATTGCCTTGACCAATAGCCCGTAATCTGGACGCAGCCTCAATCTGTGAAAGCTTCCAAACCTCGTTGTAAATAGCATATACCCATCTTTTGGACCTGCCTGTAGCAGGACCCTTAACAAAATCATTCAATTCTATTTTGTCGTTTAATTTTGATAAATGAAGTTTAACAGACGCTAAAGTGGAATGTTGCAGCCAGGATTGGCATAACTTCCCCTCGGAGTAGGTAGTTACACTATGAGAGGATTCAAAACGTGGGTCCACTCGAACTTGTGTATACCCCTGTTCGAAACCAAGAAAACGATGTTGACAGACATCTGAACTTGTCTGCCACACCAACCACCCTTCCGGATTCAAATCAGTAATGTTGAAGGATGTGTTGGATACCTATGTCTGCAACTTAGAAAGGGGAAGATCCGTATGATTACCCCAACCAGGGTAAGCACCCAGATCCGGAATTGAGGGAGAATTTAATTTTTTAGTAGTACCCAATCCAAAACAGGTGGTCTGAAAAATTGAAGAATTTAAAAATAACATGTGATTCGGGATAAGACAGGCACGATGCAAAGCTTCCGTTCCCTGTACCTGCCATGGTTTAGTACCCCAAAGGGACTTAACATCAATAGTAGCTTTCCACAGATCATATCCTCCAATTGCCAACTCGTCCATAAAGGACTTGGAATACAACAATTTGGTGTGTGTCAGTCTAACTTTAGAAGCAGACTCAGCCGCTACCTTAAAATAAAAGGAGGCCGGGTTTGACACACTGAAATCTGAAAAATAAGTGTATTTGTTCACCAACGTGGCTGAGCTACCCAGCCTAGGGGCGGGACAGTGTTCCCATTGTGTGTAATTTACAAAATTTCTAAACGTATTTGCTTTGTGCAGGAAGTGTGTGCCATAATGTTGATAGCAGAATTGCTCATCATAATTTGCAGTAACTAAATACAAATCTTCAGCATCAAATGCAGCATAATATTTCAAATCAGAAAACAGTGCTTCAATGGCTTTGACATCCCAATCATCCGAGTGGGTGTTCTGTTTAACCACATCACCCATAGAAACACGAAATACATTCGGCACATTAATCACTTCAGTGGGGCCATGAATTTGAAATTTAACAGCATCCCAAGCAATCCCATCACGGACAGGCCAGGCGGTAATGTTCACAAATGTCTGGTCCCTTTTCATGATATGTGATGAGGAGTGGGGGGCCAAAGCTCCATCAATTAAACGAATTGTAGATCTTTCTTTCAGGTAGTGTCCATTGATAAGTCTAAAAAAACACTACCACAAAGCCAATGGACATAAACAAAAAAATACATATGAGCACCAGCCAAATGTAAGTTCAAGGGGGAATTAAAAAATGTCTTTTGAACCAGGCAACAAAAATAGAAACTTTCGACGGGGCAATGGAAGTCATGGAATTATTGTCAAAAGAAGAATGTGACTGGTTTATCGCGGTTGATTGTAAAAGAGGCACCGGGACTTCCGTAGGATAAGCATACTCAGGATCTTCAGGCAGACCACCAACCGTTGGTGGCAGTAAAGGACCAGTAACTGAATGCATCTCGACGGCAACATCAGGCAAGGTGTTAGAAGCAGGGGCCACAACAGAATTTTTTAGCATCAAAGGGCAAGAAACCGCTGGTGTCATACTCAATCAATTAATCAATCAATCAAGGCATTTGTATAGCGCACTACTAACCCGGGAGAGTCTCAAGGCGCTGGGGGGGAGGGGTCCGTCACTGCTCAAACAGCCAGGTCTTAAGCTGCTTCCTGAAGGAGAGGTGGTCCTGGGTCAGCCGAAGGTGGATGGGGAGGGAGTTCCAAGTCTTGGCTGCCAGGTAGGAGAAGGATCTTCCTCCGGCGGTGGCTCGGCGGATGCGTGGTACGGAGGCGAGGGCGTGGCTGGTCGATCGTAGTTGGCGGGTGGGCGTGTAGAAGGTCAGGCGATCGTTGAGGTACTTTGGGCCCAGGTCGTGGAGAGCCTTGTGTGCGTGGGTGAGGAGCCTGAACGTGATTCTCTTGCTGACGGGGAGCCAGTGCAGGTCTTTCAGGTGGCCGGAGATGTGGTTGTGTCGTGGGATGTCCAGGATGAGTCGTGCGGAGGCGTTCTGGATGCGTTGGAGTCTTTTTTGAAGTTTGGCTGTGGTTCCGGTGTAGAGGGTGTTCCCGTAGTCCAGTTGGCTGGTGATGAGTGCCTGGGTGACGGTCTTCCTGGTTTCGGTGGGGATCCATCGGAAGATCTTGCGGAGCATGCGCAGGGTGTTGAAGCATGAAGAGGAGACGGCGTTGACTTGTCTGGTCATCGAGAGGGAGGAGTCCAGGATGAAGCCGAGGTTGCGTGCGTGGTCCGTTGGTTTGGGAGTGGTGCCCAGAAGATACTAAGAAGTATTGGCCACTCGCTGTAGTTTGACATTGTCAATAGAGATGTACCTGTTATCCTTGCGACCAGGAAGTGGAGGTAAAATGACTGTACGTGTACCCTGTACTCCAAGCACTGGAACTGGTGCACGATAAGAGGGGCCGAACTCCTTCTTGTTCTCCACCTTCTCACGGACCAGGTCACCAACTCCAGGTAGCTCCGGAATCTGAAGTGCAGCCTCAGATGTGGAGGATACGTGTTCCTTCGCTAGAGTGTCTCTGGCTTCTTGAAGATTATGCATTACAGCACAGTGATCATCTAGGTCAAAGGGTGCGGCCGACGCCGCCATGTCTAGACCATCAAGGTCCGGGACAAACATTTGTATGCCAAAGAGCATCATGTATGGGGTCCGCCCACCCAGAGACCTTCTACGGAGATTATCAAGTGCACGTTGGACGTCATACAAGTGGGCTAGCCAGTTCCGGCCAGAACCTAAAACCCTGGCTGTCAAAGATTGCTTTAAGTCACGGTTCATTCGCTCCACTACACTATTGCCCTCAGGCCGGTATGGAGACGAAAATTTGACTTGGACCCCCAAATTTCTCATGGCTTCTTTGCACGCCTTAGAGGCGAACGCAGGGCCGTGATCAGAATGAAAGGTACCACACGCAAAACTTCCAATAAAGACACGCAAATCCTTGATGACAGTACGGGCATCAGCACTCCTTTGTGGCCACACCCACAGAAAACGTGTGCACGAATCCACTGCAACCAAGATGTACTTGTACGCAGTATCAGAGGTAAAAGGACCGCAATGATCTAAATAAACACAAACAAGTGGTTTATTAGATATATACAACTGCGTTTGTGGTGGACGCGCCGCAGAGGAAGGTTTTATCTGCTGGAAAATGTCACAATTAAGAACATAGGCGCGCGCTTGTTTGTGCAAGCCGAACCACCAGTAACGCTGCTGTAATAAAGATACCGTAGCCGAAACGCCGGCATGCGCGGACGCCATGCCCTCGTGGGCTGCTGATATCAAAGATGGTCTGCAGTCCGCGTTGGGAATCAATCTGTCACCAGCGTCGTTAATCCTCACTAACGGGACGTTATCAGGACTTAAGTGATAATGGTAACGAGAAGGGAAACCTTTGAGATAACCTTTTCCCGTCTCTGTAGCAGCAACTGCTGCCAAGATGTCATCATCGATCTTACTTTTGGATCTTGTAACTGCTGCTACTAAGTATGTCGCCACTGCGGTTTTTGCTGCCTCGTCAGCCAAACTGTTACCGACAGCATGGACGCCAACACGTTGGTGACCAAGAGTGTGAATTACATTCACGAGAGGCAGTCGTTCTTTAAGATCTGCCACTCGAATCCAAAGCAGTTTATGCTTAATCGTGCTACCTTTGGAATCATGGTAGCCATTTTGAGACCAAAAATGTAGATCGTCGTTGTAGGCATGGACACAATAAAACGAGTCACTTACTATAAGAGTTGTGACCCGAGGATCAGCAAACTCCAGTGCAAGCACCAGAGCACGAAGCTCTGCCAACTGCGCGGTACAATCACCCAATGACTGTGTATGCACAACATCGGATTGGAATGCACCATTTACGAATGTACCAACCACAATTGCGCAAGCCGCTGAATAGGCGTGCTTTGATCCAGTTGCGGGTTGCGCAGACCCGTCAGTGTAAATGACACAATGGTAATCCTCGAGCGGGCGCAAAGACAGAGGAGGTGGATGAACAAATTCATATTACAAGAACTCCTGAGTCTCTAATGCCGCGTCAAAGATATATGTGACGTCCGGCGAAGTCAAGGAAGTGGCCCATTGTATCCACCTTGGATGCAAAGCCTTGGAATTTGGTACACTAGCTTTCGTCACTGCCTCGAGGGCAGGATATGGTGTTACCACCAGCATACGTTTCCCTTGTGATAGCGCACGTTCTTTCAGGATTGCCATCTGAACTGCTGTCAGTACTTTTTTTCGACAGCGGAAAATCGCAGCTCAGCCGAAGTGTACAGGTGTGATTTGTATGCAATGGGGACGGTGTCGCCCTCATTGAACGTTAAGTATGTGAAACCCACTGCACCCGGTACAATTCTAATGACCAGGTTAGTGTGGTTATCACGCGTTTGTAAGTACTTTGAAGCTAGAAGGTCAGCCTGCAATAACTGTAATGCAGCTGAATGCTCCGGCAGCCAGCAAGATTTGGAAAAAGTAGGTTGTACCAAGGCATAAAGTGGCTTGATACGCTGGGCATAGTCAGAAATGTACGTGCGACCGAAATTCAGAAAGCCCAGCAGGAATTGCAATTTTGTCAGTGTAGTAGGAGCACGGAGGCGTGCGCATTTCTCAAGGAAGTGCGGAGCCAATCCTCGACCTTCATTGTTGACTTCGTACCCCAAGAACAACACTGTATACTCGGCAATGTGGGACTTCGCAAAGTTAAACTTGTAACCGAAGTCAGCAAACATAGTAATTATGTTATCCACGCGAGCAAGGTGTGGCAGCAACTCGTCGTCTGTTAGATAGATGTCATCGACATACGAGTACGCTTCCGGGTCTACCATCTCTAAGAGAGAGACCACTCGAGCAGCAAAGACCCCAGGGCTGTTTTGATAGCCCATCGGGAGCCTTTTGAATTGTTTTTGTATGCCACCCGAGGTGAACGCAGTCCACTCATAACTGAGAGGGGCCAGGTTATGACTATAAAAGCCATTGGAAATGTCAAGTGTGGTTTTAAACCGTTTTCTCATGAGACTGTCGACGAGAGCAGAACCGTGGGTATTTTGCACCGCGCACGTCCGGCAGTGTGAGTTTAAGTGCCGGTAATCCAAAACTAGGCGGTACGATGCGTCAGGCTTCGTCACAGTGAATAAAGGATTATTCATAGGTGACACACATGTTTCAATTACTCCCTGATATTCCAATTGATCAAGGATGGAAGCGACGTGAGGTCGTGCCTCACGACGCATGGGATATTGGGGTTGTGGCTGGGGCGTGGACCGCAACGGAATGTCATGGTTGGGAGAAAATTTGTCCCAGCCGACCTGATTACGATACAACGCAGGCGCAAGCACCTGCGCCCACTCCCCGGCCAACCTCGTAGAATGTTCCGTCGGCACTGTGTGCCCAAAGGACGGGAGGATCACGTCCTCCCCTCGAGGAGCATCTAAAACGAAAGCCGGGGGCCAATCAGCCTCCGCCAAAAGAATATCATAGGTGGAGGTCAGATTATCCCAAAAACCACTCTAATTTTGCGTTGTATGTCACCCTCAATTAAAAGGATAATTTCAAACAGTCTTTCAGGGGGAGCCACGCGGGTATCAGCAGTTTCAACACTTACAAATGTATCAGTTGCTGTCACCTCCAGATATGGACGCAGTGCTTGCCGCACTACTATAACTTCCGCCGTGCTGTCTAGCAGCGTTAGCGCCCATGTCAGGTTCAGAAGCGGTCTTCGTACCATCTGAGGCATACCTCGCCGTTAGTGCAGCAACTTTCTTTTTCTGAAACGGGGGCCGTTGATGTGCAGACTCGTCCTGTTTGCCTTTACCGTCGGTCTGGCAAGGTTGCTCACGACCTTGAGCACCCCTTCCTTTCCCACGGTCTCCGCCACCGGATTGTGAAGCCGATGTTTCCTGTGAAGAACGAGGAGAGCGTTGTTCAGAAACCTGAAATCTATCAGGTGACTTAATACGAGAACGATCGCGCAGATCATACGTGCGGTCACTGGACGACCGGTCGGGTGAGGCAGAACGAGAACCCTGTTTCTGTTGCTGTTTCCCCTGTTTCTTTGCTCTCCGACTTTGCTTTGGAAAGTTGGGTTTTTCGTCTTTAGTTGACAAACTCACCTTAGTTTGTTGTACTACATCAGGAATGATCACGGTGGGTTTCACACCCAAGGCGCTACGTCCTACCATTCTGTATGCTTTCGCAATAATTTTTGCGAATTCCCTGGGCCTGTCGTTCACATCCACAAGTTCCAGCATATTACCAACTTGGAACTGCATGGCATCTCCTTTGAGGTTGCCCATCACCATGGAACAAACCACATCGAAGCTGTCGACAAGCCTCATTCCTAATTCAATAGCCGCCTCCGCACCATGGTTCTCCTTAACCTTCTTGATGACGGAGGGTAGTACAGACATAGACGGAGTGCCATAGCACTTCGAATAGATCGCCGAAAAGACCTTCCCCCAGTTGTCACAATCGGCAATGTCCGGGACCAGGTCTTTAGGCAAAGTAATGGTGAGTATCCTGTGTTTCTCCACAGGAGTAGTATTTGGAAAAGCTGCTTCTAGTTGATCAAATTTCTCAGCAAGCCAATAAGGAAATTCATCCTTACTGGTGGGGCGCTTGCCGACCACTGAATTAACCATAACAGGACTAATAACCACTGCGTGGTGGTCTGTAGGTTGTCCTGCAACAGCAGGTGCACCCGTCTGCACGGTGCGTGACACGTACTGCACTAAAGCCCTATGTACTGTAATAAGGGCAGTGTGGAGCACACGCAACTCAGCTACCACCACCGTGAGATAGCGTGGATGAGGCGTAAATCCGGCTAGCACCGGCCATGTGGCCCCTGCAATAGACAACGGGCCCATTCTCGCCGGTGTAACCGCATGGGGAAGGGCGCCATTAAACCAAAGAGTATGCTGCCAGGCAGAGATCGGAATTTCTTGTGTCCTATATGGGGTATAGACCGCAGGAAGCTGAGTGGCAGTATAGGTGTGAAACGTATCTTCGTCATCCACCGCTGGAAAAGTCACCCATGAGTAAAACAACTCATACGGGTATGACGCATCAGCACTGACCACAAAAATAAGCCATCCCTTCATCTGGCACCCCATACATCGTCAAATGACGGCGCAGAGGTACACGACTATGCGCGGCTATGTCGACCGCCATCAGGACACACTAAACAACGATATCAAGTGTAGCACCGGGGTTCAGGAAAAATAACCTTTTTAATGATCAAGCTTGAATGAACCTATTAGTCGAAACCTAGGTAGGGTAAACCGTCACTCCCGTCAACCGGAAACCAGAGTGAGGGTGTTGTGGACTAATATAAGCACTACTAAGGCGTCTCAAATCAATAGACCAAACGTTGGGTGCGCCAGGTTGCAGGGATTCTGCTTATGCACAGAACTATGCGCAGGAACCCAGGACCTCAGAGAATTGTGGTGTACCAAAAACTCCCCTCAGAACCTAGAACCCCTTATCCGACTAGCTTAGTGTCCCATTCGTTATCCAAGATCTAGCTCGGCGGTCCCAATGTATAGACAACCCAGAACAAGCGACTTAGAATATTCTCAGGAATGGTGGGAATCAGAGATACCTTTTCATTCCTAGCATCAATGTGGAGGATATGAAGATTACAGCTGTTTTTAACTTGAATTTGATAACCTGACTTGGTATTAATATGATGAATGTCTACTGTATAACTTAATACTCACCCGATCAACAGTATTTTACAGTTGGAGCCCTGGAAAGATTGTTTTTACATTTACTTCTTTGACAAATATCCTAATGCACTGTATTTTTTGTATGAGCTTTTATGACTAATTCAGTCGAAATAAAGTTGGAAAATGAGATACCTTTTCATTATTATTCTCATATCAGTCCACAACAGAATAAACAGAGACACGGTTAAAGTTCAAAAGAGTTTAATTTATAAACCTCGTGTCCTAAGATGCAGTATTTTGGCTAACATAAGCAGACAAATGGTTAAGATCAGAACCATCAGCATTGTTACAATACCATAGAAAATGAAAGGAGCAATCATAATAAAATGACAGTGGAAATCAGCCACCCTCCTTTCGCTAGTAAACTAATAGTATTATTATTAGACTAATAGAAGGTCTCTAGGCTTGAATAGGGAACCCCATACCGTATAGATCAGCTTAGTGGAATCACATCACAGGATCAGCTAGGCTCTCTCCTGGGAACACTCTTCTGCCGACTAACTCTAAAACATGCTGCACTGCAATATTAAAAAGCACTCGTCTTTCAGGTATCTGCAGCTGCGTGCATGTTATGTCTAAATAGTGGTACGATTAACCTGAACACAAAAACATGCACCGTCTAGCGACCCAGACTGGTTCTTTACACAATGTACAGACCAAGGTCGCTGCTCACTGTTAAGGATGTTAAACAACAGACAGTTCTCATGTGAAGCAAAGTCGAGTAAGCATTTCTCAATTAATAACATGTGACAACAGTGCCGCGTGCAAAAGCAGCAGAAGCGGCAAGGTGGCTTTCTAACATCTAACGCGGTGATGCTATCTTAGCATTGTACATAGGGAGATAGGTATCATCACTACAGTCATGCCGGGGCTTCATCACCTCCTGCTAACTTCGGATTCTCAGAGGCCTTCTTCCAGAAGCACTGTATCTGGTTTCTGAGAGCCAACATGTAGCTAATGTCAGGAATCCTCCTCTTAACTCACACAGTGTTAGCTGATATATGTACTCTTGACTCTGTGCCAGTAACTATGTGACAGTTACTATGTACAAGTACATTTGTCTGTGAAAACTTTGCCAGTGCCATTGTAAGTAACTCTAACTACATCTTAGTGGGGCTTCATGGGATCTTGCTTCCACCCCTCCTTCACCAGATTGAGAGGTCTCCTAGCAGGGTGGCCATACAGGAGTTCAAAGGTACTGAACCCTACTCTTTTCTATGGCCCCTACCTCTAGGCGTTGGCATGGGAAGAGGACATCCCACTTTCACCTCATGTGCTCTGGTAGGCCCATTATCATGCCTTTAAGGGTCTTGTTGAACATCTTAACAAGCCCATTGGTCTGAGGGTGATAGGATGTGGAGGCTTATAAGTCACTCCACATTCATCCCACATTGACTTAATGTCTCAGTGGAAGCTGGTGGAAGCATGTGGGAGGTTGACAAAAGGGAATGGAGTTTGAAATTCGGCATAATTTGCTGGTGGCTGGGGAAGATGTTTGTACACTCGTTTCCGCTGCTCATTAAAGAGAATTTCCTCCTGCTTGGAGCTGTGGACTCATTCCGAGTACATTTATTTGCTACAGTTGACCTACACCTAAAAAAAGGAGCCACCAATATTAATTGACACCCATGCTTCTTGAGCTTCATCAATAACCTCTGAATACCTAAATTGGGTAGAAAAAGCATACCCTTCAGAAATCAGAAACTCTGATCTGGTCTCCAGCTAAAATATATTAGATGCTGGGTGTTCAACCTTGACGCAAATAGATCTACCCTCAGAGGACCCCAAACTTTCTGAATTATCCTCAATACCATTTGATTCAATTTCCAATGACTCTAATCCCGGATTTCTTGAGAATTCCATAGTTATCTCATTACCCTGACCTGATAAAAACTCTGCCATCACCAGGATTTTATGCTTTAGGTAATAATTCCAGAACTCTAATGCCAATTCTGCCAGCTTCTTCAATCTGCTTCCCCCTTAAGAAAATATTTGAGCTGTTCATTACACAATTCAATTATCATAGAAGAATCCCAAATTTGTCTACATGTTCTGAAAAACATCAAAGTGCAAACAGACCTACTTTCAAGTCCAAATAATTTATATGAGACAATCTCTCTCTTCATCCATTTACCCCCAAGGTGTAAACTGTCTAATCTCTCACCGCAACCAAGTTGAATCTCATCCAATTCTACAACTTACTCTAAGGACACAAAAAAATACAGCTCCCTGGTCTAAGACGTAATTAGAAAGTCGTCCGGATACATAATCAAATGCACACCTTGCTCGCTCAACCATGCTGCTACTGGTCTCATTATCTTTGGGAAACACCATTGTGCTGATGCCATGCCAAAAGGTAAACAAAAGAATTGGTAAATATGACATCCCATCTGAATTGGAGATAAATCTGACACACGTAATCCATATGAATCATAAAATATGCATCCCTCAGATCCAGTTTCACTGATCAGTCTTCCTCCTGAAGAATACTGCTAGTAGTTGAATTCCCTCCATCTTGAAATGATGGTATTCAACACACCAATTTAGATCTCTTAAATTTATCACTGGACTCCATCCTTTGTCCTTCTTCTCTACAAAGTAAGGTTTTTTGAGTCTTTCGCCATGTGCACAGCAGAAACTTTGTCCAAAATGTCACTTACGTCTAAATCCACCAGAGATCTCTCGTCCTGTGAGAATTCTACCTGTGTGATGCTCTTTCCTGTAACCGATTTCCCACAAATTGAATCACATAGCCATTCACAGTTTGCAGCAGCTATGGATCGCACGTGCAGTCAATTTCCAATTGTCTGGAAACAGATTCAATCTTTCACCTTCCTTTTCTTGGAAAGAACAAGGGAGACTCTTCATACTTACCCCGGTACATAGCGTTGCTCTTCCTCTTCCTGATCGTCCTCTACTCGAGCTCTGTCTTTGTGGGAAGAATCGTGTATTAGAATGGAATTCATGAAACACCCTTCTTCCTCCAGAATTACACTGTGACCAGTGGAAACCACAGCTGGATGAATGTTTCCTTCCCTCAGCCTTTCCAAAACCTGCACTGCCTCCAAAGAATCTCCTAAAGTAACTTTGAGCCTTTTCTAAAGCAGTGAACATGGAGACTACTTGCCAATTGTCTTCACCACACTGTCAACAAACAGAAGTCCGGTTGAATGCTCCACAAGTTCCCTCCTAGCAAGCTTGAACAGGTAAGGGCTAATACGCACCGTAAGGGCTTTACATCTCTGAAAAATTAAAACCACATTAGCAGCTCCCACTAAACATATAGCTTGTTGGCTCCTTCCCTGCAGAAAATCTACCTGTACATCTTTACAATTTGCCTCTTTGGTGTTATCCAAGATCCTACCTAAAGGTTCTACCACTTCAGGCACACGGTCCTTGCACTGCTTTAGTGCTCTCTGTAATCTTTTCCTTGGACCGCTACCCATGTAAAGAAAAACATCATTAAATCTGGATGTAGGCCTGGAGTTACACAGACCTTTTTTTCTACCACGAGCCTCGGACACTTTGCCTTTATAACATTCCTAGCTCCTCTCTCCATGGGCTGTCTCATCAAGAAGGCTATGACGTCACTAACATGTGCCAAAGGCCACCGCTCTGTGCTTCGTGGATGACGAATATCAACACGATTAAACATCAACTCAACCAAAGGGTTTCTAATTTCACATTTATTCGCTTTATTTATAGTGAAATTTCGCTCCAAGCTGTCAGTCCAACCCTCTCCTTAAGGGAGATCCAAAACATATTCATCCCCCTCATCAAAAAAACCTTTACGCTCACTGTAACAAGTAGAACTGGCAGCCCTGCCAAGGACCACGCATCAGGGGTTAGATTAATGCATTTTAGTGCCTGTGTCCACATCACGGCATTAAAATACATTAGTCACGCATATTACAGCTCCCTCGCGCTTTGGCTTGCTATGCGCTGCTCCCTGTGTCGTATTCTGTATACTTAGTGTAAGTGTGTATTTCTTTATTGTAATTGCTTTAGCTGTTATTATATGTGTTTAAACATATTATTTCTTCCTGGTATATTATCACTTGTACTTACCTGTTAGCAGTGGTGTAACGAAACTTGAGGGGGCCTGCCTGCGATGTACCTGCAGGGGCCCCCCTCGCTCCTGATCCAGTTTGGAGATCTAAGGCCAAAGACCTGCGAGTACCAGAGGGGGCCCCCCCACACTGCGGGGGCTTTTGTTATGCCACTACCTGTTAGTAGAATGTTGTTGGGGTGCATCTTCTAGTGTTCTCCTGTGTCTTGTGTTCCGATTATGGAACGAAGGCTGCCGGTGGTGGCCGTGGGAAGTGGATTGCAGGACAGACAGGACCCTGGTTGATGGGCTCGCATTTCTGGATTATTTGCATAAATAAAACCCACATATGCCAACTTACCAACGGCACGTGAACTATTCATTTGATTGGGTGCTACCACTACAGCCTGCTCCAAGCAATTATGTGCACGGCCAGGTCTCTATTTGTTGCTATGGTCACAGTGGCTACCTCACATTCACACAAGGGATCTAGCGAGTGAGGCACAACTAGGCACGTAGTGCTCCCTATGTATCATAAAACTCAACAAAAGTATGTCTGGTAAATTCATGAAGCAAAGTGAAAGAGAATTATGGATGACATGTATGTTATGTGCATATTTCTGAAAGAAGACAGTTTTTAAAAGGACAAATATCCTCACTTACCCGAGGGTGACGTGCTTCATCATTGGGTTCCCTCCTCACACCCGGATCGCAGTGTCCATCGTGTGGGCTACAGCTACCCGATGGGGAGGAGCTGAGCGGTTTTGTAGAAAGATGAGCGATGCCAAAGGGTAAGTGAGGGACAGAGTGCAAAGAAAAAGAGATGGATTAAACTATCTCCAGAGGACTAAATATACTTTATTGGATGGTCCTCTGGCATAGGGCTAAAAATATGAGAGGACTATGGGATCTTACCATAGGTAACCTCTACAGATGGTCAACATGTTTCTGCCCTTTATCGACCCCAAAAGGGGTTCTGGGGCATTCGTCAGGAGTTGGATAATTAGTCACTCTGCTTCTAATCAAAAAGATAACAATGCAGAAAATACCGGCCTCATAGAGGTAAGCCTGGTGAGAACAGTGATGGTTTGAATGTACCCTGGGTCCTCTGTGGTTCTGAAAAGAACGAATAATGCATTCATTAGTAAGAAGCACTCTCAAGAACTCAACTGAAGGGATAAACATGGTCTCTACTCATGCTTTTTAAATTGGGTGTATGCATTGCCTATCACAAACCAAAGTGATGCCCATTGAGTATACCACATGAGACATTTTACCTATGGTAACATGAAAATAGTCCACTCTCAAGCCACTGTGTAGGGCCTCAACCGCAGATCTATAATAGAATCAAGTGGAAATAGAGAAAAAGGGAGGACCAACAAAGAAACTGGTAAAAAAAAGTGAGGTTAACTTGATTCAGCACTTAGCACTCCATGCCAACAACTGAATAAATTGCAGGAAATGGTGAAAACGTCAAATAGTCAACTGATAGCCAGTCTAGTATAAAATATTAAAGTCATCAGAGTGTGTCCCGTGGGTGCAGGTATTACTGTCTGAAAGTACAAGAAGGCCAACTAAGAGCCTTACTCTAGAGGTTACCTCAAGGAGGTGACATACAGCTACTTACTCTAATCAGTCCCGCTGGTCGCAACAACACAATAATCAGACAGACAGATACATATTCATATCACATAGCATGAGTAACAGAGAGGGGGGCATTGCTAGCCAGCCAACATGGCAGACGGAAGCTCCTAACGCTCCACATCCGTACCCTCGTTTATCCTGCAAATCAAAATATACCCACTCCATTGATCCGCATACAGAGCCTCATTTGACTCTGGAATGCGAATAGACGCAAATAGGTGAGCAAGACCGTACTACAGAGGAGGATGGCGGTGTGAAACACTCAGGGCCTTGCCATCTGGGGAAACTCATAGGACGCCACAGAAGTGAGCCAAGGGACTCCCGTGCCGGGGACAGCTGAAGGAAGATGTGGAAGAAAGGAGGCGCGTACAACCAACAGCCCTTCTGGGAACCAGAGTGAGAGACAAGAGGTGGCTTTGCAAGCCCTGTGGAGAAGACAGGCTCGGGAGGCGGTGAGTAGACGCACATTTGCACAACTCATTGCTTTAACAAAGAAATTTACTAGCATACCACGTTGGGCTGCCCGCCCCGGTCCATCCCGGCTGTGTGCCGTTGCGTGGAGGGTGGAGCAGAGCGTGTCCCTAGGGCATCACTTCAGTCTAGCGGGCAGAGACGGAGCCTCCCGCCTGATCCCCCTACAAAAGACAAAGGTGAATGCGGCCGCGCAGAGACACTCGGGTGAGACTGCTGAGTGTGCACGCTAAGAGTCTGGGATTGTTGCGTTTTTTAAAACGTTTAAATTATAAGTGTACTGGTTTTATTTTGCTGAATTTGCACAACTCATTGCTTTAACAAAGAAACTTACTAGCATACCGCGTTAGGCTGCCCGCCCCGGTCCATCCCGGCTGTGTGCCGTTGTGTGGAGGGCGGAGCAGAGAGTGTCACTAGGGCATAACTTCCGGTCCAGCGGGCAGAGGCAGAGCCGCCCGCCTGATCCCCCTACAAAAAACACTAATGTGTACGCGGCCACGCAGCGGACGCACACAGCGGGCGCGCCGCTGGCGCGCCAATGCAAGCCCGTCTGCGCCTGTCCGTGCCCGACTGGGACCAGGTGCCAGAAACCCTGGTTCTAAGGGGACACAAGATAGGATCATGTACTCTAAGGAGGAACTACTTAAATTGCTAAAGCCCACAGACACAGCATGAAGGCATAAATTAAATGTAGACAACATGGCACCAATATGCAGGCATTGCAATATGGCACTCCTTTTCAAAACACAAAATATTAAGGAGACTAAGCTACAGTTAGCCTTACTAAATTGCAGGTCAAGGGCCAGACACAAACATGAGATACACGATCTATTAAGTGAAAGATCATTGGATGCTCTATTCCTGACCGAGACTTGGCTTAACGAGGACTCTACCCCAGATGTACTAGACGCCATCCTGAACGAATATATGCTAGTAAGGCAAGATAGGGAATGCCAAAGAGATGTAGGAATTGCCATAATCTATAAATCCGACATGAAGTGCGAAATCAAGCCATCAGGCCTAGACAACTGTGAGGCATTCTTATTCACCCTATCCACGGCGGAAGATAACACCATAGCTGGCTTTCTAATCCACCGCCCACCCGGCCAGAAAAAGTCGTCTATGGTGAGCCTGGAAGATAAGGTAGTACACCCAGCCCTGAGATACAAACAATTTCTGGTGCTGGGGGACCTAAACATACATTTCAATGACACCCATAACCAAGAATTAAGGTCAATATGTAAGGATATGCAAACACTGAATCTAACACAAAACGTGGAGTCACAAACCCATCAAGGGGGCCAGATCTTAGACCCTATTTTCTCAAATTTTACTGAGATAGACGTAGGAGCACCATGGCCAGTTCTGTGGTCGGATCACTACCTAGTCCCCTTCACAGTACCATCTTATAGAAGGAAGACACAACACCCAATGAAGGAAATCACTAATAGAAAGTGGAATAAATTCAATTCCGCATCCTTCACTTGAGCTCTCAAGGAGCAGAATCTCACGCTGGATAAAGATATAAATCTAGCCAATAATCAGGTGGAGATGTGGATTACTGATGCGCTAGATAAGATAGCACCTTGGAGCACTAGAATCCCTAAGAGACAAAAAGTAACAGCACCATGGATCAATGATGAATTAATGAAGGCCAAAAAAAGGTGTAAAAAATTAGAACGAGTCTGGAAGAAAGACTATTGTAATAGGTCCAAAGAAGAGTATAAAAAGGAACTAAAAGACTATCATTCATTAATCAAGAAAATCAGATGCAAATTTTACACGGCTAAAATAGAAAGCGCCAGCAACTCCCATAAAGAAATGTTCACAATTCTGAAGTCTCTCAAAAATCATGACGAGAATACGGACATAACAACCTCTAAAGAGAGCTGTAATAAGGTGGCAGAATTTTTTGCTAATAAAGTAACAAAAATATACAAGACCTTCCCAATAGAAGTACGGCAGGGCACCGACTTAGTTGGTATAAGTCATAGAAACTTTACAGGAGCAACTCTGGATGAATTTAAAATACAGGATATAAAGGAACTCAAAGCCACAGCGAAAGAAATAAAATCTGGTTCCCCTTTAGATCCTGCAAGAAAGAGTAATGGAGGGGGCGGACACGATCCTGCCGTACATCGCGGAACTCATCCTCTGCTCCTTCCAGACAGGAGTGGTCCCAACCAAATGGAAAAAGGCCATCCTCAGACCACTCAGGAAAAAACCATCGTTAGAATATACAGTATTAGAAAACCTATGCCCGATCTCATTATTACCGTTCGAGGCTAAGATCGCAGAAAAAATTACAAACAGACAGTTGGTTGACCATATCAATACTAATGACTTACTACATCCATCCCAGTCAGGTTTTCGAATGGCGCACTCCACGGAGTCAGCATTATAGTGGCCACAGAGACGCTGAGAAAATATGTTGTCGAAGGGCAAATGGCCGCACTGATCCTGCTGTATCTCAGTGTGGCATTTGACACCGCCTCGCACCAACTGCTTCTCCAAAGACTAGAGGCCTGTGGCATCAGGCGGAACGCCCTGAAGTGGATTACATCGTCTCTATCCGAACGGAGCTAACAAGTTGCACAACAGACGCATCGGTCCGAAAGCTTCCCTCTGCCTCAAGGGGTCCCACAGTGATCAATTCTGAGCCCACCCTTTTCAATCTGTATGTGGGACCACTGGCAGAATGTGTGGAGAAACATAAGGTGTCGATAGTGTCATATGCAGATGACACGCAGATAATTGTAATGCTGTCCCAAGACAAAGATCAGGCAGCTATCCACTTCTCTAAATGTCTACAAGAGGTGGCTGATGGATGTCAAACCATTGCCTCAAGCTAAATGGGAACAAGACGGAGGTAATGGTGGTAGGCAAGACGTCGACCATATGCTCATCCACATGGTGGCCAGAATCCCTGGGCCAAGTCCCCACCCCAAAAACAGAGGTGAAAAACCTTGGAATCTGGTTCGACTCAAACTGTCATTTGACAATCAGATTCGGAAGGTAGCTGGGAAGTGCTATGGGACCATGAACACCCTGAGGAGAGTCATAGATGTGTTACCATCTAATGCCTGAAAAACCATAGTACTTACTTCCCAAATGGACTATAGAAACTTATTATACCTCGGCGCTTCCAAAAAAGGCCTATCCAAATTGCAGAGGTTACATAATGCAGCAGCACATTTGGTTCTCAGCCTCCGAAGGAGAGCCAACACGAAGAAATCCCTGACAACCTTACACTGGTTGCCAGTGGGAAAGAGAGTCGTGTTTAAGGCAATGTGCTACTGTCACCGCATCCTATCAAATAAAGGCCCTAGATACCTTCAACCACTACTGACTAAATACACCCCAGGACACAGTCTAAGATCCATGGGGATGGCATTGGTGACAGTTCCAAGAATATTCAGAGCACGAATGGGGGCTCGCTCTTTCAGGTATCTAGCAGCAAAAATCTGGAATACTTTGCCAATCACCATTAGAACTGAACCAAGTGAAAGTATCTTCCGCAGACAGCTGAAAACATGGCTGTTCACAAAATCTGAATAAAATACAGTTCGACTGGTCTTACTGGGGGCAGCAGCAGACTCACTAGCTATGTCTCAGCGCTGGGACACACCGGGTGGTGTAACCATGCGCATAACAAATGAATAAATAAAATTACCTCCCTCTGCTCTGACAGACAGCTTCCTTAGGACAGGCAGCTTGAGCAGCTGTTAAAAGCTCTCTTTCTGGTGCTAAGAATGAGCTTGGTACATTCTATTTAAAACCCAGGCATTCCAAGCCAGTCAAAATATATCGTTTACAGTGTGGTAAAAGAAGGACGTTTTTATTTTAGCAGCAACCAATTACTCAGATAATGTGAAAGCCTTTTAATATTTAATATAATGTATCAAAGGATAGTGCTGTAACATTTTGTGTAAAACACACATATTAGTTTTCCTCTGTAAGGCCTACTTTTTCCTATTGAGTTTTAATTATAATGTTTTACCATTGTACTGACACTTTATAGGGCGTGATAGAGACCTGTGTGGCTGAGGCTGAAAGCGTAAAGAGCTTCTCACAGAACCCCAGAGCGACACATTATAGGGCGTGCTAGAGAGCTGTATAGCTGTGGCTGAAGGCGTAAAGAGCTTCTCACAGTACCCCAGAGCAACACCTTATAGGGCGTGATAGAGAGCTGTGTGGCTGAGGTTGAAGGTGTAAAGAGCTTCTCGCAGTACCCCAGACTGACACTTTATATGGCAAGATAGTGAGCTGTGTGGCTGAGGCTGAAGGCATGAAGAGCTTCTCACAGTACCCCAGATTGACACATTATAAGGCGTGATAGTGAACTGTGTGGCTGCTGCTGAAGGCGTAAAGAGCTTCTCACAGTACCCCAGAGTGACATTTTACAGTGCATGGTAGAGAGCTGTATGGCTGAGGCTGATGGCGTAAAGAGCTTCTCACAGTACCCCAGAGTGACACATTACAGGGCATTATAGAGAGATGTGTGGCTGAGGTGGCTGAAGGCCTAAAGAGCTTCTCACAGTACCCCAGAGTGACACATTACAGTGCATTATAGAGAGCTGTGTGGCTGAGGCTGAAGGCGCGAAAAGCTTTTCACAGTACCCCAGAGTGACACATTATATGACGTGATGGAGAGCTGTGTGGCTGAAGGCATAAAGAGCTTCTCACAGTACCCAGAGTGACACATTGTATGGCATAATAGAGAGCTCTGTGGCTGAGGCTGAAGGCGTAAAAAGCTTCTCACAGTACCCCAGAGTGACACATATGGCATGATAGAGAGCTGTGTGCCTGAGGCTGAAGCCGTAAAGAGCATCTCACAGTACCCCGGAGTGACACATTATAGGGCATGATAGTGAGCTGTGTGGCTGAGGCTAAAGGCATAAAGAGCTTCTCACAGTACCCCAGAGTGACACATTATAGGGCGTGATAGAGAGCTGAGTGGCTGAGGCTGAAGGCGTAAAGAGATTCTCACAGTACCCCAGAGTGACACTTTATAGGGCGTGATGGAGAGCTGTGTGGCTGAGGCTGAAGGCGTAAAGAGCTTCTTACAGTTCCGCAGAGTGACACTTTATAGGGCGTAAAAAAGAGCTGTGTGGCTGAGGCTGAAGGTGTAAAGAGCTTCTCACAGTAACCCAGAGTGACACATTATAGGGCGTGATAGAGAGCTGTGTGGATGAGGCTGAAGGTGTATAGAGCTTCTCACAGAACCACAGTGTTACACATTATATGGCATGATATAGAACTGTGTGGCTGAGGCTGAAGGCGTAAAAAGCTTCTCACAGTACCCCAGACTGACATATTATAGGGCGTGATAGAGATCTATGTGGCTGAGACTGAAGGCGTAAAGAGATTCTGACAGTACCTAAGAGTGACAAATTACAGGGCGTGATAGAGAGCTGTTTGGCTGAGGCTGAAGGCGTAAAGAACTTCTCACAGTACCCCAGAGTGACACTTTATAGGGCGTGATAGAGAGCTGTGTGGCTGAGGCTGAAGGCGTAAAGAGCTTCTCACAGTACCCCAGAGTGACACTTTATAGGGCGTGATAGAGAGCTGTATGGCTGAGGCTGAAGGCGTAAAGAGCTTCTCACAGCACCCTAGAGTGACACATTACAGGTCATTATAGAGAGATGTGTGGCTGAGTCTGAAGGCGTAAAGAACTTCTCACAGTACCCCAGAGTGACACATTACAGTGCATGATAGAGAGCTGTGTGGTTGAGGCTGAAGGCGTAAAGAGCTTCTCACAGTATCCCAGAGTGACACTTTATAGGATGTAATAGAGAACTGTTTGGCTGAGGCTGAAGGCGTAAAGAACTTCTCACAGTACCCCAGAGTGACACTTTATAGGGCATGATAGAGAGCTGTGTGGCTGAGGCTGAAGGCGTAAAGAGCTTCTCACAGTACCCCAGAGTGACACTTTATAGGGCGTGATAGAGAGCTGTATGGCTGAGGCTGAAGGCGTAAAGAGCTTCTCACAGCACCTTAGAGTGACACATTACAGGTCATTATAGAGAGATGTGTGGCTGAGGCTGAAGGTGTTAAGAGCTTCTAACAGTTCCCCAGAGTAACACATTATAGGGCGGGATAGTGAGCTGTGTGCCTGAGGCTGAAGCCGTAAAGAGCTTCTCACAGTACCCCAGAGTGACACATTATAGGGCGTGATAGAGAACTGAGTGGCTGCTGCTGAAGGCGTAAAGAGCTTCTCACAGTACCGCAGAGTGAAGCTTTATAGGGCGTGATAGAGAGCTATGTGGCTGAGACTGAAGGCGTAAAGAGCTTCTCACAGTACCCAAGAGTGACACATTACAGGGCATGATAGAGAGCTGTTTGGCTGAGGCTGAAGGCGTAAAGAACTTCTCACAGTACCCCAGAGTGACACTTTATAGGGCGTGATAGAGAGCTGTGTGGCTGAGGCTGAAGGCGTAAAGAGCTTCTCACAGTACCCTAGAGTTACACATTAAAGGGCGGGATAGTGAGCTGTGTGCCTGAGGCTAAAGGCGTGAAGAGCTTCTCACAGAACCCCAGTGTGACACATTATAGGATGGAATGGAGAGCTGTGTGGCTGAGGCTGAAGGCGTTAAGAGCTTCTCACAGTACCCCAGAGTGACACATTATAGGGCATGATAGAGAGCTGTGTGGCTGAGGCTGAAGGTGTTAAGAGCTTCTAACAGTTCCCCAGAGTGACACATTATAAGGCATGATAGGGAGCTGTGTGGCTGAGGCTGAAGGCGTAAAGAGCTTCTCACAGTTCCCCAGAGTGACACTTTATAGGGCATAATAGAGACCTGTGTGGCTGAGGCTGAAGGTGTAAAGAGCTTCTCACAGTAACCCAGAGTGACACATTATAGGGCGTGATAGAGAGCTGTGCGGATGAGGCTGAAGGTGTATAGAGCTTCTCACAGAACCACAGTGTGACACATTATATGGCATGATATAGAGCTGTGTGGCTGAGGCTGAAGGCGTTAAAAGCTTCTCACAGTACCCCAGACTGACACATTATAGTGCGTGATAGGGAGCTGTGTGGCTGAGGCTGAAGGTGTAAAGAGCTTCTTTTAGAACCCCAGAGAGACACTTTATAGGGCGTGATATAGAGCTGTGTGGCTGAGGCTGAAGGCCTTAAAAGCTTCTCACAGTACCCCAGACTGACACATTATAGTGCGTGATAGAGAGCTGTGTGGCTGAGGCTGAAGGTGTAAAGAGCTTCTTGTAGAACCCCAGAGAGACACTTTATATGGCATGATATAGAGCTGTGTGGCTGAGGCTGAAGGCGTTAAAAGCTTCTCACAGTACCCCAGAGTGACACATTATAGTGCATGATAGAGACCTGTGTGGCGGAGCCTGAAGGCATAAAGAGCTTCTCACAGTACCCGAGAGTGACACATTACAGGGCGTTATAGAGAGCTGTGTGGCTGAGGCTGAAGGCGTAAAGAGCTTCTCACAGTACCCCAGAGTGACACATTATATGGCATGATATAGATCTGTGTGGCTGAGGCTGAAGGCGTAAAAAGCTTCTCACAGTACCCCAGACTGACATATTATAGTGGGTGATAGAGAGCTGTGAGGCTGAGGCTGAAGGCGTGAAGAGCTTCTCACAGTACCCAAGAGTGACACATTACAGGACGTGATAGAGAGCTGTGTGGCTGAGGCTGAAGGCGTAAAAAGCTTTTTACAGTACCCCAGACTGACACATTATATGGCATGATAGAGAACTGTCTGGCTGAGGATTAAGGCGTGAAGAGCTTCTCACAGTACCCCAGAGTGACACTTTATAGGGCGTGATAGAGAGCTGTATGGCTGAGGCTGAAGGCGTAAAGAGCTTCTCACAGTACCCTAGAGTGACACATTACAGGTCATTATAGAGAGATATGTGGCTGAGGCTGAAGGCGTAAAGAACTTCTCACAGTACCCCAGAGTGACACTTTACAGTGCATGATAGAGAGCTGTGTGGCTGAGGCTGAAGGCGTAAAGATCTTCTCACAGTAACCCAGAGTGACACATTACAGGGCATGATAGAGAGCTGTGAGGCTGAGGCTGAAGGCGTGAAGAGCTTCTCACAGTACCCAAGAGTGACACATTACAGGACGTGATAGAGAGCTGTGTGGCTGAGGCTGAAGGCGTAAAAAGCTTTTTACAGTACCCCAGACTGACACATTATATGGCATGATAGAGAACTGTGTGGCTGAGGATTAAGGCGTGAAGAGCTTCTCACAGTACCCCAGAGTGACACTTTACAGTGCATGATAGAGAGCTGTGTGGCTGAGGCTGAAGGCGTAAAGATCTTCTCACAGTAAATCAGAGTGACACATTACAGGGCATGATAGAGAGCTGTGTGGCTGAGGCTGAAGGTGTATAGAGCTTCTCACAGAACCACAGTGTGACACATTATATGGCATGATATAGAGCTGTGTGGCTGAGGCTGAAGGCGTTAAAAGCTTCTCACAGTACCCCAGACTGACACATTATAGTGCGTGATAGAGAGCTGTGTGGCTGAGGCTGAAGGTGTAAAGAGCTTCTTTTAGAACCCCAGAGAGACACTTTATAGGGCGGCATATAGAGCTGTGTGGCTGAGGCTGAAGGCGTTAAAAGCTTCTCACAGTACCCCAGACTGACACATTATAGTGCGTGATAGAGAGCTGTGTGGCTGAGGCTGAATTTGTAAAGAGCTTCTTGTAGAACCCCAGAGAGACACTTTATATGGCATGATATAGAGCTGTGTGGCTGAGGCTGAAGGCGTTAAAAGCTTCTCACAGTACCCCAGAGTGACACATTATAGTGCATGATAGAGACCTGTGTGGCGGAGCCTGAAGGCATAAAGAGCTTCTCACAGTACCCGAGAGTGACACATTACAGGGCGTTATAGAGAGCTGTGTGGCTGAGGCTGAAGGCGTAAAGAGCTTCTCACAGTACCCCAGAGTGACACATTATATGGCATGATATAGATCTGTGTGGCTGAGGCTGAAGGCGTAAAAAGCTTCTCACAGTACCCCAGACTGACATATTATATGGCATGATAGAGAACTGTGTGGCTGAGGATTAAGGCGTGAAGAGCTTCTCACAGTACCCCAGAGTGACACTTTATAGGGCGTAATAGAGTGCTGTATGGCTGAGGCTGAAGGCGTAAAGAGCTTCTCACAGTACCCTAGAGTGACACATTACAGGTCATTATAGAGAGATATGTGGCTGAGGCTGAAGGCGTAAAGAACTTCTCACAGTACCCCAGAGTGACACTTTACAGTGCATGATAGAGAGCTGTGTGGCTGAGGCTGAAGGCGTAAAGATCTTCTCACAGTAACCCAGAGTGACACATTACAGGGCATGATAGAGAGCTGTGAGGCTGAGGCTGAAGGCGTGAAGAGCTTCTCACAGTACCCAAGAGTGACACATTACAGGACGTGATAGAGAGCTGTGTGGCTGAGGCTGAAGGCGTAAAAAGCTTTTTACAGTACCCCAGACTGACACATTATATGGCATGATAGAGAACTGTCTGGCTGAGGATTAAGGCGTGAAGAGCTTCTCACAGTACCCCAGAGTGACACTTTATAGGGCGTGATAGAGAGCTGTATGGCTGAGGCTGAAGGCGTAAAGAGCTTCTCACAGTACCCTAGAGTGACACATTACAGGTCATTATAGAGAGATATGTGGCTGAGGCTGAAGGCGTGAAGAACTTCTCACAGTACCCCAGAGTGACACTTTACAGTGCATGATAGAGAGCTGTGTGGCTGAGGCTGAAGGCGTAAAGATCTTCTCACAGTAACTCAGAGTGACACATTACAGGGCATGATAGAGAGCTGTGAGGCTGAGGCTGAAGGCGTGAAGAGCTTCTCACAGTATCCCAGAGTGACACTTTATAGGATGTAATAGAGAGCTGTGTGGCTGAGGCTGAAGGCGTAAAGAGCTTCTCACAGTACCTCAGAGTTACACATTATAGGGCATGATAGAGAGCTGTGTGGCTGAGGCTGAAGGTGTTAAGAGCTTCTAACAGTTCCCCAGAGTGACACATTATAAGGCATGATAGTGAGCTGTGTGGCTGAGGCTAAAGGCGTAAAGAGCTTCTCATAGTACCCCAGAGTGACACATTATACGGCGTGATAGAGAGCTGTGTGGCTGAGGCTGAAGGCGTAAAGATCTTCTCACAGTACCCCAGAGTGACACATTATAAGGCATGATAGGGAGCTGTGTGGCTGAGGCTGAAGGCGTAAAGATCTTCTCACAGTACCCCAGAGTGACACATTATAGGGCATGATAGTGAGCTGTGTGGCTGAGGCTAAAGGCGTAAAGAGCTTCTCACAGTACCCCAGAGTGACACATTATAGGGCGTGATAGAGAGCTGTGTGGCTGAGGCTGAAGGCGTAAAGATCTTCTCACAGTACCCCAGAGTGACACATTATAAGGCATGATAGGGAGCTGTGTGGCTGAGGCTGAAGGCGTAAAGAGCTTCTCACAGTTCCCCAGAGTGACACTTTATAGGGCGTAATAGAGAGCTGTGTGGCTGAGGCTGAAGGTGTAAAGAGCTTCTCACAGTAACCCAGAGTGACACATTATAGGGCGTGATAGAGAGCTGTGCGGATGAGGCTGAAGGTGTATAGAGCTTCTCACAGAACCACAGTGTGACACTTTATAGGGCGTGATATAGAGCTGTATGGCTGAGGCTGAAGGCGTTAAAAGCTTCTCACAGTACCCCAGACTGACACATTATAGTGCGTGATAGAGAGCTGTGTGGCTGAGGCTGAAGGTGTAAAGAGCTACTTATAGAACCCCAGAGAGACACTTTATAGGACGTGATATAGAGCTGTGTGGCTGAGGCTGAAGGCGTAAAGAGCTTTTCACAGTACCCCAGTGTGACACATTATATGGCATGATATAGAGCTGTGTGGCTGAGGCTGAAGGCGTAAAGAGCCCCTTACAGTACCCCAGACTGACACATTACAGGGCGTTATAGAGAGCTGTGTGGCTGAGGCTGAAGGCGTAAAGAGCTTCTCACAGTACCCGAGAGTGACACTTCATAGGGCGTGATAGAGAGCTGTGTGGAGGAGGCTGAAGGCGTAAAGAGCTTCTCACAGTACCCCAGAGTGACACATTATAGGGCATGATAGAGAGCTGTGTGGCTGAGGCTGAAGGCGTAAAGATCTTCTCACAGTACCCCAGAGTGTCACATTATAGGGCATGATAGAGAGATGTGTACCCCAGATTGACACATTATAGTGCGTGGTAGAAAACTGCGTGGATGAGGCTGAAGGCTTAAAGAGCTTCTCACAGTACCCAAGAGTGACACTTTATAGAGCGTGATAAAGAGCTGTGTGGCTGAGGCTGAAGGCGTAAAGAGCTTTTCACAGTACCCCAGCGCGACACGTTATATGGCATGATAGAGAGCTGTGTGGCTGAGGGTGAAGGCGTAAAGAGCTTCTCACACTACACCAGAGGGACACTTTATAAGGCGTAATAGAGAGCTGTGTGGCTGAGGCTGTAGTCGTAATGAGCTTCTCACAGTTCCCCATAGTGACACATTATAAGGCATGATAGAGAGCTGTGTGGCTGAGGCTAAAGGCGTAAAGAGCTTCTCACAGTACCCCATTGACACATTATAGGGCGTGATAGAGTGCAGTGTGGCTGAGGCTGAAGGCGTAAAGAGCTTTTCAGAGTACCCCAGAGTGACACATTATAGGGCATGATAGAGAGCTGTGTGGCTGAGGCTAAAGGCGTAAAGAGCTTCTCAAAGTACCCTAGAGTGACAAATTATAGGGCGGAATAGTGAGCTGTTTGCCTGAGGCTGAAGGCGTAAAGAGCTTCTCACAGTACCCTAGAGTGACAAATTATAGAGCGGAATAGTGAGCTGTGTGCCTGAGGCTGAAGGCGTAAAGAGCTTCTCACAGTACCCCAGAGTGACAGTTTATAGGGCGTGATGGAGAGCTGTGTGGCTGCGGCTGAAGGCGTAAAGAGCTTCTGATAGTACCCCAGAGTGACACATTATAGGGCATGATAGAGAGCTGTGCACCCCAGATTGACACATTATAGTGCGTGGTAGAAAACTGTGTGGCTGAGGCTGAAGGCGTAAACAGCTTCTCACAGTACCCCAGAGTGACATATTATACGTAGGCGTTGTGGTAAATATTCTTTTACCTAGACTGAATTTCATACGGAATCTAAAATAAAGTAAAATAGCTCAGAATAATAAGAGGCAGAATCCGTGGTATAAGAGGTTTTCTGAATGGGCTTTATTCCAAAATGGCCGACTCGAGTGGCGGCCTTCAGGTTCCGTCACCACGAGGGTTCAGGAAGTGAAGTACAATACTTTATTGACAAGAAGTAACTTTTATAGGTCATACATTACAATGAAACGAATGTAGAAGGCGTAACAATTGATAAGAGAAATGACATAGTAAATACGTAATCGAAACTAGGCGTAATAATGAGCAAAAAGAAACATGATTGGCTCTGATTATCATACATAGGTGGATCTATAAGATAATACTTAACATAGATGCGCGCGCAGCAGCATGACGTGTAATTGACGTGCAACTAGGGGGTGAAGGGGACTTGACATTTAGCTCTACATGTGGAGACGAAAAGTCTGGGGGGTCAAGTCAACCTAATCCCAAATCATATCTAACATCCTATGTTTAGAGAACTATGTTATCCACAAGGAAGGACTCTCGGACAGAATCTATTCTATACTGACTGTGCGTGTGTGTACAAGCGTCTAAGTGTCTACACTGAATGCGAGAGGATGGGAATATTCCATGGTGACAGGGCTATGAATTACTTGCATGAGGACGGAAAGGCCGAGTCCTTTGCTTGGGAGCTAAAGGAAATGTTTACCTAAATCACTAGACAGGAATGCATCGGCTGAAAAGCAAAGTAGATAATTCGAAGGTGAAATACAGCTTCTTGGCAGGCAGGCGAAACTGGCCGAGGCAGGCACCGTTAGCTGCACAGGGAGTAGGACAAAGTTCATGGATACAGATGCGAGCTCAAGCTGAAGCTGTCAGAGACAGAGAGCAGGGAAAGGCTTTGAGGACAGAATCGGGCCTATTCTGCCTGAACTATAAAAATAGAGTAACTTAGCCATATAAAGTCGGTGGCCTTTCATACTTAGGAATCGAATATCCAGCCCATTGATGGCGGATCTGACAGAGAACATGTTGATGGTGGACGCACATATGTTTGCGTCTTGGAAACTGGAACTGGAGGGAACATACATGTACTTGTAACATGCATATAGAACCGTTGGGGTCCAAGATAGGGGACATAACTGATCAGGAAAATCCACATTTCCACATTCCCTCCTTGTCCCCTACTTGCCCTTCAAGAGATATCAATCTTCATTATTCCATCGATTTGCTCATGGAGCATCATTTCTTCTTCCTTCTTCTTCCGGCATTTTGAACGAGAACCTTGATATGGAATGCACGATGTGGCACACAGACCACAAATCGCTGGTCCACATTGCAGGCATAAACAGCAACTGAAGAGCATAAGAAGGCCAATACCTAGGAAGGATAGAACTCTCCATCCCCAGGCTGATATCACACTCCAAAACCACCCGGACCACGTCCAAGTGCCTGGATTCTCGTGTATCTGGCTCACAATCTTATGAAGGCGTGTTATAGCTTTATATACAGATGGCGAATTTTCTGGTATGAATATGCAGCAGCTGGATCCGATGACCCTGCAAGCTCCGCCCCTATCGGCCAGGATGACGTCAAGGACAAGACGATTCTGAAGAACAACAATTCTCATCACTGATTGTTCCTCTGTCAGATTGCCTAGGGCGGCTATAGTCTCGTTTACTACAGCTTCAAGAGTCTTGGTTAGTCTACGTATCAGCTTACTATTTGATATTGTACCTATATAGGGAAAGATACCTTTATTGAAATCTACATACTTGTCCCATGCCGTCTCAGTATAATCGACAACTGGGAGATCTCTTCGCTCTCTATTGTGTACTAAATGAACATTTCGATAATAATCAGGAGGAGCTAGGAAAACAGGTGGCAAAAGGAATGCTATGTAACAGGTACCATCCCAATCTAGAGGCAGACGCATATATGCCGTCTGACCACATATAAAGTAAGAATGGCGAGAAGCTCTAAATGAAGATTTACCTCGATCACTATATTCTACTGTAATAACGCATTGGCTATGGCCCATATGTATGGAACCAACTTTTCTTACACATAATTCACCCTTAACTGGAAATACTGACATAGTGGGCAGAATTAGTTCAACTTCGGATTTGACATTCAGAATCATAAGATTAGGTGTAAAATTACCTAATTTATACACTTCATTTTCTAGATCAGTTCCTGTTCTACTGGGGTGACCCTCCTTATTAGGGTGACAGACGTTGAATAAAACTAGATTCAGATTTCCCCATATCCAATGTTGTTGATAAACTGCTGTGTCTGGGTCTATGGAATTTAGTAAGCTAAACCATGCTCCACAGGAGCCATTATGTGTGAACGGATGTGGAAAGAAAGGCAGAACTCCTTTGTTATTCTGATAGGGAGGGAGTCGGCCACACACCCAACAATTGGTGGCATTACTAGTCTGATGGGAATGATGTAACATACTAATGAAAGTGTTATTGCGCAGCGCAAGTCTATAAGATAATTCATGTGGCGGTAGGTCACTAAAAGAATGTTCAGCAGCAACATTATAAACATGTCTAGAAATAGGATGATATATGTGCAAAATCACACTCGTAATAATTATTAAAAGACTCAATAAAAACAGAATTAATAATGTCCTCATACAGTAGCTACGCAGTGATTTACAATACGCCTGTCGTTTCAACATTTCTCGGGTATTTTCTCTACTCAGGTCCAAGGGATACATGTCAGAGACAATTCAACCGCTTCACCTTGGAGAGGACTTAAACAATCAAATTGCTCGACTGTTTGGGCCTAAGCTTTAATTTATAGTTCTGAGAGTCATTCTGCTCAACAAAGGGAAGTTTTGAATCAGTCTGTGAGGGAGTGCAGGGCACAGTGTCTATATCCGAGGATAGTCCATGAAATTTCTTGATGTGGCTGGAATGTATCCAGCCCTTGCGGCCCTCAACTTTCACGGCTGTTCTTGTGGTCAACAGGACTAGCTTCGGTGCTTTCCACCTTGGCTCCAACTGGGTCTTGCGGTCGAAATTCCTCACAAACACCAGATCACCCGGAGCAACGTCATGGGGTTTCACCTCAGTGTTGTCAGGAAAGGCTGCAGCCACCTGTGAACGACAAGATTGTAGTGCAGACATCAAGGAAGCCAAGTAATCTGTTAGCATATCACAATTAACATCAGTTATTTTACGTGGTATAGGCGTCCCCCACATATTTGGTGGTCTTCCGAAGATCACCTCATACGGGGATAGCCCTGTTCGAGAGTGTGCTACCATTCTTATGTAAAATAG
The DNA here is from genome assembly GCF_964204655.1 of Triturus cristatus. Taxonomy (NCBI): domain Eukaryota; kingdom Metazoa; phylum Chordata; class Amphibia; order Caudata; family Salamandridae; genus Triturus; species Triturus cristatus. The sequence continues at coordinate 39,122,048 of NC_140587.1, forward strand.
TGCAACTGGTAAGGCTACTATCCAGTCAACACCTTTCTCCTTACATATTTTAGACAATCTGATTTTCAAAATTTGATTATGTCGTTCCACGAGACCTGCTGCCTCGGGGTGTCGGACACAGTGGAATTTCCACTGATATCCCAACAAAAGTGAGACATGTTTCATTAATTCGGATGAGAAAGGCTGGCCGTTATCTGAATATACAACACGTGGTAAACCGTACCGTGGGAAGAATTCTCGAACTAACTGTTTGGCAGTAGTCGGGGCCGTGTAATCTGATACTGGGTACGCCTCAGTCCATCGGGAGAGAGCGCAGACAACTACAAGAACATATTTGAATCCTCGACATCGTTCCATCTGGATATAATCCATTTGGAGCACTTCAAAAGGATGATCAGGAGTCTGAAATCCACCCTGTTCTACGGGAACACTTTTTCCTGGGTTGAACTGACAACATATCATACAGGTACGGACTTTTTGTTTAGCTGCTGCTCGTAAATGTTTATTGAACCAAATGTGTTGAATGCTGTCTAGCATAGCTTTCTCCCCTAAATGCGCCGGACTGTGAATTGTAGCTATAATGGCTTGGACCATAGAGTCAGGAAGAAACCATACAGATTTCTCCTTCGTCATCCATCCTTGATCCGTTTGGATCCCTCCTAATTCAGTCCATTTCTTTATTTCGTCTGGTGTAGCATGTGTCTGTATATTAATTACGTCAAGAGTAGGATCTTTAACCGTCATACAATGTGTTGGCGTCGGGACTATTGTCTTTGTCACGTCGGATGTTTGAGTTTGAGCAGTCTGTTTAGCTGTTCTGTCGGCTAGATCATTGCCTTGAGAAATGATATCAGTAACCTTCGTGTGGGCTTTACATTTCATGATTGATATTGCAGTGGGTAGATGTATTGCATCTAATAAGGCATGAATGAGGGGTCCGTGCTGAATGTGGGCACCGTGGGAAGTTAAATAACCTCTCTCTCGCCACAGCACGCCGAAGTCGTGTACAACTCCGAATGCATAACGTGAGTCAGTGTATACATTAACTTTCTTATTTGTGGCTTGAATACAGGCTTGTGTTAGAGCAATAAGTTCTGCTGCTTGGGCTGACAAAGTATCTATACAGTTTGTCTCAATAACTTCAGTGTCTGTTGTGACTGCATACGCGGCCACTAAATCTCCTGCACTTGTTCTCATGCACGATCCGTCTACATACAACGTCAGGTCTGGATCTAACAATGGAACGTCTGTCAAGTCTTGTCTAGGTTTCGTCTTTATTTCAATAATCTCAACACAATCATGAGCTAGTGGGTCTGTTCCAATTACAGGTAACAGTGTAGCAGGATTCAATGTATTACAACGTCGGATCTCTATGTGTGGCTGAAACAATGTCAGTTCATAACCGGTAAGTCTTGCTATGGTCAAGTGTTGCGTTTGCGTTCGGTTCACAAGAACCTCTACTGCATGTGGTACTTGTACTGTCAATGGATGTCCTAACACTATGGCATCGCTTTGTCTGATTGCTAAAGCTGTTGCTGCCACTGATTTCAGGCACGCAGGCAAAGCCTGAGCTACGGGATCTAATGTACTGGAAAAATAAGCGCATGGCTTGCGTGATCCTGCTTGTTCCTGAGTGAGTACTGACAAGGCAGTACCTTCGCGTTCTGTAACAAAGAGTGTAAAATGTTTGCTATAACATGGTGTTGCTAAAACAGGTGCTTGACATAAAGCTTTCTTTAAGCTTTCAAAAGCTTGTGTATGTTCCTGAGTCCAAGGGAGAACAGTCGATGTGGCTGCCTCCGGTGTGGTTAACTGAATGAGTGGTTTTGCTAGGAATGCATATTGAGGGATCCACTGCCTACAATATGAAGTGAGGCCTATGAAAGCCCGCACCTCCTTTTGTGTCTGGGGTATTGACATGTTAGCAATTAACTGGATGCGATCTGGTGTAAGCTGCCTTCCCTCCTTGGACAGCGAGTGACCAAGATAAATAACTCGCTGGACACAGAATTGCAGCTTAGAAGGAGACACCTTGTGCCCCTTGTCGGCTAGAAAATGTAAAACTGTCAGAGAAGCCTTTTCACATTCGGGTTCGCTTCTCGCGGTGATCAGTAGATCATCGACATATTGAAGTAGTGCAGTATTGACTGGCATGTGGATACTGTCAAGTTCTCGTTTCAGTGCTTGGCTGTAGATGCTGGGGCTTTCTGTGAATCCTTGGGGAGCGCGTGAGAATTTAAAACTGCGCCCATTTAAACTGAATCCGAACAAATATTGGCTTTCCGGATCTATGGGGACGCTGAAAAAGGCATTCTTGAGATCAATTACAGTAAAGAATGTTGCTTCGGAATCAATTGCTGTCAATAATGATGATATATCGGGGACCACAGGAAATTGTGGCACAATGCACTTGTTTAGTTCACGCAAATCAATAACCAATCGGTATACTGGCGGAGCAGTAGGATCAGTTCGTTTAAGAATCGGAATTATCGGTGAATTACATACATTGGAGTCTGTTTCTACGACTACTCCTTGGGCAATTAGCTCATCAATGATTTTCAGCAAAGCCACTACAGCATCTTGCGGTAACTTGTATTGTCGCATTCGTGGTAGTACCACTCCTGCCTTGAGTGTGACTCGATATGGTGTAATATTCATGCAACCAACATCAGTAGGGCCTTGTGCCCATAGATGTGTAGGTAAAGTCTGTAGTCGGGGATCCATGTCTCTAGACACATAGTGACCTTTAAAATCACGTAAAAACAACCTTACTCCTTCCGGAGAACAACATATTATGGCTCCTAGGGCTTTCAGAGTTTTAATTCCTAACAGATTTTCTGGGCATGATTTAGTAAGCAATAAATCTGTAGTTCGTGTCAAAGGTCCTATCGTAAGTGGAAGAGGCTGTGATACTTCATTAACAATAGGTTTTCCTGAAAAACCAAGGGAGATATTCTGAGAGCCTGAGAGGGGTGCCCCTGGAACTTCGCTACGTTTTATAGTTGTTCGACTTGCCCCTGTATCGAGTAAGAATTTTCTATCTTGACCTAATAATTCACTATGTACATAAGGTCCTTCTTGATCTACAGGAATCTCGATAAGGGGTAAGTCAACTTCCCTCTCTAGGCTAGTTCATGCGTAACGCTGATACTCAGGATATTCATACTGTGCGGTCTGATACATTTGTCGTGTTGTGGTTTGTGTGGCAGTAGCAGGCAACGGTGGTGCAGCTGGCACAAACTGTATTGGCTGTTGTGCGGCTGGCATGGCCTGGGCATGCTGCATAGCTCCTTGTTCATTCTGATCCTGTCTGAGTGGCCGTTGTCTTTCTTGTGTTTTACCTATGGCGATATTATGTTTTAAAACTGGACAATCGTGTACGTAATGACCTGGCTTTTTGCAATAATTGCATGTCCCTTTTACCGGTCCTGCTGAATCGGAATGTATCATACCCTTTTTATGTCCTTCAGCTGGTACTGTCTGAGACACTAGCATTTTCATTTTTGTATCTTTCATACGTCTTTGTTCGTGCTCTTGTTCATCTCTAATTCTATTGTGATGATACTGTAACATTTGTAGCATTTGTGACGGAGTGTTACTTTGCCAGGTACTCTCGAATTTCAATATTCTATTCTTTACTGGAGGTAATGCATTTTCTACTAATTTTGTCACAAATAAATGTGGATACGACTCACTACTTGTTTTTATACCACTATTTATTCCAAAACATTTTTCAAATCGGGCATAATAATCACTTGTGTCTTCATCATGCTTTTGTTTACAGGCTGAGATTGCACCCCAATCTTCCTTTTTCGTAGTTAATAAACGTGGCAGTACTTGTACTAGTAAACCTGGTAATGCTTTAACTTTATCCCCGAGCCCTGAACCTGCAGTTCGGGCTTTTTCTTCCGTTTCTAATGCTGTCCAATCTATCTTTTGGTCTCCCACTTCCCACTCTTTTTCTTTCAGTTTTTCATAAATGCCAGCAGGTAAGAGCACCTTTAATATCGTCATAATATCAGGATAGGTATACTCTCCCATCAGTAACATGTCCTTAATTTCTCGGTGGAAACCCGCTGGGTCTTTGTCATGACTGGGTACTACTTTCTTCATTTCTAACAATTCAATTTTTGTTATGGGTGTGTATACAAATACACGGTGGAACTGATTGTCTTCGCCTTTTATTGGGTGCACTTCTCGTAAGGGGTTTTGTCTATCCATATGATACGGCGTTCTTTCTTTGCGGGGCAGCGAGAAAGAATCTGGACTTACAAAAAGGACATACTGTTTACGTGACACTAATATTTCTTTAATTAACTTGTTACTAGAACCTCTCCATCTGTTCGCGAGTAGTTCCGTTAATATATCAGGTAAAGGACCAGGGTCAGCATGTTGGCTCTTATATAATATAAGGAGTTGCTGAATCATATAGATTCCAGCTAAACGTTGTTCATCTGCACTGAGGTTAAAAAACGTGTGTGCTACGGTCTCATCACCGTATTTTTCAGGACTGTCAATCCAGTGAACGGCTGATCTGGCTAATTCTTTCTCATCCATGGAATCGAGGAGGTGGTAACCCCTTCGTTCTCGTAGTATTTTATCTGCGGCTTGAAACAAATGTTCAGGAGACTTCAGATTTATTACAGGCGTCGGATACGTTCTGCTATTATTTGGACATACAGAGTGTATGGGATCAGAAAAGCATCTAGTATTATTACAGGATCTTCCTCTGCCTACGTAGGCTATGGTCTCTGACTGTCTTGCGGAATTCCCTGATTCGGACACTTCATCTTGCTCGAACTCGTCTGTTTCCAGTCTTTCTTCATGAATACGTTCTATTTCTTTACGGATTTTTCGGCACATGGCTATTATACAGTTTTGCTTATCGTGTCTCCCTTCTGATATATTCTGGCTCCATCTTGTAAGAATAAGCATTGCATTCGGGTCTACCCCCGGTCGGTCTTGATTTCTGATCATACAGTTTATGAGGAAACGTAACAGTTCCCCCTGTATCTCTACTTTCTGGAATTCCATAGCTCTGTTAATACATTCTGGATCTCGCCCTGTTTGAACAAAATGATATATTTTATCTAGATGCGTAGTCATTCCTGGTAACCTCGCTAAATACTCTGCGGCTCGTCTGATACGTAATGATGCTAGGACCATTTCGTCCTCTTTACCGACCACCGGGTCATATCTACAATCTATAAGGAGTTCCTTAAGCGCACGTTCACTTACGAATTTGGGTGTACGTGAATGCGCTGACTCTTGAAAAAACAAGTTTATTTATTCTAGGTGGCGTAAAAGTATTGCTAGCACCTCCCGTGGCCCCATCTGGGGCGTCGGGTGTGAATGGATTCGTCGAACGTGACACAGCAACTATAGGTGTCGATACCACTGTAGAATCGATTGCGGAAACAGATGTGCTTGCCGGAGCTTGTGTCGGGACTTGCTGTTGCACAGGAACAGATACCTGATCCTGACGTTGAACCCCTCCGCCAGACGGTCTATGTGGTGCGGGGTTAGCATACTCGGGAGCTGCGTCATCTAGATATGAGGAAAGAAAAACATCTTCTGCGGTTCTGGGATGCCCTTTAGGATGTACCTTAATTGGAAATAATGGGGGTGGCAAGTCTTTTGGCATTTCTGGAACAGCCTTAGGTAGTCCTTCGGCTAGAAGGGGATACATACCATTCATAAGAGCATTTCTTTGTCTATCTACTTGTTCTGATTTCATTCGGATACCTTCCTCAATTAATAGATTTTCTTGAACTTCCTTTGAACTTTCTTTACTCCTCTCTTCTTGTCTACGTGCTTTTTCTGTACGTCTATGAGATTCTTTACGCCATAACTCAACAGCGTCTTTCTGTGACTGTCTGACTTTTCTTTTCCATAACTCTTCCTCCACTTTCATGATGCACTCTGCATCCCAGGTTCCCGCTGCGGGCCACCTTTGACTTTCTGGCAATCCCTTGGTATAATCTACCCATAAATCAAGAAATAATATGGCATCTAAGCCATGCTTGTGATACATAAAATGCCCTGGAGTGTCCCTAGGAGGAATAGGAACTGCTTCTTCAAGCACCCCTTTTCTAGTAGTAATCTGTCTTAACTTCGAGAAGAGCGGCATATTGACAACTGATCTGATACTTACTCTTGAACTCACTTAATACGAAAAAACACAATAATGAACAGTGAACAATGAACAATCATTCATACCACAATATGCAAGACATTTAAACACTTTAAGCATTAAACATTAAACATTTTAAAAATGACCGACAATGATGACAGTCTGCATAACTAATCACCAAGCTGAATTCTTTGACAATAACTGAATACTTCGGAATACTTGATATACTGCTAAACAGTACATATACACTGCTAAACAGTGCAGACCGGATTTGTGTACCCAAATCCGTCTTGACCGGCACAACCTATGTGCGCGTCAACACGCCTCCCCGGCGATGGTACTCACCGAGTAGCTCCTTGAAACGGAAGGCCTCAGAGAATGAACGGGACTCGATGACTGCGGACAGCGGACCCTCTGGACATCGGGACTTCGAAAACCTGGTGGGCCTCTGTATACCTCGGATCTTGCTCTCTCAGCTAGGCTCTGGTCGGAATACTTCGCACTTCTCACCGCCTCGTCTGGGTTGATCGCAGCCTCAGTCGCCCCCGCTTGACCGGAGGGAGCTACAGGAAATCCTGCTGGTACGCGTTATGGTCCGTCCAGCTGTGGCAGGAGACCGGGCCTGCAACGCACCGCCGGCGCGTGAGATGAGAAAGTGTCCCTGTTCGGGCGCCATTATGTGGTAAATATTCTTTTACCTAGACTGAATTTCATACGGAATCTAAAATAAAGTAAAATAGCTCAGAATAATAAGAGGCAGAATCCGTGGTATAAGAGGTTTTCTGAATGGGCTTTATTCCAAAATGGCCGACTCGAGTGGCGGCCTTCAGGTTCCGTCACCACGAGGGTTCAGGAAGTGAAGTACAATACTTTATTGACAAGAAGTAACTTTTATAGGTCATACATTACAATGAAACGAATGTAGAAGGCGTAACAATTGATAAGAGAAATGACATAGTAAATACGTAATCGAAACTAGGCGTAATAATGAGCAAAAAGAAACATGATTGGCTCTGATTATCATACATAGGTGGATCTATAAGATAATACTTAACATAGATGCGCGCGCAGCAGCATGACGTGTAATTGACGTGCAACTAGGGGGTGAAGGGGACTTGACATTTAGCTCTACATGTGGAGACGAAAAGTCTGGGGGGTCAAGTCAACCTAATCCCAAATCATATCTAACATCCTATGTTTAGAGAACTATGTTATCCACAAGGAAGGACTCTCGGACAGAATCTATTCTATACTGACTGTGCGTGTGTGTACAAGCGTCTAAGTGTCTACACTGAATGCGAGAGGATGGGAATATTCCATGGTGACAGGGCTATGAATTACTTGCATGAGGACGGAAAGGCCGAGTCCTTTGCTTGGGAGCTAAAGGAAATGTTTACCTAAATCACTAGACAGGAATGCATCGGCTGAAAAGCAAAGTAGATAATTCGAAGGTGAAATACAGCTTCTTGGCAGGCAGGCGAAACTGGCCGAGGCAGGCACCGTTAGCTGCACAGGGAGTAGGACAAAGTTCATGGATACAGATGCGAGCTCAAGCTGAAGCTGTCAGAGACAGAGAGCAGGGAAAGGCTTTGAGGACAGAATCGGGCCTATTCTGCCTGAACTATAAAAATAGAGTAACTTAGCCATATAAAGTCGGTGGCCTTTCATACTTAGGAATCGAATATCCAGCCCATTGATGGCGGATCTGACAGAGAACATGTTGATGGTGGACGCACATATGTTTGCGTCTTGGAAACTGGAACTGGAGGGAACATACATGTACTTGTAACATGCATATAGAACCGTTGGGGTCCAAGATAGGGGACATAACTGATCAGGAAAATCCACATTTCCACAGCGTGCTAGAGAGCTGTGTGGCTGAGGCTGAAGGCATAAAGAGCTTCTCAGAGTACCCCAGAGTGACACTTCATAGGGCATGATAGAGAGCTGTGTGGCTGAGGCTGAAGGTGTAAAGAGCTTCTCAGAGTACCCCAGAGTGACACATTACAGGGCATGATAGAGAGCTGTGTGGATGAGGCTGGAGGTCAGTGGAGGCTGGTGAAATTTGAAAGTGGTGAGGCGTAAAGGTTCAGGATGAGTGCCCTGTTGCGAGCAAGCGTAGCAAGTGAGCCCAGCTGTTGTAAGATGGTCTTGGGGGGGGGGGTAGGGGCTCTCCCCTGGGAAAAGTTTGAAAAAAGAGTGGGCAAATGGTTCATTTTAAGCAAAATTTGAGAAAGCAAAAAGGTTAATAAAGCAACTGTGAAAGTGTTGTTATGAAATCAGTAAAGAGATTTCATATAATGACGCATGTAGCTGCTTATTCAGTATAATCGGAGAATTTCATAACACACTTTGAGACAACAATGCTGAGTACCTCACAGATTTCCTTATTTATGGATTTACCTTTACAAATAAAATCTACTGAGGAAATAGAAGTTATTGGGATTTCTCAGACTGGACAAAATGAGACAGCATTAAAAGGCAGAAGAGCTCCCTACAAGGAACTTTGTCTCATTCAGGTCACTTGTGACCTGGTGATTCAATTGGTACTGGGTGGTTAGGGGTGATTTATGTCACTTGACCTTGTACCTACCTGCGCTGCACACTTTGTTGTACAGCATCACATAGTGTGTTAGCGCATAAAGGTTCTGACAAGTGTTACGCTTTTGTTTTTTAGTAGCCAGCTAGCAGCATGCTAATGAAACACAAAAGCATAAACCATGTCAGAACCTTTACAAGCTTACACACAATATTTATTTCCTTCCATGACCTGCAATACGGTGATAGAGGGCTCAAGACACAGTGGGGCACACTTATAGCAGGCGCCTGAAAGGGGGCTGGGCCTGTCCCGCAATGCTAATTGTTTCTTTAAACTCTTAGTTCAACTACACAAGCATTAAAATGAATAATTGATAAGGAACTGACTACAGAATGGGCAGCACCAGTGCTGGAGGAGTGAACAATTAAGAGGAGTCTGGAACCCCCACTGAACCCCACCTTCTCTCGCACAGAGAAAAGGAGACCCCAGAGCAATGTTGTCATGAATCGTCAAAATAAATGAACATGTTAAACACAAAACATACTGTACTAGCGGAGACAAGCTGAATTAATGTTTGTTAGTCCCTTTCACGAGCAAACAGATCGATATGAGAAGAAATGAGGCAAGGTATTAAGCAACCATTAAAGTAAAACACATTTACCATTATCTCTTTAATAAATATAAATTCCTCAGACCTCTGAGTCTCAATCATCTGTCACTCTTATACTAAAGTTGCTCTACTATATTGTATTTTTTTGCCTTCCACAACAGCAATGCTGAACTATACACCAAGCGACTTCCAGAAAAGTAAAAGTATATGTCCCCTGGGTCGAAGGTAGGGGGTTTGGAGTTTTATACAAAAACGTATCCAATAGCCGTATGTTAAATCAAAAAATAAAAAACATCACGTTCGGCATTAAGAACACAAGGAGAAGGTAATCAAACTTTATGCCCCACTATGTGACCATGAAAGATGTAGTTTCAAAACACACTACTTATGTACTTGATGCACAAAATACGTCACTGCACTTTATTACAGTGCATGGTAGAGAGCTGTATGGCTGAGGCTGAAGGCGTAAAGAGCTTCTCACACACAGTACAGAGTGATACATTACCAGGCAAACTGGCCCATCAACCCCCGCACGATTACTTACCTACACGCAACAGGGATCCTCAATCCCAGGTACTTGTCACCTGAACCCCCTGCCTTACCGCCCATAGAGTGCCCGCCTGCCAAATCAGAAGGAACACCTGACCCCATCCTCCCTCCGCCCCAAAAAAACACAAGCCTGGTGTTTAACTACTTAAACACTCACTCACTGATCAGACACCAATTAGAAATATTCCAGCTACTCGACTCCAACAAACCTGACATTCTCCTTCTTTCACAAGCTTGGCTTACCGCCAACTCCGTACCTGACATCCTGGCAGCGGTACCTACGGGGTACTACATACTTCAGACCAACAGAACCTTGGGGAAACCTGGTGGCGGAGTTGCCGCCATTGTCCACAACAAACTCAGATTTACTACCTTAACAGTCACTGGCATACCATCAGTCAACAGCCTCATTTTAAAATGTGACTCTCCTTATTCCCCTTTTATCTGCGCTTTCTTCTACAGACCCCCCCAATACATACCCTCTTTTCCTCAGCTGGTAGGTGAACTGATCTCCCAATTAGTCATCAATAATGCTAAAATCATTATCATAGGTGGCTTTAACTATTGGCCCTCTTACACAAAGAATTTACGGACCTCCTATCCGGGCTAAACGTGTATCCAGCATGTACACACCGCCACTCACATCAAGGGACACATCTTGGATCAAGTATGGATCTCCAACTTGAAAATTACACTACCCTCCATCTCCCCTTGTCCATGGTCAGACCACCACATTATCTCCTTCTCCTTGGACTGCACTCCCCCCACAAAACCCCCTCCCCTTGATAACCACTTGGCTAGAAACTGGAACCGGGCCAACATTGGCGAATTTTGCACCTTATTAAAAACCTCCATCCCTGTTGATCAGGACTCCCTTAACAATCAGGCTGCCGCCATCAAGCACTGGCTCGACTCATCCAGCAACGCCGTTGCTCGCTTCAGACAATCCAAACTTAAACGTCCTTATGACACCCAACGCTGGTTCTCCGATGAACTGAAAATTAAGAAATTGGCACTCAGACAGGCCGAGCGCAGCTGGAGACGTGACTATTCCCCGGAAAGAAAAGCCACCTACATGAGCCTCTTAAAAGACTATAAAAAATCTATAATTCAGGCCAAAACTACGTACTTTTCCCTGAAAATCACCAATTCAGCTACTAAGACCAAAGACATCTTCGCCATAGTCGACGAACTATCACTGCCAGACAGAGTAATTGCTAAACCACTCCCTTCCCAACTGCTATGCGATTCTCTTAACGTGTATTTTATGGAGAAATTGCCCTCATCAAAATCAGTATCCCCTCGCCCGACCTTTCTACGAACTCTCCGATCATGTTCAATAACCCCCAGGTGCTGGATCAAATACCTCTGATATTGAAAGAGGAATTCCTCGACCTGTTAAAAAAAGTCAGGTCCGGCTCCCCCACAGATCCCTGTCCCCCGCACATTCTACAAGAAGCCTTCTCCACCTGCCCTGACCCCCCACTAGTGCTTCTTAACAACTCTCTGAGACTGGGTATGGTCCCCGACTCCTTTAAAATCGCCGAAGTTGTCCCCATCCTCAAGAAGCCCAATGCTGACCCCTTGATACTCAGTAACTTTCGCCCGATCTCCTTACTCCCCTACCTTAGCAAGATCTTAGAAGCTCTTGTTGCTAAATGTCTCAGCTCCTTTATTGAAGACTCGCTGTTTCTGGTCATCCTTGCAGTCATGGACGAACTCAGGAAGGGGGCCGACCATAACATCTCTCAGGCCCTCATCCTCCTGGACCTTTCGGCAGCTTTTGACACGGTCGATCATGATCTTCTGATCGACCGTGTCGGCAGCGCCGGCATCCAGGTAACTCCCTGAAATGGATCTCCTCCTTCCTGGAGAATCGTTCCCAGGCAGTTCGCCTTGCCACCTTCTCAGCCGAGAGGGTAAGACTGACATGCGGGGTCCCTCAGGGGTCTTCTCTCTCCCACCTTCTCTTCAACCTATACATGTTCCCCCTGATACGCTCCCTATGCAACTGTGAGGTAGCCACCTTCAATTACGACGACGACCTTCAGTTAGTGTTTAAAATCGACCCCTCTACCACCTCGGCTTCAAACTTTCAGTCCACCTTGTACCTCATCAGTAATTGGATGAACGCCAATCAACTGAAACTCAACCCTGACAAGACTGAGCTAGTTTTGACTGGCGGTATCTCCAATCCCTGGAACACTAACTTCTGGCCCCCTCTCTTAGGCAAACCTCCTCACCCAGCGGAATTGGTGTCATCTAGGGGTGGGCGGAATTTGCGAAATCCACTTTCGCAAATTATCGCGAAAATGTTAAAAATTATCGCAAACACGCGGAAATATCGCGAAGATGCGGAAGTTTTTTTCCCGCATGTTCGCGTGATTTTCTGCATGGTTGCGGCTCGCCAACTTACCCATGTGGTTGCTCGCAGGCGCGGCCCTCTTGTTTTCAGTTGTCTCGCGGTGCATGATCGCGAGAAGAAAGACGTGATCGCGCGACGCATGACGTCACTGCGGGTGCGAACTGTCGCGAGACAGTGCAAATGGCTAAAAACAATACAACATCTCATGGAGAACGTGACCGGATCAAGAAAACTTGTCGGCGAACGCAGGGATTCAGGTAAGGCGATTGCGCGCACGCGAGAATGTATTATTTTACAGCGCGAGCAAGAAATAAATTATCGCCAAGCTGCGGAATGCGGAAATTTTGACATTTTCGCGCACTCCGCGGAACGCGAAAATGTCAAATTATCGCAATTTCCGCGAACGGAACGAAATTTTCGCCCAGGCCTAGTGTCATCATAAGCAAAGATCTGTCCATGAAAGCTCAAATTGGCGCAGTCGTATCATCCTGCTTCTTTCATCTATGCAGAATCTGAAAGATCTCCAGATTCCTAACCACCGAGGCCCTCATCCTGGTTCTTCTGGCTTTGGTCATTTCCCGTATTGACTACGCCAACTCACTCTATGTTGGCATCCCGGCCTATCAGCTTTGACTCCTACAATTGGTCCAGAACCAAGCAGCTAGGCTTATTTTTCACCAACCCAGACATCAACATGTCCGCCCCCTGATGAAGAGCCTCCATTGGCTCCCGGTGGCCGACCGCTGCGCATTCAAATTGGGTTGCACAGTTTTCAAAGCCCTGGCCGGTCAAGGGCCGTCTTTTATCTCGTCCATGATACTCCGCTATACTCCCTCAGGCGCACTTCGCTCCTCACATTTGAACCTGCTTGTTGTCCCCTTCCTTTAAGCGGAAAAAACACGGTGGTCTCAGATTTTCTCTCTTGGCCCCTCAACTTTGGAATTCCCTTCCTACCGAGCTCAGGTCGGTAACCTCATATACCCAATTTAGAACTCTCCTTAAAACCCTTCTATTCTCTCAGGCATACGAGTAAACCCCTGTCACTATTCTTCTGCCATATCCCCTCCACTAGCGCCATGAAACCGCTTGGTGTAAGAGCGCATTACAAATAATTTTAACATACCAAATTATAGTGCGTGGTAGAAATCTGTGTGGCTGAGGCTGAAGGCGTAAAGAGCTTCTCACAGTACCCCAGAGTGACACATTATAGTGCGTGATAGAGAGCTGTGTGGCTGGGGCTGAAGGCATAAAGAGCTTCTCACAGTACCCCAGAGTGACACATTATAGTGCATGATAGTGAGCTTTGTGGCTGAGGCTGAAGGCGTAAAGAGCTCCACACAGTACCCCAAAGTTACCCTTTATAGGGTGTGATAGAGAGATGTGTGGCTGAGGCTGAACGCGTAAAGAGCTTCCCACAGTACCCCAGAGTGACACTTTATAGGGCGTGATAGAGAGCTGTGTGGCTGAGGCTGAAGGCATAAAGAGCTTCTCACAGTACCCCAGAGCGAGACGTTATAGGGCGTGATAGAGAGTTGTATGGCTGTGGCTGAAGGCGTAAAGAGTTTCTCACAGTACCCCAGAGTAACACATTATAGGGCGTGATAGAGTGATGTGTGGCTGAGGCTGATGACATAGAGCTTCTCACAATACCCCAGACTGACACATTATATGGCATGATAGTGAGCTGTGTGGCTGATGCTGAAGGCATGAAGAGCTTCTCACAGTACCCCAGACTGACATATTACAGTGCATGGTAGAGAGCTGTATGGCTGACGCTGAAGGCGTAAAGAGCTTCTCACAGCACCCCAGACTGACACATTACAGGGCATGATAGAGAGATGTGTGGCTGAGGCTGAAGGCGTAAAGAGCTTCTCACAGTACCAGAGAGTGAGACATTATATGACGTGATAGAGAGCTGTGTGGCTGAGGCTGATGCCGTAAAGAGCTTCTCATAGTACCCCAGAGTGACACTTTATAGGGTGTAATAGAGAGCTATGTGGCTGAGGCTGAAGGCATAAAGAGCTTCTCACTGTACCCAAGAGTGACACATTATAGGGCATGATAGAGAGCTGTGTGGCTGAGGCTGAAGGCGTAAAGAGCTTCTCACAGTACACCAGAGTGAAACTTTATAGGGCGTGATAGAGAGCTGTGTGGAGGAGGCAGAAGGCGTAAAGAGCTTCTCACAGTACCCCAGAGTGACACATTATAGGGCGTGATAGAGAGCAGTGTGGCTGAGGCTGAAGGCATAAAGAGCTTCTCACAGTACCCCAGGGCGACACTTTATAAGGCATGATAGAGAGCTGTGTGGCTGAGGCTGAAGACGTAAAGAGCTTCTCATAGTACCCCAGAGTGACACTTTAAAGGGCGTAATAGAGAGCTGTGTGGCCGAGGCTGAAGGCGTAATGAGCTTCTCACAGTACCCTAGAGTGACACATTATAAGGCATGATAGAGAGCTGTGTGGCTGAGGCTGAAGGTGTAAAGAGCTTCCCACAGTACCCCAGAGTGACACTTTATAGGGCGTGATAGAGAGCTGTGTGGCTGAGGCTGAAGGCATAAAGAGCTTCTCACAGTACCCCAGAGCGAGACGTTATAGGGCGTGATAGAGAGTTGTATGGCTGTGGCGGAAGGCGTAAAGAGCTTCTCACAGTACTCCAGAGTAACACATTATAGGGCGTGATAGAGTGATGTGTGGCTGAGGCTGATGACATAGAGCTTCTCACAATACCCCAGACTGACACATTATATGGCATGATAGTGAGCTGTGTGGCTGATGCTGAAGGCATGAAGAGCTTCTCACAGTACCCCAGACTGACATATTACAGTGCATGGTAGAGAGCTGTATGGCTGACGCTGAAGGTGAAAAGAGCTTCTCACAGTACCCCAGAGTGACACATTATAGGGCGTGATAGAGAGAAGTGTGGCTGAGGCTGAAGGAGTAAAGAGCTTCTCACAGTACCCCAGAGTGACACATTTTAGGGCATGATAGAAAGATGTGTGGCTGAGGCTGAAGGTGTAAAGAGCTTCTCACAGAACCCCAGTGTGACACATTATATGTAGGCTTTCCTGTTTTCAGTTTCTATTTTTGGTAAATTCTGGTGGGGTTTTTTCAGTGTTTTCCAGTGACTTCAATACCTTAAAAAAACAGTGGTTATACATTTTCGTGCCATTAAAAACAACAGAAACAGTGTTTTCCCGGTGTTTATGGAACCCTTTGCTTTTATTATTGCTTGCTTTCTGCAATGATAGTGAATAGCATATAGGCAATGTACTTCAGTGTTTATGGGGTCCAAACTATTTTTTTACAAATCAAACTTATTGTAGTACAACATACAACACTTCTTCTGAGAGTCTTTGATCATGCACACTCGCTCTTTCCTTCCAATGTAAACTGTCATCTGTGTAAAGGCCCTCTCAACATTGCCAATTGAGACGGCCAACGTCAAAACAGCCAGTACACAATTTGCTAACTCTGGCCACTGACAGCTTTCCATGCCAATTCTGGTGCACCTGAAGATTGTGATTCTCTGGGACAGGTGCTACAACAAATGCATTGAACTGTGTGTATATGCCCTCAGATTTATTGAAGTAGTAAAAAATGAAGCTGCACTTATCAAAGTCTGGAGAAAACTCACCCTTACGGAAGGGATCTGGAACTTGTGCAGATTAGTAGAATGAGCTATGGGATGAGTCAGAGTAGTGGTAGAGAATATAATGAGTGGTATAGGGTAGTGTATTGGAGATGCTGAATTAGGAGTAAAGATAGAAATATAAAGATACATAGGTACATGGAAGGTATATATGTGTGTAAGGAAGGTAATATATCTTTTTTATAGTTTGTTCACTGGCCTCTATAGGTCAAAGAGAGACTGGGGCTACATGATTAAGTGTGCTATCTAGTTTAGAAATGAGTGTGGGTGCAGAACTGTCTGTGCAGATAATCAGTCAGCTACACTTTGAGCAGCAATGCCAACCCAGTAGCAAGTATGTAGGCAAAGACTCTGTAGTGCTGCAGATGTGCCAATGATTGACAGCCTGCATCTGCTAAAACAGGAGTGTCCACCACAGGCTGAGAAGGCCCAAATCACAGTTAGATCTTCAAGACCTCCTGCTAAGCTGATCTGACGAAATTGCATTGACACGGACCCAAAAATTAGGTTGCTCCCGTTCTGAGCTTTTCTGCAGCATCAAATCCAATTCAGCTGGACCTGGTGTAGAAGGTATCTCACCTTGTGGAGCGATCTAAGACTACGGCCTTGCCCCACTGGAAGAATACGAGGTCCAATAAAGTGACTATGTCCGGAGGTAGAAATCCTCACTAGCGAAGGTGCAAAAAGTATCCAACTGGCAAGAGACCTTCTTTGGGTGTGAAATTCAAATCAATCTCAGTTATAGATTTTCCACCAAATGTCAATGACTTCACCCAGACCTCGCCCAGCAGCTATCCAACAACTAAGGCCCTCTTCGGCCACAGCCTGTTGACCTTCCCATCTGAGGATTTTTTACTTCCATTTTAACTCCATTGCGGTCTGCCATAGCTTGTGCCAAGGTACCAGTCAAATGCAACCAGATGATCATGGTTGGCACTTAAAGCTTTTTAGTGCTATTTTCACACTTAACATAACTCCAAGTTTCCCTTATTGGATTTTTGTTGTTGTGGTGTCAGTTGTCATTTTCATTATTAAAATGTACTCTGTTTTTCAAAATTGGGTTGGGTTTTTTTGTGTGTAGTGTTTTGACTTTATTGCTGTTTTAGTACTGCACAAATACTTTATACATTGCATCTAAATGAGGCCCATTTGCTGTTTAGTATAGCTACCAGGGGTTTGAGCTCAGGTCAATTTAGTGACTTTAAGAGTTCACCCTGACAGGGTTATGGGTATTACTTGAGATGAGTACTCACCCTCTCAATAAATGTCCTACAATATTATGGTAATAGATTTACGGGAAATCAGGATTACAAATGTATATACTGATTAGGGTTATCTGTATTGTTTCCATCACATTTCTGTTAAATTGATAACGATGGACTTGATTTTGATTGTCCCCCAATCAGCCTCTGATTCTAATGTTATTTAGAGACACAGTAAATCTTTGTTATTTGTGCTGAGTGAACCTTAATTCTCCGAAGTAGCGTGCTGTTTGCTGCTGCAGAGTGCTTCAATGCCTAGTCAGAGCTATATAAATATAATTTACAGTTGAACCACATGGTTTGAACAAATAATTGCATTTCTCCTAACAGAACTTTTAAGGAAGACATTGGTCTTTTGTGAATATGCATTACATGGAGTATGCTTTCTCAGTGTGGTTGTGTGATTTGAATATAGACATTTGTGACAGGATAAAATAGTGCTATGGTAACAAGCATTTGCGTAATTAACAATCTGTGAACATTGGGATGGAAAAATGTATTACTGACAATGCAAACCATTACCGAAGTGTTTTAATTGGGTGGAAACTTAAATTCTGTAGGAAATTTTATTACACATTCATATTGATGTTTTGCAGTAGAAAAACCACACAACTACTTTTGCTTTATTTGCTGCACATGTGAGTGTATCGAAAAATGCTAATTAAAATATGTAGTATCTCAAACTAGAACACATCTGCCTAAAAGCACGCATGTTCACTGCTTTCATTTATTTGGTATTGAAGAGTGCCTCCTATTGATTGAGTGACACAAGTTGGGCAGCATTTCTGGTGGTGGCTGTTCAGACTACTAAACACCTGCTGAGCTGCCAGGGGTACCTAGTTTCCTAGTCAGTGCCAGCATTGGAACTTGTCTATTAAGTTCTGCCTCTGAGATAGTTTCAATGCATCCAGTAATTATTCTTTCATTTCTGTTGCACATGTCCACTTTTCAGCAGAAACAATCTCTGGGAAATTTAATAAATGCAATACTGAAATATGCATCTTCCTCTTAAAAATCTGAGCCACAGATTTCAACACTGAGTGAGTACTGGGAAGTTAATCATAAAATCTGGTCGACAGAAATAACCTGAGATACTAAAAACAAAGGAAGAGGTGTCTTATATGAATCCAATATACACCTCGTGACTGTCAGGTTAAACATCACATGAAAACTGACAAGAATTAAAAGAGACACGTGGGCTGTGGTTATGGTGGGGATTAGCCCTGAGGGGGAGTGGGCCAGGATTTGAAAATCAGATGAGGCACAGTCTCCATACTAAGTACTAACCTTTAAAGGAGACCGCGTTCTAGATTATTTTTACATCAGGTGAAATAACGCGCTGGTTGAATTTCACATTTATAAGCGATTAAGTAAGTCTCCAGCCGACTAGAACACAACGTGACCTTGCTGTGGTGAATGATTTTCACTATCCCCTCGATCCAGTTGTAACTGGAAAGCAGTTACTGAGCGGTGGTGTGGCAAGTTTTTCACACCTGTTTTTAAGCACATTTCAATTTTCCCCTCCCTCCACAGTGGCGAATCCCCTTCCCTCCTTCATGGGCTTTCAGGAAATGCACCCTGGCGTCATGGGTCACATTCAATTACTAATGAGGTCTATTGCAGAGTCAGCCCCCAGTCTGTCACCAGCGTGACTCCGGTGCAGCACGCACTGCACAGTTTAAATTAAAACTGTGTACGTTTTTAGTCAGAACGAGGGCTGGTTCCTATCCGCCATACACATAAAAAAACTGATTATGTTGGCATTAAGAATATTAATGGAAAATGCAAACGTAAGCAGCTGCAGGGATAACAATTGTGGAGGACTTCTCAGGCGCAACTAGAGCCACATTTCGGGGGCTAATTCTTCTAGCAATAGGCAGAGTGGAGATGAAGGAGCGAGGAAACTACAAAGCCTCATTAACACGTAAATGGTCTTTTAAAGACCTGTGAAGTACTCGGGTGCGGCTCAAAACCTGTCTCTGTGTGCGCCCGGGAAGCTGTCTCAGCCCGGGCTGACTCGAAGGGTGGGTTGTTGGCCGAAGCCCTTTGATCCCTGTGGGCTTTGCGCTCAGGGTGAAGACTAAATTAGCGCTTCTCCACAGATACAAAGGTGCCCCTCCAGAAGTCAGCATGCTAACAGCTCTTGGGGCACCAGCCTGAGCTCCTGCACTAAAAAAGACCACACGTGCACACTAGCCAAATCTGCACAATTTAACGAGCAGCACAGGGAAACAAACAATGGAAATCCCTCAAAAAGAGCCAGTGCGGGCAGCTGAGAGGTTTCCGTTGTTCTAAACTTCCCAGAGCAACCTTTTCAGTACAGTTCAGCTTTGTGCTGCCTTGGCTCCCTCAAGTGGCCAAGCAGTATAAGGATGTGGAAAATCAGTGACACTCGGTTTAAACCAGGTCAGCTGATTTTTAGGCGGTAGGGTACTGTCGGGGATAATCGGTGTAAACCAAATTCCGGACAGCCTAATTATATGGCATGATATAGAGCTGTGTGACTGAGGCTGAGGGCGGAAAAAGCTTCTCACAGTAACCAAGAGTGACACTTATGGCATGATAGAGACCTGTGTGGCGGAGCCTGAAGGCATAAAGAGCTTCTCACAGAACCCCAGAGCGACACGTTATAGGGCGTGATAGAGAGCTATATGGCTGTGGCTGAAGGCGTAAAGAGCTTCTCACAGAACCCCAGAGCGACACGTTATAGGGCGTGATAGAGAGCTGTGTGGCTGAGGCTGATGACATAGAGCTTCTCACAGTACCCCAGAGTAACACATTATTGGGCATGATAGTGAACTGTGTGGCTGAGGCTGAAGGCGTAAAGAGCTTCTCACAGTACCCAAGGGTGACACATTACAGGGCGTTATAGAGAGCTGTGTGGCTGAGGCTGAAGGCGTAAAGAGCTTCTCAGAGTAACCAAGAGTGACACTTCCTAGGGCGTGATAGAGAGCTGTGTGGCTGAGGCTCAAGGCAAAAAGAGATTCTCACAGTTCCCCAGAGTGACATATTATAGGGCATGACAGAGAACTGTGTGGCTGCTGCTGAAGGCGTAAAGAGCTTCTCACAGTACCCCAGAGTGACACATATGGCATGATAGAGAGCTGTGTGGCTGAGGCAGAAGGCATAAAGAGCTTCTCACTGTACCAAAGAGTGACTAATTATAGGGCATGATAGAGAGCTGTGTGGCTGAGGTACAGATATTAGAGCGTTATAGTTCTGAGACCTATGCTAACCTTCATGTGTGAAAAGCGCCTTATTTGTTAATTCTTTTATTTTCTAAAAATGTTTTCTTGTGTATGTGTGGTGTCTTATTTATAATTTTTTTTTACAGGTTATGATGCTGGAGTACAGCTGGCTCAAAAAAGCAGCGACCAGCGTACTGCCTAATTTGGCTATTGCAGGCAAATAAAATGGGTCCCGGTGTAAACGCAATGTAAGCATTAAACCTGACAGTCCAAAACCCCATAGAGGTCCTATAGGAGGAGTCATCAGAGAGTAGGCTAAGTCCTTCTAATATACTGTAAAATGTGACAGTTATGTCTTTTTTTTCTTTACAGGTCCCCTAGAGGCATACAAGAACAGCATACCACCATAAAAGGGAGAACCGCGAGCCATCGATGGGTCCAAAGAGGTGCCCAAAAAAGAAGGCCTACAACCCCTAAACACTTCCTGCTACAAAGCAAGGGGCACCGCAAAGGAACATATTAGATGTGTTTTTTTACAAAATGCAGAGTCAAAAGAACCCTAATGTCTTTTTCTCTCTAACAGCTTGTTCCTACAGCATATTGTAGGGGTAGAAAATGTGATGTAGAAGTTAGGCAGGAAGGGGCGGGCTTGAGACTGTAAACAGTTGGACAGGCTCTTTTTTTCTAATATATATTTTTTATGTTTACACTGTAGAGCCATCACAAAAGATCTCTGGAGAAGCCCCCCCTAAGGCTAAGCGGACGTTGATGCCTATAAATGCCCAGACGTCAACAACAGGTGAGGGCTGGACTGTGTGTCAGTTTCAGGAATCCTAACTTTACTACTACTAAATGCCTTTTGTGAATACTGAAAGTCGTAAAGTTAGGATTTTGTCTCAGATTTCTTTTGTGAATCGGGCCCAGAGTGTTTTTACTTTTTCTTAATTACAAGGAAGTTGAATATGGCTGTCACAAGCACAATTGACTTGCAGCGAAACAAAGAAGGTGACTATTGTGAAATTAGGTGAAATAAAGTGACAAGTGAAGTCAGAGATGGGCTATGTACATAACAAAGCAAGATGGCCGCGTTGTAGTGCAGCTCTGCCGGCTGCAGTTATTATCTTTGTACAATCTTACAATTCCTGCCCAACAAATCTGCTTCAGATCACGGGATATGAAGTCGCATATCTCTCGCTCTTGATTGTGTCTGCAAATCGGCGGAAGGAGGCTGTGGAGGGGCTGTGAGAGGAGAGATACACTGCAGGCCTCCTTCACTCAAAATGGCAGCCTGAATTCCCTGCCGCCGGTGGGCGCCTCTACTGTTGCGCTTCAGAGGAGCCTGCTGACGATCACGGCTGGGGTCGGCACAACTGCCCTGTGACCTGGGGGTCTGCGTGAGGCTGCCACTTGTGTGCTGCGTGAGCGGACGTGGTCTGGCCGGCTAGATCGCTTGAAGACTACATGGTGTAGGCTCACAGCTGGCCTTGACTGCATGGTGACGCAAGGTCTACTCTGGCGCGTCCTGGTGTGGTGGAATCGGCCCTGCATGTTAAGGTTTTATTTCAAACTCCCAGGATCGGTACGTTGCTCAAATGGGTCCACCTCTCAATCGCCCCACTCTCTGATGCTATACTAGCACAGAGGGTTGTATTGATTAAGTGAGGGAAGGAAAGGATGGGGACTGAAGGGAGGGAGACCTAAAAAACAAGAAACACAATTAAATGACTGTTAGGTTTCCACTCTAACTATCCTACAAGACACAATTGAGAAACAGATGCTGTAACTACCTGTAAAGGAAAATAACACAAAGCCTTGTAAACATTCTTTTCGTGAGATGCCTTATCGTTTGAAGGCTCTCTAAAGAGAAGAAAACACCAATCAGCATATCGTGAAACAAACCATAAGTAAGAACCGCACACGCTCACTCCAATCGCTACCCACCACAATAAGGAAATGATCTGGCATCACAGGGAAGGTTGAGAATGCTGGAGCAGAGTTTTCTGTTGAAAATCTATTGGGTTTTTAAGCTCTGGTTGTCTATATGTCGAGAATTAAAAAATATTAACTTGTAATTATTAATTATTTGTCTTGTGTGAATGTTCTGATTAATCAATACGAACTAACAAGAGAAAAACTACACGTGGGAATGCATTCATGTTGCTTATTAATAATGTGCGGGTTTAATTAAATGAATGTTGCTGAGTGCTGTTTATTTAAAGCACGAAACGCTTTTGAAATAATGTGTACTAATGCTTTTCTGTGTTGCAAAGGCTAGATAATTACATACACATAAGGGTATTAGTGGGGTTAACACTGTTTAATCACTATGCTGTGGTAACGTTGTTT
Source organism: Triturus cristatus (assembly GCF_964204655.1). NCBI lineage: Eukaryota > Metazoa > Chordata > Amphibia > Caudata > Salamandridae > Triturus > Triturus cristatus. The sequence continues at coordinate 39,144,688 of NC_140587.1, forward strand.
TTGTCTCTTTTAATTAAGATGGTACGTTTTGGCCTACAAAAAAAATGGCCGCCGTTTAAAGCCTGCGCTCAAGTAGTCGAATCATGATGAGAAGGCCTTGCTGAATATGGTCGAGAGTCATCTGACCACAGTCTTCGCCTGGTTTAAAATTTTCCGTGAGGACAGCAGCTCTGGGCGAATGTCCAAGTGTCCTTGTAGGACAAGGGAGCCACAATGAACTTTGTGATTGCAGCGCTGGTTCCGAGGAAATGAGAACGTAAAAGAAACATTTGTAAACTTGAGTTTCCGTCTTCCGTCTTTTTATTTTTGTGATTTTTCTGAGCGGAGATTTTTCAAATGTAGCGATGCTACATCCTTTCTTGCTCGCTTTGCTCAGCGGTTCAGCAGACGTTTAGAACATTTTATGTTTCTTTAATTTGTTAGATTCATTATAAATATTGTTAGCCTAGAGAGGGTTGGAGGCCACTTCTTCCCAAACCTGCGTTGGTGAGGATTGATGCTGTGAGGACGGCGACTTAGGAGACTTCTACTGAGAGACCTGTCCTGACCCATTCATGACATTTAGCTAGAATAGGTAATTATGAGAATAATGTTTCCTATTGATTAATTTTCTATGACTAATTTTAGATAAAGTACCATTATTTTAAATACAGTGTTGGTGGTTATTTCTTGTCAATTATTGAGTACTCTAATGTGGTTTATTGTTTATATCATGACTCAAGACAGTGTCAATTAGGTCTTATCGACCTTAGTGTAGATGTAGGGTGTTTAGGGGTTTTCTTCCACAGGTTTAGTGAATCGAGCGTATGTTAGTGAAATGGGCCCAAGTGTATGATGAGTGCATGTGCGTGTATCTGTGAAATTACTCTATCTGTGGAAGTAGGGAGAATTTATATGCCCTAATCTGCACCAATTTCCTGGTAGCAGAATTTGATGGTTTTGATGGTTGTCTTGATCTGATTAGATTGCTTGTATATTGGCTTTTGATTTATTGATTATTGATTGATGTTGATATATGTACTAATACTATATGTTGGAGTCGTCGTGTTGAGTTTTATGTAGTGCTTCTGGAACTTGGGAGCTAGTAGCAGTTCCGTAGTAAGGCAGAGGGAAGTATATACTGCTCTCGGGAAAGACGGGATTGTTGGTCCTGTATGTATGCAGGAGATACGTGTGACAATTGAAGTTGCGCGTCACATTGTCTGGGTTCGGAATCAGTGACATTGTCGTATGTTACTATTAGAAATATATTTCTGGTATAAAAGGAGTGCGTATGGTAGCGAAGGTTATCTGTGAAACTCTGGTCTTAAGTCCCAGGGATCCGTAAGGTTCACCGTTAAAGCTTATCACGGGAGAGGTAATAGGTATTCTCTGAGCTTGACTGAAGGACTGGGCAGAGGTATACGCTGTTTGGTTAACGTGTGTTATAATTCTGTAGCGGGACAGACTGTTCGCTGTTCTCGGGAAGGCAGGATTCTGTGTGTATGTACTACATTTTCTTGTATGAATGTGTGTGAATGTATGAGCATTTAGTTGATTGTAAGACTCTTTGGACAAGTCCTAGAGGAAACAGTTAATGAATGCATGATAGAAGGGCAGAGTAGAGGGATGTGCTACTGTGTCAACGAGAGTATTAATTCCGGGAAAGACGGGATTCTTGCGAAATAGATTTTCTTTACTATTCTGTTGTTAGCGAAGCAGACAATGGATATGTTTATATGTTGTAACTAATAGATTTTGTAGAATTTGACACAAAGTCTACTGAGAAGTTTTTGTAAAGGAGGGGTAGACGAGTGACAGGAGACAGGAGACAGGAGCGACTGCAGCGACTGCTGACGTCAAACAGACCGCGCTCTGATTGGATATTGGATCAGTACAGTGCTCGCGCTAGGATTGGTGCGTTAGTGTGAGCCGCGCAAGGATTGGAAAGAGTCACCCTATATTCTTGTGACGTAGACGCTCCAGGATTGGTGCGTTAGTGTGAGTCGCGCTGTTATTGGATGAAATATCGTACTGTACAGTTGTAATACGGAAGGGATTAGAAAGTTTTGGTAAACGTTAAAATGTATTACCAAGAAGAGAAAAAGAAAAAATCTTTGTTCGGAAAAATAAAGCGATGGTTTGACAAGGATAAAGATGTTAAAACAAGAGAAGGTGAATTGTTACCTCCAACGAAAACGCCTGCATCCTTCATGGCTGCGAGATATGGGTATCATACCCATATGGTTGGAGAATTGGGTTAGGTATACTAAGGAAGATGGTGTCCTAGCATTCCCAGAACATGGTTCATTTAATCTGGCTGTGTTGAGAAATTTACGGGAAAAGATGTTGTGTCTTGACCCAAGACCAAGGCCGACACAGTTTGAGGCTTTAGTGGAATGGGAAGAGGAAGTACATGAGCGAGAAAAGCAGAGGTCTGGAGGCAACTACAGATACATGTTTGGTAGGAGGCATGATCGTGAAACTCATCATGATCGAATGAAGAGATGGCGAGATGCTAGTATGTCAGAGGGATTATATCCTATGAGAACAGTTGAAGAGAGGGAAGAAAATAAGGGTGCAGAAAAGGTTCCTGAGGCAGGAGTGAGAAGATATGGAGTTAATGAGTATGAGGATGAGGTCTTGAATGACATGATTTACAAGAGACCACCTCCATATAGACCAGAACCAGAAGAGAGTACACCAGTTGTTTCTCCGATAAGAGATACATTGCGTATCATTGAGACAGAAAATGTGACACCTGAGTTAAGAAGTGGTAATCCTTTCAGAGAGAGAGAGAATCGATGTGGTGATGAGAATACGAGAGAATTAGCCAGAACAACAACGGAGTTGACTGAAAAGATTAGAGAACTGACAAAGAATCTGGAAGCTGTTACGGTGCCTGTAACCATAGGTCCGGTTATGCCTATTTTTGATAAGCAGAGGACGAGTGAAAATGGTTTGGTGGTTCCATATGTTGGGAATAAGATAACAAGTTTGGCTGGTCCCTCAGGAGACTCAGGAAAAAGGACAGAAAGTAGTGATCTGAGACAATCCAGACATGACACATGTAGGGAAGGATTAGAGGTACAGTCTAATTCAAGATTGGATGCTAGTGAAGCTAGTTGTTCAGGGATGCCGATTTTAGAACCGCAGAAGAAAGTGGTTCCAGTGAGAAAAACTACTGAAATAACAGCTGAGGATTTGAATGATTGGATGAGAGTCCTTCAAAAGAGAGATAAAGATTCACAGGCAATTGATGTGGCCAAGTTACGGGTAGAATTAGAGGAGCTTGTTGCAGGGACAATTCCTACAGAAATTCTAAAAAATCATCATGATGGTGAACTGTTATTTATGTGCAAAAACATCACCTGGAGAGCAAAGAATACACATGACAGGTTAAGAGCAGTAGCGAATGAGCAGGGAGTTGACATTGATAAGGTGAAAGCCTTGCAGAAGTCTTACAGAATGGATTTCACGGATAAAGATATTGAAAATCTGAATGGTGCTGGTAGAACAGGACAGATTAAAGAAATGGTCGCATTATTGCGAAGATGGGGTGATGTAGAGAAGTGGAAGGATAGGTGGTACAAGAAAAGGGAAGAATCGGTGGACAGGACTTATTCAGCATTTCCTGTGAGAGAAAAAGAGAAAACAGTGGATGCTTATCCCATGAGAGAAATACCTGGAGGAGGATATGTACATGTTCCATGGACCAGACAGGATATTTTATCATTTACGAATGATTTCCCTCGACTGAGAGAAAAGCCCGTCAAGTGGTATAGGCAGGTAGATAGGTTTGTGAAATTGTCAAAAGTGCTGTGGATTGACCTGAATAGTCTGTTTGATATAATTGTTCCAGCAGACTTGTGGGCTGAGTGTAAAATAGTTGTAAGTTGGCCTACTGAGGAATATCCAAGAGATCAGAGAACAGGAGCACCAGATCCAGAGGTAATAAGGAAATATGATCAGGTGATTGTATACCTGAAAAGTAAAGTACCCCCAAAAGAGACAGACTGGGTTAAAATAGATCGAACACATCAGGAAGCAAAAGAATCAGTTCATGCTTTTTACGAGAGGCTGATACTGGCTTTTAAACAATTCAGTGGGGATGAGCACCTGGGTGATAAAGATTTGAGTCATTTTGTATACAGATTTGTATATGGCCTGAGACCTGAGATTAGTGAGAGAATTCGTGAGCATACAGTGGACTGGCAGAGTAAGAAAATAGATGAGATTCTAAGACATGCAAAGTACTTCAGTGATGAAATTGAAGCAAAACAGAGAAAGCGGAAAGAAAAAGCAATGTGGGCACAAGTGAAAGTTGCGGAAAGACAAGAAGCACAGTTGGTGGAACAGGCAAATAATGCAGGGAATAGGCCCAGGTATGCAGGGAAAGGAAAGGGGAATCTTGAGGAAGCCAAAAAGAAATTCCCTTGTCACAACTGTGGCCAACTGGGACATTGGAGATCTGAATGTACCAATCCACCATTAGCGAATAATGAGGGTAAAACATTAAATCAACAGGTGCAGAACGAAGGGAATAATCAACAGCAGCAACAACAGAAGGTTGTGAGACAGCAGAGTCAAGAGCCAAAACCGCCCTTGCAGCAGAATAGAGGGTCACAAAAGTACAATAAGGATTCGGGATTCTACAATGATGAGCAGGTAAACAAACCAAGGCGTTCTAACCAGGTACAACAGTACTTGTTAAAGAATGAAGGGAGTGAGTCTGAAGGTGACTATTGACGGTGCCGAGGAGAGGAGGAAGAGTGCATACTTGGTGCAACTCTAGAAATAGACCAGGCAGGACCATTTGTAGATGGGAAAATAAATGAAGAAAGTGTTACTTTTTTAGTAGACACAGGTGCGACAAGATCAACTGTCAGGTCAGCAGATATTAAAAATCTTCCTCTCTCGGATGAAGCAATCCAAGTAGTTGGTGTAGCAAATACACAAATCAAGACACGACTTACTGAACCAGTAAGGGTACAAATAGGGAAATTTTCAGACATGCACAGATTTATTGTCTGTGACACTAGTCCAGTGAACTTGTTAGGCAGGGATCTGTTATGTAAAATGAACTGTACAATTTTTTGTACGCCGGATGGAATAGCTTTTGAAACACCAGATGAGGATGTTTTGTACCGAATGACTCTAGGAAATAGAGAGAGTGAAATGGTTGGTGCATATGCTGTGTTTGATCCGGAGGATTTGCCTCAAGAACTGAGAGACACAGTGAAAAGAACAGTTTGGGATTTTACTGGAGAGGATGTGGGATTGATGAATAATGTAGATCCTGTGAAAATTTCAGTGAAAGAGGGAATTACTTATCCTAACATTCCTCAGTACAAAATGACACCGGAAATAATTGAAGGAATAACTCCTATTATTGAGAAAATGATTCAGCAAGGAGTTTTGAGAGAACTACTGAGTAGCCCGTGTAACTCACCGATAATGGGGCTAAAGAAGCCTAATGGGAAATTCAGGATTGTACAAGATTTGAGAAAAGTTAACAAAATTGTGGTGGCATGTTGTCCAATTGTGCCAAATCCGTCAGTGATTTTGTATCAGATTCCACATGATGCTGAGTGGTACACAGTGATTGATTTGTGTCATGCTTTCTTTTCAATTCCATTGCATCATGACAGCCAGCCGATTTTTGCATTTAGGTTTGGTCAGCGTATTTTAGCATGGTGTAGTATCCCACAGGGGTATACAGAGAGTCCTTCGATATTCAATCAGTTATTGAAAAAGTCATTGGAGAGTTTGATTATGCCTGAAAACTCAGTACTAGTGCCTTATATTGATGACCTACTTGTGGCATCAAAGACACGTAAAGCTTGTGAAGTAGATACCAAAGCTTTACTGAATCATCTGGCAGATGGAGGGTTAAAAGTATCTCCAGCCAAATTGCAATTTTGCAAGAAAGAGGTGCATTATCTTGGACACAATATTGAAAAAGGTCTGAGAAAGGTGACTGATGACAGGATCAAAATCATCAGGGGAATGAAGGCCCCAACGACCCAGAGGGAAGTGAGAATGTTCCTGGGGATGGTGGGTTATTGTCGTCAGTGGATTAGTAACTTTTCTCTAATAGCAAGACCACTGATTAAGCTGACAAAGAGTGAGGTAAAAGACCCATTAGAACTTGATGGAGAACAAATGGCAGCATTTGAGGAGCTGAAGAGCAGAATGTGTGAAGCCCCTGCTTTGGGTATGCCAGACTATGAAAAGGAGTTTGAGTTGTACTGCAGTGAGAGAATTGGATGTGCACTTTCAGTGTTAATTCAAAAACATGGACAGCTGAGGAGGCCTATTGCGTACTTCTCATCGACACTTGACCCTGTAGCTGTAGGTTTACCAGGTTGTTTGAAATCTGTAGCTGCAACATGCAGAAGTCTGGAACAGAGTGAGGGAATCATAATGGGATATCCTGTAAGGGTATTTGTACCTCATAATGTGGCAATTCTTTTGACAAGAAGCAGAACCCAGTACATGTCACATAGTCGGCTGACTAAATATGAGAAAGTCATTCTGGGAGCATCAAATGTGACTCTTGAGAGATGTGTGAATGTGAATCCAGCGACATTGTTGCCAGATATTGAAAATGTGGGTGTGAAAACAGAAGATGATCACAATTGTTTGGATGTGTTGGATTACTGTACAAAACCGAGACCAGACATAAGGGATCTTCCATTGCTTGAGAGTGATCATGTGCTGTTTGTGGATGGATCATGTCTGAGGAATGATGAGGGTGTGCTGAGTGCAGCATATGCAGTGTGCAAGGTTTCAGAAGTCATGGAAGCATCACCGTTGAAAGGAGTGAAATGTGCACAAGTTGCTGAATTGGTGGCATTGACAAAAGCTTGCAAAATTGGAGAGAATCTGAGAGTGACTGTGATGACTGATAGTCAGTATGGATTTGGAGTTGTGCATGATTTTGGCCAGCTTTGGCTACAGAGAGGTTTCTTGACGTCGAGTGGGACTCCAATAAAGAATGCTGAAGTGATTGGGAAATTACTTGAGGCGATACAGCTGCCTAAAGAATTAGCAGTTGTGAAATGTGCTGCTCATGGATAAGGAGATGATTTTGTAACTCTTGGCAATAGATTTGCGAATGACATTGCACAGTATTGTGCTAAAAATAATCACTCGATTAATAGGGAACGAGAAGGGGAAATGTCTTTTTGTTCCGTGATGTTTACTAATGTCCTAGAGACGTGGGATGAGGTGAAACAGTTGCAGGATGAGACAGGAAAGGAAGAGAAGAAAGACTGGATCAAGGCAGGTTGTGCCCCAAGAGAAACAGACCATGTTTGGGTCTATAGAGATGGCAGACCAGTCATGCCTAACTCTATGCTGTCGACAATGGCAAGGATGTATCATGGCCAGGGACATTTGGGAAGGGATGCGATGATCAGGTCTTTTAAGCAGACTTGGTACAATGCAAAGTTCAGGACAATTGCAGAGAGCATCTGTCAAAGATGTTTGATTTGCCAGCAATTTAACACTGGGAAAAAGACAGTGGTGAGTCTGGGAACGATAGGCAGAGAAGGTGGTCCTTTCACGAGAATGCAGATAGATTTCATTGAAATGCCCCAAGTGAACAGATTGAGGTATGTTCTAGTGGTAGTCTGTTTGTTCTCAAGATGGGTGGAGGCCTATCCGACTAGGAGAAATGATGGAATAACAGTAGCAAAGTTACTGTTAAGAGAGCTGATTCCTAGGTACGGATTTCCAGTAACGATTGAGTCTGATAGAGGTGGACACTTCTATAATGAGCTCATGAGTTTGATTTGTGAAGCATTGGGCATACAGCAGAAGCTACATTGTGCATACAGGCCAGAGGCTTCTGGCGTGGTGGAGCAGATGAACGGCACGATCAAGAACAGGATTGGTAAGATGTGTTTAGCCACTGGAATGAAATGGCCTGATGTCTTGCCTCTAGTGCTAATGACAATTAGATCTACTCCAGATAGAACTACTGGTTTGAGTCCACATGAGATTTTGATGGGACGTGCAATGCGTCATGCATTTGTACCTGTCAATAAGTTGATGACAATAACTGATGACATGATTTTGGATTACTGTAAAGGCCTGGCTGACGCAGTTCATTCTGTGTTTCACCAGGTTGGAGAAGACGCTACCACACTTGAGAAGAAGCAAGCTCATGATCTGAGTCCAGGGGACTGGGTGAGGATTAAAGTGCACAGAAGAAGAAATTGCTTGGTTCCAAGGTGGGGAAGACCAAGACAAGTCATTCTGACTACGACAACTGCAGTGAAGTGTGCTGGTGTGAAAAACTGGGTACATGCAAGTCATACTCTGAGAGTTCCAAACCCAAAGGATGGGACTGGTAAGGAGTATTTTGAAGAGTCAGATTCCAGTGATGATGAGGACACAGAACCAGTGAGAAAAAATCAAGGTTCAGAAAGAGAATCAGAAAAAGCTTCAAGAGGACCATTGAGAGTCTCAGAAGGGAGATCAGATTCTGTTAGAGAGCCTGAAGTTCCAAGAAGCAGTGGAGGAAAAAGAAGAGAAAAGAGCAATTCCACAGAGACTACTCCTGAATCAGAAGAGGAGATTGAAGAACGACTTGAGATTATACCTGAAGAAGCAGGGTCAGAAGAAGATAGAGAGGGACAGATTGCGGAAGACCCCCGAGGAGGTGTAGGGGACATTCTTGATAAGCTAGGTGAAGGGACAAGTAGACAGCAAGAAGATTGCGTGTCGGAGACCTGAGGAGGGACAGAAATAGGGAAGTCTCAAACAGTGGTGAAAAAGACTGTGGAGCTAAAGAAAACTACTGAAGAACAAGAGGCATTTGAAACAGAATCGGATGAAAGTGAAAATGAGAAATCAGAGGGTCGAATTCTGAGAAAAAGAACTTGGATTGGAGAAAGAAATAATAAAGAAACAAGGCCGAAAAAGGTTATAAGAGGAGATCTTTGGCCTAACAACAGAATAAAGAGGCTGAGATACAGACTCATAAGAGCAGATACTTCGAAAGCTGAACAAGTGAATGAGGTATCGAGTCAGAATTCAGCAAAAGGTGAAAAGCGAAAAGAGTCAAAAGAACCAGAGGAGATCAAGAGGATAAGAAAACCTAACCAGAAGTATAGGTCGCCGGAATGGACGTACGTGGCACTGTCTGAAGGTGAAGAGGCAGTAAGTCAAGGAAATCCAGAGGAGACCGTACGAGAAGTGGTTGAGGAAGATACAGGTGAAATCCTGAAAGTAATCTTGACTGACATTGGAGAAAAGTCGGATACTGAGGATATTGTTGGAGATCTAATACAATTTGATGTTGAAGGAGATGAAGTAAAGAGTGATGAGTATCCAAACTGAGTGAACAGAAGAAATCACTTGGAGAAAGTGAAAAGAAGAAAAACTGAAAATTTAGTTGTTTGAAGTAATCCAGAGTTCTAGTAATTCCAGTAGTGGAGTAGCAGAGGCTAAGTCAAAAGACACGGTCAAAGTAGTAAAATGGCTAACATAGAGAATAACCAAAGTAGAAGTGCCTTCCTAAGAAGATGGTGTAAAATGTGCTGCTGCTGTACTGGATTATTAATGCTACTATGGGGTGTATTAGCTTTATTAGTTACTTTTAGAGTTACAATAGGTACATTTGAGATGCATACAGAGAATGTGACTAATGTAGGGAAGAGTTCACAAAAAGTAGTTCCAACTAGAATTAGTAATACTTACATACATAAAGATAGGTCAATTAATGATTTTTCTAGTAATGTTTTTTCAAAATTGTTGTATGAATACGTAAAGACAATGGAAGTTAGGGATTGCTACGTATGTATGCAGTTACCTGCATCCGTTTCAGAGGGTGTTACTTATCACCATTTACCAGCTACGTATGGGATTTCTTGTAGTGTGTTAAGTAGTGTTTTTTATTTGTTAGGGAAAATAGATTATAAGATGTCTAACAAAGATAACATTTTTGGGCAATTGCCTATGAACAAAGAGCTGAATCCAGCTAAAGAAGCTAACATTTTTGGTGAGATTTTTATTGAAAAAGAAGAATTAACATTAGATTACATTTTTAAGAACAATTTAACTTGCAGTCTGAAAGAAGAGGAGAAAGCTTTCCTAAACATGGTGGAGGAAAGGAGAATGAGCATGCATAAAAAGGCAGGGAAATATAAAATGAGTGAGACAATTTGGGACATTGAAATGGGAAAAGAATTGAGAAATGGAGCTAGTCCAACTTTAGCTCTAGATGCACCACAGAAGGGTAAGCTGTGCATTACAAGAAGGAAATCCCAATATGATACATATTTTGTTGGGACTAGTGAGTGTCATGATACATACTTCATTGCAACAGGATGGGGTTTCAAGGGAGGAGAAGATCCAGTTTTCCCAGGAGTGTATTATGTTTGTGGGAACAAGGCTTATTACAAGTTGCCTGACCATTGGTATGGCACGTGTTATGTGGGCCTAGTCTTTCCAAAGATCTTTCATATAGATAGAATAGAAGATGTAGAACATATTAATTTACTAACGCGTTTTAAGAGAGAAAGTTGGTCTGAAATTGTGGGTGATATATTTGGAGCTTTAATTCCAGCAGTGGGAATTTCTTTGAATGCTTATGGAATTCGGAAACTGTCAACAGTGGTGGATCGCTTATCGACAAATACCGCTGGAGGGTTTCTTTTGGTGAATACGGAGTTGATTGCCGTACGTGCCATGTCTATGCAAAATCGACTTGCCCATAATATTCTATTGGCCAAAGAGGGTGGAGTCTGTGGAATGCTGAAAGTTCAACATTGTTGCACTTACATTCCAGACGAAAGCAAAGACCTGAAGGTCTATATCAAAAATATTACTGATTTGCATGAAGAATTAGTACCACTGGAAGCTGAGAGTATTTGGACTAAAATAGCTAATAAAATAGTTGCTGTTAAGAGTTTTATTGCAAAAATAGGTAGTACTATTATAGGTAAGATATTGTTTCCTTTGACCTGTATAATTGTTGCCTTATTGATGCTAAGATTGGTGTGTTTGTGTTGTAAAAACAGGGGAGGGAAAAAGAAATTAATTAAAAGAAATAATGAAAAGAGAAATAAGAGGTTAAAAAGAGAACCACAAGAAATAGAATTAGAAGAATTGAGGGAGAGTGTTTACTTAGAGACGAAAAGGGATGATGAAAGGGAGTCTGGCATGTAGTGTTGTGTAAGGAGAAAAAGACATTTCCAATATCTCCTAAAATGGGACTAAATTTTTTTTTTTTGGGTTGTTTATTTGGTGATAATATCACCAAAGGGGGGATTGCTGGAGCAGAGTTTTCAGTTGAAAATCTATTGGGTTTTTAAGCTCTGGTTGTCTATATGTCGAGAATTAAAAAATATTAACTTGTAATTATTAATTATTTGTCTTGTGTGAATGTTCTGATTAATCAATACGAACTAACAAGAGAAAAACTACACGTGGGAATGCATTCATGTTGCTTATTAATAATGTGCGGGTTTAATTAAATGAATGTTGCTGAGTGCTGTTTATTTAAAGCACGAAACGCTTTTGAAATAATGTGTACTAATGCTTTTCTGTGTTGCAAAGGCTAGATAATTACATACACATAAGGGTATTAGTGGGGTTAACACTGTTCAATCACTATGCTGTGGTAACGTTGTTTTTGTCTCTTTTAATTAAGATGGTACGTTTTGGCCTACAAAAAAAATGGCCGCCGTTTAAAGCCTGCGCTCAAGTAGTCGAATCATGATGAGAAGGCCTTGCTGAATATGGTCGAGAGTCATCTGACCACAGTCTTCGCCTGGTTTAAAATTTTCCGTGAGGACAGCAGCTCTGGGCGAATGTCCAAGTGTCCTTGGAGGACAAGGGAGCCACAATGAACTTTGTGATTGCAGCGCTGGTTCCGAGGAAATGAGAACGTAAAAGAAACATTTGTAAACTTGAGTTTCCGTCTTCCGTCTTTTTATTTTTGTGATTTTTCTGAGCGGAGATTTTTCAAATGTAGCGATGCTACATCCTTTCTTGCTCGCTTTGCTCAGCGGTTCAGCGGACGTTTAGAACATTTTATGTTTCTTTAATTTGTTAGATTCATTATAAATATTGTTAGCCTAGAGAGGGTTGGAGGCCACTTCTTCCCAAACCTGCGTTGGTGAGGATTGATGCTGTGAGGACGGCGACTTAGGAGACTTCTACTGAGAGACCTGTCCTGACCCATTCATGACATTTAGCTAGAATAGGTAATTATGAGAATAATGTTTCCTATTGATTAATGTTCTATGACTAATTTTAGATAAAGTACCATTATTTTAAATACAGTGTTGGTGGTTATTTCTTGTCAATTATTGAGTACTCTAATGTGGTTTATTGTTTATATCATGACTCAAGACAGTGTCAATTTGGTCTTATCGACCTTAGTGTAGATGTAGGGTGTTTAGGGGTTTTCTTCCACAGGTTTAGTGAATCGAGCGTATGTTAGTGAAATGGGCCCAAGTGTATGATGAGTGCATGTGCGTGTATCTGTGAAATTACTCTATCTGTGGAAGTAGGGAGAATGTATATGCCCTAATCTGCACCAAGAACACCACACACACCACTATTCCCTGCTAAAAAGGAAAACATAAGAACAAACATAAAGTAATGTCGTTGTCATCTCGTCAAGGTTCACGTTCAGAATAGGCATTGATATCATGCCCTTCACAATGTTGACTGTTCAAGCACAGCCCAAGTATCCATGTGACCCGTTCACAGGCAGAAACGTCATGGAATCAAAGTTCACATACAAACAGAATAAAGCACCCCGTACACTCAATGACTTCAGAGTGTAACAATCAGGAAGTTCTAGAAGCTTGCCAAAAGGACTCCGAAGAGGCTTGATACCTTATCATGCTTTACTATATTCATGAATGGTGACTGCGTCACCCTTACCGCCCTTGCAAAGGAACAGATGTCTAGCGTCTCCGCTCTACTCGATTATGCCCCTGCTACGGACAAAGCTCCAAACAAAATATGCAGCAAGGAACTGACTCATCCACCCGGTATTTGTTCTTCAGGGTATTGCGTGGTGTCACCAGTGCGCGCACACTAACGCTGCGGTAATGATGGGAGTTGTACTCCTGGCGAGAGACGCATTGCACGCCCTATCGCCCTCGCTCACAGCTCCGACACCAGCGTTCAGCGGAGCGTGACAGTATATTCCCCTCACCGAGGATGCTGGCGAATACCTGGCTTATCCGGAAAGCTCTCATGAAACCTTTGTATCAACCTGGGTGCATGAACACTCCTTGCTGGTTCCCATGAATTCTCCTCTGCACTATTCCCTTCCCATGAAATCAAGTACCACGAGGCCACACCCCTCCTTTTGGAATCCAAGATCTTAGACACTTCGAATTCAGGTTCACTGTCCACCCATAAAGGTGGAGGCCTTCTTTTCACGGTGGTGTAGGAGGGTTTTAGCAAGGATACATGGAACACTGGATGTATTCCCATGGATTTCGGCAGTACAAGAGGTACATAGACTGGATTGATACATTTTTTCACTTTATATGGTCCAACATAGCCTGGATTGAAGATGCTTTACCTATGGAACCTGATATTCCTTGTGGATAACCATACCATGTCACCCAGTTTGTAGGAAATACATTCCCTACGATGTACATCTGCATGTTTCTTGTAACGCAGTTTGGCGTTCAATAAGTTCTGTTGCGTCTTTTTTATGGTGAGCTGTATTTATCTCACCCTGTGTCAGGAGGCGTATAGTTCCTCAGGAGCAGTACTCTCGAGTGGCCCACCTTCCGGCAGCTCTGACTCTGAGTAAAAATCACCAGAGGATCAAAGTGGCCAGATGAGGGGAAGGGAGTTAGGGAGGGTACTGCGGGGAGGGAGATCTGGAACAACAGCAAGGTACATTTGAGTTTACCTCTGTGGATATGGTCTAATGAATGACTATATATTACATTCACTAAGAACCACTCTTACCTGAAAATAAAATTGTTAGCAAAGTTCGCAGTTTCCAAAATAATACAGAGAGGTCCTCTTAGAAGTATCTCACCAAAGTCTGTAAGCAGTTTTTTACAATTAGTAGAGACACCAACCACATTCTGTGGGTAGCTTTGAAATCTTTAGGATCTTTAGCTCTTTCTCATATTCCTCTTATGCGTACTTACATCAAACAGTATTGATGATTGGCGTGTCTCTTTACTTATGTTTCAATTAGAAACACAGTTCAGAAAAGCATTAATACATGACATGTCTTGTTTTTTTCCATAATAAATGCAGTTCAAAAAGCATCGATACATGGCATGACTCTTTTCATCATGTTTCAATAGTGAACACACTAATTGCCATAAGAGAGATGTTTTACTGCCGTTATGACCTTTAGAATTAGCTGGAGCCTTGTATTTCACTGTGAAATTGTCCCAAGGGTTCATTAAGGTTAAAATGTTCTTGTAGAGAATAAATCAGACTTAACAAACCCTTTCTTTTGATTAGCAGTGCCGAAATGAAAAGCTTTCATTAACTTCAGGAAATCTTAAATAAAACTGAAAACGGGTATTTCCTACCTGTGTTCTTTGTCTGTATCCTCAAAAGACACTCACTGGAATCACTGTAGGAGGAGCAGTGCCATGAAAGAACTCTTACCGGGAGCACCGCAGCAGGAACTGAAACGGACCCAAAAGCATCAAGGGTGCCGAGCCGAGAACAACAGTCTAGTGAAGAGGAAGAGAGTGCCCAAACATCTAATCAGGGTGGAGGTAGATTTGATTCACAGTATAAATCCAACGAGGACTTGGGGGCTTTGTTCCGCTCTTTTTTAGGACACACCAACAGGGGCAACAGAGGGGGCGGACAAAGGGGCAGAGGCAGGGCAAGACAAATTCACAATCAAGGACAACAATGGCCCATGTTCTCCCCCGGATAACTCGCAGTCGGGGCAGGACCCAGACATGAGTAACATTGTGATGAATTTATCTGACTATGTATTAACTACTGGCGAATTGTGTGTTCTGAACAAAGGGTTAGGATATGTTCCTACCCCAAGACATGATGCTTTTAAATGCAGGACTGAATTTTTCGAGACCATGAGAAAAATCAAACTTAAAAATGTTTTTGCGAATAAAGAATCAGAACCTCAGTCCCTTTTTTCTACTAATTTACACCGTCCTTCCCAGTTCTGCCCTCCGGGCTCCACTATGGGTCCTGAAGTTATGGTGTTTGAACAAAAGATGTTGGAGGAGATCTCCAAATTGGAACAATCGGATCAGCGGGGGCGCCCTTTTAACAACATGAGCCATGGAGATTGGGAGGCTCTTAAGACCCTTCAGAACAATGCTGCTATCACTATAAAGAGCGCAGATAAGGGTGGAGCCATAGTGGTGATGAATACCTCAGACTACAATCATGAGGTATTAAGACTGCTAAGTGAGCGGAAGAATTATCATCCCCTCCCTAGAGATCCTGTCCATGAACTACAGGAGGTGATTACAAAAATGGTGGCGGAAGCTAGGAGCAAGAACTGGATTACGAGTAAGGAGGCGGAGTTCTTAGTCAACACCAAGCCGAGAACCCCAGCCTTTTATATACTCCCGAAGGTACATAAGGCTCAACGCCCCCCACCCTGGGCGTCCGATAGTCTCGGGAATTTCCTCTATTTTCGAGCCACTCTCCCAATTTGCGGACTTTTTCTTAAGGGAATCCGTCTTGAGACAACAATCATATGTCCAGGACACAACAGACATTTTGAATATTCTTAATGAGCTTGAGTTCGACTCATCGCAGCAGGTCCTGCTCACTATCGACATTGAGTCACTTTATACCAGTATCCCCCAGGAGGCCACGCTGGTGGCAGCAGCGAAGGCCCTGGGGGATCAAGATTGGTTTTATGACACGCCCCAATCATTCGTGCTCCAATGCATTGAGCTCGCCTTGACACGTAACTATTTTAGTTACAAGGATGACCTGTATTTACAGGTATCCGGAACATCGATGGGCGCAACCTTTGCGCCCAGTCTGGCCTGCATTTATGTAGGCCAGTTTGAGGAGCATTTTCTGTATCACACATCGAACCCCTTCCAGAGACATATTTGCCTCTGGAAGAGGTATATTGACGATGTGCTGTGCATTTGGAAAGGGAATCAGAACACACTTCTAGAATTCTTGAATTGGCTCAATAGTCTTGACCCCTGTCTAAAATTTACTTGGACATTCAGTAATGAATGTGCGGTATATTTAGACCTTGACATTAAGGTACAGGGTAGGGCCTTGAACACAATGGTTCATCAAAAGGGGTCAGATAGGAATTCACTCCTCCATTACAATTCATATTATCCGAGAGCCTTACGTGATAACCTGCCGGTAGGCCAGTTTTTCAGATATCGACGTAATTGCTCCACTGTTGAAACTTTTGCTCAACAAGCCAATGAGCTTTCGAATAAACTGATACAAAGAGCATACCCCAAAAAAGTTATCAGTAGAGCGTGTAAAAGAGCACGCAATACACCACGGGAGGCGCTCCTAGAAAGGAATAAAAGGGAGACTAGTGATTGCCTCACGGTGGTTATGACTTTTGACCCTTTGGCCTCTAAGATTAGGCAATCAATGAGAAAACATTGGTCATTGCTGTCCACTGCAGATTTCAAAATGCCACAACCCAGATTTGCATTTAGGCGCGCAACGAATTTAAAGGATAAGCTGGTGCACACGCGACCACAAGCTAAACAAAGAGCTTCCTCATTGCCGGCTGGACACTACCCGTGTGGTGGATGTTCAGTCTGTAAGTTGACAGAAAAGACAAATTATGTCAATCTCAACAGTGGCAAAAAATGGCATCTGAATACATTTTCAAATTGCAACACGCCAAATGTGATTTACAGACTTACTTGTGAGTGTGGGCTACAGTACATAGGCCTCACCACCAGAAAAATAAAGATACGGATTCAGGAGCATTTGAGTACCATCAAAGCCGGCAAGCTCACCACGCGCCTGGTACAACACTTTGGTGAATCCAAACATGACCTGCAAGCCTTGAGATGGGTTGTCCTGGAGAGGGTGTTGGCCAGTAATGATACCATAGATAAAGTGCTGGCAACCAGAGTAGCCCGTTGGATTTATACTGAGAAGGCGGATCTCATAGGCCTGAACGATCAGTGGAATAAAGTGAGCAGTCAATAACACCACTCCACACATTCTGATTTAGCTCCACATTAGCAATTCATATGGTCTGAGGAATATATTAGCTATTCTTAGGGGTTTCCTTTGATGTGGATAATTGCGACGTTGTAGTTGAGTACTAAACAACTGAACACATCGAAACATGTTATGAGCGACAGGAGCTTCATATTGAAGTTAGGAGTTGCAGGAGTCTATGCCCCTTTAATAATGACACAGACTTATTTAGTTCTAAAAATGGCTATTTGCATGGTTTGAGGAATGTATATGAGAAATCTGTGTATTACATTTAAATTGTGCTGTGATGTTGGAGAATTAAACAATTGAAGGGCTGAGGTAGAGCTGTTCGTGAGCGATAGTGACTGCTCTAAGATGGCCGCCATGGTCGTTACAGTTTCGAGCCGACGCTACTATTATACGTGAGGCGGACGGAGGGGCGCGGCATAGAGAGACTACATCAGAGGCTGTGAAATGATTCTCACTCGAGGCGGTGACGAGATAAGGATCGCTCCCATAGAGGTTACGGTGAGAGCTCTTAGGACCCCGGTACAAAGGTGGTGAAACGCTGCGGACGCGGCACGATGTGCCGGGGGTTGGTAAATGTAATGACAGTGAATTTCTGTGTTGCTATAACGAGTCCAAGGCGGGACCATGTTTAGCATTGATGTGTTGAGGTAAATGGACTTGTGGTCCAAACACTGACGGTGGCTGAATTGAACTGGCTTTTAGAGACATACAAAATGAGATTGCAGGTGATGCAATGGTCATATACTTGCGGAAATCACCATTTTTAATATGCACGGTACTTGATGATAAGTTGCAAACCTCTTTTCCAAAGGTGGAACACGCGCTAGTTTCAGCGCATTTCCAAGAATCGGCAAAAGGAATATTTAGTAGAACCCCGATTGACATTGTGAAGGCTGGTATGAATGTCCTCGGCCTTTACATGGTAAATACACCTATGGGAACGAGCAATTGGTGTAATTGATGAATGGTTGGTCCATATTTTATTGAAGAGTAAATGGAAAACTGCAATTCTATTTTTCTTCTTTCCTGCTTTTCATACAGCCCTTCTGTAACACAAAAGTGGATGTCCAGTGAGGCGAGTGAATAAAAAAAACCCATGCCCTGACGAAATTACCACAATACAGATTAATGCAATGAAACATGTTGGCCTTCCTTATAAAGGTTAGCGACATATAGTGCTTTTATTTTTGAGTGAACTCACTGGTTGTGAATAAAGAGGGTGACCTATAGTGAGTTTTCAACTCAATTTTAATATTACTTGGAACACCTGTTCTTGGCAATACACTGGGTTTTTCATTCTCTTTCTTTGTCTATGGGGACAGCAAAGTTTCCATTTAAAAATCATTTCTTTTTCTTTGTCTATCCACCTTTCCTTTACTGGACACTATTTTCTATGAGTTGGCGACCAGTGATGACAAAACGTGGGCATACCAGCGAGAACCAGCTGGCAGCCTTCCTGGTGTTGCGTACGTGAGGTGCCTCCTCATCTTTCACTTTTCACGTCTCAACTTTTCTGACTTTTTTGTGAGCTGTGGTGTCATACTTTGCGTGAGGCTATGAAGGGCTGTATTGCAGGTTGTTATATTGAAATTCAAGAGTTTCAGGACCTGGCTAAAATTTGGATGTGTTGCCGGTGGATGGGAAATAGCTATTCCCAATAGCAGTGGAGGTCCGTGAATTGAAACGTGATTCCTCTTGATGCCAAGCCATTATTTGTATTGACTCTTCGTGGAACCTGGAATAATCCGCAAGGACGCGGCTGGACATGGCCTCCTTTATACCAGGAGTGTTGCTGACGGTAGCTGAAAAGGGGCAAAATGCTTCCAAAGCGCATTTAACCCTCAAGCAGCCACAAGGAAACAAGAACAATAAAAGCAGCATGGGGATTGGAAACGGCTAAACAATAAAGTACAGAAAAGGCACACAAGATATCAAGTCAATGTTTCTACCGTATAAAGGCACTGTGTTCATTTGGATGATAGGTCATGACTCTGGTTACTCCACTGCGCAGTGCTGGCTACATAGGTCACAGATATGGTACATACTGCAACATACTGCGCAGGTTTCAAGGATTGGCCTCCACTGCACAGTGCTGGCTACATTGGTCAGTGACATTGTACATACTGCAACATACTGCGCAGGTTGCAAGGATTGGCCCATATACACAATAGAAATCCCTAAAGGCTGGAGGATCATGAAACCCTGTCACAAACTTCGGGCAGTTTATGATCCATTCCTGGATGTAACCAGGGCAGAAACCGAGGATGGAACCCATAGTTGCTATAATATGGAGTATGTTTTGTAGATTGATGTGTTGCACTATTGTACGCTGTTTCTGCTACCCACAAGAGGTCCACCCATTCATTGGTATTGTCTTTCACATAGCAATGTAGATATTGCTTTAACATTTGATTCAAATGCTCTGTCTGACCATCTGTTTGGGGTGGAAACTCGTGGACTTTGCAGACTTTATCTGTAATGCAGCACACCACACCTTCCAAAAATGGGCAGTGAATTGTGAGGCACGATCAGAGACAATAGTGGATGGCACACCGTGCAATCTTACAATATGACAAAGAAGTATTTTGGCTAATTGCCCAGATGTAGGTATCGTTTTACACACAATAAAATGTCCCATCTAGGTAAGGCTGTCGATTACAACCAATATCACAGTGTGTCCTTGATCTTTAGGTAACCCCACTATAAAATCTAAGGATATGGTATTCCATGGAACAGTAGGTGTGGGTAGAGGTCACATCAAACCTTGGGGTTTGCCATGATCAGTTTTTGCTTTTGCACATGTTTCACATTTCTTTACCTTCTGTACCACATCAGTCCTGACAGAGGGCCACCAGAAATATCGAAGAACTCTATCTATTGTTTTATCCACACCGTTATGACCTGCATTGGGAACCACAGGACACCAGTGAAGCACTCTCTCTTGTAACACTTTCATGGGGACCAACATCTGTACATCTGTTTCTGTCTGATAGGCACCCGTCTGTCTCATTTTCGATTGCGGATGTTCATTGAGCCGTTTTCTCCAGATAAGAGTCGTACTCACCCTAGCCACCGACCTCAAGAACTGTTCAGAGTGTATGGCGCCTATGACTTGATCAGGCGACAAGATAGAAAGAGGTTGTTCATTTTCCAAACTACAGGTCGTTTCTTGCCTGGTGAGAGCGTCTGCTTTCCCATTCTCTGCACCCGGCCGGTAAGTGACTATCTAATCAAATTCAGAAAAGAAAAGCATCCAACGCATTTGTCTAGGAGACAGCATGAGTGCAGACCTCATGAATTGCAGGTTTTGATGGTCTGTATACACAGTAACCACGTGTTTTGCATCCATTAGATGATGTCTCCAAGTACTAAAAGAGACCTTGATCGCTAGAAGTTCTTTCTCTGCAATGGTGTACCGTTTCTCTGCCTCGTTCAATTTGCGCGACATATAGGTTATGGGATGAAGTTGCCATGTTGTCTCATTCCTCTGAGACAAGATGGCCCTCCTCACCACAACGGAAGCATCTGCTTCTATCACAAAAGGTGTCTCGGTGTTGGGATGGGCCAACACAGGAGCGGACGTAAAGGCTTCTTTTAGTAAAGAAAAAGAGGATTCAGTTTCTTCATTACATTCGAATGGAGTGTTTTTCCAAAGCAACCTAGTGATAGGAGATACCCCCTTTGCGAACTGTGGTATAATTAAATCACCGATAAGAGTTACCGAAGCCCAAGAAACATTGAACTTCCTTCAACATTGCTTGGACGCGGCCAATCCTTCACTGCTTGTATTTCCCGTTCAGACATTTCTAATCCTTTAGGTTAGATTATTGCACCCAGGAATTCCACCCTCTGGACATGGAATTCACACTTGCTTAGTTTGCAATACAAACCATTGCTGCACAAGGCTTGCAATACCAAACAAACATGTTGAATATGTATATGCAACGCATTGGAATATATCAAAATATCATCAATGTATACCACCGTGAACACATCCAGATACTCCCTCAACACCTCATTAAAAAAGAACTGAAACGCCGCGGGAGCATTGCACAGGCCAAATGGCATCACCGTATACTCAAATAATCCAGAGCGAGTGAGAAAAAACGTTTTCCACTCATTCCCCTCTCTCACCCGAACCAGGTGATAGGCTCTCTTCAGATCTAAACGTGTAAAGATTTGAGCATTCTTCACCTTGTCCAGCAGTTCAGGGATTAAGGGTAACAGATACCTGTTCTTGATGGTAATGTGATTCAAAGCTCTGAAGTCAATACAAGCACGTTTCTCCCCATTAGCCTTTGATATAAAAAATAAAGGCGAGGCTGCAGGAGATTTGGAAGGTCTTATAAACCCATTTGCCAGGTACTGATCCAAGTACGTCTTCAGATGCTCATTTTCCGGTTTGTTAATAGCATAAATTCTGCTACATGGTACCACGGCTCCTGGCTCTAAGTCTATCTGGCAGTCATATGATCTGTGCGGAGGCAACACATTAGCTTGTTTCTCACTGAAGACATCGCGATACTGCTCATATCTTTCAGGCAATTGAGTGTCTTTTTCCGCTGTGGTGGCCACGTAAAGCAGGGAGGCTGAGGACTGCACCAGAGAGTCTCTGTGACCCTGACAGCAATGTTTTTTGCACCTTTGGCTGTGAAAAAGAACGGACTGGGTAACCCAATCAATGGTGGGATTCTGCTTTATCAACCAGGGTAATTCCAAAATAATTCCATACTGTGGGGCACGTATTATGTTGAAGACTAAGGATTCATAATGAAGAGGAGTACTACAAACTTCTAACGGTTCCGTGGAAAGACTGACTAGTCCTGTTGTCAATTGCCTATCATCAATGGGCAAAACAATCTCCGGTGTATTTTTTACAACTAAGGACAATTGTACAGTTGCCGCTAATTCGTCATCCATGAATAAACCAGTTGCCCCAGAGTCTATCATGACTTCCAGTTCCTTCCACCTTTTAAACGTATTTGAATGGGGATTCTAAAGTGTTCTGTCTTAAGTACACCCGTTTCCTGTGCTGAAGGGATTTCTAATCCGCTCAAAAAGCCCCCTTCTTTCGGCTTTGAGCATGCTATTTTTCCGACCTTGGAAGCACTAAACTACCCCCGTTACCAAACCCTGTCTTGTTCTTGGGTTTAGCCATGCAGTCTCTAACATAATGACCCTTCTTTCTACAATATATTCCCAACCCCTGTTTTTGCCTTTAATCATGTTCCTCTGGTGTTAAAGAAGCCCTAACCATTCCTATTTCCATAGGTTCGGGAACACTCATTGTACTAGGTTTAGGAAACCGGGGTTTGTCATACTTAGGATAAAACTTATCCTTTATTCTTCCATGTTCATTCCTACGCTCAATTATCCTGCTCTCTAATCTCAGAGCCAGATTTATAAGGTCAGAACATGTGTTAGGCAGTGGATCTACTTTTGCAATCACATCCATAGGATCGTCCCGCAACCCTTGATGAAACAAGGCGGCTCTCTTTTTCTCAGGCCATCTAGTTTCTGAAACTAATAGTTGAAACGTATTTAGATATATTATTAAGTCTTTGTTGCTTTGTTTCAACTCCAACAACTCTTTGTCCGCTGAGAGACTATGAGCTCGTCTATCAAATATGTTCTCAAACTCCTTTCTGAATTCGTCCCAATCATAAAAAAGAGGATCGTCATTACGTACTAACGGAACAGCCCACAAAGCTGCATCCCCAGCCAGGTACGAAATCAAAAAGGCTACCCTAGCTTGATTAGTAGGAAACGCCAGAGGCTTAATAGTAAAGTGTAGCAACACCTGTGTCATGAATACCTGCACCTTGCTCTCATCTCCTGTAAACCTTTCTGGGGCCGCCAACGGTATTACTGTGGGCATTTCTACTGACACCGGTGATGCTGCTCCAGCTAAAGCACTATGAGGCTAAGAAGCACCACCAAACCCTTTTCCTGTGCTGACATCAAATGGGTTTCTCTGAAGTTTGTCTACTCGGTCTTGTAAAGCTGCTGTTTCTGCTCTAGAAGCGGTTAACTCCTGCTGCACTAAAACCAAAGCGGCCATTACATCCTCTAAGGTGGCCATCATCAACCAATACCAATCGGGAGAGAATAAATTATTGGGCTGCGTATTCTGTCAAGGTTTTATTCCAAACTCCCAGGATCGGTACATTGCTCAAATGGGTCCATCACCCAATCGCCCCACTCTCTGATGCTATAATAGCGCATAGGGTTGGAATGATTAAGCGCGGGAAGGAAAGGATGGGGACTCCATGGAGAGAGACCTAAAACACAAGAAACACAATTAAATGACTGTTCCATTCCCACTCTAACTATCCTACAAGATACAATCTAGAAACAGATGCTGTAACTACCTGTAAAGGAAAATAACACAAAGCCTTGTAAACATCCTTTTCGTGAGATGCCTTATCGTTTGAAGGCTCTCTAAAGAGAAGAAAACACCAATCAGCATATAGTGAAACAAACCATAAGCAAGAACTGCACACGCTCACTCCAATCGTTACCCACCACAAAAAGGAATTGATCTGGCATCACAGGGGAGGTTGAGTACACAACACACACCCTTATCCCCTGCTAAAAAGGAAAACATAAGAACAAACATAAAGTAATGTCGATGTCATCTCGTCAAGGTTCACGTTCAGAATAGGCATTTATATCATGCCCTTCACAATGTTAACTGTTCAAGCACAGCCCAATTATCCATGTGACCCGTTCATAAGCAGAAACGTCATGGAATCAAGTTCACATACAAACAGAATAAAGCACCCTGTACAATCAATGACTTCAGAGTGTAACAATCAGGAAGTTCTAGAAGCTTGCCAAAAGGACTCCGAAGAGGCTTGATACCTTATCATGCTTTACTATATTCATGAATGGTGACTGCGTCACCCTTACCGCCCTTGCAAAGGAACAGATGTCTAGCGTCTCCGCTCTACTCGATTATGCCCCTGCTACGGACAAAGCTCCAAACAAAATATGCAGCAAGGAACTGACTCATCCACCCGGTATTTGTTCTTCAGGGTATTGCGTGGTGTCACCAGTGCGCGCACACTAACGCTGCGGTAATGATGGGAGTTGTACTCCTGGCGAGAGACGCATTGCACGCCCTATCGCCCTCGCTCACAGCTCCGACACCAGCGTTCAGCGGAGCGTGACAGTATATTCCCCTCACCGAGGATGCTGGTGAATACCTGGCTTATCCGGAAAGCTCTTATCAAGCTTTACTATATTTATGAATGGTGACTGTGTAACCCTTACCGCCCTTGCAGAGGAACAGATGTCAAGCGTCTTCGCTCTACTCGATTATGCCCCTGCTCCGGTCTAAGCTCCAAACAGAATACGCAGCAAAGAATTGACTCACCCACCCGGTATTTGTTCTTCCGGGTATTGCGTCGCGTCACCAGTTGGTGCTCGCGCGCACTAACGCTGCGGGAATGATGGGAGTTGTAGTCCTGGCGAGAGACGCATTGCACGCGCTATCGCCCTCACTCACAGCTCCGATGCCAGAGTTCAGGGGAGCATGACACTGCGGCAGTGGAGGGGTCGCTCCAGCCGCATCAGCGACCGCGGCCTGGGGATCGTGGAGGGCACCGGCCATGGGAGAGAGGATCTCCAGTCGGGCCGTGCTGAAGCCTGTGCAATGACCTGTGCCTCACGTGAGCGGGGCCTCTGTGCCCTTCACCCCTGATCAACGCTGCTAATTCCAGGACCTACCAACTCGCTGTGAGTGAAGGGGACTGCTGCGCCGTCTGGGGCCTACACTGTCCCTATTGCTTGGGATCTGCAACCTGGGGCCGGCCTCAGAGTGATACCCATAAGCCCCGTTGACTATATCCTTGGAGACAGGAGTGAGCCGCCCTGGGTGGCCACTGGTGCCTCCTGATCTGCCACTTCCACATGTCTTAGGTCTGGGCCTCTTACAGCCCCCCAGCTCAACATTGTTCATAATGCCTGCTGCACCACAGCGGATATATTGACCATCACTCTGGAAACGTACTCCTGTGGGAAACTGCGGGACCGGCTACATAAATTATTTGTTCCCAATCTTGCGACGGATGCCGTCGTGCCTGGTGTGGGCCGCTTTGCGGTGCAGCACTTCTACAAACAGAGAAACCGCACGTACAGCACATTCACTGCGGGGGTGCCCTCGTGCGGCTCACTTGATAGCAAGGTGAACTGTGGGTTTGGTGTGGCTCCTGCATCCTGTGCTGGTGTTGTTCTCGCCTCTCCCCGTTCAGGCCTTGGAGGGCAGCGGCATCATCTCCAGCCGACTACTTCCCTGTCTGGATGTGCACATATTTGCGCTATTGAGAGTATGAAGTGTCACACGTAATGTTCATCACTTTGGGCTACCACGTGGGCTTGTCTGGGTTGGATCGCTCTGAAATTTGCACCATCGAGGCTGGTGGTGCCCCAGGGGACCCATCTGTTGATCACTTGTTCATGTCCAGCAAGTGAAGCTCCTCTATCCAGGTGACTAATTTCATAGCGGCGACACAGATGCGAGGACTGGTCACTAGAGCAGCGTGTTCTCTGATCCTGCCGCCTAAGTTGAGTTCGACGCTATAGTGGTGGGTGTCACGGCACATACTTCCTCGTTACTCCCAGTGGTGACAAAATCTCTACATCGCTCCTGCGTGCGGAACGTGCGCAGTCTTGCACAATGGGTAAAACCAAGCTCAGTCAATCTCGCCTTACATTCGAACCTCGCAGGTCAACCAAAACACACCAGCGGGAGACTTCAGATTCTGAAATGGACGCTCCCACAGACAGCTTATCTGCTATCGAGACCACATGTCCAACAAGCTAGACAAGCATGCGTCGTGTCTTGGAGAGGTGGAGACGCGCTTGTCAGTCGCCGAGGATGGATTACAACATGTGACATCAAAAACTTCGGACATGGAGAAAATACTTGCAGTGATACAGTCCAAAAATGAAGATTTAGAGGCGAGGTCACGCCGGAATAACCTACGCATAACAGGTTTACCCGAATCCACCAACACGGGCCACCTAGAGAGGTACATTGAGACACTCCTGCAAGCGATCTTTGGGGCTGGCATTTTGTTATCTGTTTTGATCGTGGAGAGATCACATTGATCGTTAGCTGCTAGGCCTCCGCCGGGCGCTCCACCACGCCCTATCATTGCACGACTTCTCAACTACAGGGATCGCGACACGGTCCTCCGTTTGGCTAGGGAGAAGGGGAACATTGTGCATGAAGGAAACTCCCTTGCGTTTTATCCAATCTTTACTGCTGTGGTGCAGGCGGCAAGGAAGAAATATTTACCAGCGATTAAACTTCTGATGGCCGAAAAAGTTCCCTATGCTATTCTGTACCCAGTGAGAGTACGTATTGAATTGAATGGACAACCAAAGATTTTTACCACACCCAAATCTGCTCTGGATTATGCAAAGTCACTCAAGCAGGGGAGTCGTGACTCCTCTAACCAAGACTGTGCTGATCAGGGCAATTCCTCACAAGGGACCGAGGAGTGATGGGATACCTGCCTATGCACGCGTGTGGGCCTCACGCAATGCTGTCTGCCTTACAACTGAACCATAATTGCCCAGGCGTTGTTGTTTTTTCTTTTTTTTCTTTCTTGTTTCATATCGCAAGTCTGCTGGTTTACAGCTCTGGACTCTGACTGAGCAGATAAGCTTTTCTTCTTTCTGTTTGTAAAAACTGCCAGTGTGACTGATTTGGAGGATATGTTTTATTTCATATCGCACAAGGGCTGAGAATTGTTTATGTAACTTTCTGGCCACCTCCCTTTTCATACTGGGAGGGTTCTTGTGCTCCAGCGCTCCCCTATGGGTGTTCCCCATTGCTGTTCTGGCAGCTTTCTCTTTCAACTGGATATCGGTTGGGTTAGTTCAGGATGGCTTTAGCAGGTTGGGGTTGCTGAAGTGGGTGGGGGGACTGGGGTTTTATTTTTTCACGTAGCTAAAGTTTTTTGTGACATCTCCTAGTGTTGGACGCTGTGACGCAGGATTTAAATATTGTAATGCATACAGATTGCTCTATGTTGGTATCACAAATCGGTCATGAAAGCATTGTCTGTCTAACTTGGAATGTACAGGGGCTCAATTCACTGAAAAATATACGTCAAGTGATGGCCTATCTAGACAGACATGGGATACACATCGCCCTCATACAAGAAACACTTTTAACGAAACACACTGAAGCTCAAATGGGCTCAAAATGGGCCGGTTATAGACGGGCATCGTCATACTCCTCATACGCGCGGGGGTGATCACTCTTGTTAAAAAAAATCTACCATTCACTGATTTTCAGTATTGCACAGATGATGCGGCCGGTATGTTATAATACACTGCAAGTTAGCGGGAGAACTGGTTACCCAGGTAAATGTGACCAATGTGGATGACACTGATTTTTATGACCAGATCCTTGATACTTGCAGGAATGGCCGGCTGCTACGGTAATATGGGGAGGCGATTTGAGTACTCACCTAGACCCGGCCAAGGATAGATCCAGTGGGACGGTGGGTCACTCACCTAGGGCCTCTAGAATTATACATGATGGTATGGAGGAGCTTGCTCTTACAGACATATGGCAACTGCATAACGTGAACCCGTTGGAAGGTACGCATGCATCTACTGCGCACGGCAGTTGGTCACGTCTTGATTATTGGTTAATGAGCGAGCGTGGCTCAGCTTGGTTGGCGGATGTGGTCGGGCTCCCACGTACCTTGTCAGACCACAACCCAGTGAAGTTTGAATTGCATATCCCACAACTCGTTTGCAGACAGTTCACCTGGAGATTCTGCTCTGAGGCATTTCTTGACCCAGTATATACACCCACAATCAGAGAGGCCATCACACAATATTTCACACAAAATAAGGGGTCAGTAGACAGTGCAACAGTCCTATGGGAAGCTTTTAAAGCCACCATCCAGTTTTGTGAATGCGGAGCATTTTGAGGCTTTGGGTACATTATCATGTACACAGGGTGGATCAGGTGCGGATTTATGGGTTATGGCCGGGCATTATAATAATAATAATCCACATTTGTAAAGCGCAAACAATCACCCGTAAAGGTCTCTAGGCGCTGGGGGCCGTCGGGAAGATTAAGCAAGCTATTGCCCAGAGTCACATAGTGCTGGGCTAATCTGCCGCCGGCGCTGGGGATCGAACCGTGATCCCAGATTCCGGCGTCAGTCGCCCTGGCCGCGGCGCCACACCTCTTCCTATTCAGAGCGGATGCCTGTGACTAATTGGAAGTTTTATGATGGGGGTGGGGGACGGGGAAATGCCTGGTAGTAGCAATGTGGATTTGAAAATCTTTGATGATCAATTTGAATATGGGGATGTTTCTGACAATACAAATGAAGGGGATTGTTGGAAGGAAGTGATGTTAATGTAAATGCATTGAGGCACGGACATGTTTTCTCAAAAGGAGTGTCGGGGCAACCAATGTTTTTAGTATGTTTCAGAAGTCAAGAGCAGACAGCGCAACGGATCGGTAACAGTGACACGGTTATCGTCAGTGTGATGATCCCAAAGAGTTTCAAAAATGTGCGGCTCAGCTGTAGAAGTAGACTGCAGCAAGGCCTACCGGTGCTAGGGGTTCGCCCTTCTTTGCATCCTAGTCCACAGACCAATAAGTAGAGATTGGCACAGAAGCTGGAATATCAAGAGAATAGTTTATTAAACCTCATGAGGTGGAACTACATCTATACAAAACCCTTCAGCAGTGTATGAGGTAGCTCAAGGAGTAGAAGAACTGTGAGTCTTTAATACCCACACAGGAGCTCAAAAAGAGGCGGTAAAAGTACACATAGAAAGAGTTACACACATAGATGGTCATACAGAGAATGCACAGTCGACAAAGAAGGAGGGGTGATGAGTTGCTGACATCAGTTAAAACAGCCTGACAGTAACAGACTCGGGCAGGTGCATGGGCAGCGCCAGACGTCTTCTGAGCATGTGCAGTATAGCAGGGGCTAAGTATAGCCAGTTGTTTAGCAAAGCACAAGGGTAGGCAACAGCAGAGATGGAAGGAGCACATGGCGAGCACATGGTCAGTCAAGATTGCTGCCAGAAACAATATGGCTTCAGCTCATGCTAACAGTGATCTTGGTCAATTTCCCCCAGAGACCCTTTTAGCATTAGCTGAAGACATCTATAATCTAAATAAACATCATATACATCGATCTGCATCATTTCATCAACTTGTTTGTCTAGTATACGGTGGGCATTCATTTGTTTAACATCACGTCTGGCAGGTGTACAAGCAGTGATACAGAAGGAGCAAAGCATCGGTCCACATTGTATGCATAAACAGCAGGTCATCAGAATCGCAGGCAATATACATAATGTTGTCAACAACTTCCAGCCCCAGGTGGTAAACAGTGCCCATAGCCAACTGGTCAAAGTTCATGTGCCGGTATCAGGGTGGATCTCAGCAGTTATTTTATGTAGCTTAGATACTGCATCAAAAACTGAAGGGGCATGATCAGGGATAAAGACACAACAACTACTCCTGATGATGTGACATGCACCACCTCGATCAGCTAGGACAACATCCAGGACCATACGATTTTAGAGGGCCACAATCCTCACAATCTGTAGTTCTTCTGTAATGTTCCCAAGTGCCATAGCTGTATGGTTGGTCACAGCTTCAACAAGATGCTTCAGTCGCCTTATTTTCCTGCTGTTTAAGGCAGCACCGACAAAAAAAAACAACCCCAAATTGAAATGAATGTATTGCTGCAGTGCAGTGTCAGTTTGATCTACCTCATCATTACTTATTGTTCTTTTGTATCTGTTCTTGGAAATGTCATTAAAGAGTCGATAGTCCTTATGATAAGATGCAGGAGCCAAAAATACAGGTGGCAATAAAAAGGACACATAGCAAATTCCAGTCCATCCAATAGGTAGATGGTAATATCCCTTATTACCACAAATAAAATATGTGTTGTGTGAAGACGTGAAGCTACTATTGTTGGTGCCAGTAATGTTCAAAACCAGAGCACATTCACTTCTTCCCACTGGAATTTTCCCAACACTACTCACAAATAAATCTGCTCGGGCTTTAGTGACAGCTATAACAGGAGGTTCATTACCCGTGGATGTTTGAGTATTTGGGTAAACATAATGTGTAGAATTATTTCCTCGTCTGTACTCCTCCATCTCCCATATAGTCCCTTTAGCCTGCGGATCACCTTCCTCATCAGGATAACACACTTTATTAAGATAGTAGTTTAATTTCCCTACACCAAAATCAGTAATATTAGCCACCTCAGAAGCCAATAAAAGTGCGAACCAGGCTTGACAAGAACCATTATGAGAGAATGGAAGAGGAATGAAAGGTGTTCCTCCCTTTTTTTGATGAGCTGGCATCATTCCACACACCCAACAATTGGTCATATTTGTGGTGCTGTGGGTATGGTGCAACATCTGAATGAAAGTATTGTTGAGATAGGACTTCCTATGCTGCTGCTCATGATAGGGAAGGGAGAAATAATGGTGCTCAATGGGGGTTGGAGTAGTGGCATTCAGTGTTTGTCGAGCAGGGGCCACTTCCTCTACAACCCAGGTTATTACTGCTGCGATAATCATGGAACCGGTAATCCCAGCAATGAACATGGTTTTCTTGTCACAGATTCTTGCAATGGTCGATATCTTCTATGTAGACATTATGGTCTCAATGTTGAAGCAAAGTGAAATAAATGGAGCTCTAAAGCCCTGGGCAGCCGTTGGTTTCTTCACTGAGGGCTGAGATGGTTGTCACTAAACAAAAGATTCCCCCCTCACCATTTCAGTCTCTCACCAACCCAGGATGGTTGCTCAACCAGTCTCTTTCAGCAATGCAGTTTTTCTCCGCGGTCGCAGCTGATATCGAGATGTACCAGGGATCGTGTGGTCCGGGAAGACTCCCTCAGGTTATTCAGGGGATGTAGCTTGGCATCTCTCTGTGTCCAGGAGCAGTCGATGGTCGTTAAGTGCAGCAGGTTCCACCAGGGCAGACAGCACCTTTTTGCAGTGCGTTGAATGCACCCAGTTTCTCCTGTTCGTCACTCGGACTGCAGTTCTCATCGCCAGGAGGACCTGCTCAGGGCCTTTCCACATGGGCTCTAGACTGTTCGACCTCTGGAAGGACTTGACCATCACTTGGTCACCGGGCCGAAGATCATGGCCCTCACCCTGTGACCTGTCAGGAAGAGCTTTTCGAACCTGTTGATGAATAGAAAGTAAGCTGTCAGTCAACTGTGACAGGTAGTCACTCATCAAGACACAAGGTACATCATGTATGGGGCGTGGCTTAGGAATTCCCCAAATATTCATAGGCCTTCCAAATACCACCTCATACTGTGTAAGGCCAGATCATGAATGTGGCACTGATCTAACGGACAACAATGCCAAGGGTAGTGCCTCAGGCCATTTCAAGGATGTAGAAGCCTGAATCTTAGCTAGCTTAAGCTTGAGGGTAAAGTTGTACCGTTCCACTAGCCCTGCTGATTGTGGGTGGAAGGTAGCATGAAACTTCTGCTTAATCGCTAATCATTTCAGGACATACTCGACAACTTGCCCAATAAAATGGGGTCCGTTGTCACCCCACAAACGTTTGAAAACACTGTATCTCGGGAAGAACTCCTTTAAAAGCACCTTCGCTGTAGTAAGAGCTGTATTGTCTTTTGTAGGGTACGCCTCTATCCACTTACTGAAGGCACATACCACTACCAGAACATTTGTTATCGAGGAGGCTCCAGCATGTGCCGGCCCATGTGCCATATGAACCATTGGATGTAAATAGGCTGTGGGCAGTCTCCACTTAGTCATGTCTTTATTTCTCCAACAGCCCTCATCATCCAATGTTCCCTCCTTAGACCATTGCTCAAGTTCTTCTGCAGAGGCAGATCGCTGCATATCGAGTATCTCCTGCCTGGCATCATGCCAACGTTCACCCTGGGACTTCACCACGTACAGAGATGTGGTGCTTCGCTGCATTGCAGGTTCACGGGCTATGCGATCTGCGAAAGAATTGTCTTGTCCTATTCTATCTGTCACCTTCTTATGTGCACTACACTTAACAATCGCTATCTTCTTCGGATATGTCAAGGCAGTCAGAAGATTATGTACCAATTCTCCATGCACTATTGGTGTCCCATGTGATGTAAGAAAGCCTCTTTCCTTCCAGAGCAACCCAAAATCGTGGGCCACTCCAAAGGCATAGCGGCTATCGGTAGAGATGTTAACAGACAAGTCAGTACTAAGTTCACTCGCCCTCGTCAATGCTATTAGCTCAGCTGCCTGAGCTGACTTCTGTGGGATACTACCGTCTGAAGCATTGTGATTGCATATGCAGCTGATGTTGTGCCATCTGGTAATTTCAAACAGGACCCATCAACCCACAATTCTCCATCAACATTTGAAAGGGGTGTATCTTGCAAGTCGACATGACTCTTTGTCTGTTCCTCTGTAAGGAATATACAGTCCTGAGGCTCTTGTGACTGGGATTGAGTAACCGGGTATGGCAACAGAGTAGCCGGATTCAGAGTTGAACATCTTTTCAGAGTGATGTGAGGGGCCTAAAGTGTCAATTCATATCCTGTCAAACGAGCACTAGTTAAATGCTGGGTTTGAGTCTGGTTTAAGAGGGCATCAACTGCATGGGGTACTAGCGCAAACAATCTGTGTGACAAGACTATCCCTTCACTCTGACGTATGGACACAGCTGCCGCTGCACCAGAACGAAAACACCCAGGCAATGCACAAGCAACTGGATCAAGGACAGCTGAAAAAAATGCACAAGGACGCTGCTTGTCACGGTGTGTATGTACTAAAACTGAAAGTGCACAACCATCCCTCTTGTGTAAAAACCTTAGTGTAGTCTAGAGTGCCTAATGCTGGTGCAGAACAGAGAGCTTGATGCAACTGTTGGAAAGCATTCTGACATTCAGTAGTCCATGGGCAGGGCATTGGAGTGTCTTTGGTCAAGAGGGCCAACAAAGGTTTAACAATGTGTGAGAAAATAGGGATCTATTGCCTACAAAAAGAAGTAAGACCAGTGAATGTACAAACATCTTTCTGAGTACGGGGCACAGGCGTGTCTAAAATAACTTGAATGTGATCAGGTGTAAATGCACGTCCCTCCTCAGACAGGAGGTGACCTAAATAGGTAACCTGCTGTCTACAATATTGCAATTTCTTCCGAGAAACCTTGTGATGATGTGATGCAAGAAAGGAAAGCAATGACAGTGTTCCTTCTTCGCACTGTTCAGAGGTGTCAGCTGCCAACAAGATGTTATCAACATATAGTATGAGTGCCGCCCCTGTTGGCACAGGGAAAGAATCAAGCTGCCTTTTCAATGCTTGGCTGTAAATACTAGGACTCTCTGTATACCCCTGGGGAGCTCTACAAAATAAGGATTGATTATTCAAAGTGAAGATGAACAAATATCGGCTGTCAGGATGAATAGGGATTAAGAAGAAAGCATTCTTCAAATCAATCACAGAAAAGGTAGTCGCAGTCGCAGGAACCATGGTAAGGAGTGTTGTGATGTCAGAGACTACCGGGTATTGGGGCACTACGATCTTATTAACCTCTTGCAAATCAATGATAAACCTATAGATTTTAGTATAAGTGTCTTTTTTCAGAATGGGAAGGGTAGGACTATTGCAAATATTGTAAGGGACTTCTTCCACAACTCCTACTTCAATCAAATTGTGTATAATACGTATGAGTGCCTCTTCACCTTCTCGAGAAATTTTGTATGGAGGCAAGCGAGGTAATGAAGCACCTTTCTTCACTTGAACATGAACTGGTGGGATAACCATTTGTCCTACATCTGTGTCTGACGTAGCCCACAAAGTACTAGGGAGTGAAGCCAATGCAATATCTTCTCTAACAAGACAAGATTTTTCAACCAAGGAAGAGTTGTCATTCAAAATAACATGCACACCTTCTGGGGCACAACGTATCGTAGCCCTGAAATACTTGGGCATGTCGAGACCCACAATATTGTCCAGCGTGTTAGGAGAAAGCAAAAATGGACATGGAGCAGAAAATGTATCAACATGAAATGCAAGTGGTTGTGACAGTAGGCTAAGAGAAGGTATCCCATCAAAACCTATCGATGTAATGATTAAGCCAGACAGGGGAGCCCTTGGAATCAATTGCTTAGACAGGGCGCTACGAGTTGCTCCTGTGTCAATCAAAAACCGATCAGTGGAACCCAAAACACGTGCATTAACATAAGGACCCTTCTGAGCTACTGGGACTTCAACTGATTCCTTACCCCATCCTAGGCATTCCTATGCATAAGCAGAATCCTTCAAATCAGCGATCGGATAATCAGACATTTGATATTGGTTGTGTCTATCAAAAGTATTAGAAGAATTCTGAGTATGCTCAACAGTTTCAAACATTGTGTGATCATCCATATACCCCTATGTCTTGAATTCCCCGGGAGACTTCTCATTTGTCCTCCACCACGCTGGTACTGCTGAGTACGCAAACGTGGACATTCAACAGCCCAATGTCCAATTTCCCTACAATAAGCGCACTGATCAGAAGACAGAGTAGCTCGGGGTAAGAGGGTGCGCCAGGGCGATACATTGCACATCTGCCTCTGCCACCACCTCTATAGGATGGACCACAAACCTGAGCTAACATAACCTTTGTTTTTAAATCCTTAGCCTTTTTATCCTCACTGCCCTTAGCTTCCAATTCCTGTTGTTCCTAGTACTGAGCCATAGTTAAAAGAGAGACTGGAGAAGACATAGTCCATGAACTCTCATTGTCCTCTAGGCGACTAGCTATTCCTGGCAACATGTTCGCGACAAATTTATCGACAAACAGATGGATGCCCGTGTCATCTGTCAATGACTGGCCACTAAAATCGTGAAATGTCTCCTCAAAACGTGTAAAGAAGTCAGAGACCGATTCTGAATACAAAGAAAGGGTCTCTACCCGTAATTTTGCAAACGTACAACGTATCGTTATTGAATAGATCAACACTAGGACTAAGGAAAGGGGAGGGAACAAACAATAAAGTCAAAACATAATCAAAAAAACACAATTTGAATGTAATAATATTTTTTAATTTTTGAAAAAAAGTTTTTGGGGGAATATATTAAACCAATTTCAGATGAATGAATTCAGTACATAATCAATTGCGTAATTAAAGCAAAAGAGATTTTCAGAATAACAATGAAAATATTGGACAGGGTCCCAGGCGTACTCAAAGAATCACACACTTACACATTCATACCGGGATCAATCCACAGAATCAGCACTCAAAATATACATTCACATATAAAAAGGATGCTCAAAAGAAGAGCATGACTCAGTATGTACACAAAATGAAATGAACATTCAAAATCGTATTAGGCGACATATGTTCAGTTTTGAGGAATGGGGACTTGGGTGTACCACATGTAGACGCCGACGCGCGTTTCGGTGAAAGCACCGAAATGTAGGTGCCACCTTCCTCAGGGCGAAACAGAGTCTTGGACTGAATATAGTTACGTGCTGGGACCTATCAAAAAACATAATAATGATGAAGTGCTTATATTATATAGATAAATAACATTGCTTGTCCAAAAGTCAAAAAAACATAAGTGAACCAAAATCCTTAGTCGTAAGTGTTGACAGTACCACTGACAATAAATGGAACTCTTGATCCCTACATGGAGGGGTAAAGGATAAATAGGAGAATACACTAGATAAGCCAAGACATATAGCCAGACAGGAAGAGAAAGGTAGATAAAGGGGGGGGGTAGAAAGGAGGCAAGGGGGGGGGGGAAGAGAAAGAAGAAAGAGGACAGGAGGGCTTAAAGGATCGTTAACGCTCACCTGCGTAATCACATACGAAATGAATACAGGATAATTATGGTGGTAGTCATTCAACGCTAGTGTTGAATGACTACCACCATAATTATCCTGTATTCTCCTATTTATCCTTTACCCCTCCATGTAGGGATCAAGAGTTCCATTTATTGTCAGTGGTACTGTCAACACTTACGACTAAGGATTTTGGATCACTTATGTTTTTTTGACTTTTGGACAAGCAATGTTATTTATCTATATAATATAAGCACTTCATCATTATTATGTTTTTTGATAGGTCCCAGCACGTAACTATATTCAGTCCAAGACTCTGTTTTGCCCTGAGGAAGGTGGCACCTACATTTCGGTGCTTTCACCGAAACGCGCGTCGGCGTCTACATGTGGTACACCCAAGTCCCCATTCCTCAAAACTGAACATATGTCGCCTAATACGATTTTGAATGTTCATTTCATTTTGTGTACATACTGAGTCATGCTCTTCTTTTGAGCATCCTTTTTATATGCGAATGTATATTTTGAGTGCTGATTCTGTGGATTGATCCCGGTATGAATGTGTAAGTGTGTGATTCTTTGAGTACGCCTGGGACCCTGTCCAATATTTTCATTGTTATTCTGAAAATCTCTTTTGCTTTAATTACGCAATTGATTATGTACTGAATTCATTCATCTGAAATTGGTTTAATATATTCCCCCAAAAACTTTTTTTCAAAAATTAAAAAATATTATTACATTCAAATTGTGTTTTTTTTTTTTTTTTTTTGAAAAACCTTTATTAGCATTTCAACCAATAACAAGTATGGGCCTACAACCCCCCGGGGCCGGCCGCTAAGCAATCAAAGCAACAGAGATCCAATGTTGACACAGGCAGAACCTCGGGGAGCAGAATCTCCATGCTAATATATTCTCGGCCAGTGAATGGCGCAAGTAGGACCCCAGGATTAAGAAGGCTCTCATTTTATAATAGGGAAAGACGAAAGGATCAGGTGCCAAACAATTTCCCAGCAGCGATAAATGGCAGGCAGAATAACAAACGCAAGCAATAAACGGCAATCTATCGAGTCAATGGCGCTAAAACAGGAAGTGCAGGATGTAGAGAAGTATCATGACCAGTTGCGCCTGCAGTCCCATGCCCTGAAGCCCAGAAAACACCCCGGAAATTGTGGCACACATTAAAAAGCAGTGATTCACAACAAAGGAGTTGTACCACACTGATCCCAGAAAAGAAAAACAAAGAAGAATCAGAGAAGAAAAAGGAGGCCATGGAAAAAAAGGGTAAAGACTAAAGAATCCCCTTCCCCAACCCCCCACCCTGCACCTCTGCAGATGAGTACGGCCCCCCCCCCCCAGCAGTGTGCCTGTCGCCCTGGAACCAGACCCGAAATATAGAAGAACAGAGAAAAGGAAGTAAGAAAAGAACCCCACCAGACGGGGGGGTAGAGAGAGTATTAATAAACTGGAGGAGGGCCTTCAAAACATGCCCCCGGCTTCTCCCTCCCGCACGGTAAGTTTTCCCCAAGGCAAACAGGAAGCAGCACCAAATCGACCATACCAAAGAAAAATGGGGAGCATTATGCACCAATTATACCAATAGCTATGCCATGAGAGCACTCAACCCCTGAGACCGCCCGTCT
The DNA here is from genome assembly GCF_964204655.1 of Triturus cristatus. Lineage (NCBI taxonomy): Eukaryota > Metazoa > Chordata > Amphibia > Caudata > Salamandridae > Triturus > Triturus cristatus. Next base: position 39,182,305 of record NC_140587.1, read on the forward strand.
ACTAGATGACCACCCCTGAAGGATCAGCCTTATCCTTGACCGCTCTTTGCAAATCTGCCCATGCATACCCCTCGACCCAGCGCCATGTCCAATGGTACAAGGTAAAGGAGTGTCCAAAAACGACCGGGAAGCGACGCACACAGGTGGGGGGGAAGTCTCTGAGTACCAACACAGTCCGCATCATGGAGGGACGTCTTTCCCAGTGTTGCCCCAGGATCTGCACTGCACACAAGGTCCAGGAAGTCGGAATCAGCCAAAGTAGACAACTGTTGCTTGAATTTTCCCTGGGTCGCCAGAGGCCGTGCACGAGACGAGGCCACCACCTCCCACTCAGGTCCAATACCTCCGGAACAGATCAGACCCGCAACCAGCCGATCACACGGAAGCATACTGTCCGGAGTTTCCAGCTGTTCACTAATCTCAGGGGTGGCCGCGGCATTGTCCTCCTGTCTGCAGTGTGGGAAGTCCCTGTGTACCTGAGGACAGGCAGGCAGGCCGCCACTGTCCCGACGCTGATGCCACACCATCGAGCTTACTCCCCAAGACCCCGATGCCATGAACCAAGGTGGAATGAAGGGCACCGAGAGCCTCGAGGAGGTCGCCGTACCCCAGCACAGCTCTCTGCGATCGCTCCGCCACACTCCCGAAAGACACACACTCCCAATCCTGCTGTGACCCGGTGGACAGGATAGTAGGCATCATAACAATATGGCCACCGGGTAGGCCCGACCCGTATTGGGACCGGGACCCAGGGACAAGCGCCTCAAGGTCCACGTCACTGGAAACAGGGTTCCGGGGGCAGGCAAAAATTATCCGTTATGTGGTCACGGGCAACCGTCGTCCCCACCACGGACCAGCGCCCGCGAAAATCCGGGAGCAGCCCGCAAGAATCAGGGCAAGTGACGGGCGGCGTCCGGGCAGCTCACCGTCAAGGGCAGGGGCAATCACCGGAGAATCTCAGAATTGCCACCCCGGGCATGCACTCGGTCCGCTACGCTTAGTGGTAAGAACGACCACGGCGAAATGTAGGCCGAGGTGTGCACCGCTCCGGCGGTCCGACTCCACCCAGTCACCACAGGCCGTTGTTGTTGAACTGCCACCCGGCCAAGGCGTCCACTCGAGGTCCTGGCTCCAGGGCCGTACGGGCCGCAAATTTCAAAGGCACATTTCTCCGGCGGTGCAGCCGCCAGAAACTTCGGAGTCACACGGTCGGTTGCCACTCTCATTCACGAATACGAGCGCGTAGCGCAGGCTGAGGATCTCATGCAGGATATCCGTGCGGGATGCGGAGGTTCACGGAGCCGGGAGTCTACGCTGCCGTCCCGGTCGCCATCTTGGCTCCTCCTCCAAATTGTGTTTTTTTGATTATGTTTTGACTTTATTGTTTGTTCCCTCCCCTTTCCTTAGTCCTAGTGTTGATCTATTCAATAACGATACGTTGTACGTTTGCAAAATTACGGGTAGAGACCCTTTCTTTGTATTCATTTTGTCTTTTCCCCTGAATCTCTACCCTTATTCTCGTTACAGGGGTTCCCCTTTTTGTATTGGGTCAGAGACCGATTCATCTGCCTTTTGCTTACAAGATGCTAACATGGTCCAGTCTATCTTTTTAGGAGGAATGAGAGTTTTCAATTTAACTATTATAGTCATTGGAAGGTCTAAAATTTCTTGTAGCGGTTTCTGTGCGGGTTCCCTTTCTGCATCTATCCTCTCTAGTTCCTTCCAAATATCTCCAAAGGCTGTAGGATCATCTGCTTTACAAATAGATCTCCACATATCAGGGGGTAGGATAAGCCCAAAAAACATATCAATATCAGACAAAGTCATGGTACAAGAACTAATAGTTCCTTCAACTTCTTCATAAAAAGCAGCCAGATATTTTTGTGGACCAGGCAAAGCAGCTTTAAGAGCCATGACATCCACTCTACTCCAAGGAGTATAGACCCAATTATAAATAAAATATCCCTTCGCATCAGTTGAATCTTTATTGTCACTTGTTCCCGCACCCCTAGGAGGGACATACAAAGGCACAGCTTCACACATTGGTTTCCCATGAACTACAACATCCCTATCTGTCCCTGGATTGTCATCCTGCGGCACGGAGGTCTGATCTGTTTGTGCAGCTGTAGCAGCTGCCTTTTTCTCCTCTTGCAAACGGAATGCATCAGCTTGCAGTTTAACCATGCGTCTAATTAAGTCAGCCACCTGGGAAGGGAGAAAAAGACCGTCACTGAACTGTTTATGATCATTTTTTATATCAACAGACTCTTATTCTTTGGAATGTTTCCTGAACCTTTCAATTACTTCTCCAGTAAACGACTCTGTAAAATATAACTGCTCTGACTCCGGCCATTGCTGAACTTGCGCTATAAGACCTGGAGAAGAAGTGCCACCAAGAGCTGCTTTTCAGGCAATAGACCTAAGAGTGGCCGCACGGTCAGCAGTCAGAAAGGAGCAAGTCTGTCGTTTAGCATCCGATTCTGTCTTTTCCTGATCTGAGAGAGACTTACCATCATCAGAATCAACCTCGGGGGCAGAGGGAAAAGTATATGGAGGCGGAGAGCGATCCAATAGAATTGAATCGTCCTGTGGTTTATTAAGTAGAGGACAGGGTATTCACCAATATACCTGTAAACAACGCTCCCTGTCCTCTCTCTCTTTTATTTCCTTCATTTCTTTATTTTTCATCTCCAGCGCTTTTGCATAGATATTTTTGTGCTGTTCTTTCTCTGCTAAAGCTTGCTCTCTTCTCACTCGTTCACGCGCTTCTTTCTTTCACATTCGTACACAGTCAAACATATCTTATCTACTTTTGCGCTTAACCTCTTCCATGCTCATGACGGCTCCCGGCCGTCATGAGTCAGAGTAGGCGTGTGCTCATGATGGCCGGGAGCCGTCCGAACGTTGCCACTCCGCCCACGCACGATTAATTCCACGCCTGTGTGGGAGAATTAATTCGTGAGCGGGATTCGGACGGCTACCGGCCATCATGAGCACACGTCCACTGTGATTTATGATGGCCAGGAGCCATCATGAGCACCGCAGCACTGTGCCCAACTCCACCACCCTCGCACCGCGGTGAAATTCGCGCTGCGGCAAAGGGGTTAAACATACACTGTTCCACATACTGAATTTTTCTAAGATCGAATGGCCCATTTATAGGCCAGCGCAACTCAGGATCTTTGCTAGTATATTTATTCCATAGTGCATTATACATTATAGAAGAAATACCGTTTTAAATGTACATATCCCTATTTGGTGTCCCCTCGGGGGGAGCCGGATGATTCTGCTCTAGATCCATACTGGTACCTCCAAAAAAGCAACACATTCTACAAAGTGTGCTTGAAACGGGCATGCCAAAAATATTGTAGCATATACAATATAATACGCTGACACTTAACACAATGTGTGCCGTTCAAATTTTCAAAAGTTAGAGAAAAATCTCCTCATTACCTGCCTACATAAATTGCAATTTATATATATCCAAACAATTCCAAAATTTTGGCCAAACAAAGAGTGTTGCATCAGACGACCTTACCAAGCAAAAGTCTCCAGCCTCCAAGTGCCAAGTTCTGAATCGACCAAATGGTCTCTGAATAGCAAACACCAGAAGGAATCTCAGTCGAGGACAGGCACCACCTGGAGGGTCAGATCGGGAAAAGTAGAAAAACACCTTGGCTGCCAAGACACAGGTCTCCTCGGGCATTGATCATCCGCAGCGAGATTCCAATCCTCCGTCAAGACCACTCCGTCGGCCATCCGAGTCGCCGATGAGCCCCACGTTGGGCGTCAATTTGTAGAATTAGACCTCAGCAAGGCCTATCGGAGCTAGGGGTTCACCCTTCTTTGCATTCTAGTCCACAGACCAATAAGTAGAGATTGGCACTGAAGCTAGAATATCAAGGGAATAGTTTATTAAACGTCATGATGTGGAACTACATCTATACAAAACCCTTCGGCAGTGTATGAGGTAGCACAAGGAGTAGAAGAACTGTGGGTCTTTTATAACCCACACAAGAGCTCAAAAAGAGGCGGTACAAGTACTACATAGGAAGAGTTATACACATAGATGGTCATACAGAGAATTCACAGTCAACAAAGAAGGAGGGGTAATGATTGCTGACATCAGTTAAAACAGCCTGACAGTAACAGACTAGGTCAGGTGCATGGGCAGCTACAGACGTCTTCTGAGCATATGCAGTGTGGCAGGGGCTAAGTATAGCCAGTTCTTTAGCAAAGCACAAGGGTAGGCAACAGCGAAGATGGAAGGAGCACATGGTCAGTCAAGATGGCTGCCAGAAACAATATGGCTTCAGCTCATGCTAACAGTGATCTGGGTCAATTTACAACACAGCTAACAACAGGTAAGCCTCGTTGGTGGGCTTCTTGGTCTCAACCTTCGACTGTCAAGTGCAATACACATTCTGTGGGGGTGGGTGATGCTTCTGTGACTGAGGCAGTTGGGTTGCCTATGGGGGAGGGTGTAGTGCATGTGGCAGATCAGTCATCAACAATAAACAACGTTCCAGTGACCAGTAAGGATGTAAGTCAAGTTACACAGATTTCTGGTATCGATAGATCTAGTTCTGGTCAGGCGGGGAGAGTTGAGGTTAATATTCACAAGATTTCTTATATGGGTTTAGCTATGCCATTGGGGACACACCTTTCCGATAAGACCAAAAATAAGATTTGGCAACACGAGTTTGTTTATGTGTTTAAACTGCTCTATAGGGACTTTCAGGCTAAGGAAGGGTCCAAGGAAGAGGAATGGGAGCTTGCTAGCTGTCCCAGGGTACATAAAAACATTGAGAATTGGACCGCAGCATTTTTGATATACGCCAGTGTGTATTGTAAAAAGCACCAAGATAGAGCAATCGCTCTGTTCAAATACATGGACATTAGTAGTAGGACCCAACTGCACTTCGGGGGTTTCGCGTGGCTCAGCTACGATGAGGAATTCAGGGCTAGAGCCAGTTTGTTCCATGATAAACCTTGGGGCGATGTTGATCAGGAACTTTGGCTTCAATGGGTGTCCTCTACCCAACCGCCTGCATCGACACATACAGCAAGTGGTCTGCCTATTACTTACCGGCCCTTTCAGCCTCGCCCCACCCAAATCGGGGCGGGATGGTTTGGTAGGGGTCAGTTTCCAATATCTGGAGCCTGTTGGAACTTTAACCGGGGTGTATGCACCAGACAATTCTGTAGGTTCAAGCATGAATGTTCACAATGTGGCGGAAAACATGCTATTACACAATGGTTCAGTAATCAGCGGTTTGGAGAGCAAGGGCGGATCCCAAGGGGGAGGGGATCAGTTTTTCAAACTATGCCAAAGGGCTCATACTCCAATTAAGCTTTAAAGACTGGAACCATGGCTGAATTAATACCCAGACTCTGAGGTTGCCTCTAAACTCTATTGGGGGTTTAAGGATGGTTTTAAGATTGGGTATCAAAGGGCCAAGATATAATCATTGGGCTGATAACCTGAAATCTGCCAAGGAATTGCCACAGATTGTGCAAAAGAAACTGGATGTGGAGTTAACAGCTGACAGGATAGCGGGTCCTTTTAGGCAGTGCCCTATGCAAAATTTGATTGAATCCCCATTGGGTTTAGTACCTAAGAAAGTGACCGGGAAATTTCGCTTAATTCATCACCTATCATGGCCGGAGGGGCAATCTATTAATGACTTCATTTCCCCTGATGACTCTAATGTTTCTTATGCCTCGGTCGATGATGCATTAAGGTTGGTGTGTATGGCAGGGACGGGTGCGGACTTAGCTAAAAGTGACATTCAGTCAGCCTTCCGTTTATTACCCATACATCCATCAGATTCTGAGCTTCTAGGCATGTTCTTTAATGGAGCATTTTATGTAGACAGAGTTCTCCCTATGGGTTGTTCAGTGTCTTGTGCTCTTTTTGAAATGTTTAGTACATTTTTACAATGGTGTTTTCCAAAACAAAGTGGTCACAAATATTTATGTCACTATTTGGATGACTTTATGTTCATTGGTGAAGCACATTCAGATCAGTGTCACAGAGCTTTGGGCATCTTTCAGGACACGGCTGAGGAGTTCGGTGTTCCGCTGGCTCCGGAAAAAATTGAGGATCCTTGCACCAGGCTCACTTTTTTGGGCATAGAAATCGACACTCAAGTTATGATGGCTCGTTTGCTGGCTGAAAAAGTGAAAGAAATTAATTCCTTATTATTGGAGGTTCTTGGTAAAGACAAACTTGAGCTCAGGCAGGTTCAGCGCTTATTGGGCTACCTAATCCTTGCTTGTCGTGTGGTCAGGGCAGGCAGGACTTTCTGTAGACATTTGGGGATGGCAATGCCAGGATCATTCCTTCCTCATCGCAGGATTAGAATTACTAAAGCCATCAAGGAGGATCTTGTCATTTGGTTAAAATTTCTGGAAGATTTTAATGGAGTCTCTCTCTTTTTTGTGGAGGACAATACCATCTGGCAGATCCAGCTTTTTTCAGACGCAACTGGGGCCATGGTTTCGGTCTGTTCTGGGAGGGGTGCTGGTGTGCGGAGAGATTATTTAGAAGAAACAAGGTCCCATTCAAAAATAGATACAATTTTAAATATCACAATTTTCCAATCAAAAATTGGATTTAATGTTTTATTCAGAAGATGAATTAAGATATAATACAGTTGCTAAGAACAAGAATGCACGTGGTGAAATAAGTGAGCAGCCCGTGAGTAGTCAAGGAAATCAGCCGATTTCCTAACCGCAGGCAAGTGACTTAAAAAGTGACTTTTTGTGTATCTGAAATAAAGATTATTTAAAGTCACAATTGAGAAACATCTCATACTCTGAATAGAAAATTCCAGTGTAACGTCAAGAGATTAGAGATGTAGGTCGACGACGTTTCGATCCCCAATTTGATGGTGGGATCTCTTCAGGACTAAAAGGGTGATGGAATGCCTGGGAAAGTGAGCCTGGGTGGGTAAGGAAGAGGGGGGTGGGGAGAAAAAAGGGAAAGGAGTTAATTTGCGGGAAAGGAAGGTAAAGGAGTTGTGGGTAATAGCATAGTGTGGTGCATTGAAGCATAAAGTTATGCCGAAGGGGGAGAGCGGTGTATATCTTAAGGATAACAGTAAGAGGGATTGAAGGTGAGGGAATTTACCGGAGTGGGGGTGTGAGTGAAGGAAATAAACGAAGGTAGGGATAACCAGAAGGGGCGTGGGATGAGGTGGTGCCAAGAGAAGATGGGAGGAGGAAAAGATAGAGGAACTTACTGTACAGGGGACAGCTGAAAAGGCAAATTAATGCAGGAGCCGTACTAGGCACGTTGTTCAATTGCAGCAGAGAGTGCAAATCATCGCGCACGTTGCTCGATAGCAGTTCTGGAGAGGTGAGGGGTACTCCTGTGTTAGATAGGGAGAAGGGTGGGAGAATAAGGAGTGAGGGAGTGTCACTGTGTTGTTTTGGTGCCATGCGAGGGGAGGGGAGGTTGATAATTACCTGGAGGGTTAATGCTTCAAGCGCTCCTGGATGAGCCTGTGCGGGGGGGCACAGTCGTAAGAGATCGAGCGGTGGTTGTTCTAATGGCGGGAAAAGGGGAGGGAAACGGTAAGGAATTGCCGAGAATGGCGAATAGTAAAACCAGAGCGGTGGCCGGTAGTGAGTTAGGATCGCAATTACCTGGAATTTGAACAAGGTCAGTATGGAATCTTCCTGGTACGGCAAAAACGGCAATAATTATCCGCGTGTAAGTAAAACTTCGTGCCGGAAGGAATTAAGGGCAGCCCATGATGGCGGATCTAGGGGTGGGAATAAATAGAATGGTTGCTGCTGAGGCGGACAGGAACGAAGGGTGACAGGGAACCAGTAACCGTAAGTGAGGCGATTGTGTTACCTGAATGGAGATCGGCTCAGTCTGCACAATCTTCGTTGCGAGGACGATACTCGAATGGGGGTTCCGGGTCTGCAGCAAGTGACGGACCGGAAGGGGCAGTCATAAGGAAGTCTCCTATGTAGGAGGTGGGGGCGTGTCCTGAATGTGGATAATGTGAAAAGGGAGAAAGGACACGGAAGGGGAGCAGTGTCATGTGGATACAGAGAGGAATGAGGAGAAAGGTGCAGTGCACCAGGGAGAGGGTCCCGGCGAGCAGTGATAAGATAAATTTAAAAATTAGAGAAATAAGCAGGAAGGACCAGGAGATTGTAGGGAAGGTAATAAGGGGAGGAAGGACGATGAATCAGTAAATAAGGTATGAGGTGGGTGGAAAGGGGGAAAGAAAAGGCACTGATGGCAAGGGAGTGTAGTGTTGGTGTGGGGGGTAGAATGCAGTGAGTGCGGGAAAAGGGGAGGAAGGGGAACGGTGGGGGGGGGTTGGGTTGGGATTAGAATTAGAATAAAGGGGATAAAGGTTAAAAAAAAGGGGGGGGGTTTGTTGTTGGTTTCATTGGCTTGGGATTAAAGTCAGTCACAGTAGGTGTACAAATTAATCATACAATGATAATATTACAGAAGATTGGACCAGTCCTCCAGGCGGTTGAGCCCGGTGTGTAAGCTGTCACTACGAATTATCCATTTTAGTTCTTCTTTGTCCAGAATAGCAGCAATATTAGTGTTCCTTATGGGTTGATGTATTACGTTAATGACTTGCCATTTGATGTCGTCCTCCGTGTGGTTCAGGGTGATGAAGTGGTCCACAAGTGGCGCATTCGGTGTTTTACAGCGTATACGACTTCTGTGCTGGCAAATCCGGATCCTGATCTTTTGGGTTGTTTGTCCAACATAAATCAAATCACAAGGGCAGGTAATAGCATATATCACATTGGCAGTGTTACAATTTGAGAAATGTGAAAGAGTGACATCAGTGTTACCATGCACAAATTTTTTCGTGTCTTTAGTGAAGTTACAAACACTGCAGTTCCCGCACTTAAAATGGCCTAATAGTGGTGGTAGACCCCAGGCACCTCTGAGGGATTGGTCCTTAGTTTTGGTGGGGAGTGCGGCCCTGACAAGATGGTCTTTTATGTTTTAGCTTTTTTTGAAAGCGAAAAGAGGGCGTTCAAACTTCAAACTGCCGGCATTAATTGTAGGCCAGTGTTTAAGAATACTCTTCCTAACTGTGTTAGAGATAGGTGAAAAAGTGGTCACACAGACTATCCTATCGTCCCTTCTTTTTTCTTTGGGACTAAGTAGGGTTTCCCTTGGGCAGTACCATGCCCTTTTGAGGGTTTTTTTCACAAGTTTACGTGGGTAGCCTCTGTTGGTCAATTTTTTGGAAAGGATAGAGGCCTCCGCAAAATAGTCTTTCTTAAGATAACAGTTGCGGCGTATCCTTAGGAATTGTGAGTAGGGAAGGGAGTCTCGTAAGGCTCTGGGATGATGGCTGTTGTAGGATAGTAGGGTGTTTTTTTCTGTGGGTTTGCGATAAAGTGTGGTATAAAGACCGCCATTGTAAGCTATAATGGATAGGTCAAGAAAGGCAATCTCATTTTTGCTATTATTTGCAGTGAATTTGAGGCCATTGCAGTGTGAGTCGAGCCAATCCTTAAATTCAGATAGGTTCTCTTCACTGTTGTTCCAGATCAGGAAAATATCGTCGATGTACCGCTTCCATTCTAGAATGGAATTTCTGAAGGGATTCATGGGAGATAGTATGCGGTGTGTTTCAAGCCAATCCATATAAAGTATGGCAAAATTTGGAGCAAAAACGGCACCCATACTGGTACCCTTCACTTGTTGATAGTAGTTACCATCGAATAAGAAAAAATTCTTAGTCAAACAAATTTTGAGGAGTTTTATGATAAAAGAGGTAGGGACAGCGTGGGGTTGGGGTCTGGAGTTGAGGGTAATGCCAATTATGTCAATGCCTTCCTCTTGAGGGATGTTTGTGTATAATGATTCCACATCAAGGGTGCATAGTAGATGGTTAAGAGGGTCAAAGGGGAGTTCTTCTACAAGATTGACCATAGCCATGGTGTCCTTGATATAGCAAGATGTTTGGGGTACGAAGTCCCTAATGAAAAAATCAATGTAATTCCCAAGGGGTTCAAGTATGGAACCGCACCCAGAGACGATAGGTCGTCCCGGGGGGGTGGTGGCGTTTTTATGAATCTTCGGTAGGGTGTAAATAACCGGTGTACGTGGAGATTTTGTATTAAGGTACAGATATTCCTTTTTACTCAGGTAGCCTTGATGAATGCCCTCCTCTGTAGCATCGAGGATCAGTTTTTGTATCTCACTGGTGGGATCAAAGGGAAGTTTTAGATAGTGTTCAGGTATAGATAGTTGCCTTAGGATCTCTTGTTTGTATATATCTATATCTTGGAGAACAATCCCTCCACCCTTATCAGCAGGCTTGATAATTAACTTGTCCATATGTTTGAGTTCTTGTAAAGCAGACTTCTCTTGAATTGTGAGGTTGTATGGGATAAATCTGTGTGTGTGTTCAAGCTCTGAGATTTCCTTAAGAATAAGTTTTTCGAAGGTGACTATCTCAGCTGGAATACTGTTGTTGGGTGGGGCGAAAGTTGAGGGAGGGCGGAATGTCGTGAAAGCAGTGGAAGGAATATAGGGAGTATCTTGAAAGAATGCTTGTAGGCGTATTTTCCTAAAGAACCGTAACAGTTCGATCTGTAGTTGTAGGAAGTCTGGTCTAGTGGTAGGGACGAATGAAAGTCCTTTGCTTAGTACCGCAATTTCATTCTCCGAGAGTTGGTGATTGGAAAGGTTAAAAATAGGAATGGCTTCTGGGGCAGGCATGGTGGTACTAGGTACGTTGTTGTGGTGAGGCCTGGTGTTAGTAATATGGGCGAAATTGTGGGCAGATTGAGATAGCTGAGGATTTACCACTGGTAATATCTCTGGCGTGTTTGCCTGTCCCCTGGAGTACTGTACCAGCGAGGTGGACGTGATCTTCCGCGAGTTGGCTGGCGGCCCTGTTCTTGGCCTAAAAAATTTGTATTTCCTCTACCTCTGGATGTACTGGGGTCCTCAGTTGAGTCTGAGTTCTCAGATGAATCGGCCGATGTATCTGAAAAGCCGACTATATTCTGTTGCTTGTTAAATCTTCCCCAGGGGCGCTGTATTCTTGGGCCCAGGTATGCTCTATTTGTGTAGAAGTCTTCAACTAGATAGGGGTATGTTCTCTCTATCTTATAGTTCTTCACGTCTCGTTTGACTTTGGTGATTTTTTTATTATATGCGGAGAGATGGCCATCTCAGTGGATGAAGCAGGGTCGCAGTATTGCCTTTCTGGAACTATTCCCTCTTATTGTTGCTTTGTTAGTTTGGTGTGAAGAATTTCGGGATAGATGTGTGCTTTTTCACGTTGATAATATGGCGGTTGTATATCTCATCAATAATCAAAAAGCAAAAGACCTATGGGTTTTACACCTTTTGCGTGTTTTCATGCTGCAGTGCCTCAAATTGAATATTGTTTTCAAAGCTAGACACATTACATGCATTAACAATTCTATAGCAGACGCGTTGTCTCGCTTTAATTGGCAGAAATTCCGCAGTCTGGTGCCTGGGGCAGACAACTTCAAAACTCCGATTGCAAGAACACCTGGGTGCTGGGGGACTGAGGATCATCGAATTGATGGAAAAATCTATAGCTCCTGCCAACAGACGAAGTTATCTACAGGCCTGGAGTGAATTTTTAAGTTACGCAGAATCTCATAACTTTGATGGGCACTCAGTTGGTAACAGAAGTTTCATTTTACAGTTTGCATTGCACTTGATTAACAGGGGCCTGTCGCACACGACCATTTCTGGGAAACTGGATGGGATTTCCTTTTATGGACAGTTATGGTGGGGTCAGGACTTGGTGGGGGATGTTTTGTTAAGATGTATGCTGAAAGGTTTTAGCAGAGAGCGCTCTTATTCCTTGCCGATACGTGAGGCAGTTTCTTTTGCTCTGTTACAACAGTTGTTGTTGCAACTGCCAGTTTGCTGTTATGATTTTTGGGAGGTTTCACGTTTTAGGCTTTGCATGATTTGGTTGTTCTTTCGTGCTTCCAGGGTTTCCGAATTATTGGGCTTAAGAGACCAGATGGGCATTCAGAGCAGTGAGGTCCAAGTACACGGTGACAAACTGAGGTTTTGGTTGAAGAGGTCTAAAACCGATCAGTTGGGCAAAGGCACTTGGGTCCAACTAAACAGCAGTGGAGTGCCGGACTGCTGCCCTTTGGGGGAGTGGGAGTCATTTGTAAATTCCGCTGGTTTTTCACCTGGGGCAATATTCTCTCATAGGAATGGGTCTAAGATCTCCAGTGCTCATTTTTTGGTGGTTTTACGAAAAACTTTGATTAAACTGGGAAAAGACCCATTACTGGTTGGGACACACTCTTTTCGAATAGGGGCGGCCAGGTTGTGTTGGGGTTGGGAGGACATCAAGAGGATTGGTAGATGGAAATCTGCTTGCTGCGCTCGCTATTTCAGGAAATAATAATATAATATTTTTATTGCAGTATTGCTCTTGCCTAATTTTGTTTTCTCCGTCTAAGTTCTGTAAAAGACGCATTGTCAACAAAAATGCGTACGTGGATAGTAGGTCACTACTTCATTAAATGGGCAGCCACCTTTGCAGAACAACAGATTTACGGCAGAGCACTTGGACTTCACAGCAGAGGTCACAAAGTTTTCTGGAAAGGGAAAGGTGGTATGAGGTGGGAGGGTTTGTTTCCTTTATTAACAGAGCTATCCGCTGCAAGAGGATTTCCTGACACGTTACTCATCCACCTAGGCGAAAATGACTTAGTGCCGTTGTCGGGTTTATCTCTTATGAAACAAATAAAATTGGACTTGGCAGTAATAAAGAACAATTGGGAGGGTACGTCTTTGGTACGGACTGAATTTATTTACAGGCAACATTGGAGGGGGGCTCGCAATCCCACTGCAATTGAGAAGGCTCACAGGAAGCTCAATCGGGCAATTAAAGTTTTTTGCCAGGTTATGGGTATTAAAGTTTTGTCTCATGATAATATCGCAGGTACAGAAGATCATCTGTTCCGAGAGGATGGGGCTCACTTATCTCAGATGGGTCAAGCGTATTATCTTTTGGAGATGAGAGATCTATTGGCAAATTTTGGGAATGAAAACCTTTGGTGCAATAAAAGTGTATTATGATTTTCTGTTGCAACAAATCTTGGGGGTGGGGCCAGGAAAACTCTTTGGTTTTCCTGGGTGGCGCTTTTTTAGGGGGATTGGATAGTCTCAAGCAGGCTTATCCATCCTTCTGGGGTGGGGGAGGGGGGAGAAAAAGGTCAATAAAACAAATGAGGGGGAAGGAATGATGGCTTCGTACATTACATTACGGGAATATCTGAAGACTTGTTTGAAATAGTTAGTTTTATTATGATAAGATGTTTTGGGGATTTTGAATTGCAAATGTTTTTATTTTTGATATGGCAATGTTGATTCTCAAAGGAAAATATGCTGTTTACCTGTCTTAATAAAGTGACCTTTTCTGCTAAAATAATAATGGTGAGTAGATTGTTGTTATTGCGCGAAAAGGTTGTGGCAGAAGGCAATAGTTAATTATGAAGTTTGGTACATGCTAAATATAGAACCATATTAAATGTGGAACATTTGTAGCAGGAACGTATTTAAACAAGACATCTAATAGCATAAGGCGATCTTAATAGAGCAAACTAAATGTGAAAACCTTCTGATAATTAAAATACAGGCAGTTATTGTTGTATGGCGATATGAAAGCCATCAATACGACTTTTGTAGGAACTAGTGACATATTTACAAAGATTATACATAAATCAGTGACCAAGCTCAAGAGCCAGTCTTATCCATGCAAAACATCTTGCAGCATATAGTGTTTTTTTCAAGGACATTCACATTGTGAAACCCTTCTGATTAGTCAAAGCACACACATTACAAAAATCTGCTGTAGTAGAGACGTGTTACAATCACCGGTACAAGTGAATTACGCAGCATTAAGACATATTAACAATCGTGTCCCATAAAGTGGTCTTCTGACGCACAAGTACTTTACTTAGCACAACGTTTGGTAGGCTTAAACGGAACAAGAAATGTGTCACATTGTTGGATCTAAAAAAAAACATACAATGTTTGAATGTAAACATTTCAAACCATATAGTCAGCAATTATGAACAAGGTATGCATGAAGCTAGAGGCACAATAGGAACAGTTAGATGAGACGGTTATCACAGATGGGAGCCTTTCATATTAGAAAAGGGGTGACATGCCCTGACATGCATGATGCAGGGTTTTTGTTGGATACCATGGTGTAAGGATGACAAGGTTTTAAGTAGCCTCAAGCTGACCATTTGTCTTTAGGTCTCTTCTTGTTCATTGAGACCCTGGTTAACAGAGTCCAGAGTATGCATCCACCTGCACGCTTTGAAATTAGAGGGTGATGTCAGCAACATATGTACATTTCTTGTTAAATTCAGTTTCAGCAGTTATTTCTAGGTAGAACGGTTAGTGTCCTTAACGTGCTAATTTTCTAGTTTTTTTTACTTTTCTTTAGTAGTGCTTCAGAGCGTTTCATAGTCTGTAGCTTTGTTTTGGTGACTAACGCCGTATTTTCTCAACCAAGAGTTGCTTTGTGAGCACCCTAAAATAGTCTTTTTTGAAATGATGTCTGTGCCATAAATACAGAATTCCTTAGGGAATTGTTTGAAATGATTAACTATATCTAGATTGTTCAGCAATTTTTTGTGTAACTGCAAACTGGACAGATGTATTGTCAAGTACCAGTGACCTGATACAATGATTTATCCAAAGTTGACATCAGTGAGGATGTCGAGTAAGTGTTTTGATGTTGGAAGTAATTGATACTCACGTGTCAATTATGATCATTGGAGACAAACGTGTTTTCTTGCTTTGTCAGATTGGCAGTGTGCCACACATCAAGGTTTTTGCTTTGAGTCAACTTTAGAAAAAACATCTTTTGTATGTGATGAACATTGCAGTAGATATTGAGTACATGATAGCATTAATGTACATGTTACAATACCCTCTCAGTACAAGGATAGTATGGACTTTCTTAGCTTCATTTCTTTCTCTCTGGATTCCTTTTTTTTTTTTTAATCTTTTTATTTCCACGGCAATTCTAGTGGCATACATACATACCCTTACAACAGACAATGAATATTACAATTGAATTCATACAATTGAGACAATTATAAAGGAGACACATAAGAAAAAGAGAAAAAATTAATGCTTATTCAATAATCCTCAGTCATTAACCGATTACAATAATATATTGGATGCTTCTAAGCTCATCCTGCCTCAAAATAATTTGTGAGCACACCCCAAATTGACAATCCAATTTGTTTCTTCCGAACCCCCTTCAGAGCATACAAACTCCATTCTATTTCATAAATACTATAAAGCTTGGCTCTCCAAAATTCAAAAGTCGGAGCCTCAGGTGACAACCATTCCGTTGCGATGCATAAACGCGCTACAGTCATTGCAAGAAATAGAAAATATTTATGCTCAGTTAATATAGGATAATTGCATGTTTTTTGGCCTATTCCCAATAACATAAGTGTAGGAGAAATCTTATAAGGGCGCTGCAACACCATTACTATAAATGCTTCAATGCTATTCAAAAAGTGTGACAACTTAATACAATAAAAAGAAATATGCCCCATATCGGCATCGGGATCCCCGCATCGAAAACATTTCCCATCATATTTGTCACCCCAAGTTGCCATCCGCTTAGGAGTGTAATATAACCTAAAGACCGACTTATAAACTGGAGCTTTTAAGTTAGCAGCCAAACATATCTCCTTAGCCAGACATAAGGTTTCTAGAATATCGACTTGAGAGTCTCCTAGCTGATTTTGCCAATAAAGATTATATTTTTGAATGTCATCCTGTCTAAACTCAATCAAAATCAGGTAGAGTAGGCCAATCCTTTTTTGAAGGCGAATCCCTTCTACTAAAGTATTAGGAGAAACCTTAATCTGATTTTTTAAACAAAAATCTCGAATTTGAAGATATTTGAAAAACAATGAATGGGGCAGCTGATATTTATCGACCAATTTTGCATATGTAACCAATATTGCATTAACATCATATAAATCACCCATTTTACAAACCCCATTTCTAGACCAGACCTTTGCAGTATTATCCCAAAAAATAGAAGGAAGTATTTTATCAGCGTCAAAAGGGGTATAATATGTAATTTTACCCAAATTAATCAATTTTCTGACATTTCTCCATACTTTAAAAGCTGAAGCTAATACCTTGAAGCGGGTGTGCTTGTAATAATTACCCTCCAACTCCTTTAATAAGCATCCTTTTGCCTGTTCTACTAATAACAAAAAAAAGATTGAAGGGGCGTCCGCTTCATCCTCCGGAGGCTCACCTGTCAACATAAACCTCATTCTTTGTAAAAAAACAAGCGTAATAATAAATGAAAAAATCGGGTACACCACGTCCCCCTCTTTCTTCAGGTAGCGTCAGCCATTTCATAGCTCGTCGAATTTTACCCGGAGCCCAGAAAAATTTCCCACAAATAAACTGAAGTTGCTGTATATATTTACATGGGAATTCCAGTGGAATACTCCGAAATAAATATAAGATCTTAGCAAGAACATTCATCTTAATGATGTTCCCTCTTCCTATTATTGATAATTGCAATCGACTCCATCTCTCTAATGATTGCTTAACTTGATGTATGATCTCTTTCCAATTACTATCAACTATCTCTTGCATTTGAGTTTTAATTTTGATACCTAAATATGTAACTTCATCTGTTACCCGTGAATCATTAAATTGTATATTCTTTGTGCACAGAATTTGGGTTTTTGCTGAATTTAATTTATAACCGGACATGGCTCCAAAGTCTCTAGCTAATAATTCAATCTCCCCTATTGCCTCTCTAGGATCGGTTGTTGCTATAGCAATGTCGTCCGCATATGCGAACACTGAGTATGCGATTCCTTTAACTAAAAATGATTTAATATAAAGTGAATTTTGTAGACTAGTGATAAAAGGATGAATAAATAAAGCAAAAAGCAAAGGGGAACAAGGACACCCTTGTCGTGTCCCTCTAGTTATATTAATCTTTTCAGATTTTAAACCCAGAGCAGCGATTCTAGCATTGGGTGTCTTGTATAAGACCTGAATTGCGGTTAAAAAAGCTTTCCCGAATCCCATCCTTCTCATCACTTCCCATAGATATACCCACTCCACGCGATCGAAAGCTTTCTCCGCATCAAGCAAAATCAGTGCTAAATCCCTCTTTTCCACTTCTGCTATATCAAATAAGGTAATAACTCTATTGATATGTGTAACCGTGCCTCTTTTTGGAATAAAACCATGTTGATTTATTGTTACAAGTGATGTTATAACCTTAGATAGGCGATTCGCAATCATTTTAGAATAAAGCTTGCTATCACAATTAAGCAAGGATATTGGCCGATAAGATCCCGGTAGCTCCGGGGGCTTCCCTTTCTTACTAAATACAACAATTGAGGCATCATTCCATGTGGTTGGAGCAGTTCCCCTTTGTGCCATCCTAAAAGTTTCTAACATAACCTTTTTCAATGATTCAAAAAAGCATTTATAAACTTCCCCAGGAATAAAATCAGGACCAGCCGCCTTACCATTCGGTATGCTTCTAACCGCAAGTTCTTCCATGGAGAAAGGGCTATCCAAAAATTCCAACTCAGTATTATTTAATTGATTAAACATGCCTTCTTCCCATGCCTGATCTAGTATGGAATTTGGCTGCTGAGTATATAGTTTCGTATAAAATTGATGAAATATATCTAATATTTCCCTCGGCTCCTCATGAACCACCCCACACTGATCCTGCAATTTGGCAATCAAACGAGAGGTCGCCTTCATTTTCAATCTTAACGCTAAGGACCGGCCAATAGACTCTCCATATTCATGAGTGTGCCGTCTATTTACTAAATATTTCCGGGCGATCTCTTCAGCCCATACCCCAGTTATATTCGCCCTACATTGTGCGATTTTAGCCTCCCCTTTAGATATTTTCAATAAATTATCCTTTTTCACAATTTCTTTCATTAACTCTTCTTCCGTGGCCCTTAAACAGTTATACAGCTCCCCCATTTGAGAGCGTAATTTATTTTGATGATACAAGCCAAATCTTATCTCCTCTCCTCTAAAACAGGCCTTGAATGTATCCCAAACTGTTTCAATGTTAGCTGTGCCTAAATTGATGTTAAAGAATTCTGCTATCCACTCAGTCATATATGTTCTATAATGTTCGTCAAGACAGAGCTTCCTATCAAATGAGAAGCTTCTTAAACGACCTATCTCCTTTAAGATTGGACATTCCATTAAAATTGGAGAATGGTCCGATGAGACTCTAGGAAATATCTGTATCTTTGTCCGACAATGAATAGATATGGAAATGAAAAAATAGTCCAACCGGACAAATTTCTTATGTGGTGCAGAATAATAAGTATATCCTGGGAGAGTAGGGTAATTTTTACTCCAAATATCAACCAGGCCATGATCAGTAACCAAGTTGTGTAAAGCATTAAAAACTCGTGGTTTACGCCCCTTATAATTTTCTAAACCTGCTGCTAACTCCATAGTATTTAAATTGATGTCCAGATCTCCGCATATAATAAGCGGAGATCGCCAATTGGCAAGTTCTATATTTAATAATTCCAAAACTTCAGCCTCGTCTGTATTAGATCCATATATTGAGCATATTGTAAAGATTCCGCCTCCAGCTGTTATTTCTGATATAGCCCATCTACCCCACTTGTCGGTTAATTTACGACCAGCAGTACAATAACCAGGTCTAGACAAAATCATTACACCTCTGGTATTATTAGTTTGTTGAGAGGCAGCAATTAGAGTATAGCCTAAGTCTGCTATGAGTGTCCTTTTGTCCCATGCCAGATGAGTTTCTTGTAAACAAAGAATATCTGGTTGAATAAAACGAATTTCCGCTGCTATTCTCCTCCTTTTATTGCCATAGTTGAGCCCAGATACATTAAATGAGCAAATTTTAATGTTTCGTGACATACAGTATTATTATCAGAATCCTCAAATCGAAATTGATTCTACCTAACCAATAAGTTGATTCAATTAAATTTACATTGATGTGTCTATACCAAACAAAAATATCCTTTTCATTGTTGCCACCTAGAATCACCGTGGATTTTCTTCCTTTAACCCCCTCCCCCCCATTGCCCTCCACCTCCTACCACCCCCCCTACCCCTCTATACTCCCCCAACCTCCAGGAAACCCCCCAAACCCCCCCTTGCCGAGGCTTTAGGACTCAGGTCCTATAGATGGTACTGAGCACCCTGCCCCCTCTGTCAATCCCCACAGGGCTATCCCAAAAAAATAATAAAAGAAAAAGGCTATATATTTTTCCTTTCTGTTTTAAGTATTCGTCCTGACTTAGAACTTTACTGCCATACCGCCAAACTCGTAAATTAGCTTAATCATGTTGAACTAAGATCCTGAGGAAAAAAAAACATAGACATTACTAATACTATATTCGTAATAGTATAAATCAAATAGTTCAAGAAATCAATTCCTTACTCACTGATGTCCAATTGTTTTATCTAAAAGTTAAGAGTCCTTCATGAACTGTAAATATTCCTTAGCTGCCACAACATTGGTAAAGAACCGTGTTTTCTCTTTGTAAATCACTTTAAGCTTTGCTGGATTCATGATGTACGCTTGAGCGCCTTTTATTTGAAATTGATTCACCAACTGTCGCAACTGCCAGCGATTATCCATTGTATATTTAGAATAGTCAGGTGTGGCAAAGAAAGTAAATCCTTCCGCCATAGATTTACTATTTGGCCGAGTTTGCATATAAATATCTTCCCTGGCACGAAAATTGTTGAAGGCAACTAGGAAGGGTCTAGGTTTAGTGGGGTTCTGCCCGGAGCGAAGTTGAATATTAAAGGGATATCTGTGAGCCCGTTCAATCTCCTGCTCCCAATCCCATTTACTCAAGCCTGGAAATGCCTTCTGAAAAAGTTCCACTACAAATTTGCACGGATCTTGCCCTTCCTTGCCTTCAGGAATTTGCATTAATCTTAAATTGTTGCGCCGAGCGCGATTTTCAAAATCGTCCATTTTCCATAATAAATCCTCTTTATTACCGCTTAAAGTCTCTGTAACCATTTTCTGTTTAACCAATTCATCCTCAATATTGGAGATTCTAGTCTCAGCCTCCGTAAATCTTTCTCCAAAGTCCGACTGTGCCTTCACTAGCCTTCTAATAGATCCATGCAATTTTCGACAGGAATTCTGAATTTTTTGACTTTCTAAGGCCGTTTTATCCATGTGGCTCAGAATAGTCTGATATATCGTGGCAAAAGTAATATCCCCCGTTTGATCTCCTTGAGACCCAGTTGCTCCTTCTGTCATAGGCGTATCGCCTCCACCTCCGCCTCTCACTGTAACAGGAGTATCCTCTTCCCCAAATTCACCGCCTTCAGCCAGGTCATCATCATATTCACTCTCAGCCTCCATGCACATTTGTTTGGAATATTGTACAGCCAGATCTTCGCATGAAGAGGCTGAGTTTTCTGAAACCGAATAAGATCAGAGTTGATGCTCACACGACGCTCACCGCGCAGCCGAGCCGCGGCACCTGTGAAGGTTACCGCCCACCAGGCTCTGCGGAGTCTCACCAGCGCAGCAACTGCCTCCAGCATCAGCGCTTCGGCGTTTCGGCGTGCCCAGCTCTCCCGTAGCAAACTTCCAACCTAACACTGCAGTTGTAGAAAAGAGATTGTTCGTCTCCATAGATCATCACAGGCTCCAAACCACCAGCGCCCCCACAAAGGTCAAGCTAAGCACGGCAGCTCCATATCGTAGACCTGTGGGTCAGAGAGAGAGGTCAGCTCACACGTCCGACACGACCGCTCGTACGGGCGCCATCTTGCCTCCTTTCTCTCTGGATTCCAATAATGATTTAGAGAAGGTGGTCCACAGAAGCCAAAATGTTGGATGATGTCATATTTGATGTGATACTGTTTCATTGATAGTCCTACATCTTTTTTTGTAGTAGTGCTAGATTTGCCGGGCACCCAAGTGATTTTCTCTTGTTTTACTTGCAGCGTACAGAATCATGGAGGCTTGGGTATATTCTACATCAGTGGTTCTTTACCTGTGGTCCTGGAACATAATTATGCCCCTAGAGTTTGGGTTATTGGAATACAGATTAGAGGGCCTCGTCAGTAGGTGAATGGAATGTTGAGAAGTTCTCTTAAGATAACAAGTAGTTTGGTTAACAAGCTGTTTAGAATAGGAGATTGCCTGTCCCTTTTCTCTTCCTCAAGATATGCAATAAATGCTCACGTTGTTTCTCCTTTTTCCCTTCTGTTAGTCTTTCTAGGCTTAATAGAACTTGTGAACTTTGAATTTAAGTTCTTGCCCTCCAGATGAAAAATGTTTAAATGTTCTATTTTGTATACACTTCATTTAGTCTATTTTCACTGTTGTTGAGTTTTCCTTCTACTGTTTGTAGATCATCTGAGGTTAATGTCAGGAAAAACTTTAATGATCCGACTCCAATTATTATCTCTGATAACATGGGTTCACCACTTGTTTTCCAAGGGACAATTAAAATACGTGTAGCTCTTTGGTTTCTTGGTTTTGCAACCAAGAGGAGATACCAGATGATGAAGCATGCCACTTCGGTGGGTGATGGGATTCCGTCCTTTTAAAAGGGATTCTTTCAGGCAAAATTAAAGGTCCTCGGTTCCGTGCTATGTAGGTAGGTCTTCTTTAGTAGAAGAGATAGACCTGTGGATATTTGGTTATGTTATAGCTCTATTTTGGGGAATATCTCCATGTTGGTCTCAAAATTCTTCCCTCAGACCCTCCTTCGAACTTGTGATTGTATTGAGTTCAAAAAGTCGACCAGAGCCTGCCATCCTTCAAACTGTGCTACCAGTTATCTGCTGCTGGGAGTCTGAGCAAATGGAGAAACTTTCACAGGGTCAACTGGTCCTTACAGTCCGTTGTTAAGTTAGGAGAGATTATTGGTGCTGGAGTTAATCTGAAAACCAATTAAGTGTCTTGTTCACAGGCACCAGACTTAGAGGCTGTATCTCAAAACTGGGCTGTTGCGATCAGGACTTATGATTGATTGGCAGCAGTGCCCACCTAACCTGCTAATCCGGAAGTTAGTGCAAGGGCACTGTATTTTACTGGTAGGTTGTAAGTGTGACTTCAGACCACAGGATATGTTGTTCAGTTTTCCTCTTTCAGTTCCTCTCCCCTATTCACAGTAGCTCCTTCCTCATCCCACTTTTCTGTCTTGTAGCCACCTGGCTGTGACAAACTCACAGATATTTGTTTCTCATCCACAGAATCAAAGGTGTTACTGAAGAGACCTACAGTTCCTCTGCACCAAAAAACTCCTGAGCAGCATTGCCAGAAGAAAAAACTGTATCAGTGTGAGGAGTCTGCGAAAACATCCACATGGAAGCTTGCTCTGTATACACACTGTACAATACATTCTGGGGAAAAATAGTGAACTAGCTTAAGCAAGACCTTCCTACAGAGCTCATTTTTATGGACAGTTTGAAGCTCCATACCATGAATAATCTTCATCAATCTACGGAGTGAGAAATGTTCACTTAGAGCTTTCATCTATATGTACCGCAGAGGCTGTGTTCTGGCGATTAAACCATATTTGTGTACAGAGTCGGAGAAAAGCCTCACCCAGAGCTCATATCTGTACATGCATCAGATGATCCATAAGAGACTGAAGCACAGAGGTGCTCAGAGTGTGACATCTTCATTCTAATGCCAAGTGAAGGCAAGCATCAGAATATCCATACTCTGGAGAAACCATACCATTGTAAGGAGGATTAGAAGAGCTCCACTCACCAAAGAAATCAGGTGAATTACCATAGAATGTGTATATGGGAGACATAGCAGTGTAAGTAACATGAGAACAGCTGCACTACGGGCTCTTTGCTACACAGGCATCAAAATGTTTGTTATGAGGATATGTCATACCAGTGTATGGAATTTGGGAAAAGTTTCACTGAGCATCAGAGAATCCATACTGGTAAGAAACCTTATCAGTGAGAAACACTTTGCTGTGAAGAGCACACTGTTACATCAAAGAATCCATACTGATAAGAAACCCTATCTGTACTGAATGAGGACAGGCTTCACTCGTTAGACAAATATGTTAAGTCACCAAAGAATCCTCACTGGTGAGAAACCCTGTTGGTGCACAGAATGTGTGGAACACTTCACTCTGACAAGCGCACTAATCATACATCAGAGAATCCATACTGGTGAGAGCCCCTACAAATACACTGAATGTGGAAAAAGTTTCAGTGAGCAGCATAGGCTGGTGAAGCATCGGAAAATCCATACTGGTGAGAAACCCTTTTAATGTACAGAATGTGGGAAAAGCTTCACTCAGACAAGTGCACTGCTCGTACATCAGAGAATCCATACTGGTGAGAAACCCTACCACTGTGCTGAATGTGGGAGGCGCTTCAGTGTGAAGTGTACCTTGGAGCAGCATCAGAGAATCCACACTGGTGAGAAACCCTATCAATTTACAAAATGTGGAGAACGCTTCCGTATAAAGAGCATACTGTTGTCACACCAGAGAATCCGTACTGGTGAGAAATCATATCCATGTACAGAATGTGGGAAAAAGTTCACTCAGAAGGGAAGCCTTTTGGTACATCAGAGAATCCATACTGGTGAGAAACCCTTTCAATGTACAGAATGTGGGAAAAGATTCTCTCACGTAAGCGCACTGCTCGTACATCAGAGAATCCATACTAGTGAGAAACCCTACCACTGTGCTGAATGTGACAAATGTTTCAGTGTGAAGGGCAACCTGGTGCAGCATCAGAGAATCCATACTGGTGAGAATCCCTATCAGTGTACCGAATGTGGAAAAAGCTTTGTTCATGGATCCCATTTGTTGGTACATCAGAGAATGCGTACTGGTGAGAAACCATTTCAGTGTACAGAGTGTGGAAAAGGCTTCAGTGTAAAGAAAACACTATTGTCACACAAGTGAATCCATACTGGTGAGAAACCATTTCCAAGAAAAATGTAAATCCGTATTTGTAAAGCGCGAACTACTCACCCTTACGGGTCTCAAGGCGCTGGGGGCCATCGTGGAAATTAAGTGAGCTATTGCCCAGAGTCACATGGTGCTGAGCTGAGCTGCCGCCGGAGCCGGGGATCGAACCGTGAACCCTGTGCTCCAAAGTCAGCTGCCCTGGCCGCTGCACCACACCTCTCCACTGGCTGCTGCACCACACAAGAATGTAGGAGAAGCTTTACTCTGAAGAAAAGGCATTTGGTACGACAGAGAATCCATACTGGTGAAAACCCCACAACTGTACATAATACGAAAATGATTTATTGTAAGGGTATAACTGGTGAAGCTTCAGAGATTCCATTCGGGTGAGAAACCTTATCATTGTAAAAAGTGTGAGAAAAGCTTCACTCTTATGAAAAATATGTTAAGTCATGAAAGAATCAACACTAAAAACCCTATTTGTGAACATAATGTGGAAAATGCTTCAATCTGAACAGAACACTGTTCAATAGTCCATAGAGGAGAAACTAAATAAAGTTACAGATTGTGGGAAAAACTTCACTCAAAGGAAGGTCTGTTCCAGCATTGGAGGACACATACTTAATCAAGGCGGATGTAGTGTGGGAAATGTGAGAAAAATCCACACTGCTGAGTAACCGTGTTTGGAAACAGAATTTGGAGAAAGTTTTGCTCAGACAAGCAAACTGTTCACACATCAGATGATCTATACTGGTGAGAAAAGCTACAACTGCATAGGATGTGGTAAAAGATGCAGTAAGAAGTGCAACCTGGTGACTTTAAAGAAAAAATCTCTCCAAGCTGAATTTTACATTAAGGAGATTCAGCAATGACAGTCTATGGGATTCCCTGACTGAAGTATTGCAACATAACGAGTCAAGCACATTTTAGAACGTAATCTCTCCAAGCATGAATGCAGTCAGGAAATTTGTTTCATGTCCAATCTCACATTATGATTGGTAATCTTACTAACAGGAGTTGTATAAAAATGTAGGAGTAGTAAAGTGATGGAACTTGAAATACTTGGACATTTTGAGAGTGGCCTCCTAAAAGAATAACAGTTATCACAACTAAGAAAGGCTGAAAATTGTCATGGACAGGGAGCTAAGACATAATGTAATGAAATGCAAATATTTATTTTAATATGGTGTGATCTCTTGCTTCAGTTAAAGTTCATTGTAGGGGAACTGCACTGCACTGCTGTAGGGCTTACGGTCACAGAACAGGAGGCACTGGCGGTTGTAGCTGAAAATTGGGCAAATCCTGTGCCTGGACCTGAAAGCCTGTGGGGACAAAGACCCAAGATGTTGTGACCTTCAAGGAGCGGAAACACCATTAATTCTCATCCACCTGTACTGATTCGCCCCTTGTTTGCTGCAGGGGTGGTATTGATCCAGCTACTCAGTGGCAGAGATAGACAGTGACCAACCTCGGACCTCGCGGTGGGAAGGTAGTGTGCTGTTTTTTGGGATGCCCAGGGGTGTCCTTATCCGAGTTCAAGTGCACTGCTCGTTATCATTAACCTGGTCCTTGTCTTTTTTGAGGTGGTTCAAGACAGAGATCCCTAGATAATCACTGTGATGTTTGCTGTAATCTGCTAGTTTATCAGCCCTTCGCTTGTCAGTGGCATGAGCAGTGTGACAAGGGATTTGGATCGTCTCTATTTTATATAGGCTGTCTCACCATGGCACATGGCGAAAAGCCATCGGAGATGGAGATTTGATGATTGTCTTTTTGGCACACAGTGCTATACCCCACTTAAGGGAATATGGTGAGGTAAATATATGGTGTGGCAAGGAGTGTGGTGGTGCATCAATCTGCCATACCTTTGTGGAGATCCGATAGAGGAGAGTAGCCTGCACCCTCCAGAGGAGAGCTGGTCGTTAGTTAAAGTTTATATGAGACAATAGGGCCACAGAAGAGGTTGGTGTGCTCGTGCCCCTTGTGTGTAGACGTCCTCATCCCCGACTTTGCGGTCAGCCATACGATGCATTGGCTTTTTAGGTTGAGTAGCCACACTTATTGGCTTCAAAACGGGGGGTTGGTCATGGTGGTCAGAGAGTGGGGGGCAAATTTGAAGAGAAGATAGCTCCGATGCGTGAAGTACGGGGTTTTTAGAACCCAGCGGTGCAGGGGAACACACCCTAAGACTTCGGATTCTTCCTGTTTCAGACCCACAGAAACACAGAGTCTTCTAGGTGAATTCAAAGAACGTCTTTATTGGCTGCAGACCAATAACAGATATCCGAGAAGTACAACACGATGTATGTTCTCAGGAGACTGCTCCCGAACCAAAAACCAGTCTTTACTTATATTCACAAAATTACGCTTTGGGGGCAACACCGCCCCTGTTTTACAAGTGGTCATTCACATATTTTAGTTTCAAAGGAATAGCAGAGCCATAATGACAATCCCACATTTCAGTTCATTAAGCATACAATTATTGTACCCAGCAAGGCTCAGAACCCTCATCAGATAACAGCAGACCCCAATAAAACGGGCACCTCCTGCTCGTAAAACAAGCCATAAAGTCAGGTGTGAAAACAGCTTAGTCAGGGATCGTGTGCGAACAGGGGTTTTATGATGGGTCGAGCCCTGATGCTAATCACATTAGGCCGCGAGAAAGGAACCGGCCGGACAGGATTGACCTCGGGCAGCGGAGTCGGCTTGCACAGGTCAGAGAGAAGTCACAGAAGGTGTACGTGTCCTTTAAGCCTAGGCATGGCCTTAGTGCGCAGCCTATGTGAGGGCAACCACAAAATGGCTACTACTGTAAAATGGAACCCATGGATACAATATGTAGTATCGTATACACGGTGAATTCATCAGTGGAACATGACGAAAACACTCATACATACCGCGTTGCTCATTTGCGGTTCGCTGATACCAAACTTGGCATGGTGGGACCATGCCACCTACACGGTTCCGATTTTTACAGTACCACAGACCCTCCTTTTGCCCTTACATAGGCAAGAACTATACTAATCTGCAAGTCTACATTCATGAAGTCATGGAGATGTTGCTGTAGCAACATCCTATTGCTTAGCCCGTCCTTCGATATAGGTTTCCTTACACATGATGTAACACAGAGGCTACACATTACTGGGGCACACTGTATACATAAACAGAACAGGAAAAGAATGGCTAAGATCATTCCAATGACTATTAAAATCTTCCATCCCCAAGCTGATATCAGTCCCCAGAACCACCCCATCAGCGACCAATCTCCTTTATCTACGTGAATGGATTCAGAAATCTTATGCAGTTTGGAAATGGCCTGGTAGACTGTCGGAGCATTATCCGGTATGAAAATACAACAGCTTGATTGGATGACCTTGCATACCCCACCACGGTCTGCAAGTATGACGTCTAGAACCATACGGTTCTGCAACGTCATCAGGCGATCCGCTTGAAGCTCAGCTGTCAAGTTACCAAGGGCACCGGCCGTTACATTAACAGTGGATTCAACTACATGGGTCATTTGTCTCAGGTTCCGACTATTGACCATTGGTCCCCAAAGCGGCAGGAAACCCAGGAAAAAGTCTCCCGCTTCCTGACCGGCAGTATCTTCCTTACTAACAACGCCTCTCACAACTCTTGTCTTGTGGTAATCCGAGGCGGCAGTAAATGTTGGCGGTAGCAAATTCGCAACATAGCATGTGCCCGAGAAATCAGGGAGCAACCATGTATATGCTCGATCATTGCAGACAAAGTATGTACCCTTGGCAGCCAAAAACGCAGGGGAAAACTGTGATGGAAAAGTGTATGTCTCAGTACAGTTACTCTTCCCTAGTTGAGCTCTTGGATTCTGACCATTACCTTGTAGACAGAACCGACCTATGTGGGGTACGACCCAAATCGGAGATGAACTTTTGCGCTGTTTTTCACCCAAACTGATGCTATACCCAGTCGCGTTCCAACCTACATAAGCTCGCAACTCATCCTTGGGAATAGATGTATATGCATCGATATCTCTACTCATATCTGCAACTTCTTTCATCAAGGCTTTATTATTCGAGTTAGGTCTAATGGAGCGCGGTGGTCGCTGGGAGTAGGTTTCAAGCGCAAAAAGAAACATGGTCTGGAATGCCCATGATGAACCATTATAGCTGAATGGCAGTACTAGATATGGGATGCCCTTATTAATGGTGTGCGGCATCAAACCACACACCCAGCAGTTCGTTGTATTCATAACTAGTTGGTGCTGGTGCAGGAGTTGAATGAACGAATTGTTTACAAATTCAGCACGTCTAGCTTGTTCGTGTTCTGGCAGAGGGTGGAAAGAGTGTTGGGAAACAGTAGGAAGAGGTGTGGGCTGTACAGTGGGTGCAAATGACACTTGGAAAGACAATAATACGCAACCTACAGAAAACATCATTATGCTAGAGAGCACAAACCAGACATAATACTACAAAACATTTGCTATTCATTATTTTACATATTCTGCTCTTGAAATTAATTTCCTCGGTGGGCCTCTTCATCCTGAAAAACTCCATCCTCTGATCGTGCTGCTCGCGGCGGATGAGTATCTTCTGCTAAGGAGTACACCTGTCAGTTCAGGGAACGCCCTAGACCAACCAGAACCGTTGACCTAACGTCTTCGGCTTGTACCCCAAAGTCTTGGCACCGCGACCCTGCAGCTGAACCCGGATGGTGGTTCGAAAAACAAAAAGTCAAAAAGGTTCTTCAGGTGATAGAGCTGCACTTTTGAAGATATCAAAGAAAAAGAATTTTTATTTGTCCATAGTTCTTGGTCTCAAATTATACCTATTTCTGCCAGGCACTGTCTGGTCTTGAAACAAGAGTTCAGGCTCTGTGGTATCCAATCAAATTGATGGCGATATAGCTTCCTGCAGAATGTCGTCACTTTCTCGCTCTGTATTTGTCCCCTTTACACGTGCATCGCTAAAAGGCACAAAACGAGGCACAGTCTCAGCCTCGGAGTCAGCGATCCCCTCCTGGGCCCACCGGTCATACGGTAGGGGCAAAGGGATCCTCTTACAGTGTATGCCGTGAATCCAATTCTTTTTCCCTTTCACTCGAACTGCTGATCTTGTCGATAGCAGTACTAGGTAGGGGCCGATCCAACGGGGCTCATCATTCTTTGCACGTTGAAAATTTTTAACTAGCACCCACGTTCCAGGATTAATAGGGTGTCCTGGAGCTTCAGAGGCCTGGGGCAGAGTATCGTGGACCTGTTGGTGTAAGACACGCAATTTAGCCGTCAATTCATACAGGTAATCAAGCAGTACTGGATATTCGATTTCACTGAACTTTGTCGGCCTTGGCACTCCCCATACATTGGCCGGACGGCCAAACACTATCTCATATGGACTAAGTCCCACTCGTGAATGTACAGTCATTCTTGTTGATAGGAGTGCTAAGGGCAGAGCGTCAGGCCATTTAAGACCGGAGCTCGCCTGAATTTTGGCCAACTTAAGCTTCAAGGTGCCATTGTAGCACTCTATTAGTCCAGCTGATTGGGGGTGATTTGCAGCGTGAAACTTTTGCTTAATGCCTAGTCCCTCACACACATTCTTCATCACTCGGCCTACAAATTCACTCCCGTTATCACTCCATACCATCCTTGGCATTCCGAACCTAGGAAAAAATTCCTTAACTAGGGCTTTAGCTGTGGATAAGGCAGTATTGTCTTTTAGGGGATATGCTTCTATCCATTTTGAAAAGGCACAAACAACAACCAGTACATATTTCAAATTGTTGCACCTTTCCATGTGGATGAAGTCTAGTTGCAGAACTTCAAAAGGATATGATGGAGGCGCAAAATGACCAGGTGGAGTTGGGGTTCCCCTACCACGATTGTATTTCAGACATACCATGCAATTTTTGACTACATTCTCTGCACATTTAGGGATTCCTGCATTCTGCCACACTGGAGCCAACAACTTACAAATCCCTTTCACACTGATACGTGCCATTCCATGTGCCATCGTAACCACTGGAAGCACATACGCATCAGGTAACAACCAACGCCGGTGTTCTGACAAATCAATCCAACAACCGTTTTCATCTAATTTACCCTTACTCTCTTTCCACACACTCAATTCTTTTTTTTTGTGGCTTCAGCTTGAAGGGACTTCACACTCTCTTTCGTGTCTTCACACATTCCAAAATCACCAACCCATCTTGCAGGGCCTGCAACATACATTCGGGTTGTCACATCTTTTGCTTTTTCTTTCGCGGTCTCGTCAGCAAATGCATTACCCACCCAACATCATCGGTAACCTTCTTGTGTGCGCTGCATTTCACAATCGCAACTTGTAATGGCAAGGTCAGCGACTCAAGGAGATCATTCACTAACTGACCATTCTGAATCTTAGCTCCATGCGAAGTCAGGAACCCGCGTTCTTTCCACAAACGCCCAAAACTATGGGCCACACCAAAAGCGTACTGACTGTCAGTATATATGTTCACTTTCATTCCTTTTGACAACACGCATGCTCTTGTGAGTGCAATTAATTCTGCTGCTTGGGCTGAATTATGTGCTATGCGTGCAGTTTAAACAATCGTGTGCAGAGTCGTGACAGCATACGCAGCAGTCGTATCACCATTCGGAAGCTTGAAGCATGAACCATCCACCCACAAGGTACCATCACATTCAACCAGGGGAGTATCTTTAAGATCCACTCTCCCTTTTGTTTCTTCTTCTGTTCTGAACAGACAATCATGCTGTTCAACCTCATCTGTGTCTGCTGAAATTGGCAGTAATGTGGCTGGATTCAACATATTGCACCTCTTTATGAGTACATGACTTGCTAGCAGTGTCAACTCGTAACTTGACAATCGAGCATTAGTTAAATGCTGTGTCTTGGTCCTATTTAACAATGTGTCCACTGCATGAGGAACCATTACAATCAATGTGTTATTCATCACTAGTCCAGCAGACTGTCGAATAGACGCAGCTGCTGCCGCTGTAGCTCTCAAACAACTTGGCAATGCCCTCGCTACAGGGTCCAAAGTCGATGAAAAATACGCGCATGGGTGCGGTCTGTCTCCAAAAGGCTGTGTTAGTACTGACAATGCACAACCGTCCCTTTCATAAACATACAGGGTAAAAGGCTTACTATAGTCGGGGGTACCCAACACAGGAGCTGAACATAATACCTCTCGTAATTCCACAAAACTTTTCTGACACTCTTCAGACCATGGGACAGGATTTGGTATATCTTTATATGTTAATGCTAGCAATGGTTTTGCCAATAAAGAAAAACTCGGGATCCAGTGCCTAGAATATGAAGTGATGCCCAGGAAAGCACGCACTTCTCTCTTTGTCTTTGGCACGCTTAATTGTGCAATGGCTTGGATTCTTTCTGGGGTCAGCTTCCTTCCCTCCTTCGAGAAGAGATGACCTAAATAGGTCACCTCTTGTCGACAATATTGCAGCTTAGAGAGAGACACTTTGTGATGGAAGGTAGACAAATGACGCAACAATGATGATGTGGCTCGTTTACAAATCTCCTCAGTATCTGCAGCGATTAGTAAATCGTCAACATACTGGATAAGGGTAGCACCTTTAGGTAAAACAAGGGCATCAAGCTATGCTTTTAAAGCCTGACTGTATATTGATGGGCTTTCACAGTAGCCCTGTGGAGCACGTTTAAAACGGAAGCTTCGACCTCCTAAACAAAAGCCAAAAATATCTCTGCTCTCCTCTGCAATCGGGATACTAAAGAAAGCATTCTTTAAATCAATCACTGAGAACCAAGCAGCGGAAGCTGGGATCATAGTCAACAAGGCGGTTATATCAGGGACCACTGGAAACTGTGGCACAACTACCTTATTGACCTCTCTAAGATCGATCACAAATCTGTAAACAGGTGGCTGAGAAGGGTCAGTACGTTTCAAAACAGGCAGAACCGGACTATTGCAAACGTTGCCTCTTGTCTCTTCAATGACATCCTTCTCAATTAAATCATAGATAATTGCTAACAACGCTTTTTCACCTTCCTTAGAGATCTTGTACTGGGGAATGCGGGGCAATTTAACATTGGCTTTTAAAGTGACAACATAAGGCGGTATTTCCAAAAGGCCCACATCATTAGGGCCAGTGGCCCAAAGGGCATCAGGAAGAGACGATAATTCAGCTGGTAGTTCATTCTTTGACAAATACATGGGAGAAATCACTTCCTTACCCAGCGTAAGTTGTACTCCTGAGGGGGAACAATATAATGTCGCATGTAATCTCTTCAACAGGTCCAATCCTAACAAGTTTTCATTACATCCTGTCGTTAGGATGAGGGGTGCTTTCAGCTCACAAGGTCCAACAGAAAGGGCCATAGGACTTGAGATCGGGTTCCTAACCGGGGCGCCAGAAAAACCTACGGAAACATTCATTTCGCCAGACAAAGGCGCGCCAGGGAGTTTGGAGCGCATAATAGAACTCTTTGCAGCACCAGTGTCCAGCAGAAAGGGCTCTGTTATATCCGCTGTAGTCACCTTAACATACGGTCCGCTCTGGTCCACTGGCACTGAAACAACTCCCTCTCTCTGTCTACGGCTGTCCTAGTAATCATTCCCTTCCGTATTATCATCTTCTGCTTAGTAGTCATTATTATAGTACTGCGCTGTCTTGCCAGTTGCATTGGCTTGCTGATCAAAACTATTCATCGTATTTTGAGGCGGAAGAGGACGCGCGTTCTGGGGAACATTTCCACGCCCTCTACCTCTTGGGGCTTGCTGGCCACCTCTACCTCTTGCGCCATAAGCATTATTTGTGCGTTGCAACAATCTGAGACAATTATTTTTAAAGTGACCCTCCTCCTTGCAATATGAACATTGATTGGGACCGATAGGGACACGTGGTTGATAATACCCATACATTTGCTGATTATTCTGGAACTGTTGGGGTTGCTGATAGATACCCTGGGTTTGCCTATAATTATTCTGATCTGCACGTGGCGGATAAGCCTGCTGAAAAAGAACCTTCGTTTTCAACTCTTTCGTTTTCTTGTCTGTTCTATCCTTCTCATCTTTATCCCTATTTTCGTAATACTGTGCAGTAGCCAGTATTTGTGCTGAAGAGGAAACGGCCCAAGAACTCTCCGAATCTTTTAATTTCTTACACAACTCTGGAAGCAAATTATGCACAAATTTATCAACAAATAATCGTTGGCCACCTTCTGTACTCATGTCCTGACCACTGTGGTTGATAAATGTTTCTTCAAACCTAGTGAAGAAATCGGACACTGTTTCATCTTTCTTCTGTTTGCACGCTGATAATTTATCCCAATTTACACGTATTGCGGGCATTAAAGTTTTCATATAATTAATTATTCTACCAGGGAGTTCTGCTACCACGGGCTCAGGCTTGGCACCACCGACCTGTCTATTGTCCGCATTAAGGATATTAGCCCATGTGTCACCTAACTCTGCAGCATGATCTGCATTACGAATCAATCCCCACAAAGGCTGTGGAACAACATTTCCGAACAACATATCTATGTCAGCCAGGTTCATGACACACGATTCTGCAGTCTGCGATAACTCCTTATAATATCCTGCAGGGTTCTTACGGGGGTCAGGCAATGTCTGCTTAAGGGCTAAAACTTCAGATCGTTTCCAGGGAACATGTACCCAAACACGCTGAAAATGTGCCAGAACAGGTGGATTAGCATTCGCATCACCAGGTCTCCAAACTGGAGGAACCTCACGCATCGGATATTGTCGCGCTTTTACTTGTTTCCCTTCAGGGAATTCCTGTCAAAACAGCGATTGCTGACAATCCCCATTCCTGAAAGACAGCAGTGTCGCAACTGCTTTCTCAACATCAGAACCCACAATCGTGCCTTTTCCAAATTCAAATCGCACTTGACACAACTCTTGCGGACTGGAGTCTACATCATTATCTTCCAATTCCTCACATAGGATTTCACACATTTTCTCAAAAACGTACCTCTGTTGTGGTGCTTCCCACTGAAGGATAAACAATCCATCTACGTGCCATGCGGTCCAGTTCTTCTTTCTCTCTAGAACCAGGTATTTGACTACGTAACTGCTTACGCTGTGGACCAGGGGTCGTAGTAGACGACCCAAAGAGGGGTGATATAAGACTAGTGACTGCACTAGCTATTCGCTGTCGTGCAGAAGGAGAAGTCGAGGCAAGAACCGGGGGAAAAGCAGAGGGAAGGAAAACGGGTGCAGATACAGATACAGGGGTAGCAGCAGGTAGGGCACCAAGGGAGGCAGCTGATGTGCTGAGTAAAGTCGCAGGGGACGCAGAAGTGGTAGGTAACAAAATCGGCGGCCCTTGGGAAGGCTGTGCTACCAGGTTAGGACCCGGCTGAGGAGGAGCTGGCGGCTGCGGGAAAGCTTGCGCTGCATTAGCTGGAGGCTGCACATTTACGGGCTGTGGAGGCGCTGTAGCATTTTGCGCATAAGGGTGTGGCGAACTTAGCAAATGGGACATTAGGGAATCTTTCTCTTTCTCTTTTGACTCATCTTTTTGAAGGGGTGGCAAAACTGGGTAACATTTATCAATGACTAGTTTGCGTTGCCTATGCAACTGCTCATCCATTCGGTCCTCTTCATTATCCTTAAACTACAAAGCTGCTTGCATGATCGACATACCTCTCTCTCTTTTATGTTTCTTTGCTAATTTAATTTCTTTTTGTTTGGCTTCCTTTCGCCATAGGCGGAAGGAATCAAACATCGCCGGCCGGGCTTTCTTCTTGAACAATTTAACTTCTAAATTATCTAGGATCTCTGTGTCGAAACTACCATTTTGGGGCCATTTTAAAACACCATCCTTTCTGGTGTATCGGGCCCATACTTCATTATTCGTAATGGGGCCCACGCCATGTTTCACATAAAGCTCATAAGTTGGAGTTCCAATTGGAGGAACCGGACACGAATCCTCCAATCGGGAGTCCCTTTTACAACCAAAACAAAACAAATTTCCAAATATACTAGAACCAGGCATCTTTGCTCACTAGTCTAGTTTCAAACTTCAAAGGATTATCGAATACGATAGTCTCGTGAATACACGAGTCCTCTGGCTTTGGCACTTGCAAGACCCAAATCAAAGCGATCCCGAAGGATACCAAAATCCCGAAGGATACCAAACAAACTGGGAGACGCTCCACTTATACTTAACTGAGGTATCGATGACTTCACCAGAAGACTCTCTCAATTGTTTCGCTCTACCAAATCATCAAGGGTCCAAAACAGGGCGATTAATCAGGGCAGCAGTCCTTAGTAGCCGTCGGGACGCGGAGAACCTCGCAGAAAAGATTTTCGGACCACGTCGACATGCAGGGGTCGATGAAGTGGCGGCCTTCCTCCAGAATTTCCACACGAAGCTCCTCACGAACCTCTGGCTTGGACCGGTACCACTGAAATCGCCCCGAGTTGGGCGCCAACTGAAGTACCGGGTTTTTAGAACCCAGCGGTGCAGGGGAACACACCCTAAGACTTCGGATTCTTCCTGTTTCAGACCCACAGAAACACAGAGTCTTCTAGGTGAATTCAAAGAACGTCTTTATTGGCTGCAGACCAATAACAGATATCCAAGAAGTACAACACGATGTATGTTCTCAGGACACTGCTCCCGAACCAAAAACCACTCTTAACTTATATACACAAAATTACGCTTTGGGGGCAACACCGCCCCTGTTTTACAAGTGGTCATTCACATATTTTAGTTTCAAAGGAATAGCAGAGCCATAATGACAATCCCACATTTCAGTTCATTAAGCATGCAGTTATTGTACCCAGCAAGGCTCAGAACCCTCATCAGATAACAGCAGACCCCAATAAAACGGGCACCTCCTGCTCGTAAAACAAGCCATAAAGTAGGAAACAGAGTCAGGTGTGAAAACAGCTTAGTCAGGGATCGTGTGCGAACAGGGTTTTATGATGGGTCGAACCCTGATGCTAATCACATTAGGCCACGAGAAAGGAACCGGCCGGACAGGATTGACCTCGGGCAGCGGAGTCGGCTTGCACAGGTCAGAGAGAAGTCACAGAAGGTGTACGTGTCCTTTAAGCCTAGGCATGGCCTTAGTGCGCAGCCTATGTGAGGGCAACCACAAAATGGCTACTACTGTAAAATGGAACCCATGGATACAATATGTAGTATCGTATACACGGTGAATTCATCAGTGGAACATGACGAAAACACTCATACATACCGCGTTGCTCATTTACGGTTCGCTGATACCAAACTTGGCATGGTGGGACCATGCCACCTACACGGTTCTGATTTTTACAGTACCACATGCGGCTTGTGGCCTTGTGAATGATTTGGCATAATCCTTCCACTGTGAAGTGCTACACACCAGTGTTAGCAGGGTAGATTATTATTGCCTTTTAAACAGGTGTATGGCAAATAGAGAAATCGCAAATGACCACACAAATATTAAGGTCTAATGAGGTTTGTATCGAGTCTAAGGGAAAAGGAAAAATTCCCAAGCAACGTATAAGGGATTTACAAGTCTCTCAGGTGAATAGGGAAGATGAATCTGGTTAAAAACAGCTCACTCCTAAAAGAAAGATACCAGATCTACTTTACCAAGTTTCATAAGAAACTTTGGGGCAGATTTACAATAACAGGCGCATCTCTGCATACTAGCAGAGATGCACCAGTTATTTTGCGTGATGGTAAAATAGCCTTGCGCCACCATGCGGCACACTGTGGCGCAAGAATAGACAGATGCGTGACGCATCTTTTATCGAAAAGGCAGCGCATTGCTGGAGTTGTGCCACAAGTATGACGCAACTCCAGCAATGGTTAGGAATGCCTATTCCTAATATGCTGCGTCACTCCTTACGCCTGCTTCAAGCAGGTGCAAGGTTTTGACGTGGTAGCGTCGTAAAAGTGACTCCGTGAAACTTGTAGATTTCACTGCATCACCTTTACGAAGCTTCCTTGCGACGGAACGCCCACCCTGCATACACGCAGGTGTAATGCAGCGCAGGGCTTTACAACGTGACGCATCTCCATAGATGTGTCATATTCTACATATGTTGAATACTGGTGCATTGTTTATTACACCGCTGTGTCACAGAAGTGACACAACGGTGTTGTAAAGATGTCGCAAGGGGATTGTAAATCTGCCCCTTTGTGTCCAAGCATTTCCCCTCAGCCAATGATGGAAAGACAATCCAGCAGAGTATCCCAGTAGATGATCCAGCAAAAGCAAGTGTCGATCACTGACTCGATAGGCTCAGGCTTCAGAACAGAAGTGGTAGCTGGTGTTCAAAGCAGATGAAATTATTGTAGATGCCACACTAAGCTGCAATGAGTGGAGTCTTTGTTGAAGAAATCTCTCCCTCCTTATTCTCAACAAGAGAAAATATAAATCCAACAATCCCCTCTGTCTCATTGAGTGTAATATTGCTAATGCATGGCACTCTAAAAAGTATTTTAGAAGTGCTGGCTGTACTAGATAAAAATTAACAGCACTAAATAAAAATCAACAGACCCAAACATTTCAACTGCAAAATATAACTGGAGAGTTACAAAAGGTAAACATTTGCTTACTTACTTTAATAAGACAAGTAAACAAGTCTCTAGAAAACTTGCATAATGTTTTTTCAGGTAATTTGGTATTTTAAAAGGCGAGCGGCGCAAAAAACTGGCATTTCCAGATTGTGGAGGACGGCGGCGGAAGTGACCACTTTGAAGTGAACACTCGGGAACGGAGGTAAGTGTTATAATGCGGCCACTTGCTGTCCTTTTGTTTCTGCTGTGTGTGCTTTTATATTGCCCTGAAGTGCACGCACTGTTTGTCTGCTGTATTCTTTTATTAGTAAAGCGAGGCTGTTTGGGAGATTGTGTGCTTTTATTTAAGTATTCATGTTAATTGCAGCCCCTTCACGAGCTGCGATGAATACTTAAATAAAGGCACACAATCTCCCCCGCAGCCGCGCTTTACTAACAAAACAATACAACAAGTTTAAAAACACGGCGTGTGCTTTTTACGGTAATCGGCCTTGTTTGCAGACTTGCTGTATTGTTTTTGATAGTAAAGGGGGGCTGCGGGCAGATTGAGTGCTTTTGTTTAAGTATCCATGATAATCGCAGCTCGTGAAGGGGCTGCAATTAACATGGATACTTAAATAAAAGCACACAATCTCCCCCGCAGCCTCGCTTTACTACCAAAACAATACAGCAAGTCTGCAAACAAGGCAGATTACCCTAAAACGCACACGCCGTGTTTTTAAACTTGCTGTATTGTTTTGAGCAGGCAGCCTCGAACACTACTCCCTAGTGAAGGACGCGCTGGATGGTATATTAGCAGGCAGCCGCGCTCAGTGTTCCTTGTGCTTCGTGTCCCGCTCTTTCCAAGTGATGAGGAGTGGCTGAGAGCCTGTGACGGCAGCCAGCTCCCAACATTAATCGTATGATAAGAGCACCGTGTCTGCACAATGGAAACACTACATACTACATACACAAAGAAACCCACACCGCATGAGAGCAGGGCCGGCTGTACCGGGCATCAGGCGTTTCCCTGGGAAGCTTGACGGGTGGGGGCTGTTTTTGTAGCAGTGGGGGCTGCTTTTACGACTGGGCCCAGTTTTGCAGCAGTGTTACACTTTTGGCCGCCAGTTACAAAAGGCAGTGCTGCCACAGGGAAACTGTCCAAGGAAACTACCAGGGCTGATTTGGGCTGCAGGTCTGGCCCTGCATAAGAGCCCTTCTGTGCCCAGGTCTGATTCCCTGCATAAAAGTTACCCTATAGCAGCCTGCTCCAGCATTATTCAAATGAAAGATGGGCTTTATGTAAGCAGATAGCCCATTAACTGGAGCCCCGCTTTGCTGCGTTGGGAAGGCATCCTTTACCACGCAACCATTACAACGCGGTATGGTTACATCGTGGTTTTTACAACGAAAGTCGTTACACCGACTTGCACTGGAGGGCGCTCTAGACTAAGGAATAGTGTGAATTACTATTCCAACACCTTCCCTACTGTACGTAGACTGGAGTTGGAATAGTAATTCACACTATTCCTAAATCCAGCGCCCTCCAGCGCAAGTCGATGTAACGACTTGCGTTGTCAAAACCGCGATGTAACATACCGCGTTGTGATGGTACGCGTTGTACCATCATACATCTGCTGCGTTGACATGTCTGGAGCTCTGAATAAAACCACGTTTCCTGGCTGGGTCTTAAAATAACCTGCAGAAATTATAGTTCTGATTACACAGAAAGAGAAGGACTTAAAACAGTCTCCTAATAAAGCTATGGTATGACACATGGCTAGGCCATCTGTAACCTCTCGGTAACAAGCATTTCTGGGAGAAAAACAGAGCTCTCCAGTTGCGGGATTTGACATTGCAGTTGGACGAGGTTATTTTCAGAATACACTTGGAGCTTTTCAGTTGGAAATAACTCATTATCTGGAATCCATGTAGGGAAGGACAGGCCGTGTCTGGCAATAAAAGATATCAACCTTAAACAATTATGTATCTAGAACGCGTTTATAAGTAAAACCTCAGCAAAAATAAGAAAAAGAGACAGAATTATTTTTAGCCCAAACATGTTTAGACTGAGTAAAGATATTGGTACAATATTTTTTCCAAATTTGCTTTTGTTAATAAAATGCATATTTTGTTATCATTCATTGACAACACTTTTCATATCATTACCTATGGTGTTTGAAATCGTTAATGCTGCACACCAAGGTGACTACATTATCACCTCTAAACAGATAAAATAAGTATATTTTCTATGACTACAACCTACACAGGCTCTCTCCTAGTCCACCTCACTTGCTCGAGTGTCTCTGGCTTCTACTGCTAGTTTCAGAATGTCATTGGGTATATTATAGTGAGCGAGTTAGCGTGGGTGCCGCAGTTTGGTTGTTGAACAATTGTGCAGCACGCCCCAGTTCTCTGTACCCGCCATGATACAGCAGATGGTGTGTTACCCATCTAACATAATGTAACATAAAACGGCATAAATAACACAGCAGATGCTTTACTCCAGTATTCCCACTCTTAAAGTTAAAATACACCATTTGGAAGTGGTCTTAATTAGACATTTACTCTAACCTGACAACCAGAGACGTACAACACAAAAACAGCCATTCTATGATTCATATTTATAAATTCACCTGATGCTTTTGAGAACTCCCTTGGGCCTTATTACGCATAAGATGAAAAATTCCTGTTTGCACCATGGTGCACCTTTAAATAGGTGCGCCATTAGCACACAGAGAAAGTGCACCCCACTACAGTAAATGCACTGCTCTCAGGGCAGTCACGGACTAGGGCGGTTTCAAAGTTACTCTGTGTTTCGCTGTGGCGGCAGCGCCCACCTGCACTTTAAAGAAGGATTAGAGATACCTTTGCAGGAGGGTGCAGTGACTGACTGCACCCCCCTGCAAGGGGATGTCTGGGGAGTCCATGGGACCCTCTTTCCCCCCTCCAGACAGCTGCCATCAGGGGGGATACTGATAGGTCACCACTTTTTTGTGTTACACTTTAGTCTGCCTCCTGACAACTTCTTTAGCTTTGCGCATGCGTCCATAATACAGCGCGGCACAGAGGCTAAGAGATTCTGTCATTTGCACTGGGCTTTACCTTCATGAAAATGAGGGAATGCCCTCTTGAGATAGAGCTGGCACTACATGTGTGCAAGCGCTATCTGTATTACAGAAGGGTTTGCAAAAACGTTTGCGACCCCTTCTCTAATACCAAAGTGCCCTGGGGGTGCATAAAGTGAGTGTACATGCCTTTTGCACCGCTGGTGCACTTTCAGTAATATGGCCCATTATGAGGTAAAGTATGGCGTATATGTAAATACACGCTGTTCGCACAGACTAAAAGATGCTCTTCGTTTATTCCAAAAAGCACTTTAGAGCTAAAGAGGAATCTTGCCCATGTAAACCGAAGGTAAATTTCATACCAAAGACAGATTGACAGAGCAGTGGATTTATATATAATTCATGAAGTTTTTATTTAGTGCCCAGGGTTGATTTGTGGCTACCTCCAGTTGCTAAACAATTTTCGCAAAATTAAGCAGAATAAAAGCTAGGCAGTAGGTGCAGTATGAACCAAATGTGGAAGATCTTTTATTCTTCAATTGCTTCTCCAGAAGTCAAATGCATATCTAAGTAATTCTCTTTTGAGATGTAGTGTCTGAGAGAAACGATGGATTAAACCCAGATCTTTAGTGACTGGGGGTGAATGTTTCATTGTTCAGCATTCTGTGCATCATTTGTGCCTTTTGCTTCCCTAAGTGAGAAGGGTATGCCCAGATGTGGGTTCTGTGCTCACTGCGCCTCTGGATTTAAGCTAGCCTGGCTATTAGGGGTGATGCACTGAAAACGGTCCCAGGATGCTTGTTTCCAGTCCAGGGAGAGCCTGGCTTGGAAGTTGGGGATGGACTGTTCCCATGAGGCAAAACAGATTTGCATATGTTTGTGTCCAAACTGGTCTTTACATCTTGGTCTTATCTTGTAACATTTGCGGTGCATTCAAATGTCAAGCTCTCGCTTCAGAGGCGGTTTGGTGTTTACTTTTCTTTCTCTAACGTCAAAGTGAGAGAATGTATGTGACAATCCTGCTGAGCATCCATGTAAGAGGAGAGGGGGTAGGATTTTTTTTCCTAGCACATAAAAAAATGAACTGTGCTGATTTTTCCAAATAGATTAATATCAGTACAAATGGAGCAATTTTTTTTTAACTCTAAAGTGTGCTGGAAACAAATATTTGACAATGATAAAAACACATCGATACACTAGGTGATGACTTATGCACACATTATTGTTTGTGTGGTGTTTTACCCCATTTTG
This sequence comes from Triturus cristatus, assembly GCF_964204655.1. Taxonomy (NCBI): domain Eukaryota; kingdom Metazoa; phylum Chordata; class Amphibia; order Caudata; family Salamandridae; genus Triturus; species Triturus cristatus. The sequence goes on from NC_140587.1 coordinate 39,224,086, forward strand.
GTATAAATGTAATGCTCATTTTAATTGAAAATATGTTGTCTTTAAGGGTAGCGCGCTACCACACCATGCATACTCCACTTTACACCACTCCACTTCGCTCTATGCCCTTCTACTCTGACACGCCACTCCACTGTACAACATGCTACTCCACGCCAAGGCACTCCACAAGATGCAATGACACTCCCCTCCACACCACTTACCCCACACTACTCTAACCCACTCCACCCCAATCTATTACACTCTTTTCTATACTAGGATTTAAACTTATAAACTGCAAGTAACAAAAGGGGCTCTCTGACAGAAGCAGTAATGCAGTGATCTATTTACATTGCATGCACTTTGTGATCTGTATGGTTCACCTGCTTTGCATCAGGCATTTTGACCTCCTCTACTACTTTATAATGAGTCAAACCTTTCACTAGACAAAAATCAGAGCTCTCTGCAGCTTGTCCATCAATCTCCAGAGTTATCCAGCCAAAGTGAAGCAGAGAAGCCAGTATTGATCCCAAGTTTTCTGGTACCACATTGTTCAGCCACTAAATGTACATACTTCTCCAAGTCCACCTTAACACCTCCCAAGTCCCTGACCACTACCCTGCACGCATCAGTGCGGTCACACCACAACCAAATATTTTTGACCCTAGGGAAAATATTTGTGAGTACCCATGTTCTATTGTAAATGTGATAACATGCAAATGTGTGTGAATGGGACGCATATCTGTTAAAACATTGACATGGCAAAAGGTCAAGAAAATGCAGGCGAGTGGCTAGATTGTGTGGGGAGGTGCAGATAAGTTTAGCCTAATGGATGCTAATAATGGAGCACAGGGGCACGTGCCTATTTGCCTAAACTGGAATCCCAGGTAACGATTTGGTCATTTTTCCTATTGGAGTATCTGGGCCAGTCCCATTCATTGTTTGTAACTCTTAGAGCCTTTGCTAACCATCTCATCTTCAATTGCAGGTTTGCAGTCTGTAAGGTATTTGGATTTGAATGATCAGGCGTGAGTACCCACATAGACAAGGTAATCCTGTTTATGTTCCACATTGGATTTGGGGGGTGCTGGGTAAATAGATTCACAATATGCACCCCTTTTCTTTTGCAGGTTTGTGTGACCGTGCTACAAATACAGGCGTACAGGCAGACTTGAGTACAGGCAGAACAAACAGGTAATTGTTTGGTAGAGTTAAACTGTGGTGCATCTTGTGTATTGTAGTATAACAACATACCTTACCCATGTTTTCTTCTGTTGAAGGTTTCGCAGACAGTACCCCATACATTTGAATGGGAATACGTGAGTACAAGCAGAGCAGGTCATTGTTTGGTAGAGTTAAACTGTGGTGCATCTTGTACATTGTAGTATAACAACGTACCTTACCCATGTTTTCTTCTGTTCTAGGTTTCGCAGAGAGAACCCCACACATTTGAACGGGAATATGTGAGTACAAGCAGAGCAGGTAATTGTTTGGTAGAGTTAAACTGTGGTGCATCGTGTGCATTGTAGTATAACCACATACCTTACCCATGTTTTCTTCTGTTCTAGGTTTCGCAGACAGTACCCCACACATTTGAACGGGAATATGTGAGTACAAGCAGAGCAGGTAATTGTTTGGTAGAGTTAAACTGTGGTGCATCGTGTGCATTGTAGTATAACCACATACCTTACCCATATTTTCTTCTGTTGCAGGTTTCGCAGACAGTACCCCACACCTTTGAACGGGCATACGTGAGTACAAGCACAACAGGTAATTGCTTGGTAGAGTTCCCTTATGGTGCACATGGTATATTGCTGTATCACAAATTTACAATGTGCTGAAATAATCTTTACTTCTATTGTAGGCTCTACGGACAGTTCTACATCTAAGTTTGGAAGGGCAGGGCAGTGAACAGAAAATTCCAGGTAATTACACTCTATGTTTTGCCGGCGATGCCTCCCTATTATGTGACAGATTGCAATCATAAGCATAGGCATCAACTTTAGCCATGTTCCTTTATTTTGCAGGCTTTGTGGGGTAGCAGGCTAAACCCAGTTATCACAAATATGTTCAAGCGCAAAGTTGTACCTTCTGCAGAGTGTGATGCTTCACCACAAAGGAAGAAATGTTGCCTTGTATTCAAGGAAGAGTGGATGAAACAAATTGCGGAGGCTGAGACACAGAAATCACGAAGCAAGGTTTGCGTGCAACTTGGGAAACTATTTCAATACAGTCCAGACGTGGGCTTGATTTGCAAAGCATATGCAGAAGCCAAGATTGTTGGGGACTTTTCTACAGGGAAGAAATGGAGTGATGGCTGGAAACTGGATTACATGAAACACCATCTACTTAGCAAAGTACACGAGTCTGCCATGGTGATATTGAGAAATAGAAGTGCTGCTGCCAGGTTTGGTTTTGGAGTGCGGGCAATGCTGACAGAAACTGCCACTGACAAAGCAAATAGAATGGAAGTAGTTGAACGACAAAGCTCCCTGCCTGAGGAGATCAAGATTCTCATCAACAATGTGTTGCAGGCAGTCAAGATGAATACTTCAATGTTATCTGTAAAAGACATCCATGACCACCTAGCTTTGTATGTGAAGATACCAGACAGCTGGAGGAGCAAGAACTATGTCTTTGAGTTCCTTGATGCCATCAATAGCGTGATATACTGCAAAGGAATGGCAGAACTTTGTAACGCTTTGTATCACACATTGATAATTGATGAGAGCACAGATATTTCTGTTACAAAAATGCTCATCCTGTACTTCAAGTTCCGACCTGTAACTTCAACAGAGCACAAAACACTGTTTGGGGGCATAGTGAAGCTGACTAGTTGTAATGCTGAGGCTATCACTACTGCTGTGAAAGAATTCTACACTGCCAATGAACTGGACCTCATGAAAATGGTCATGTTCACATCCGATGGTGCGTCTTTGATGCTGGGTAAAAATAATGGTGTTGGTACTTGCCTTAGCAAAACCAAAGGGAATGATGGACGGAGTGTTGAACATTGCAAGCACTCACCCCCAGTCAACTGATCTGGGTTTAATCCATCACCGTTCTTTAGCCCACTCTGCCACCCCTGTTCCGACATGGCCATATGCAAATCAGTCTGACCCTGTGCCTCATGGGAACAGTCCAGCCCGAACTGCCAAGCCATGTCCTCCCTGGACCGGAAACAAGCTTCCTAGGACCGGTTTCTGGCATTTCAGCTGTCTTCAGCCAGGCTTGCTTGAATCCAGTGGCAAAGTGAGCAAGGGACTCACGTCTGAGCATACCCTGCCAACCTATGGCGAACAAAGCAAAACCAAAGGGAATGATGGACGGAGTGTTGAACATTGCAAGCACTCACCCCCCGTCAACTGATCTGGGTTTAATCCATCACCGTTCTTTAGCCCACTCTGCCACCCCAGTTCCGACATGGCCATATGCAAATCAGTCTGACCCTGTGCCTCATGGGAACAGTCCAGCCCGAACTGCCAAGCCATGTTCTCCCTGGACCGGAAACAAGCTTCCTAGGACCGGTTTCTGGCATTTCAGCCGTCTTCAGCCAGGCTTGCTTGAATCCAGTGGCAAAGTGAGCAAGGGACTCACGTCTGAGCATACCCTGCCAACCTATGGCGAACAAAGCAAAACCAAAGGGAATAATGGACGGAGTGTTGAACATTGCAAGCACTCACCCCCAGTCAACTGATCTGGGTTTAATCCATCACCGTTCTTTAGCCCACTCTGCCACCCCAGTTCCGACATGGCCATATGCAAATCAGTCTGACCCTGTGCCTCATGGGAACAGTCCAGCCCGAACTGCCAAGCCATGTGCTCTCTGGACCGGAAACAAGCTTCCTAGGACTGGTTTCTGGCATTTCAGCCGTCTTCAGCCAGGCTTGCTTGAACCCAGGGGCAAAGTGAGCAAGGGACTCACGTCTGAGCATACCCTGCCAACCTATGGCGAACAAAGCAAAACCACAGGGAATGATGGACGGAGTGTTGAACATTGCAAGCACTCACCCCCAGTCAACTGATCTGGGTTTAATCCATCACCGTTCTTTAGCCCACTCTGCCACCCCAGTTCCGACATGGACATATGCAAATCAGTCTGACTCTGTGCCTCATGGGAACAGTCCAGCCCGAACTGCCAAGCCATGTCCTCCCTGGACCGGAAACAAGCTTCCTAGGACCGGTTTCTGGCATTTCAGCCGTCTTCAGCCAGGCTTGCTTGAATCCAGTGGCAAAGTGAGCAAGGGACTCACGTCTGAGCATACCCTGCCAACCTATGGCGAACAAAGCAAAACCACAGGGAATGATGGACGGAGTGTTGAACATTGCAAGTACTCACCCCCAGTCAACTGATCTGGGTTTAATCCATCACCGTTCTTTAGCCCACTCTGCCACCCCAGTTCCGACATGGCCATATGCAAATCAGTCTGACCCTGTGCCTCATGGGAACAGTCCAGCCCGAACTGCCAAGCCATGTCCTCCCTGGACCGGAAACAAGCTTCCTAGGACCGGTTTCTGGCATTTCAGCCGTCTTCAGCCAGGCTTGCTTGAATCCAGTGGCAAAGTGAGCAAGGGACTCACGTCTGAGCATAACCTGCCAACCTATGGCGAACAAAGCAAAACCAAAGGGAATGATGGACGGAGTGTTGAACATTGCAAGCATTCACCCCCAGACAACTGATCTGGGTTTAATCCATCACCGTTCTTTAGCCCACTCTGCCACCCCAGTTCCGACATGGCCATATGCAAATCAGTCCGACCCTGTGACTCATGGGAACAGTCCAGCCCGTACTTGCCTTAAACAATCCATTTCCCATCTATTTGAGCATCATTGTGTCGCTCATCGAGAAGATTTGAGAGTTGATGATGCCTGGAAGAGGGTTCCAATGATTAAAGAGATGGAGACATTATTGAGGACTGTCTACACTGTGTTCTCCAGATCTCCTGCAAGGAAGTCCAAGCTGGATGAAATGGCATCGGTCACTGATTGTGAAGTAGTCTCTTTTCGACCATTGAATGAAGTTCGGTGGCTTTCAAGGCATTTTGCAGTTGGTGCACTAATTCGGAATTACGAGGCGGTTCTTAAGTACTTTGAGCATGAGAAAGCTGAAGTGAATGATTCAGTTGCTAAATATTGTCACAAAAAGCTATCCAACTGAAACTACCATATTTCCCTTGCAGTACTTAATGACATTCTGAGTGAATTTGCATCTTTGTGCAAACTGTTCCAAAAAAGTTATTTGACTACTGTTGAAGCTGTACAGTATGCGAGAGCAAAGATCGGCCAAATTAAGGAACAGTATTTGGGGGACACTGTCTTTTGGAGCAGCAATATAAGAGATATGATGGTGGTGTACAAGGAAAGGCAAGAGCTTGTCAGTGGTCCTATTTTGTCTTTTGGTTCCCTTCTTTGTGAGCACGTGCAAAAAAGGTTCCCTGAAGATGAACTGAAAGAATGGGCAAGTTTTGAAATCCAGGCAATGGCAACACAATCACATTTTGATTTTGGAACTAAGAATATACAAAGACTTGTTGAAAAGCATAAAAATGTCTTGTTCCTGGGTGATTGCGAAACACCAGAAGATGTTGTTCGACAATACAGAGACTATAAATATGTGGTGGCAGAACATGTAAAGGGTGGATTATTTACCACCTTTCAAGACATGGTGGATTTCACTGTACGCAATGCTGCTCAGTATAGTGTGGTGTCTCATCTTGTTAATGTCTGCGCAACGTTTCAAGCATCTAGCGCAGATTGTGAACGAGGATTCAGCCTCATGAATGCTATCAAGAGTAAATTGAGGAATAGACTAGAGCAGAAGCATTTGGATATGCTGATGAGGACAAAGGCCTACCTCCTGAATGGGAAAGTTGACCTTGATAGAGTTTATCAGCACTGGAAAAATGCCAAAGATCGCCGTGAGAAGCAACCCTGTCACCCATCTAGTGATGCCACTTGACATGTCTGAACGGCCCTCTCCCACAGTCCATGTTTGCCTGGATGTCAAAGTTTTACAAACTATCTCTGGCGGGATAGCCCAACATTACTCAGTAGCTTTCACATCAAATTGTAAATATGTTATGTAATTTTGTAACTTATTGTGTATATGTGATATTGTATAGGCTCTCAACATTTCCCCACCCAATGAACAGTGCTCCAGTTAAGAATATTTGGTCAAATCTAATGATGGTACCACCATTGGAGTCTTGTGCTTTTCTTAACCTGAAGTGTACTTGCCTGTGTAACCAATTCATGTCATGGCGTGTTTATCCAATTTGCAAACCGGCCTTAAGACCCTTAACGTGGCGCTGTATGTGTGAAAATGCACCATCTTTTCACTTTTTTAAGTAAACGTTTGGAGAATATTTGGCACTGCACACGCGTGTGGTCTGGTTCCTGGCGCACATAGCCATGGTTGCAGCGCACAGAGACCCTCTACTGCTGCACTCAGAGGAAAAACATTAGAGGGAACATTGGTGACTATACCCTCTATTTTGCCACCCTCCTATGGGAGGGGGTGGTAAGACCTAGCCCTAATTGGAGGGGTCTCCCCATCTTCAAGATGGCGGGTACTGAAAGTTGTGCTTCACCTCGCCTCCCCAACCTTACGTGTGGGGTTGGCAGAGGTGGATACACGTCCTATTCTTCTGAATTTTTCACTATGCTTTTTCCACCCAAAGTGTAAGTGTAAACCAGCGGCTCCAATTTGCTCATAGTAGCAGAGACTGGGGGGTCGCATAACAAAGGTGGCAGGCCTTTGAAGCTCCCCTCTTTGAGCACTGGCCCATCCTGGGGCAGGAGGCATGATACCTCTGTCCAGGATGTGCATTGTTCTGATTCCCAGAAAGCAGGGGATCTCTACCCAGGGTTCCAGAAACATGTCTGTTGATGGCGGGCTGCCTACAGACAGTCAGAGACCACACTAGGGTTGGCAGGTATTAGGGGGCACCTCTGAGGTGCCCTCTGGGTACATGGTACAATAAATCCCAAACTGGCATCAGTGTGGATGTATGAAAAGGTACCAGACAATGCTGTTTTTCAGTGAAGCCATCATGGTGCTGTGGAACTTGAGTTGTCAGGTTTCCAGCCCATGTACTCTCCATGGATTCACTGGCACTTACATTATTAGAAAAATTGACCCCAATATTGTAGGGGCATATCTTCTCATGCAATATATGCCCTCACCTGTTTTACAGTGCACCCTGCCTTAGGACTCTGAGGCCTGCTAGAAGGGTGACTTACCTATGCCTTCAGGAGAAGCTAGTTGGCATGGCACCCAGGCAGGGTGCCATGTCGACCTTGTTGTTTTTTCCCTCACAGAGGCATGCAAGCTGGAAGTCAGTGTCATTACCCCTGTGAGGGGTGTACCAGGGGACTCTCTTCAGTTCCCAGGCCCTGGGTATGCTGAGTACCAATTACTAGGGACTTACAGAGGGCAGAAGTGTCAATTAGGGATTTGTTTTAGGGAAGGAGAAGTGGCACAGAGGACCTGGTTGGCAGGGACCCTGTGCACTTCATTTGAATCCACATCAAAACCAGGCACTGTCTTACAGTAAGAAAGGCTTGGTTCATAATATTAAATATTCTCACAATGGGAGCCGCTGGATACTTTGCGGGGTATTCCAGTTTGAACCCAGTCTGCATTGCGCAGAGTTTTGCAATGTCAAACTCCCAGCCCTGCAGTGGTCCCCATATTGCAGGAAACCCCTGTACATTGAGGGCGCTAGGTGGCGCTGGACCGACATGGCTGCGCTCTAGTGAGGCTCCAGCCAGCCGGGCGAATCTGAATCCTACAGCACCATCCTTCTTGCCAGCTACTGAAGGCCTGAAGACATCGACGAGTGGTGTAGCCCCCTTAGACCACTCGGTGAAACTTTGGAGCGGATCCGAGGTCTGGCGACGGAGATATCGGCGCTGCGATCTGCAGGGAGAGCTCCGGTGCACGATGCGGATCGGCGGCGCGGCGGACCTCGCCTCTACAGACCGGGGATCTGCGGGACCTGCCGGGCCGCGGCTGTGACTCTGGTCCTGGGGCACTGCCGCTATCGCCCCCCCGGGTGCTCACTGGGGAGAGGGCCCCCCACCCGCTCGGAAGTCTGGCCTACCGCTGTGGAGAGAGATACTCCGGCTTGCAGCGGACACTGGAGGCTTGGTCTTGGGCCTCTGCTGTGCCGGCGGCCTGAGTGCCGTATATCGGAGCTGGGGGTGTGCCTGGGCCGCATCCGCCTACCCTACTGGCCTACCCTGGGGCCGCGAAGTGCCTTGCGAGATTCGACGAAGTCTGTGCGACGCCTGTGGAGTTGTCAGGGCACGGTGCAGCGTGGGGCTGGCGGCGCCACTGTATTTTTGCCCCCCTTCGCTGGCGGAGTGCACTGGGGCTGACTTGGAGGATGGACCTGAGGCCCGTACATGGGGCCTTGAATTTTGACTTTTTTGGGCCTCCTCTGGTGCGAGGAGAGTGGGGGGCGCTGCAGTACTTTGCTGGCTCCTGTATACCGCTGGACCCCCCCCCTGGCTGGTCTTCTGGAGCCCTTGGTGGTTGCTGAATTGAATTATCTGCCCCAGACTGGCGGCTCGGAGGCGCGGAAGACTACAGAGGTGAGCGTGGCCTGTGGCTGGGCTTCGTGGCCGGAGCGTGTCGTGATATTCACGGGTCGCACTCAATAATCTGACTGCGCTTGGTGACCTGGGCTAGCGTCTGCTGATAGTATGGGCAAAATGGACGCGAAGCAAACCACGTTACATTTTAATGCCCCTAAAAAGAAAACGCGCGCGCAATCCACAGATGGAGCGGAGCCGGACCCTAGTGATGACACGGATGTGGATTGGAAGGCCCTCCTTGTGGGCATGCAGAGGAGCCTTACCTCCATTGATGCTAAAATCGACAGTATGAATAATCGTTTGGATGGGGTGGTACGGAGGTTGGATCAGCACGGAGAGCGCCTGAAAGAAGCAGAGGAGCGGGTATCGGAACTAGAGGATGGGGCCAGTACTAGCGCGAACAAACTCTCGTAGATGGACTGGCTGCTTCGGGTTATTGCGGAGAAAAATGAGGATTTGGAGGCGCGTTCCCGCCGGAACAATGTCCGCCTGATTGGTCTTGCAGAATCTAGTGGTGGGGGCCGCATGGAGGAGGTCATAGAGCGCCTACTGGTTGAAAAATTTGGACGGGATTCCTTCTCGCCACAACTGGTGGTGGAGCGTGCCCACCGCTCATTAGGGCCCCGGCCGGTTCCTGGTGCTCCGCCGCGCCCTGTCATCATCAAGTTCCTAAACTACAGAGACCGCGATACCCTGTTGCGCCTGGCCCAGGAAAACCAACCGATATTACACGAAAATACCACTCTTTCGTTCTACCCAGACTTCACTGAAGAAAAAACTATTGCAGCGTAACATCTCATACTCTATGCTCTATCCTGCCAAGCTCAAGATCACGCACCATGGTAGGGCCTTCTTCTTCGGCAACCCCCAGCAGGTGGAGGACTTCCTAAAGAAAGAACAGCAATCCCCTGCCTCTCAGCGGCGGAGCCCCGGGGCGAGGTCCGGATCCCGATCCCCGACATCTGCTCCGGACTGATGAGTACTGCTGTCAAGTTGCTTTGATGTTGCATTTTTTCTTCCTTTCATTTTTTTGTTCCCTCCGCTCTAGTCTTAGCTCTGTTGCATATGCGGGACTAGGGAAACAAGACATTAAGGCTTTATCTGTAATCCCATTTATTCCAGCATGGTTTATTGGCAAGGTTGTGGTTGTCGCTATTCGCCATGGCACTCCCCCCCACCCCACTTATGGCCCTCGCCAAGCATGGTGATGGTGCAGTGGGTGAAATATCAGGATAGGGGAGGGCAGGTTCAGTCCACTGGTGTCCCCCAGAGAGGGAATACCCCACAACATCTGTTATGTGGTTTATGGTTGGTGGGAGGGATGTATATCCCGGCAGGTTTGGGCTGTCGTGGTGGGAGGGGGTGGGACGAGACACGGACTCGTTGCCAGGGGAAATGTTTTTGGGGAGGGTCTCCTCCGACATGTTGGGGAAGTCGGATGGCAAAGGAATGGGAGGGGAATGTAACTGCAGACACACACTTGGACGCTGGGACACACACGTTCATGCACTTGGCTTCAATACATGGCAACCTCTGTGCTGGGTTCCGGGAGGGATGGTGCAACATGATAAACACATGGGAGGGGCTGGGTCGTGGGAGGCGGGGGTCGGTCATGGGACGTGCCAGTGGTCATTGTTGGATGTAATTATGTGCAATGGCGCAGGGGGGTGAGACTACGCAACGGGATCCACATAGTAGGGTCAATGTTCTAACTTGGAACATACGAGGGCTGGGGAATCCGCGTAAGCGCAGACAGGTCCTGAGTTACCTTGATCGTCACCAGATACATATTGCTTTGTTGCAAGAAACTCATACAGACCCCCGCCGAGTGCCGACATTTGCATCCCGATGGGCGGCCTATTCCCTATTCTCCTCATACTCGACATACTCCAGGGGCACTGCCATATTAGTTAAAAAACATACTCCATTTGTGCCTTTGGGGGAAAAAACGGATGTGGGAGGGAGGTTCTGTGTGGTGTGGGGACGGATGGGAGCTACTACCATTACCATTGCTTCATCCTATGGACCTAATTCAGACGAACCTGCACACTTCATCTCCCTGTGGGAGGTCATACTAGACATAGGGTTCACACACGTAATCTGGGGAGGGGATTTTAATGCCACTTTGAATCCTGCGCTGGACCGGTCTCATGCGGGCACCACACATCGCACGCACACTCAGACATACCTGTCTGATCTAATGGCCCATCACGCGCTGCTTGATGCCTGGCGTCATGCTCACCCGGGAGTGAAAGAAGGCACACACTGGTCGGCGCCGCACTCTACTTGGGCCAGATTAGATTATGTCTTGATCTCCAGAAGCTTGGGTTCCTCCTTGCTAGGTGCCCGGCACCTGTCCCGTACGCATTCGGATCCCACTTCCCTGGCGCATGCAGCCTAATATCCTTCTCGATGAGCTTTTTAAGACCGAGATGTCCGATGAGATCACGGACTTTCTGGATCGAAATAGGGGATCGGTGGATTGCGTGGCGATGGTGTGGGAGGCCTTTAAGGCCACCATGCGAGGAGTTTGCATTTCCAAAGGTTCGGGGGTCCTGCGCTCGCTTCGCACTACGCTGAGTTCCCTGGAATGTGAGTTACATGCATTAGAGATGGCCCCTGCTTTCATGAATGACCCCAAGGCACAAGTAGACTACCGCACCAAACTTACAGAGTACAAAGCTGCGGCGGACAGGGAGGTCCACTTTTGCAGTAAGTACTTTACTGCACGAGCATACGGGGAGGGTGAACGGCCCGGTAGATTCTTGGCGGGCGTGGTCCGCCCCCCGCGCTGCGCTAGTCACATACTGGAAGTTAAAGCCCCAGATGGCACGCTGCTTCGTGACACACATTCAATACTTTCTGCCTTCGTATCTCATTACTCCAACCTATATACGTCCAAACGAGAGTCGCCGTTGGAGATGTCTGACTACTTGTCGGACCTTACACTGGGCTGGCTTTCTGACGCCCAGCGAGAATTCCTCGCGGCTCCCATTGGACTAGCCGAAATCAAAGTCGCCATAATGCAAACGGCGTCGGGCAAGGCGCCGGGATTGGACGGGTTCCCTGTCGAGTACTATAAAACTTTCATAGATCCAGTGGCGGCGGTTCTAAAAGAGGTATTTGAGGAGGCAAATGAGACTGGTTCCTTGCCACCCAGTATGTCTGAGACCCTAATTGTCTCTCTTCTTAAGCCTGGGAAGCCCCCGGATTGCTGCGACTCCTATAGGCCCCTTTCTCTACTCAATTGCGATGTTAAAATTCTTGCTAAAGTCTTGGCAAATCGCGTTAATCTCTTGATCGGAGACTTAATTCTGCCGGGTTTTATCCCTGGCAGATCTACGTCCCATAATTTACGGACGCTTTTCTCGATCCTACAGAACGCTGATCCCTCTCTTGCCCTGGTGGCGGGGTTCCTAGATGCCACCAAGGCATTTGACTCGGTTGAGTGGGATTATCTCCACTTGATTTTGAGGAACATGGGTATGCCTCTGGCATTCTCCAGATGGATCCACATTCTATAACATCGCCCAATGGCAAGAGTCCTCATTAATGGTCAGGTGTCTGATCCTTTTCTGGTCACTAGAGGCACCAGACAGGGGTGCCCACTGTCGCCACTCCTCTTCGCCTTGGCGATAGAACCGTTGGCGTCTCGTCTCCGGCAGAATTATCTGGCGGCGTCTTTGAGGTGTCAACGGCGGCAAATTCTGCTGTTGTTGTATGCGGATGATCTCACGTTATACATCAAACATCCCCGGGACAATTTAAACCCCATACTCAGAGAATTCGTGAGGTTTGAACTGTACTCCGGAATACATATAAATTGGGGCAAGTCTGCTGTCTTCCCTCTGACGGATGGTGTCAAAAGGGTCTCTCTGGACTTTCCATCAGAATGGCGCGAAACTGATGTGAAGTACCTGGGAGTGTGAGTATCTAGAGATCGGCAGGAGGTGATGCGTATGAATTATGGCAGGGCTCTCGAAACTATACGGTCAAATGTGACCAGGTGGTTGACTCTACCGTTGACCATGGCGGGTCGGACTTCACTTATAAAGATGAATATACTTCCCAAATTGCTTTATTTCTTGCTCACTATACCATTTCATCCGGGCGGCTATTTTTTTCGGACACTACGATCTGAACTTATCCATTTGGTGTGGGGGGGAAAAAGACCGAGGCTAAAATGGAGTGTGCTCACTCGCCCGTACATACAAGGGGGATTTGATATTCCTGACTTCGAACTCTACTATAACTGTGCACAGGCACATTTCGCGTACTATTGGTATAGGCCTTCCCCTTTCATGCCACAGACCGCGGTTGAACATTGGTTGGCAGACCCGATCCCGCTGGAGGGAGTGGTCCTGGCTGGGGTACCCTTGTCTCACGCGGAGCACAACCCCGTTCATACCACGACACAGGCTTGGAATTATATTGCTGATCACATGGGTGCAAAGTTACTCTACTCCCCACTGATGCCTCTGGTGTATCATGCAGCCCTCCCGCTCTTAGAAGAAGGGCTGTTTCAGCAACTAAAACAGAAAATGGGAATCACCAACTGGGGGGACTTATTTCATGAGGGCAGGTTCCGCGACCTTCCGCTCCTCTACGGAGACCATGTCCCCACCCCTCTGGAGGTTTTCGTGTTTGTACGACTCCGCAGTGGTCTACAGAAAATACTGCCGGCATATCCGCATGAACCTACTGTTTTGGACCATTTCCATTACATGCTTGGCTCCCCCTCCCCGTCGCACATTGTCTCCTCCCTCTATCGGCGACTATATAATCATATTGAGAGGGCGGTGGCGGTGTCCTGGGCCTGCTGGGAGGCGGTGATGGGCCTTGCCCTCACGGACGACCAATGGGAGTACTGTTGTTCACAAACTGAAATGATCTCCTCTAGCAGCAGGTTCCGAGTCCTTCATTACAAGTTCCTGCATCGCTTATACTGTGCCCCGGTAGGGATGCATAGGTTTCATCTCCGAGATGATGATCGATGTGACAGGTGCCGCTCCCCCCGGTCGGACTTCCTACATCTGGCCTGGACGTGCCCGAGTGTGGATGAATACTGGAGCCAGGTTTACACGGCCCTGGGGGAAATGCTGGGATCCCCACTACACCCCTCCCCTTTGCAGGCACTGTTGGGCTACACTCGGGACATACCTAGGCCAGATCGGCGCTTTATTACTAGTGCACTACTGCTTGCCAAGCGTCGCATAGCGTGCAGGTGGGGACGGGGGAGAAGCCCCAAATTTAAGGAATGGCTGCGAGACATGCTCTCTTGTCAGGAAAATGTCCTTCTATACTCTGAGCTGCTCCCATCTGCCTCTCGCCCCACTGACATATGGGTACCACTAACGATGTACCTCGCTGCACACGGGGATCAGATGTCCCCCCCTACCGTCGCTGAAGGATAGCTTCCCAATAGCCGGTCCCATTTGGGGAGGATGTCCTGCGGGCACCATTCCCGAATGGTTTGCCATATGGGCTGTCCGCCCCTTGCGCTGCTTCTCCTGGGACGGATCATATCATTCGAAGGTCCCCTGCCGAGGCCTGCGGTGTCCCCCCCTCTCTCTGCCTTATTTCCCTTGCGCGAGCGTCACGCGGCGACTCTGCCACTATTGGGGAGGGCTGAGTTGCGATGTCCCTTAGGGGGAGGGTGCGGGAGGGGGGATGGGAGAGGGATAGATCTGGTCGACGATGGACTTTGGAGAATTGCGCTATTGAACACGGCCCGAGACCCTATGCTTCCTGATCTGGACACTGTGTGGTATTGCTTGCTCGGATGGCACTATTCTATAACTGGGCTGTCGCTCCGGGGCATGGCGCAGGGGGGGGGCTAATGTGGACGTGTGGTAGTACCCAATGTACAATGTCTAGACAATGATGGTATTGAGCCTAATTTGCATATGACCAGGTGTGTGAATGTAATGTTTTCTTTGTTGATTAATGAATAAATAAAGCATTAAAAAAAAACACTGTACATTCATCTTATCAGTTTGCCTCCAGTGCCTATGGTGTATAGCATCTGGTACACCTTATGCGGTGTTGGTGCTAGATGGCAGACATGAAATAGGGCATTAAACTATTATTTAATGTGTTTGTAAGTAAGGAATTGGCCCGGTTGAAGATTGTAGTCTGCCATAAGTGTTTGGAAATCTAGTAGCTCACCGTCAAAAAACAAATCTCCCGATTCGCACAGTCCTCCAGCATGTCACAGACGAAGATACTGTGAGCGAAGCCATCCTGTGCGAGTGGGAGGCCTAGCAAAGGTATTGTGGGAGTGTAGGGTTTCTTCAAGTTAGTGAATATACGGGTTCTATTAGGGCAAAAGAGTGTTGTGTGGAATAAACCTGGGTGGTTTTGGGTTGAAGGGTCAGGAGGAAGCAATAAGTACTGCAGTAAGCCCTTTCTAATCTTTTCAGGTTACTCTCATCTCATGCAGGGAGCAGTCAGACAGCCATCGAGACACCCATCAAGGCTGTGCAGCAAAGTAATAGCATTCAAAGCCCGGAAGGGTTAATCCATCCACAGTCAGAGGTAGCCTTTTTTTACATTAATTTTTATTAGTCATTGGTCAGCATTTCACCCTCAGTAGGGCAATAAAAAATATTGCATTGATGTCATGCATATACATGTGCTTCTCCACCAATATGAAAAATAACAGTAACATGGAAGGGTACAGACACTATGCAGCTACAACATAAACAAGGAAATAAGTCATACTTCTCCCTCTATTGGATCTCTATCCTAGGGGTTCCCATTATTACCTCCAATTCAGTCCTAACTGGTCACTCATCATGCAGCCATTCTCAGTTTCTGGGTGACTCCGTAGTTCCCCCTCTTCCAGATCCCCTCGCTCACTGAGATCCAGCAGTGGCTGCTGCCATCCCCACATGCCCCAGGGTAGTCTTTGAGTGTTAGAGGACTCTGGGAGATATGTACAAGGAAGTGGCGGAGTGTGTCATGCTCCGCTACTTCTGAAACGCAAGGCTGCACCATATTTACAAGGATGTGGTGTAGCCTTGCATTTCCCCCCGCAATGGCGCTGAGTTTAGCAACTTTGGGGCATGTGCATTAAGAAAGCGTTTTGCGAGTCCTTAATAGCGAAATTTAGAGATTCGCTATTAAGGACGCGCAAAAGGCAACGTATGTAGGATTCACAATATTAATTGTGATTCCTACATATTCCTTAATTGTGAACCGCAAATAGCGATTCGCAATTAAGGAACAACTTCCTATTCATTCCTATGGGCCTAGAGGCCCATAGGAATGAATGGGGAGACATTTGCAATTTGCGAGTACCCATTAGGAACTTGCTAATTGCGAATGCAATTTTAAGGGTGCAAGGGTGTCAAAAGGACACCCTGTTGCACCCCTGAAATATGCATGTGTGCACATGTGGCGCACATACCTGCCCTAAGGGCAGGTATGTGTGCAACGTGACACTTTGAAAAATGCTAAAAAGTGCAATTTTCTAGGTAATTTGCGATTTCTTAAGGCAAATTTGCACAACTTGGGTGCTTCCAGAATTGCATTTAAGAAATCGCAATTTGCAATTCCTTATATGCATTAGCAAAATAGGGAATGGCAAATTTTGCCATTCCCTATTTTGCAATGGCCTTTTGGAATGATACATCCCAAAAGGCTTTTTCCCGTTCGCAAACGGGCCGATTCTGAAAATTCGTAAAAGGGCTTGATACATATGCCCCTTAGTGCCAACGCAGGCATCAGAGTGCAAGGGTGTCTGCGTGCAGGGGAGGATTGTTTATGTGTAGGAAGGTGTCCCTTCCTGCACATAAACAATCCTAGAATGCCATTCTGTCACTTTCATGTGTGCTGCTTCATGACTTATCTCCTATGTGGGCCTCTGCCAGCTTATTCTCCAGGTCCCCAAGCTCACTCTGCAATCGCTGGTTCAGAACGCACACCTTACCTGGACATTCCCCTCGAATGACCCCTCGTCGAACCCATTTACCCTCCAGGTATTTTGTGATCTTATCACCTAGCATTTGCCTAGATGGTGCATCAAGTTGGGAGTATGTCTGCATTCACCAGTGTCTCCTTCCATCCTGAACTCGTGATCTACTCCACTCCAGCAATAGAGGGAAGTGGTTGTATAAGAATCTACACAGGTAGGCAACCCTCTGAGTATCTTGCCTTTGGTTTTGCTGTACCTAGAGCTCGATCCAGCCTGCCGCAGGTACCATGGGTGGCTGAATAACAGGAGTACTCTTTCCTCCAGATATCTCTCTCGACACACATCCTCACTTCCCAGATTATGCATGGCTTTAGTCAGCGTGTCTACCATTCTAGGTCTAGTTGTGGTTCTGGACACAGTTCAAGTCCCACACCCATAATAGTGTCTCAACTATAGAATCTGTCATCAGTGACTGCATTTTTGTGAAGAAATCCCTATCATCTACATTGGGGGTATATGTGTTCAGAATGGTTATGTCCATCCGTGCAGCACTCCCTGTAACAGGACATACCGACCCTGCGTGTCCGCCTCCGTATAGAGCAGATGGAAGGAGACTCCAGGAGCCGCCCATACCGCCACTCCACGAGCATAGGAAGAGAAGATGGACTTGATCAATTGGCCCCTACATCTTGTTTTTAGTTTATCCGCTTCACTCTCAGTGAGGTGTGTTTCCTGTAGGAACGCAATACTCCATACACCAGTACGTATTAAATAGGAGTGCACTCGATATATCTTTTCACATAGCTACCCAGGCCTCTGACATTCCATGTGATTATCTTATAATTCTGTTGCCTCCTGTTCTCACTCTTCCTTAGAAGCTGATCATTCTTTTCCTTCCATCCTGCATCCCTGCGTACATCACTTGATCATTCCATAGTATGACATGTACTATAACTAAAACAACTACATAATCCTCCTCCTCTTCCTACCCAAGACAATCTTACGACAACAAGAGACAAACCAATTGTGATCGCCCATCATCCTGTGCCAAACGAGCACAAGTAACTAAACTATTTCCCCCAAAGTGCAGAAGTGAATAATTCTGGTGCTTTTCCTACCTCAAACATGGCAAAGTTCCACACCAGGTCTCACCTTGGCTGCCCTACCACAGCCCTAAATGATTACCCGCATAGGAGCCAGGATACCATAATAATGCCTGCCAAATGCACATAGCACCTATTGTCCAAGTTGAGCACCCTGTTACCCAGTGTTACTGAATCACATACAGCTCCTTTGTCTCACCTTCCCGTTCCTCCCCTCAAACTACTTACATACCAGGGCCATGGCCGGGCAGTCCCACCAAGTGTAACTCAGACATTTTAACCTGTCTGGGATTCAGACGTCCCTGATGGAGTCGGGACCGGGCCCCCCTACCCACTGCTCTGGGTGCTGATTAGGCCGGTGTCGTCCATCTATGAGCGTGCCATCCTCCTGCACTTCAATCCGAGATTCTGTATCCCCTCCTGCCGTCGACTGTCCTAGTGATATGCTCCATAATGTGGTTCTTTGTCGCCCTCTTTGTCCACTCAGACAAGTCCTTCTCCATGCGGTAGTTTGTCCCATTGTTCCAACCAGGCCCAAACATCCTCAGGACGATCACAAAGAAGTTGGTCCTGGCCTGTGCGACCACCTGGAGCCTTGCGGTAAACAGCCACATGTATGAGAACCCCAGAGTCCTAAGTCTCTGCTTGACTTTTACAAGTGACTTTCTCTGAGATTGGACTTTCCAGGCATAGCCTGGGAAGAGAGCAAGATTGTGATTCTCAAACTGCAGCGTTCCCGCATCCTGAGCCGCCTTAAGGTTGCAATCCCTGTTGTGGTAGTTAAAGATGCGTGCATTATTGACTCTCGGTGGGGCCCCCGTTGAGGATGCATTGCCAGTGCTCCATGTGCTTGCTCCACCGCGAACATGTGATATAGGCCCTCCGGCTTAAGAGTGTTATGAATCCAGTCCTCTAGGAAGGATTCCGCTGAGTTTCCCTCTGCCATTTCTGGGAACCCCACCAGGTGCAGCTTGTTACTTCAGAATATGTTTTCAGCGTCCTGTGCTCTGTCTTCCAGCATCTTTACTGTGGCTGTCAATTTCGCTACTTGTTCGTTGACGGTGGCAAATTACTGGCCCAGGTCGACAACCGTTTGCTCAGTTACTGTCACTCACATTATGGAGGGCTACATGCAAGAGTCCCACCTCTATAGCAACCATGTTTATTTTGCCTTCCAATATGTTGCGGGTCCCCTGTATTGCCTCCATCAGAGCCGCCCTTGACAGGTTACTCCTTTCATTCTGGCATTTGTGCACCGGTCTGGCGTGTACTGCGTTGCGGCAGACTCTTCGGCAGTGCGTAAGGGGTGATTGTGTTGCTCTGCTGGCCTTTGTTGCTTTATCTTTCTCCATAGTTGGTTCTGGGAGACCCACCTCGTTCAGTTTTCAGTGCGCATTCAGTTGTCACCAGTATTCGCACAGTGTGTCAGTTGTTGTGCACAGTTATTTGAGCCCCACGAGTCAGTCCGTACCCTTTACGCATTGTTCCCTGCTTCGGGCCACTTCCAGTGGGGTTAAGTTCCTTAGTGTTCAGGCACACTGTCAGCACAGTCTGCGCTCTCCAGTCACTTCCAATGCCTGAGCAAGCCAGTTGCTGACCGAGTCCAGCCCTATTGTGTCCGGTGATTCCCCTCATTTCATTGAATGGGGTGCCCTCCGTCTCAGTACTGCAGGCCCCACTGACCTAGTAAGACTATCTCACCACCTGGGGTGGTTCAGCCCATGTGTTTTCCCAGCAGTGAGGGGCATTTTCACTCCTTTCCCCCTCCCCAGAGACACCGACACAGATTTGTGTTTGCCCCAGCTCTACTGCTGGGCCCCCGATAGGATTTTGTGTATGCCAGTTCTAAACCACAGTGATTCCTGTCTTGCTTTGTCCTTGGTGAAAGTATGAGGCAGTTGTAGACACCCCTCCTCACATCCCTCCTCCACTCTGCTCCTTTCTCTGTGTACTTTGACAGACTCCAAGAGTCTACTCTGCTCGGGGGAGGTCTGATACCAGGTTCAGGAGAATTTACTGGGGCAACTGAGCTTGGACTCAAGGCATCCGAGTGGCCACCTTGCTTGGCCACGACCCCCCCACGGGGATCTTTAGAGTGGAAAGCACTACCAGGCAGCACCCCAGCCCCCAAATCAGAGATTTACAGGATGTGTTGAGGTGTCTGAAGAAGGAACGAGGAATGAGCAGGGGGAGATTTGCAAAATAATACAATCCCTGGGGTAGCACCACCATCTTCACCAGTGCCACGTGGCTAATTACTAAAATTGTAAAATAAGACCGAAATGGAAACTGAGCTCTGAGGGACAGTGTCGCTCTGCCTAGATTTTTATCCTACAAATCATTGGAGAAATGGTAGATTTTAATCCGAAGGTGTTGGAAACCGGGCAACCGGGTTAGCAGTCACCAGGTTCCCAGCACAGTGGTAGCTTGGCTCGAGCGGTTGGGGGTCAGGCACCGTGTTAAGCGTACGTCACACCCTCACAATAACCATGCGTTCATCCGTTCCAAAAACGACACTACACCGTAAAAATTATGGAAGTCAAGATGAAAATATATATGTCTTTATCTTATTTTCTCTTAGTTGCAGGTTTCATAACATAAATACAATACAATAGGATTTTCCTTTAAAAGAGCAGGTCAAATAAACAATGCTACTTTGGAATTTCAATAAATAGGTTCAGGTCCTCCTTAAGCAAAGAATAAATAGATGTACAATAAATACAGACGGCAAATAAATACAGTCAGACAATAAATACAGTGCAGGAATAAATTAGTGGAAGACAATAAATAAAGCACCTTCAATAAATAAGGAAAAGCAATCAATGACAGTTACAGATCAGATCACTTTCATGAGGTAACTTGGTCTTACTTTGCCCATGGTCATTTGGATGGCATGGGGGTGTCCCACCTAGATTGGTCAAGGCTGGGGCCTAAGCTGAGGCAGAACCAGGGTAACCTAAAGATCTGGCCCTCCAAACTACACAGCCCCTCATAGATGTCACTGCACCAGTCTTAGTTCACCCCTGGCACTCCCAGGCTGGTTCTAACACCCCTCTAGCCCCTAGAATGGTCTTTTAGGGCTCCACGGGGCCTTAGACGCCCCTCTACCACTTACTGTCCCTTCCTCGACGATCGGCTCCGCTCGGCGCCGTGTCGACGCCGTGAGGCGGCTCCGGATCGATGTCGCTGGGCGGCCTCGACTCGATGTCGCTGGGCGGTCTTGACTCGATGTCGCCTTCCGGCGTCGCAGGGACACGGTCTCCCCGCTTCCGGGTGTCTCCGGAGTGCGATCTCCACTCCCGACCTCCGGCGCGGTTCACCTCAGTTTCCGGCGACTCCGGTGGGCGGTCTTCACTCCCCCGTCGACGCCTCACCTCGACCTCAGGTGACTCCTTACTCGACCTCCGGCGCCTCTCCACGACCTCCGTCGGCGCCCTCACTCGACCTCTGGTGGCTCCGGGTACGACGTCTGCTTTCTGTCAGCGCCGCTTCTCTACCTCAGGCCCCAGGTCTCCAGGCTTCTCGACGTCAGGACTCCAGGAGGACACCGCTGAACAGGTCAGGAGCTTGCTGTTTTTCCTCTTTAAGGCCTGTTCCAAATGTTCAGATCCTTAAGATGGTTCTTCTGGTCTTGGTCCCACACAGGGCTTTAGGCTGGGCTTGGTCAGTAGGGACTAGCATCAAGGGTGGGTTTCTGGACCCCACTCCAAGCACTGGTTTCCACCCCTGCTGCCTTACTCCGACCTCCTTCTATATCTGTCCTCTCTCTTCTCCAGTCAGATGCCAACTGCCACCCTGAGATGGCCTCCCAACATTCTAAACTGCCTCCCACTGTCACAGGGTTCTAGAATGTTACAGAAGGTTCTAGAAACCTCCAGTGAGTTCTGGTGATGTCACAGGTGACAATGGGTGGCCACCATTTTGTGTCTCAGGCCCTCAGACAGAAGTTCCAGGGGTAGGGAAAATGGCTCCCTGACCCTGCATCAACACTAAAAAGTCTGGTGGTTCCCAAAAAGGAAAAATTATAACAGGGTTTGAGGCAAAAGTGGGACAAAATAAATAATGATGAGGAGGGACCACCCAAAGGGCTGACAGGTCTAACACGCGTCCCCCCCAGCTGAAAGTGGGGAGAGCTACCCAACCCCTTGGGAGTTCTCATCACTAAGGCGGAAATACCTTGAGAGACCGTCTGCATTGGCGTGGTCCACTCCAGGCCGATGTTCCACCTGAAAGTCCATTCCCTGTAGGGAGATAGACCACCTTAGCAACTTGGGATTCTCCCCCTTCATCTGCATCAGCCACCGAAGGGGTCTGTGGTCGGCCTGAACTAGGAAGTGCGAGCCAAACAGGTATGGCCGCAACTTCTTCAGAGCCCATAC
Organism: Triturus cristatus; assembly: GCF_964204655.1. Lineage (NCBI taxonomy): Eukaryota > Metazoa > Chordata > Amphibia > Caudata > Salamandridae > Triturus > Triturus cristatus. The sequence continues at coordinate 39,246,064 of NC_140587.1, forward strand.
CACTGCAAAGGCTTCACGCTCTATTGCACTCCACTTCTGTTCCCTGGGAAGTAGTCTCCGGGATAGGAAGACCACGGGTGGATCCAGACCCTCTTCATTGAGTTGCGATAACACTGCCCCAATGCCATGTTCCGATGCATCCGTCTGGACAATGAACTCCTTGGAAAAGTCTGGGGCCCTTAAGACTGGGGCCTCGCACATGGCTTGCTTCAGTTTCACAAAGGCCTGCTGACAAGCCTCCGTCCAGACTACCCGTCGAGGTTGCTTCTTGGACGTAAGCTCCGTGAGGGGGGCCACAATGGTACCATACCCCTTCACGAAGCGGCGGTAATATCCGGTGAGGCCCAGAAAAGCTCGGACCTCAGTCTGAGTCTTGGGGGGTTCCCAGGCCATGATGGCCTCGATTTTCGCCTGGAGGGGTTGCACCGCTCCCCTACCCACCGAGTGTCCAAGGTACACTACCGACCCCTGCCCGATCTGGCATTTACTGGCCTTGATCGTTAAACCAGCGTGCTTCAGGGCCTGGAGAACAGCTTGCAGGTGACGCAAGTGATCCTCCCAGCTGTTACTGAAGACGGCAATGTCGTCCAGATAAGCAGCAGAGAAACTCTCCATTCCAGCGAGGATCTGGTTCACCAGACGCTGAAACGTGGCAGGTGCGTTCTTGAGCCCAAAGGGCATCACGCAGAACTGGTAGTGGCCCTTGGGCGTGGAGAAGGCTGACCTTTCCTTAGCTCCATCAGTCAGAGAGATCTGCCAGTACCCGGAAGTAAGGTCAAAGGTACTCAGATATTGGGCAGCTCCCAGCCGGTCAATCAGTTCATCCGCCCTTGGAATCGGATGAGCATCAGTCTTGGTTACTGAGTTCAGTCCCCGGTAGTCCACACAGAACCTCAGTTCCGGTTGGGCTCCCGGTGGTGCAGCTTTTGGTACTAATACCACCGGACTGGACCAGGGGCTGCTGGAAGGTTCAATCACTCCTAGCTCCAGCATCTTAGTGACTTCACTGTGAATGCTGGCCTTCACCTTGTCTGTCATCCGGTAGATCTTTGACTTCACAGGTGGGCTGTCTCCTGTGTCCACGTCATGGACGCACAGGTGAGTCCTACCCGGAACAAGGGAGAACAACGAAGAGTACTGCCCCAGGACCTGGCGGCAGTCCTCCTGCTGATCAGGAGTTAGGGACGGGGAGAGAATCACTCCTTCCACCAACCCATCCTTCTCTTGAGACGCAAATAAGTCGGGGAGAGGCTCGCTTTCCACGTCCTCTGCTCCGTCAGTCACCATCAGCAAGATGACTTCGGGCCTCTCATGGTGGGGTTTGAGGCGGTTGGCATGCAGCACCCGTAGGGGCTGGCGTGGGGTCTTCAGATCCACCAAGTAGGTAGCCTTACCCTTCTTCTCCAACACCTCAAAGGGTCCTGACCAGCGATCCTGAAGGGCGCTAAGCTCTCCTGGTTCGATCACCCACACCTTCTGGCCAGGCTCCAATTCCACCGGGTGAGCATTGTGGTCATACCACGCCTTCATTACTGCTTGGCTGGCTTCCAAGTTGTCAGAAGCCTGCTTCCACAACTTAGCCATTTGGCTCCGGAAGGCCAGCATGTAGCTCACCACGTCCTGGGGAAGCTTTCTGGGAGTTCTTTCCCATCCGTCTCTCACCAGGCTGAGAGGTCCACGCACAGGGTGCCCATACAAAAGCTCGAAGGGGCTGAAGCCCACTCCCTTCTGTGGCACTTCCCTGTAAGAAAACAATAGACAGGGTAGGAGGACGTCCCATTTCCTCCGCAGGCTTTCAGGCAGACTTCTGATCATGCCTTTCAAGGTTTTATTGAACCTCTCCACCAGACCATTGGTCTGGGGGTGGTAAGGAGTGGTGAACCGGTAGGTCACTCCACACTCCTTCCACATGGCCCGCATGTATGCTGACATGAAGTTGGTCCCCCTGTCAGACACAACTTCCTTGGGAAAACCCACTCGGGTAAAGATTCCCAACAGGGCCCTAGCCACAACAGGTGCAGTAATGGTCCTCAGAGGTATAGCCTCTGGGTACCGTGTGGCATGATCCACCAGAACCAGGATAAACCTGTGACCAGCTGTAGTAGGCGGATCTAACGGACCCACAATGTCGATGCCCACCCTTTCAAAGGGGGTGCTAACGACAGGAAGTGGTTCCAGGGGAGCTTTCAGCTTCACCCCTGTTTTCCCACTGGCTTGACAAGACACGCACGTCCGGCAGTAGGTGTCGGACGACACTTTCATTTGAGGCCAATAAAAGTGTGGGACAAGCCGGGCAAAGGTCTTGTCTTGCCCCAGGTGTCCTGCCAAGGGGATCTCATGAGCCAATTCCAGGAGAAAGGCTCGGTAACGTTGAGGGACAACCAAGGCCCGTGACAATCCGTGCATGGGTGCCTTGGGTTCACTGTAGAGGAGGCCATCCTCCCAGTAGATGTTGTAGTTCCCCTCAACGTTCCCTGCTGCCTGGGCTTCGGCCTGTCGCCTCAGTCCCTCAAGGGTAGGACACTCCCTCTGGCCCTTGCAGAATTCCTCCCTGGTCGGCCCTCCCTCCACGTGCCACTCGGCCGGGATGGGTAGGTTCTCCAGTTCGGTAACATCCCCCTCTGCGGACTCCTGGTCCACCACCTCCGGTGGCCTATCCGTCACACGGGGCGCGGATGCCGAGGCAGGCTCCTCCTGCCCTCGGTTCTTCCCTTGGTCGGCAGCCGGCGGTGCCTTTGTTCCAGGCTCCCGCCTAAACGAACTCCCCCTCCGGGTAGTCGCAGACCCTGTGCTGACACAGGCCCAGTCAGGTGTACCCAGCATCTCAGCATGAGTCCGGTATTTCACCTCCTTCCAAGCATTATGCTCCATGTCATTCCCCAGCAGACAATCGACTGGCACGGCAGGGCTTACGGCAACTCGAAGCAACCCTGCAACCCCTTCCCATTCAAATGGAACCTCGGCCACCGGATAGTGGCCCATTCTGCCGTCAGCCATCGCGGCAGGGTGGAGTACATTGGGAATCACCTGCTCTGGAGACACCAGTTGGCTACGTACCATAGTCATACTGGCTCCTGTGTCTCTCAGAGCCTCCCCTCTTTGGCCGTTGATGGTGACCCACTGCCCATACTTTGTGGTATTTGCGGGCACCTGGATCTTAGGAACCATCTCCCGTTCTCCCAGGGACACTAAAGTGACACCCGCCCACTCCCTTCCCTTATCTAAAGGCATCTCCTCCCCGAGCACTACACTAGCTACTCCTGGGGCCTTTCCTCCGATGGGAGGGGGTGGTCTTTTCGGGCACTTCACATCTCCCTTATAGTGTCCGACACCACCGCACTCAAAGCAATGGACAACCCTTGGCTGCTGACTCTGGCCAGGATTAGGGTTTCTGGGTGGGTTAGCCCTAGGGGTGAATCCCGTTCCCTTCCCTTGGAAACCATTTTGGGGGCCTTTAGAGAACTCCGTTTTCTTTTCCCCTCCCTCTTTCTTCTGGGGGGCGCCCTGTCCGGTCTTTTGAGAGTCCCCTCCAGTCCCCCTTGTGGACACCCGGGTACTAGCCCAAATGTCCGCCTCCTCAGCAAGCTTCCGGGGTTTGGTCAGCTTGCTATCCACCAGGTGTTGACGCAGTTCGGGGAAACATTTTTCGAGCAGGTGTTCCTTCAACATCAAATCAAACAACCCCTCGTAGTCCCTCACCTCGCTGCCCTGTATCCAACCCTCTAATGCCTTCTTTGCATAGTCCAGGAAATCCACCCAATTCTGTGTGCCCAGTTTGTGGCTACCCCGGAACTTCTGTCTGTACTTCTCGGGTGTTAGTCCAAACTTCCTCACGAGCGCCACTTTCATGGTGGGGTAGTGGGTCTGCTCATCCTGCTCTAGGGCCAATAATGTATCCCTGCCAGCTGGAGGCATGTATTTGTACAATCCCCCTCCTCAATATTTCTCTGGAACCCCATGGACTCTTAAAGAGACCTCATAGGCCGCTAGCCACTTGGCGATGTCATCTCCCGCACTATAGCTGGCTACTATGTCTTTTGGCAAATAAGGTTTGGGTTCCCTGGTGATTTCTCTTTCTTCGCTGCCACCATTAGGAACAGTGTGTGCCCCGACCCGTAGGATCTGGAGATCTATCTCCCTGAGCCTCAACTCGTGAGCCATCCTCCGTTCCTCCTTTTCTTTCTCCAGCTTCGCCAACTCCCATGTGAGCTGTCTTTTCTCCCTCCGGTCAGTTAATTCTGCTTCTAATAAGCCGTTGCTAGAGACACTGCTGCCCTTCCTTGAAAGTGTTCTGGGCCCCGCTAATAGGTTCCCCACCTCAGTTTGGTACAAACCAGCCCCCTCGCTGTCAGGCTCTCCATCCCTGTCCTCCTTCTCAACCTTACTTTCTCGTCGTGCCTCCCCCCAAGCCCTCAAGCTGGTCTGGAGCTCACCCTTCTTTGCACCTTGGGGACAAAAAAAACCCTCTCGCTGACAAAACTCTCTGAGTTGGGCCACAGTGTAAGTTTCCACATCCTCCAATACAAACTCCATTTTGCCCACTCAGGATAGAAGACAGTTGCTTACAGAAGCTATGCAGGGGGGTACCTTTTGTAATACCTCCTCCCACCACCAGAAGTAAATTTGGAAAAAATAAAACTCAAAATCAGGAAGTCCGCTTGGAGAAAACTCCCGGTGTAGGCCTATGGACTACCCAAAGTTATTGTCGAGTAGACGCAAGCACAGCTCTATCCCACCACTGAACACCAATTTTATGTTGGAAACCGGGCAACCGGGTTAGCAGCAGTCACCAGGTTCCCAGCACAGTGGTAGCTTGGCTCGAGCGGTTGGGGGTCAGGCACCGTGTTAAGCGTACGTCACACCCTCACAATAACCATGCGTTCATCCGTTCCAAAAACGACACTACACCGTAAAAATTATGGAAGTCAAGATGAAAATATATATGTCTTTATCTTATTTTCTCTTAGTTGCAGGTTTCATAACATAAATACAATACAATAGGATTTTCCTTTAAAAGAGCAGGTCAAATAAACAATGCTACTTTGGAATTTCAATAAATAGGTTCAGGTCCTCCTTAAGCAAAGAATAAATAGATGTGCAATAAATACAGACGGCAAATAAATACAGTCAGACAATAAATACAGTGCAGGAATAAATTAGTGGAAGACAATAAATAAAGCACCTTCAATAAATAAGGAAAAGCAATCAATGACAGTTACAGATCAGATCACTTTCATGAGGTAACTTGGTCTTACTTTGCCCATACACAGCTTGTGGTCATTTGGATGGCATGGGGGTGTCCCACCTAGATTGGTCAAGGCTGGGGCCTAAGCTGAGGCAGAACCAGGGTAACCTAAAGATCTGGCCCTCCAAACTACACAGCCCCTCATAGATGTCACTGCACCAGTCTTAGTTCACCCCTGGCACTCCCAGGCTGGTTCTAACACCCCTCTAGCCCCTAGAATGGTCTTTTAGGGCTCCACGGGGCCTTAGACGCCCCTCTACCACTTACTGTCCCTTCCTCGACGATCGGCTCCGCTCGGCGCCGTGTCGACGCCGTGAGGCGGCTCCGGATCGATGTCGCTGGGCGGCCTCGACTCGATGTCGCTGGGCGGTCTTGACTCGATGTCGCCTTCCGGCGTCGCAGGGACACGGTCTCCCCGCTCCGGGTGTCTCCGGAGTGCGATCTCCACTCCCGACCTCCGGCGCGCTTCACCTCAGTTTCCGGCGACTCCGGTGGGCGGTCTTCACTCCCCCGTCGACGCCTCACCTCGACCTCAGGTGACTCCTTACTCGACCTCCGGCGCCTCTCCACGACCTCCGTCGGCGCCCTCACTTGACCTCTGGTGGCTCCGGGTACGACGTCTGCTTTCTGTCAGCGCCGCTTCTCTACCTCAGGCCCCAGGTCTCCAGGCTTCTCGACGTCAGGACTCCAGGAGGACACCGCTGAACAGGTCAGGAGCTTGCTGTTTTTCCTCTTTAAGGCCTGTTCCAAATGTTCAGATCCTTAAGATAGTTCTTCTGGTCTTGGTCCCACACAGGGCTTTAGGCTGGGCTTGGTCAGTAGGGACTAGCATCAAGGGTGGGTTTCTGGACCCCACTCTAAGCACTGGTTTCCACCCCTGCTGCCTTACTCCGACCTCCTTCTATATCTGTCCTCTCTCTTCTCCAGTCAGATGCCAACTGCCACCCTGAGATGGCCTCCCAACATTCTAAACTGCCTCCCACTGTCACAGGGTTCTAGAATGTTACAGAAGGTTCTAGAAACCTCCAGTGAGTTCTGGTGATGTCACAGGTGACAATGGGTGGCCACCATTTTGTGTCTCAGGCCCTCAGACAGAAGTTCCAGGGGTAGGGAAAATGGCTCCCTGACCCTGCATCAACACTAAAAAGTCTGGTGGTTCCCAAAAAGGAAAAATTATAACAGGGTTTGAGGCAAAAGTGGGACAAAATAAATAATGATGAGGAGGGACCACCCAAAGGGCTGACAGGTCTAACAGAAGGTATTGAAAGGTAACTGATTTTTCGGTTCAGTCTGGAGTCCACTTGTATATTAAGAGGCAAATGCTAGCATATGTGAAAGAAAAATATCTAACATTTTAAAATCTTTATCATGTTCTTGCATTTTGCTTGTGCAATTTACATCCCAAATATTTTGAAGATTCTGCAGGGACATTGGCACTTAGGGATGAGTCAGATCACTAGTTCAGCCTTGGTTCGACTGCAGAACCATTTTAAGACCTGGAAAGATTGGGCAATTGCCCAGGGCACAACCTTCCAAGTGGTCCAGCCCCATCTCACCCTCCACAAGCATGATCAGCAGACCAGTGCACCAGCAGAGTTTTCCAGAGTGAGTGGGGGCTGCTTGCTTAACCACTTGACAGGTCCTTTTTTTTCTTCTCTCCTCTCTACCAAGACAACTCCCCAGGTGCACAATGCTTTCCAATACTCATGGCAGGCCCCGGCTTGTCTGGTTTTAGGAATTGTCCCACCTTGTTCTTCTCTTCCAACCCTTTGAATCTGTTGCTCTGGATCTCCCCTCTGATCTCAATTTCATCCTGCTATTTGATTCTATTTGTCTGGTATTCTGCGCTTTCGGTTTTGAGATAAATATAGAGTCCTGGACGCACCCGCTAGTGCTGTGAGACCACAGACAAGTTGTGATTAACTCAGTAATTTCTTTAGGTTTAATGATCGAGTGAAGATTGAGGTGAGCAAGATGTTTTTGCTCATCTTGTCTAAACTAGCAGAAGGTAAAACGTCACTTACCTAAATGTTCCCTAAACTGTCTGCCATGGGTTTTAAAATGTTTAGAAACATAATCAAAATCTTGCTGTTGGTTTCTCTCCAAGAAAGAGTGGGTACATTTGGGTAGGGGTGATGCTCTTGGCATTGTGCTCCGGGGTGTTAATTTACTATTGCACAAGGACATAATGTGCAGCACATGTAGAGGCAATCACATAGTAAGCATAGTGAATGAACAGTGGAGGACGGTAAAGAAATGATTGGGGTGTGCTTAGATACCTCACTTAAGGGTTCTATGGTGGTTAAAGCCTTTGAGGCAATGGCACAGGTCATCGATGGCTTATTAAAATCTCCTGTGTCAGGGCCAATGAAATGCTCCCCTAGATGGTTCAATAGAGATTGCTCTAGGGCCCATAACGAACTAAAAGACAGTCTAAAAAAGGTCCCCAGAGACAAGGGGTGTATTGCACAATGTAGGTTAGCATACAAAAAAGCTATCAAATCAAGGAAATTGGCTCTGCAATCACAAACATGGGAAAACCTACGGGAGGCTGCAGATAGAAAAGACCCTAGGGCATTCTGGGAAATAATAAACAACCCTTGCTTCCAGGACGTGGTTGCACCGGAAATTGGCACAACCATTTTAACGGAGCAATGGTTTGACCATTTCAAAGTTCTGTATAGCCACGCTAATGAGCAACCGGGGGGGGGGGGGCGGGGTAATCTGCCCATGGAGGACAAATGTAGAATTCACGGTGGATGAACTGGTAGTGGGGATCAAGGGGCTGACGCAGAACAAGGCCCCAGGCCCGGACGGTATCCCCCCGGATCTCTACCTAAGTAAAGTTGATCTTTGGGCACCCATCCTTACTAGAGTAATAAACATGGCAGTCTCCACAGGTATGCCAAGATCCTGGTCGACAGCCACAATAGTTCAAATTTTTAAAAAGGGAAAAAAGGACGACCCCAGGTGTTACCGACCGATTTCTTTAATTGATGTAACGGCCAAAGTATTGGGGAGAGTTGTCCTGAATCGCCTTTTAGACTGGGCTGACGAACATGATATAATAACAGACTTGCAATATGGGTTCAGAACAGGAAGGTCAACTACAGACCAGTGTCTGAACCTCTATTTATTAACAGCTAAATACACTATTGCAAGTAACCAGTCGGTTTACATGGGGTTCATGGACCTCTCATCGGCTTTTGACCATGTTAATAGAGAAAAACTCTGGAACCTGATGATCAAACTAGGGGTAGATGAAGGCCTGGTAGTTATCTTAAAAGCACTCCACTGGAACACCTCCGCCAAAGTGCGTTACAATTTGGAGGGTGATACTACAGCTCCCTTCCTTTGCACCAGCGGGGTGCGCCAGGGCTGTATCCTGGCCCCGTTCTTGTTCTCACTATATATAAATGGGCTAGAACAGGCACTATGTTGTTTAAATGTAGATACCCCTAGAGTAGGCGCACGAGCAGTACCGGTGTTATTATACGCCGACGATGCGGTACTCTTAGCTCGAACTCCGAAAGGCCTCCAGACTTTGCTGTATGGGTTTGTCAGCTTTATGGCTAGTTTAGATTTATCGGCTAATTTAGCGAAGTCATATATACTGTTGGCTGGTTCTAAACCATGTAAAAAGTTTTGTTATAAAATCGTCTCACACGTAAAACCTTTTCCTATCTGTGTCTTTTATTTGATGGGCTTTTAAATTTTAAACTTTTAATGGAAGGGAGAAGTGCAAAAGTAGTGGCATTAACAGGGGCCATAATGAACTATGGACGTAGGCTGGGCAGGTGGTCGCCTGAACAGGTCATGCACCTCTATGGCTCAGTTTGTTGTCCCAAGATAATGTATGGGGCCGAAGTTTGTGGCTTTGTAAACTCCACACAAATTCAAACTGAGGAAAACAAATTCCTGAGGAAGGTCTTACAAATCCCACAAAGCACGTCAGCTTATATCACACATGCAGAACTGGGAAGGGTATATATGGAGGACCTGATTAAAGTTAGACCACTTATGGCCTGGTTAAGAATTTGGACTAATAGTGAGGCTGGCCTGAGCAGACAAATAATTAGAGATTGTATGGGTAGAGACAAGGGGATGGATATCCCATGGTTGAGTTACGTAAAGGGTGCTTTGACTGGATTAGACCGTGAGCATCTCTTTACTGAACCCACAACAATCACCGCCGAGGAAAAAACCAACATTAAAAGAATTTTTTTGGCAAAGGAGATTGCACACAGAGCCGCCTCAGAAGAAAGTAAATCTACAGTCCGTATTTATAGCTCAGTTAAGTCAGCTGAAGGGCTAGGACCATATCTTGCCTTACTATATAATGCACAAGATAGATTTTTAATTACCCGTTTGAGGCTCAACCTTTTACATCACCTTTTGGCTGATCCGCCCGGCTTTACTGCCACGGTTGAGCAGAAGGGTACCTGCGGCTGCGACAATAGGTCTCCGCAGGATACCCTTCATTTTGAATTACTTTGCCCTTTTTATTCAGTACCCAGACGCCGCTTTTTAGTAAGGTTTTTAAAACAATTGAAGTTTAGACATGCCAAAATTGCGCTTTTATACTTACAAAAGGCCGAGAACCCATTGACGTTAGCTTGCATTATGAACTTTATTAGAGTTGCAATAAGACTGAGACACACTAGAGGGTCACTTTGAATGCCTTGATGCAAATGGTTCCCTAAATGTTAATGCAAAATGAAATGTACTGAAATGTTTTTAACTGTATATTGTACTTTCATGATGTTTTTTAAATATCGAATAAAGGATTTTGATGATGATGATGAATGAACAGTGGATGGTAGAAAACAGTGAATAGATACCCTGATGAAGTAGTGGTGTGCGGCCTCTCCTTCAATGTGTCTGTAAAACTGATCTTTTTATTCTGAATTTGTGGTTTGAATTTTGATTCTTCTAGCAGAATTTTTACAGTCCTGTCCAGAATTTGCCTCCATGCCGGGTGGTCGCCCTTATTTCCTTTGGTCTCTTGCGGACAAGGGAGGCTACCAGACAAAGCACACACAATAAGAAAAGCTCCACTGCAGCCGGCCGGGGAGAGGAGAGGAGAGCTGCTGCCTGTGACTATCGGTTCACTTACCTTGTAAGTACACAAACTGGAAAGGAGGGATCGATCTCTATACTCTTTTATAAAAGGGGACTATAAATTCTCCTATTATAGGGACAATGTCCTGTAATTCAATATCGTGCTTAAAATAGGCAACGATCACATACCATTGAAAACATGATTGCAAATTTTAATTATAGTAATCCAGGGAGATACTTCATCCTGTTTTATCACACTATTTTCAAACATACAGTATACACATATATAAACACATATATACAACAATTACATATAAAAGACAAAGAAAAACAAGCAAATATTCATACAAATAATATGTAATAGGTAATTCCTTTTCACTCAAAAAGTCAAAACAAGAAAAGAGCGTCCACCTATTCCATACAGGAAGTACACTCTGAGGTAGTCATGTAAAGCACATTTCATCAGACTCCTCTTTTTATAATGTGTATCTGTCCACTTAGACACAACTCATATAAAGCCCGTAACCAACTTGCCCACGCTGCCCCACCCCACCCAGCCTAGCGAAGAACTTCAGCCACAAGAAATGTTGAATATCAAGATGAAGCTAACCGGATAAGCCTCAGACTGGGAGACACAATCCCAGGTGCTTGTCGACGAGCAGCAGTCGGGTGAGTTACTCACTCACTCTACAGACTCTGCAGTGTTCCTCACTCTACAGACTCTGCAGTGTTCCTCACTCTACAGACTCAGCATTGTTCCTCCCTCTACAGACTCTGCAGTGTCCCTCACTCTACAGACTCTGAAGTGCTCCTCAATCTACAGACTCTGCAGTGCTCCTCAATCTACAGACTCTGCAGTGTTCCTCACTCTACAGACTCTGCAGTGTTCCTCACTCTACAGACTCTGCAGTGCTCCTCACTCTACAGACTCTGCAGTGTTCCTCACTCTACAGACTCTGCAGTGTTCCTCCCTCTACTGTTCCTCACTCTACAGACTCTGCGGTGTTCCTCACTCTACAGACTCAGCAGTGTTCCTCCCTCTACAGACTCTGCAGTGTTCCTCACTGTACAGACTCTGCAGTACTCCTCACTCTACAGACTCTGCAGTGTTCCTCACTCTACAGACTCTGCAGTGCTCTTCACTCTACAGAATCTGCAGCGTTCCTCGCTCTACAGACTCTGCACTGTTTCTCACTCTAAGGACTCTGCAGTGCTCCTCACTCTACAGACTGCAGTGTTCCTAACTCTACAGACACTGCAGTGTTCCTCACTCTACAGACTCTGCAGTGCTCCTCACTCTACAGACTCTGCAGTGCTAATCACTCTACAGACTCTGAAGTGTCCCTCACTCTACAGACTCTGAAGTGCTCCTCAATCTACAGACTCTGCAGTGCTCCTCAATCTACAGACTCTGCAGTGTTCCTCACTCTACAGACTCTGCAGTGTTCCTCACTCTACAGACTCTGCAGTGTTCTTCACTCTACTGAATCTGCAGCATTCCTCACTCTACAGACTCTGCACTGTTTCTCACTCTAAGGACTCTGCAGTGCTCCTCACTCTATAGACTCTGCAGTGTTCCTCACTCTACAGACACTGCAGTGTTCCTCACTCTACAGACTCTGCAGTGCTCCTAACTCTACATACTCTGCAGTGCTAATCACTCTAAAGACTCTGAAGTGTCCCTCGCTCTACAGACTCTGAAGTGCTCCTCAATCTACAGACTCTGCAGTGCTCCTCAATCTACAGACTCTGCAGTGTTCCTCACTCTACATACTCTGCAGTGTTCCTCACTCTACAGACTCTGCAGTGCTCCTCACTCTACAGACTCTGCAGTGCTCCTCACTCTACAGACTCTGCAGTGCTAATCACTCTACAGACCCTGCAGTGTTCCTCACTCTAAAGACTCTGAAGTGCTCCTCAATCTACAGACTCTGCAGTGCTCCTCACTCTACAGACTCTGCAGCGTTCCTCACTCTACAGACTCTGCAGTGTTCCTCACTCTACAGACTCTGCAGTGCTCCTCACTCTACAGACTGCAGTGCTAATCACTCTACAGACTCTGCAGTGTTCCTCACTCTACAGACTCTGCAGTGCTCCTCACTCTACAGACTCTGCAGTGTTCCTCACTCTACAGACTCTGCAGTGCTCCTCACTCTACAGACTCGGCAGTGTTCCTCACTCTACAGACTCTGAAGTGTTCCTCACTCTACAGACTCTGCAGTGTTCCTCCCTCTACAGACTCTGCAGTGTTCCTCACTCTTCAGACTCTGCAGTACTCCTCACTCTACAGACTCTGCTGTGTTCCTCACTCTACAGACTCTGCAGTGTTCCTCACTCTACAGACTCTGCAGTGTTCCTCACTCTACAGACTCTGCAGTGTTCCTCCATCTACAGACTCTGCTGTGTTCCTCACTCTACAGACTCTGCAGTGTTCCTCACTCTACAGACTCTGCAGTGTTCCTCACTCTACAGACTCTGCAGTGTTCCTCCATCTACAGACTCTGCAGTGTTCCTCACTCTACAGACTCTGCAGTGTTCCTCACTCTACAGACTCTGCAGTGTTCCTCACTCTACAGACTCTGAAGTGCTCCTCAATCTACAGACTCTGCAGTGCTCCTCAATCTACAGACTCTGTAGTGTTCCTCACTCTACAGACTCTGCAGTGTTCTTCACTCTACTGAATCTGCAGCGTTCCTCACTCTACAGACTCTGCACTGTTTCTCACTCTAAGGACTCTGCAGTGCTCCTCACTCTACAGACTCTGCAGTGTTCCTCACTCTACAGACACTGCAGTGTTCCTCACTCTACAGACTCTGCAGTGCTCCTCACTCTACATACTCTGCAGTACTAATCACTCTACAGACTCTGAAGTGTCCCTCACTCTACAGACTCTGAAGTGCTCCTCAATCTACAGACTCTGCAGTGCTCCTCAATCTACAGACTCTGCAGTGTTCCTCACTCTACATACTCTGCAGTGTTCCTCACGCTACAGACTCTGCAGTGCTCCTCACTCTACAGACTCTGCAGTGCTCCTCACTCTACAGACTCTGCAGTGCTAATCACTCTACAGACCCTGCAGTGTTCCTCACTCTAAAGACTCTGAAGTGCTCCTCAATCTACAGACTCTGCAGTGCTCCTCACTCTACAGACTCTGCAGCGTTCCTCACTCTACAGACTCTGCAGTGTTCCTCACTCTACAGACTCTGCAGTGCTCCTCACTCTACAGACTGCAGTGCTAATCACTCTACAGACTCTGCAGTGTTCCTCACTCTACAGACTCTGCAGTGCTCCTCACTCTACAGACTCTTCAGTGTTCCTCACTCTACAGACTCTGCAGTGCTCCTCACTCTACAGACCCTGCAGTGTTCCTCACTCTACAGACTCTGCAGTGCTCCTCACTCTACAGACTCTGCAGTGCTCCTCACTCTACAGACTCTGCAGTGCTAATCACTCTACAGACCCTGCAGTGTTCCCCACTCTACAGGCTCTGAAGTGCTCCTCAATCTACAGACTCTGCAGTGCTCCTCACTCTACAGACTCTGCAGTGCTCCTCACTCTACAGACTGCAGTGCTAATCACTCTACAGACTCTGCAGTGTTCCTCACTCTACAGAATCTGCAGTGCTCCTCACTCTACAGACTCTGCAGTGTTCCTCACTCTACAGACTCTGCAGTGCTCCTCACTCTACAGACTCTGCAGTGTTCCTCACTCTACAGACTCTGAAGTGCTCCACACTCTATAGACTGTAGTGTTCCTCACTCTACAGACTCTGCAGTGTTCCTCACTCTACAGACTCTGCAGTGCTCCTCACTCTACAGACTCTGCAGGGCTCCTCCCTCTACAGACTCTGCAGTGCTAATCACTCTACAGACCCTGCAGTGTTCCTCACTCTACAGACTCTGAAGTGCTCCTCAATTTACAGACTCTGCAGTGCTCCTCACTCTACAGACTCTGCAGTGTTCCTCACTCTACAGACTCTGCAGTGTTCCTCACTCTACAGACTCTGAAATGCTCCTCACTCTACAGACTGCAGTGCTAATCACTCTACAGACTCTGCAGTGTTCCTCACTCTACAGACTCTGCAGTGCTCCTCACTCTACAGACTCTGCAGTGTTCCTCACTCTACAGACTCTGCAGTGCTCCTCACTCTACAGACTCTGCAGTGTTCCTCACTCTACAGACTCTGCAGTGCTCCTCACTCTACAGACTCTGCAGTGCTCCTCACTCTACAGACTCTGCAGTGTTCCTCACTCTACAGACTCTGCAGTGCCCCTCACTCTACAGACTCTGAAGTGCTCCTCAATCTACAGACTCTGCAGTGCTCCTCAATCTACAGACTCTGCAGTGTTCCTCACTCTACAGACTCTGCAGTGTTCCTCACTCTACAGACTCTGCAGTGCTCCTCACTCTACAGACTCTGCAGTGTCCCTCACTCTACAGACTCTGCAGTGTTCCTCCCTCTACTGTTCCTCACTCTACAGACTCTGCGGTGTTCCTCACTCTACAGACTCAGCAGTGTTCCTCCCTCTACAGACTCTGCAGTGTTCCTCACTGTACAGACTCTGCAGTACTCCTCACTCTACAGACTCTGCAGTGTTCCTCACTCTACAGACTCTGCAGTGCTCTTCACTCTACAGAATCTGCAGCGTTCCTCGCTCTACAGACTCTGCACTGTTTCTCACTCTAAGGACTCTGCAGTGCTCCTCACTCTACAGACTGCAGTGTTCCTCACTCTACAGACACTGCAGTGTTCCTCACTCTACAGACTCTGCAGTGCTCCTCACTCTACAGACTCTGCAGTGCTAATCACTCTACAGACTCTGAAGTGTCCCTCACTCTACAGACTCTGAAGTGCTCCTCAATCTACAGACTCTGCAGTGCTCCTCAATCTACAGACTCTGCAGTGTTCCTCACTCTACAGACTCTGCAGTGTTCCTCACTCTACAGACTCTGCAGTGTTCTTCACTCTACTGAATCTGCAGCATTCCTCACTCTACAGACTCTGCACTGTTTCTCACTCTAAGGACTCTGCAGTGCTCCTCACTCTATAGACTCTGCAGTGTTCCTCACTCTACAGACTCTGCAGTGCTCCTCACTCTACATACTCTGCAGTGCTAATCACTCTAAAGACTCTGAAGTGTCCCTCGCTCTACAGACTCTGAAGTGCTCCTCAATCTACAGACTCTGCAGTGCTCCTCAATCTACAGACTCTGCAGTGTTCCTCACTCTACATACTCTGCAGTGTTCCTCACTCTACAGACTCTGCAGTGCTCCTCACTCTACAGACTCTGCAGTGCTCCTCACTCTACAGACTCTGCAGTGCTAATCACTCTACAGACCCTGCAGTGTTCCTCACTCTAAAGACTCTGAAGTGCTCCTCAATCTACAGACTCTGCAGTGCTCCTCACTCTACAGACTCTGCAGCGTTCCTCACTCTACAGACTCTGCAGTGTTCCTCTCTCTACAGACTCTGCAGTGCTCCTCACTCTACAGACTGCAGTGCTAATCACTCTACAGACTCTGCAGTGTTCCTCACTCTACAGACTCTAAAGTGCTCCTCACTCTACAGACTCTGCAGTGTTCCTCACTCTACAGACTCTGCAGTGCTCCTCACTCTACAGACTCTGCAGTGTTCCTCACTCTACAGACTCTGAAGTGTTCCTCACTCTACAGACTCTGCAGTGTTCCTCCCTCTACAGACTCTGCAGTGTTCCTCACTCTTCAGACTCTGCAGTACTCCTCACTCTACAGACTCTGCTGTGTTCCTCACTCTACAGACTCTGCAGTGTTCCTCACTCTACAGACTCTGCAGTGTTCCTCACTCTACAGACTCTGCAGTGTTCCTCCATCTACAGACTCTGCAGTGTTCCTCACTCTACAGACTCTGCAGTGTTCCTCACTCTACAGACTCTGCAGTGTTCCTCACTCTACAGACTCTGAAGTGCTCCTCAATCTACAGACTCTGCAGTGCTCCTCAATCTACAGACTCTGTAGTGTTCCTCACTCTACAGACTCTGCAGTGTTCTTCACTCTACTGAATCTGCAGCGTTCCTCACTCTACAGACTCTGCACTGTTTCTCACTCTAAGGACTCTGCAGTGCTCCTCACTCTACAGACTCTGCAGTGTTCCTCACTCTACAGACACTGCAGTGTTCCTCACTCTACAGACTCTGCAGTGCTCCTCACTCTACATACTCTGCAGTGCTAATCACTCTACAGACTCTGAAGTGTCCCTCACTCTACAGACTCTGAAGTGCTCCTCAATCTACAGACTCTGCAGTGCTCCTCAATCTACAGACTCTGCAGTGTTCCTCACTCTACATACTCTGCAGTGTTCCTCACGCTACAGACTCTGCAGTGCTCCTCACTCTACAGACTCTGCAGTGCTCCTCACTCTACAGACTCTGCAGTGCTAATCACTCTACAGACCCTGCAGTGTTCCTCACTCTAAAGACTCTGAAGTGCTCCTCAATCTACAGACTCTGCAGTGCTCCTCACTCTACAGACTCTGCAGCGTTCCTCACTCTACAGACTCTGCAGTGTTCCTCACTCTACAGACTCTGCAGTGCTCCTCACTCTACAGACTGCAGTGCTAATCACTCTACAGACTCTGCAGTGTTCCTCACTCTACAGACTCTGCAGTGCTCCTCACTCTACAGACTCTTCAGTGTTCCTCACTCTACAGACTCTGCAGTGCTCCTCACTCTACAGACCCTGCAGTGTTCCTCACTCTACAGACTCTGCAGTGCTCCTCACTCTACAGACTCTGCAGTGCTCCTCACTCTACAGACTCTGCAGTGCTAATCACTCTACAGACTCTGCAGTGCTCCTCACTCTACAGACTGCAGTGCTAATCACTCTACAGACTCTGCAGTGTTCCTCACTCTACAGAATCTGCAGTGCTCCTCACTCTACAGACTCTGCAGTGTTCCTCACTCTACAGACTCTGCAGTGCTCCTCACTCTACAGACTCTGCAGTGTTCCTCACTCTACAGACTCTGAAGTGCTCCTCACTCTATAGACTGTAGTGTTCCTCACTCTACAGACTCTGCAGTGTTCCTCACTCTACAGACTCTGCAGTGCTCCTCACTCTACAGACTCTGCAGGGCTCCTCCCTCTACAGACTCTGCAGTGCTAATCACTCTACAGACCCTGCAGTGTTCCTCACTCTACAGACTCTGAAGTGCTCCTCAATTTACAGACTCTGCAGTGCTCCTCACTCTACAGACTCTGCAGTGTTCCTCACTCTACAGACTCTGAAGTGCTCCTCACTCTACAGACTGTAGTGTTCCTCACTCTACAGACTCTGCAGTGTTCCTCACTCTACAGACTCTGCAGTGCTCCTCACTCTACAGACTCTGCAGGGCTCCTCCCTCTACAGACTCTGCAGTGCTAATCACTCTACAGACCCTACAGTGTTCCTCACTCTACAGACTCTGAAGTGCTCCTCAATTTACAGACTCTGCAGTGCTCCTCACTCTACAGACTCTGCAGTGTTCCTCACTCTACAGACTCTGCAGTGTTCCTCACTCTACAGACTCTGAAATGCTCCTCACTCTACAGACTGCAGTGCTAATCACTCTACAGACTCTGCAGTGTTCCTCACTCTACAGACTCTGCAGTGCTCCTCACTCTACAGACTCTGCAGTGTTCCTCACTCTACAGACTCTGCAGTGCTCCTCACTCTACAGACTCTGCAGTGTTCCTCACTCTACAGACTCTGCAGTGCTCCTCACTCTACAGACTCTGCAGTGCTCCTCACTCTACAGACTCTGCAGTGTTCCTCACTCTACAGACTCTGCAGTGCTCCTCACTCTACAGACTCTGCAGTGTTCCTCACTCTACAGACTCTGCAGTGCTCCTCACTCTACAGACTCTGCAGTGCTCCTCACTCTACAGACTCTGCAGTGTTCCTCACTCTACAGACTCTGCAGTGCTCCTCACTCTACAGACTCTGCAGTGTTCCTCACTCTACAGACTATGAAGTGCTCCTCACTCTACAGACTGTAGTTTTCCTCACTCTACAGACTCTGCAGTGTTCCTCACTCTACAGACTCTGCAGTGCTCCTCACTCTACAGACTCTGCAGTGCTAATCACTCTAATAATCCATTGTCCCCTTGGTAGTTCACACCGTTCATCACTTGGCAAACCTCCATGCTCCTATCCTTGACAAGGGACATACTGCTTACAGGAGCTGAGGTCACTTGGAGATCTCCAGAGCCATCCGATTCTGCGCAGTAGACATCGCGCTCACATGACGGTGGCACCCTTGGAGCTCCATCTTAAGTACTGCGGCTTAGCAGGTCCGAATACCAACTTAAGCAAAAAGAGACATAACAGTAATTAGAATATAGAAATGAAGATTCTAATGTTTAATCCCACGCTAATCTCAATATATATTAGTATTTTCCTAGCTTGTGGCAACATTTAAAGCAATAATACTCACCCTTCTGCAGCACTGGAAGCACAAACCATCACAAAAGCGTCACGAATCGTGCAATTCTCTATTTCACCACATTCTAAGGTTAGTTTGCGTACCACATTTAATTATTTTAATTGTTTGCCATGCAGTTCGCATTTTAGTCCCACAAGTATCTCGTGCTTATTAAGGTGTTCCTCACTCTACAGACACTGCAGTGTTCCTCACTCTACAGACTCTGCAGTGCTCCTCACTCTACATACTCTGCAGTGCTAATCACTCTACAGACTCTGAAGTGTTCCTCACTCTACAGACTCTGAAGTGCTCCTCAATCTACAGACTCTGAAGTGCTCCTCAATCTACAGACTCTGCAGTGCTCCTCAATCTACAGACTCTGCAGTGTTCCTCACTCTACATACTCTGCAGTGTTCCTCACTCTACAGACTCTGCAGTGCTCCTCACTCTGCAGACTCTGCAGTGCTCCTCACTCTACAGTCTCTGCAGTGCTAATCACTCTACAGACCCTGCAGTGTTCCTCACTCTAAAGACTCTGAAGTGCTCCTCAATCTACAGACTCTGCAGTGCTCCTCACTCTACAGACTCTGCAGTGTTCCTCACTCTACAGACTCTGCAGTGTTCCTCACTCTACAGACTCTGCAGTGTTCCTAACTCTACAGACTCTGAAGTGCTCCTCACTCTATAGACTGTAGTGTTCCTCACTCTACAGACTCTGCAGTGTTCCTCACTCTACAGACTCTGCAGTGTTCCTCACTCTACTGACTCTGTAGTGCTCCTCACTCTACAGACTCTGCAGTGCTCCTACCTCTACAGACTCTGCAGTGCTAATCACTCTACAGACCCTGCAGTGTTCCTCACTCTACAGACTCTGAAGTGCTCCTCAATCTTCAGACTCTGAAGTGCTCCTCACTTTACAGACTGTAGTGTTCCTCACTCTACAGACTCTGCAGTGTTCCTCACTCTACAGACTCTGCAGTGTTCCTCACTCTACAGACTCTGCAGTGTTCCTCCCTCTACAGACTCTGCAGTGTTCCTCACTCTTCAGACTCTGCAGTACTCCTCACTCTACAGACTCTGCAGTGTTCCTCACTCTACAGACTCTGCAGTGTTCCTCACTCTACAGACACTGCAGTGTTCCTCACTCTACAGACTCTGCAGTGTTCCTCCATCTACAGACTCTGCAGTGTTCCTCACTCTACAGACTCTGCAGTGTTCCTCACTCTACAGACTCTGCAGTGTTCCTCACTCTACAGACTCAGCAGTGTTCCTCCCTCTACAGACTCTGCAGTGTTCCTCACTGTACAGACTCTGCAATACTCCTCACTCTACAGACTCTGCAGTGCTAATCTCTCTACAGACTCTGCAGTGTTCCTCACTCTACAGACTCTGCAGTGTTCCTCACTCTACAGACTCTGAAGTGCTCCTCAATCCACAGACTCTGCAGTGCTCCTCAATCTACAGACTCTGTAGTGTTCCTCACTCTACAGACTCTGCAGTGTTCCTCACTCTACAGACTCTGCAGTGTTCTTCACTCTACTGAATCTGCAGCGTTCCTCACTCTACAGACTCTGCACTGTTTCTCACTCTAAGGACTCTGCAGTGCTCCTCACTCTACAGACTCTGCAGTGTTCCTCACTCTACAGACACTGCAGTGTTCCTCACTCTACAGACTCTGCAGTGCTCCTCACTCTACAGACTGCAGTGCTAATCACTCTACAGACTCTGCACTGTTTCTCACTCTAAGGACTCTGCAGTGCTCCTCACTCTACAGACTCTGCAGTGTTCCTCACTCTACAGACACTGCAGTGTTCCTCACTCTACAGACTCTGCAGTGCTCCTCACTCTACATACTCTGCAGTGCTAATCACTCTACAGACTCTGCAGTGTTCCTCACTCTACAGACTCTGAAGTGCTCCTCAATCTACAGACTCTGCAGTGCTCCTCACTCTACAGACTCTGCAGCGTTCCTCACTCTACAGACTCTGCAGTGTTCCTCTCTCTACAGACTCTGCAGTGCTCCTCACTCTACAGACTGCAGTGCTAATCACTCTACAGACTCTGCAGTGTTCCTCACTCTACAGACTCTAAAGTGCTCCTCACTCTACAGACTCTGCAGTGTTCCTCACTCTACAGACTCTGCAGTGCTCCTCACTCTACAGACTCTGCAGTGTTCCTCACTCTACAGACTCTGAAGTGTTCCTCACTCTACAGACTCTGCAGTGTTCCTCCCTCTACAGACTCTGCAGTGTTCCTCACTCTTCAGACTCTGCAGTACTCCTCACTCTACAGACTCTGCTGTGTTCCTCACTCTACAGACTCTGCAGTGTTCCTCACTCTACAGACTCTGCAGTGTTCCTCACTCTACAGACTCTGCAGTGTTCCTCCATCTACAGACTCTGCAGTGTTCCTCACTCTACAGACTCTGCAGTGTTCCTCACTCTACAGACTCTGCAGTGTTCCTCACTCTACAGACTCTGAAGTGCTCCTCAATCTACAGACTCTGCAGTGCTCCTCAATCTACAGACTCTGTAGTGTTCCTCACTCTACAGACTCTGCAGTGTTCTTCACTCTACTGAATCTGCAGCGTTCCTCACTCTACAGACTCTGCACTGTTTCTCACTCTAAGGACTCTGCAGTGCTCCTCACTCTACAGACTCTGCAGTGTTCCTCACTCTACAGACACTGCAGTGTTCCTCACTCTACAGACTCTGCAGTGCTCCTCACTCTACATACTCTGCAGTGCTAATCACTCTACAGACTCTGAAGTGTCCCTCACTCTACAGACTCTGAAGTGCTCCTCAATCTACAGACTCTGCAGTGCTCCTCAATCTACAGACTCTGCAGTGTTCCTCACTCTACATACTCTGCAGTGTTCCTCACGCTACAGACTCTGCAGTGCTCCTCACTCTACAGACTCTGCAGTGCTCCTCACTCTACAGACTCTGCAGTGCTAATCACTCTACAGACCCTGCAGTGTTCCTCACTCTAAAGACTCTGAAGTGCTCCTCAATCTACAGACTCTGCAGTGCTCCTCACTCTACAGACTCTGCAGCGTTCCTCACTCTACAGACTCTGCAGTGTTCCTCACTCTACAGACTCTGCAGTGCTCCTCACTCTACAGACTGCAGTGCTAATCACTCTACAGACTCTGCAGTGTTCCTCACTCTACAGACTCTGCAGTGCTCCTCACTCTACAGACTCTTCAGTGTTCCTCACTCTACAGACTCTGCAGTGCTCCTCACTCTACAGACCCTGCAGTGTTCCTCACTCTACAGACTCTGCAGTGCTCCTCACTCTACAGACTCTGCAGTGCTCCTCACTCTACAGACTCTGCAGTGCTAATCACTCTACAGACTCTGCAGTGCTCCTCACTCTACAGACTGCAGTGCTAATCACTCTACAGACTCTGCAGTGTTCCTCACTCTACAGAATCTGCAGTGCTCCTCACTCTACAGACTCTGCAGTGTTCCTCACTCTACAGACTCTGCAGTGCTCCTCACTCTACAGACTCTGCAGTGTTCCTCACTCTACAGACTCTGAAGTGCTCCTCACTCTATAGACTGTAGTGTTCCTCACTCTACAGACTCTGCAGTGTTCCTCACTCTACAGACTCTGCAGTGCTCCTCACTCTACAGACTCTGCAGGGCTCCTCCCTCTACAGACTCTGCAGTGCTAATCACTCTACAGACCCTGCAGTGTTCCTCACTCTACAGACTCTGAAGTGCTCCTCAATTTACAGACTCTGCAGTGCTCCTCACTCTACAGACTCTGCAGTGTTCCTCACTCTACAGACTCTGAAGTGCTCCTCACTCTACAGACTGTAGTGTTCCTCACTCTACAGACTCTGCAGTGTTCCTCACTCTACAGACTCTGCAGTGCTCCTCACTCTACAGACTCTGCAGGGCTCCTCCCTCTACAGACTCTGCAGTGCTAATCACTCTACAGACCCTACAGTGTTCCTCACTCTACAGACTCTGAAGTGCTCCTCAATTTACAGACTCTGCAGTGCTCCTCACTCTACAGACTCTGCAGTGTTCCTCACTCTACAGACTCTGCAGTGTTCCTCACTCTACAGACTCTGAAATGCTCCTCACTCTACAGACTGCAGTGCTAATCACTCTACAGACTCTGCAGTGTTCCTCACTCTACAGACTCTGCAGTGCTCCTCACTCTACAGACTCTGCAGTGTTCCTCACTCTACAGACTCTGCAGTGCTCCTCACTCTACAGACTCTGCAGTGTTCCTCACTCTACAGACTCTGCAGTGCTCCTCACTCTACAGACTCTGCAGTGCTCCTCACTCTACAGACTCTGCAGTGTTCCTCACTCTACAGACTCTGCAGTGCTCCTCACTCTACAGACTCTGCAGTGTTCCTCACTCTACAGACTCTGCAGTGCTCCTCACTCTACAGACTCTGCAGTGCTCCTCACTCTACAGACTCTGCAGTGTTCCTCACTCTACAGACTCTGCAGTGCTCCTCACTCTACAGACTCTGCAGTGTTCCTCACTCTACAGACTATGAAGTGCTCCTCACTCTACAGACTGTAGTTTTCCTCACTCTACAGACTCTGCAGTGTTCCTCACTCTACAGACTCTGCAGTGCTCCTCACTCTACAGACTCTGCAGTGCTAATCACTCTAATAATCCATTGTCCCCTTGGTAGTTCACACCGTTCATCACTTGGCAAACCTCCATGCTCCTATCCTTGACAAGGGACATACTGCTTACAGGAGCTGAGGTCACTTGGAGATCTCCAGAGCCATCCGATTCTGCGCAGTAGACATCGCGCTCACATGACGGTGGCACCCTTGGAGCTCCATCTTAAGTACTGCGGCTTAGCAGGTCCGAATACCAACTTAAGCAAAAAGAGACATAACAGTAATTAGAATATAGAAATGAAGATTCTAATGTTTAATCCCACGCTAATCTCAATATATATTAGTATTTTCCTAGCTTGTGGCAACATTTAAAGCAATAATACTCACCCTTCTGCAGCACTGGAAGCACAAACCATCACAAAAGCGTCACGAATCGTGCAATTCTCTATTTCACCACATTCTAAGGTTAGTTTGCGTACCACATTTAATTATTTTAATTGTTTGCCATGCAGTTCGCATTTTAGTCCCACAAGTATCTCGTGCTTATTAAGGTGTTCCTCACTCTACAGACACTGCAGTGTTCCTCACTCTACAGACTCTGCAGTGCTCCTCACTCTACATACTCTGCAGTGCTAATCACTCTACAGACTCTGAAGTGTTCCTCACTCTACAGACTCTGAAGTGCTCCTCAATCTACAGACTCTGAAGTGCTCCTCAATCTACAGACTCTGCAGTGCTCCTCAATCTACAGACTCTGCAGTGTTCCTCACTCTACATACTCTGCAGTGTTCCTCACTCTACAGACTCTGCAGTGCTCCTCACTCTGCAGACTCTGCAGTGCTCCTCACTCTACAGTCTCTGCAGTGCTAATCACTCTACAGACCCTGCAGTGTTCCTCACTCTAAAGACTCTGAAGTGCTCCTCAATCTACAGACTCTGCAGTGCTCCTCACTCTACAGACTCTGCAGTGTTCCTCACTCTACAGACTCTGCAGTGTTCCTCACTCTACAGACTCTGCAGTGTTCCTCACTCTACAGACTCTGAAGTGCTCCTCACTCTATAGACTGTAGTGTTCCTCACTCTACAGACTCTGCAGTGTTCCTCACTCTACAGACTCTGCAGTGTTCCTCACTCTACTGACTCTGTAGTGCTCCTCACTCTACAGACTCTGCAGTGCTCCTACCTCTACAGACTCTGCAGTGCTAATCACTCTACAGACCCTGCAGTGTTCCTCACTCTACAGACTCTGAAGTGCTCCTCAATCTTCAGACTCTGAAGTGCTCCTCACTTTACAGACTGTAGTGTTCCTCACTCTACAGACTCTGCAGTGTTCCTCACTCTACAGACTCTGCAGTGTTCCTCACTCTACAGACTCTGCAGTGTTCCTCCCTCTACAGACTCTGCAGTGTTCCTCACTCTTCAGACTCTGCAGTACTCCTCACTCTACAGACTCTGCAGTGTTCCTCACTCTACAGACTCTGCAGTGTTCCTCACTCTACAGACACTGCAGTGTTCCTCACTCTACAGACTCTGCAGTGTTCCTCCATCTACAGACTCTGCAGTGTTCCTCACTCTACAGACTCTGCAGTGTTCCTCACTCTACAGACTCTGCAGTGTTCCTCACTCTACAGACTCAGCAGTGTTCCTCCCTCTACAGACTCTGCAGTGTTCCTCACTGTACAGACTCTGCAATACTCCTCACTCTACAGACTCTGCAGTGCTAATCTCTCTACAGACTCTGCAGTGTTCCTCACTCTACAGACTCTGCAGTGTTCCTCACTCTACAGACTCTGAAGTGCTCCTCAATCCACAGACTCTGCAGTGCTCCTCAATCTACAGACTCTGTAGTGTTCCTCACTCTACAGACTCTGCAGTGTTCCTCACTCTACAGACTCTGCAGTGTTCTTCACTCTACTGAATCTGCAGCGTTCCTCACTCTACAGACTCTGCACTGTTTCTCACTCTAAGGACTCTGCAGTGCTCCTCACTCTACAGACTCTGCAGTGTTCCTCACTCTACAGACACTGCAGTGTTCCTCACTCTACAGACTCTGCAGTGCTCCTCACTCTACAGACTGCAGTGCTAATCACTCTACAGACTCTGCACTGTTTCTCACTCTAAGGACTCTGCAGTGCTCCTCACTCTACAGACTCTGCAGTGTTCCTCACTCTACAGACACTGCAGTGTTCCTCACTCTACAGACTCTGCAGTGCTCCTCACTCTACATACTCTGCAGTGCTAATCACTCTACAGACTCTGCAGTGTTCCTCACTCTACAGACTCTGAAGTGCTCCTCACTCTACATACTGCAGTGCTAATCACTCTACAGACTCTGCAGTGTTCCTCACTCTACAGACTCTGCAGTGCTCCTCACTCTACAGACTCTGCAGTGTTCCTCACTCTACAGACTCTGCAGTGCTCCTCACTCTACAGACTGTAGTGTTCCTCACTCTACAGACTCTGCAGTGTTCCTCACTCTACAGACTCTGCAGTGCTCCTCACTCTACAGACTCTGCAGTGCTAATCACTCTACAGACTCCGCAGTGTTCCTCACTCTACAGACTCTGAAGTGCTCCTCACTCTACAGACTCTGCAGTGTTCCTCACTCTACAGACTCTGCAATGTTCCTCACTCTACAGACTCTGCAGTGCTAATCACTCTACAGACTCTGCATTCTTCCTCACTCTACAGACTCTGAAGTGCTCTCCACTCTACAGACTCTGAAGTGCTCCACAATCTACAGACTCTGCAGTGCTCCTCACTCTACAGACTCTGCTGTGTTCCTCACTCTACAGACTCTGAAGTGCTCTTCACTCTACAGACTCTGCTGTGTTCCTCACTCTTCAGACTCTGCAGTGCTCCTCACTCTACAGACTCTGCAGTGTTCCTCACTCTACAGACTCTGCAGTGCTCCTCGCTCTACCGACTGTGCAGTGTTCATGTGATCTCTGCAGCATGTGCTTACCCATACTAGGGAGCAATTCCTGTTAGTTTGCACCATTTAGAGATGTGTTTTTCTTAGTTTATGTATCAGGCTGGCACAGAAAGGCTGGGAGTGTGGCGGGAAATATTTTGTGTTTCACACGGAGAATAAATCGTATTTATGTATTTGCTCCAGCGGAAAGTGCAAATTTACATACTCTCCCTATGTCACAGAGTCGTCATCACACTACCTCATTCATACATTCATTCATTGGTGGGGCCCATAACACCAACACACATTTGTCTCACTCAAATCTGTACACAGGAGGAAAAGCCCTGAACATGTGGGGGTACCTTGTTACCGGTCGGGAGTAAATTTCTTTACATTATATACATCTGCACCTATAGAATCCTGACTTTGACATCAAGGCACTCCACCACTTGGTCGATGGACCAATTAGTTGGACTGGTTGATGGTGATTTAGAACCGGCTAAAACACAATTGAAGCCTAGGAAACATTTGACTAGTTTTCAGTACCTAATTAAAAGAACCACAAACTCATTTCTTATTAATCCAACGTTTGTTTACATAATATTAATTTTCTTCGCATTAGCATTCAGACGCTACAGCATACAACATTGTTTGTTTTACTTCCGGAAATCATTAAACATAAGCAAATATATTTTGCATTGCCTTTATATTTACCAAGATCTCAAAGTTGGTGACCCTCCGATCACAGGGATGCAATATTCAAAGTCACGGCTACAATCTCCAGAATAAACTGTCCAGCCCGCAACAATAATCACTCATCAGATGAAACAGCTTTCCCAAATTTTAAAGAAACACAAGGTAAACCAGGAAAATCTTCATCAGTTCAACGCAGACCCAACGCCATAGACGATCAGCCCAATGAACCAACCCCCTTTGACAGATCAGAGTCTTTTATACCCTATTCCGGCTTACTTCAGATCAATATGCAACAATTTTAGGGGTAGAAACTGTTCCAATTGGCTAATCCAATTCAATTTGTAAATTCTCCGAGTTTTCTCATGTTCGACTGGTTTGCCATGCGACCTGGCATGGCAGAGAGCACATGTATATCTTTTCTGTGGTTCACAGGCAAAAGTTCCGGAGTTATAATAATCCATTGTCCCCTTGGTAGTTCACACCGTTTATCACTTGGCAACCCTCCATGCTCCTATCCTTGACAAGGGACATACTGCTTACAGGAGCTGAGGTCACTTGGAGATCTCCAGAGCCATCCGATTCTGCGCAGTAGACATCGCGCTCACATGACGGTGGCACCCTAGGAGCTCCATCTTAAGTACTGCGGCTTAGCAGGTCCGAATGCCAACTTAAGCAAAAAGAGACATAACAGTAATTAGAATATAGAAATGAAGATTCTAATGTTTAATCCCACGCTAATCTCAATATATATTAGTATTTTCCTAGCTTGTGGCAACATTTAAAGCAATAATACTCACCCTTCTGCAGCACTGGAAGCACAAACCATCACAAAAGCGTCATGAATCGTGCAATTCTCTATTTCACCACATTCTAAGGTTAGTTTGCGTACCACATTTAATTATTTTAATTGTTTGCCATGCAGTTCGCATTTTAGTCCCACAAGTATCTCGTGTTTATTAAGGTGTAAAAGTTGGTTAGTCGTCACACTCCAAACTAATTAGTACGAGTTAATACTTAGAATGATTACGTAATTAATTTAATGCAAAATAGAGGAGGTATACAACATGTTGTTTTACCTGCTCCATCAATCCCCTCTTTGGTGATTTTCAACATCACCACCAATCACTAAATTAAAAATTCTACAGAAATGGTTACTCAGTTACTGCATTTGTTAGATTACATCCTAGTATTTCCCATATCATCTCCTCTTGTTTTCTTGTGCATAGTTTCTTTTTAATTCTTCTAATTCTATAGCTTCTATTTTTCTTTCTCCTATTTCCTTCTCTTTTCTTTTCGTAACTTCTCTTTTTATCCTGTTTTGTAATTTGTCTTTTTATACCACATACATCCTAGTCTCAATATCAGTACTACTATTATCACACAGGTATCAGTATTTTACCCACAAAAGAGCTACCTAATTTTGTTTGTAAATTCTTAATAGTAGAAAAACTTTTACCAAGTTTTTCCCAAACACTTTGAACCTCCAGTGGAACAATTTCTTCATGCAAATCAGTTCTATTCTTAATGTACTTCTTTAAGTTTTGACTTTCGTCAGGAATGTAAGTACAGCAATGTTGTACCTTCAGCATTCCACAGATTCCTCCCTCTTTGGCCAATATAATATCAAGGGCAAGTTAATTTTGCATAATCATAGCTCTCATGGCAACCATTTCGGTATTCACCATTAAGAACCCTCCAGCTGTGCTTGTTCATAAACGATGTACAACTGTGGACAATTTTCTAATTTTATGTGCATTCAGAGATATTCCAACTGCTGGCATCAGTGCTCCAAAAATATCCCCTATAATCTCTGACCAACTCTTCCTCCTTCTACATGTTAGTTGTCTACCTATTTCGTGCAAACCGTCCTCTCCCCCTCCCACATGAAATATTTTTGGGAAGACCAGGCCTAGGTAGCATGTGCCATACCCGTGGTCCGGTAACCAATAATAAGACCTGTTCCCACAGATGTAATATATTCCAGGGAATACCGGATCATTTCCTCCTTTAAATCCCCATCCTCCCATGATTTTATATAAGTCATGGCATTCACTTGCACCTACAAAGTAATTATCATAAACAGTGTTATCTCTACTGATGCACAATTTCCCTCTCTGAGGCCAATCTAAAGCCATTGCGGGATTTGTTTCTCCCTTTAAATGGTTTTCCTTTCTAGCATCCCAAAATGTTGTTTCCATCTTGTCCCCAGACACTTTTCTTTGCATCTTAACTCTCCTCTACCATGTTCAGGAATGTTTTCTCTTCTTTTCTCAGACTACAAGTAGGTTTATTCTTAAACACTTCTTCTAAAGTTAATTCCCTTGTTTCCAAGAAAAATTCACCTAAGATTCTACCAGGAATCACCTTGTTTAGTTCGGGAACTACAGGTATTTGTGAGAAAACATTATCTACATCAGTATAATAGTATTCTAATTTCCCTGTTTTATAGAACAAACTAGCTAACACACTACAGGTTATCCCATATGTCAAAGGAAGGTGATGATAGGTGACACCCTCTGACACCGATGCAGGTAACTGCATGCAAACATGACAGTCTCTAACTTCCATAGTCTTTACATATTCATACAGTAACTTTGAAAAAACATTATTAGAAAAATCGTTTATGGACTTATCCTTGTGAAATTCGGTTCTATCTACCAGTTTAGGAACATGACTGTCATCAATATTTCCCTTATTAGTTCCGTTCTTGGTGTTCTTCGAATGTTACTCTAAATGAAATTGTTATTGCTAATATGATCCAGACAAGTATTAGTAATCCTGTACAACAAAAACATATTTTGCACCATCTTCGGAGAAACCCATATGTAGGTTTTCTACCTTCTGTGTTTGCCATTTCGGAAATGATCAGTGTCTTTTGACTTAGCCTCTTTTCATCCACAATTTACCTTTGTCTAAACCTAAGGCTTTGATTGCCTACTCAGTTCTTTCTGGTCACGTTTCATGTCCGGAGCTTTAATTCCTTGAGTCTTTCTTTGTCATTTCAATCCGTGCATGGATCGTCTTTGTTTTCACAATCTTTGTTCAGAACTTCCTGATCATCCGTTTCTTCTCTGATATTAGATAAGATAACTCTCAGGATTTTCAAATCTTCTTCTTCAACCACTTCCTGCACAGTCACTCCTAGACTTTCTTGGCTATCTGCTTCCTCTTGTATATCAGGAAGTGCCACATATGTCCATTCCGGTGACTTGTACTTCTGGTTCGGTTTCTTTATCCTCCTTGCTTCTTGCAAGTGTTTCTGATCAGTGTCTTCTGATTTTTCTTGACTAGACACTTCATTCACTTGTTCAGCATTGGAAGATTTTATTCTCGTTAATCGGTATTTCAATATTTTAAGTTTGTTGGGCCAAATTTCTTCTTTTGACGGCCTCTTTAACTTTGTTCCTTTGCCTTCTCACTCCGTTTTCCAAGCCCTTTTCCTCAAAGTTCTTCCCTCCTTGCTTTCTTTTTCACTCTCTTCGGATTCAGTATCGATCTGGCTTGTACTTTCTTTGGATTTTATTCTCAGAACCTCAGGTTCACTATCTACATGTATCCCTCTTCGTGTTTCTTCCACGCAATCTTCCTGCTGATTAACTACTCCTTCTTCTACCTGGGTGTGTCGTCCCTACACCTCCTCGGGGGTCTTCCGCAATAATCTTACCCTCACTCTCTTTATCCAATTCCTCACCTTCAATTTCTACGATTTCAGGTGGAATTTCTCTCGTGCTTGTACTTGGTGCTTCTCTATCAAAGATTTCTTGTTCAGTTTCTCCAGTATTTTCATTTATCCTTTCTTGACTTGTTCTGTCTCTGATTTGGAGCTGGTATCAGAAATTTCCAGTCGTCTCTTGAGTGGTATATTTTCCTGCCCCACTACTGGGCTTAAATCCGCTTCTCCTGCTTTTGAGGTTCTTCTTGTTCGTGTTTCTTCGGATTCTGATTCAGAGCTGGTATCTAACTCTTCCAGATGCTCATCTTCAGATTTATTTGCAGGACCAGAAACTCGAAGAGTGTGACTAGCATGAATCCAATTCTTTACCTTGGCACACTTCACAGCAGTCATTGTGGTCAGAATCACTTAACGTGGTTTCCCCCAGCGTGGAACCAGACAATTTCTCCTTCTGTTTGTACTTTGATGCGTACCCAATCTCAAGGTCTCAAGTCATGAGCTGGCTTCTTTTCGAGAGTGGTCGCATCTGGTCCAACCTGATGAAACACAGAATGAACTGTATCAGCCAACCCCTTGCAATAAACCAAGACAAAGTCATCAGATATAGGCGTAGTTTGTTGACAGGAATGAAAACATGTCTCATTGCTCTACCCATGATAATTTCATGGGGGCTCAGACCAGTGCTCCTATCAGGAATTGACCTAATAGTCCTAAGCATAAGAGGCAAGACATCTGGCCATTTTAGACCTGTGGCCAAACACATTTTCCCCAATCTGTTCTTTATGGTGCCATTAATTTGTTCCACCACTCCAGAAGCCTCTGGGCGATAGGCACAATGCAGTTTCTGTTGTACATTCAATGCTTCACAAATCAATTTTATAATCTGATTTTGGAAATGCTTTCCTCTATCTGATTCAATTGTTACTGGGAAACCACACCTAGGAATGAACTCTCTCAATAGACGTTTCGCTACAGTAACTCCATCACTCCTTCTGGTCGGGTAAGCCTCCACCCAACGTGAAAACAGGCAGACAACTACTAGAACATATCTTAGCCGGTTACATGGGGGCATCTCAATTAAATCAATCTGCATTCTAGTGAAAGGACCTCCCTTCCATCCTATGGTTCCCAAACTCACCACTGTTTTTCTTCATGTATTATATTTCTGGCATATAATGCATCTCTGACAAAGGCTCTCAGCTATAAGCCGAAACTTTGCATTATACCAGGTCTGTTTGAAAAGTCTAATCATGGCATCCCTACCTATGTGAGCCATGGAAGAGATCATGCTATCAGGCATTACTGGTCTTCT
Organism: Triturus cristatus; assembly: GCF_964204655.1. NCBI lineage: Eukaryota > Metazoa > Chordata > Amphibia > Caudata > Salamandridae > Triturus > Triturus cristatus. Next base: position 39,278,001 of record NC_140587.1, read on the forward strand.
ATCACGATAAACCCAAACTCTGTCTACTTCTCGTGGTGCGCATCCTGCTTTTATCCACTGTTTCTTTTCCTCTTCTCCTGCCTCTTCCTGTAACTGCCTTACCTCATCCCATGTACTTACAGTGTTAGTAAAAAGCAAGGGACATGACTCCATTTCTCTCTCCCGATTTCTATTTAGAGAATTTTGATTCCACGCACAGGATTGCGCTATGTCATTTGCAAACTCATTGCCAGCTGACACGTAGTCCGTTCCCTTTGTATGCGCTGCGCATTTTAAGACTGCAATTTGTTTAAGCAGCTATATTGCCTCATGTAATTTTAAAACCATTTCAGCATTTCTGATTGGAGTTCCACTCGACGTCAAGAACCCTCTTTGGGACCAGATTTGCCCAAAATCGTGCACCATTCCAAACCCATACTGACTGTTGGTCACCACAGTGACTCGCAGATTCTTTCCCAACTTACATGCCCTAATTAGTGCAAACAACTCAGCAACTTGAGCGGCTCTTACTCCTTTCAAACAAGATGCTTCTAACACAGCCGTTACAGTACACACGGCATACGCAGCACTCAAAATCCCTTCTCCAGTTCACAGACATGACCCATCCACAAACATCACACAGTCACTCTCTTTCAGAGGCACATCTTTTATGTCCGGACGTGGTTTGGTGCAGAAATCAAGCACTTCCGATCAATATCGTCCTTCAATTCCACATTCACAGCATCAGGTAGTAATGTCAAAGGGTTCACATTAAGGCACCTTACAAGGCTCACATTTGTTGCACCCAAAATGACATATTCATATTTCGTTAGACGACTATGCATCATAAATTGCGTTTGGCTCCTTGTCAAAAGGATCGCAAAATCATGGGGCACAAACACTCTCACAGGATATCCCATCACGATTCCTTCACTCTGTTCCAAACTCTTACATGTGGCAGCCTCTGCTTTTAAACAACCAGGCAATGCTACAGCTACAGGATCCAGTACAGCCGAAAAATATGCAATCGGTCATCTTAGACTTCCATGCCTTTGTACCAACACAGAAAGCGCACATCCATCTCTCTCACTGCAGTACAGCTCGAATTCCTTTTCGTAATCAGGCATTCCAAGAGATGGTGCTTCACAAAAGCTGTTTCTCAATTGTCTATATGCCTTCATCTCTTGTTTATTCAACTCAAGGGGATCTTTCATATCACTTTTTGTCAAGCGTACCAATGGTTTCACAATCAGTGAAAAGTTGCTGATCCACTGGCGACAATATCCTACCATCCCAAGAAACATTCTAACTTCTCTTTGTGTCATTGGTGCTCTCATTCCTTTTATTATTCTAATCCTGTCCATTGTCACCTTTCTCAGACCCTTTTTAATCTTATGACCTAAGTATTGTACTTCCTTCTGACAAAACTGTAACTTCGGTGGGGATACTTTGAGTCCTCCATCCGCCAAATGATTTAACAGTTCAACTGTGGGGGAGGAGCTTAGCGCGTGATCAAGATGGCCGCGTGAGCCTAGAGCTCCCGAGACCCTCGCTCCCTCCGGCATCTATCCTGCCTATTATCCTGTACTTGATGCCCGGACTATTGGAGGGGAGCCGCTGCTGAGGCGGGAGCTGCTGTCCGGGTCAAAATCGCCCACCGGAGACCGAAGTTATACCGCCTGGAAGTTTGGGGCCTACTCCCCGCACGGTGCCCGGGACTTGCGTTGGCACAGTGCCCGTGCCCTAATTGAACAACAGCGGCCTGGTTGGGGAAGAGTCGGCGGAGGGGAGGGATTTCACTTTCACTTTCGCTTTCGCCTTCCAGTCTCCAGGGCGCCCGGGACGGGGCGTGCGCGGCGCCAGCCACTGGTTGCATGCCCATTTACCCTGTTCGGGCCAGGAGATTGTCTACACGGCAGACTGCGATGTCGACCAGATCGGACGCCGAAAAACAGAAGCCCAAGAACACCAGGCGGGGCACCTACACCCAGACTAATAACATGGACCGCTATGCCCATCAGAGGGGGTCCCCGGGCGGATCAGGCCCGACATCGGAAGCCTCGAAGGACGCGGCATCCCCCTCCACAGAATTAACCCTGCAGGACATCATGGGGGCCATCGAAGGGATGAAGTCCTCGATTGGGCAGCAATTTGAGACCCTGGCACAAAAAGTAGATGCCATATCGATTGACGTCAATCTGGTTCGGGCCGACCTCGGCAAAACTAATGAGCGGGTTCAGTCCTTGGACCTCAAGACTGCCGGCCTCCTGGGCGATGTCTCCAGCCTCCAGCAGGAAGTCCTTACTCTCCGGACAGCAAATGATCACTTCGCCCGTCGGTTGGAAGACTTTGAAGGCCGTGCAAGGCGCAACAACGTGCGCATCATTGGGGTCCCGGAAAATTCGGAGGAACAGTCGGTGGACCTGTTCGTGGAGGACCTGGTGGTGAACCATCTGGCACCCAAAGGCCTTAGCAAGTTCTTTACCGTCGAACGGGCCCACAGAGTTCCTGGCGGGAGGCCCAAGGTGGGGGCCCCACCACGGCCGATTGTCGCCCGGATCTTTAATTTCAGGGATCGAGATGCCATACTACAAGCATCGCGGATGGCCGGCCCGCTGCCATTCCAGAACACTACTGTAAGCTTTTATCCGGACTTCACCCAGATGGTGCAAAAGCAGCGGCAAGGCTTCATGGCGGTCAAGAGAAGACTGCGTGAGATGGGACTAAAATATGCCATGCTTTTTCCGGCAAGGTTGCGGGTGGTGTTCGAAGAGCGAACTTTCTTTTTTGAGGCACCCGACAGGGTCGGAGACTGGCTGGACACTCTGCCCCAAGGGTGGCCTGACGTGGAACGCTCTGGTGGCGCAGATGGTGTTGGTGACGAACATTGAACCAGGACTTAAGTACCATGACTCCGGTCCCTCCGGGAGGTTGATAGTCCGGGGGGTGGCGGGGGCAGTAGGGGAGCTTTTTCCTCCTCTGGGGTTCTTTCCGTAGACTAGTTTTATAAGGGGCGACAGGCACACTGCAAGTTGGGGGGCACTTTAGAGCTTACGCAGGGGTGCAGGGTGGGGGGTGGGTGGGGTTTGTTGTTGGGGTTGTTGTTGTTTTTGGTTCTGCAAGGCGTTAAGATGCAAGCTCCTGTGATTCGGGTCGGGTTCCACGCGGGTGGTGGTGGTCTCCTTACATGCTGGGATGGGGGGTAGGGGCCTCAAAATACTCAGTTGGAATGTGAATGGCCTGGGGGATCGTATTAAGCGTGGGATTGTCCTGCAATTTCTGAAGAGATGTGCCCCTGATATTGTCCTCTTGCAAGAGACGCACTTGATTGGCAACACGTGCCATGCACTCAATCGTAAAGGTTATAAATTTGTTGCGCATTCCGGGTTCACCTCGGGTTCCAGAGGGGCGGGAATACTAGTCAGGTCCTCTCTGCCATTTGAGGTTGACTCCACTACTGTAGACGATAGGGGGCGCTTTGCGGCAGTAGCGGGACGGTGGGAGGGCAGGACGCTGGTCCTGGTGTCGGTTTATGTCCCCCCTGCATTGCAGCCCTCTACCCTAGCGGACTTAGAGAGGACAGTACTGGATCTCCCAGAGGGAGTGTTGGTGGTGGGTGGTGACTTTAATGCGGTCGGCTCAGGCCTGATTGACAGGCACCCGCAGAGGGTTTCGGGGGGGGCTCAGAAGTGGCTTCCTGATTTCATAGATACCCTAGGGCTGGTCGATTGTTGGAGAATGTTGCATCCCACACAACGGCAGTACACTTTCCACTCAGGTGCGCATGGCAGTCTCTCCAGAATTGATTATGTCCTTACTCTGGCTGCACACGCTTCCCTTGTCTCTGAGGCCAGGCACATGGCACGAGGTATTTCTGACCATTCTCCGGTGTGGATCTGTATGGATGTTGCCAGAGGAGCGGGTGGTAGGGTGGCCCCAATTAACCCGTGGCATCTTAGAGACCCCGTGACTCGTAGTGAGGTACTTAAGGCGATCGACCGTTATTTTCAAGAAAACCTCGGTTCGGTCACGTCGGCGGTGTCCTTGTGGGAAGCATTCAAAACCGTGATTAGGGGTGAGGCCCTCTCCTTGATTACAGCGGCCAAGCGTCAGAAAGACGCGGAAGTCGCCCAGCTTGAGGCGGAGATCGCAGACCTGGAGCTGGCCCTGGAGGGGAAGGTCACGGAGGAGGCGCTGCACAAATTGAGCCTTAAGCAATCGGAGTACAGGGCCCTCGCGACTGACGCAGCCAAGGCTCTGAGTAGGGAACAGCGGGGCCGACTGTACGACGTCGGGGACAAGGCCGGGAAATTGATCGCGTGGCTGGACAAGAAGGAGAGGGTCAATCGAGTAGTGCCGGACCTAGTGACGGAGGATGGCGTCACGGTCACGGAGCCGGATGGCATAGTCCAGTGCTTTGCGGATTACTTCCACACGGTCTATACATCCGTGTCGGACAGGCCAGTGGAGGACTCATGTGCACTCCTGCGCGATCTCGCCCTGCCTTGCCTCTCCGACGTGGACAGGGACGATCTTGATGGCGACATCACGGTCGATGAGATTGCGGGGGCGATCCGTTCTTTGCGTCCGGGCAAGGCCTCGGGTCCGAATGGTCTGCCCATTGAGCTCTACAAACTCCAGCCGGACAAGATCGCTCCGCATTTACGAGCCATGTTTCTGGAGGCGCGGGCGACGGGTTGCCTCCCGCTCAACCAGCGCCTGGCAACGATCGTGGTCATCCATAAAGATGGCAAGCCTAGAAACAGGTGCAATTCATACAGGCCGATCTCGCTCCTTAATGCTGAGCCGAAGATCCTTGCTAAAATCCTCGCAAACCGGCTAGTCAGGGTGGTCGGTGACCTGATCCACCCCGACCAATCCGGATTCATCCCACATCGTAATACTGCGTTGAATCTTAGGCGCATTCATGGTGTGATCGCAAGGGTCGGGACGATGCGGGAACCGGCTGTGGTGGCTGCGCTCGATGCAACGATGGCGTTCGACACGGTTGAGTGGGCATATTTGTGGGCCGCGCTCGCGAAGTTCGGCTTCGGGCCCGGATTTGTGGGCTGGGTGAGGCTCTTATACGAAGGACCTCTCGCCAAAGTTGCAGTTAACGGGAGGGCCTCCAGTCCCTTCGACTTGGGAAGGGGTACCAGGCAGGGTTGTCCCCTCTCGCCGCTGTTGTTCGCTCTCGCCCTTGAGCCGCTAGCGGCATGGATACGGTGGCACCCAGACGTGAGGGGGATTCGCTGGTCCCCCGACCACGAGGACCGCATTTCCCTCTATGCCGACGACATTCTGCTCTATCTTACCTCACCCCGGCAGTCCCTTATAGTTGTCTGCGACATCTTGACTTCCTTCGGGAGGAACTCGGGGCTCACCATCAACTGGGGTAAGTCATATCTGTACGCCCTGTGTGGAGACGCTCCGGTTCCCCCGCGGAATTGCCCGATCCAGATCGCCCGGGAGGGTTTTCTGTATCTTGGGATCTATATTTCGGCCGACCCCACGGTACGGTATGAGCGAAACCTGCTCCCTCCGTTGGCGCGCCTGCGGCGGGACGTGGCAGGCTGGAGGCGGCTGCCGCTTTCCCTCCTCGGTCGTGCGGCGCTTTTTAAAATGATGTCGCTTCCCCGTTTTCTCTATGCCCTGCAGAACACCCAGGAGCTGGTTCCGGCCAGTTACTTTCGGGAGGTTGAGAGTCTGCAACGTTCGCTGCTGTGGGACGGCCGCCCGCGTATAGCGATAGCAAAATTAACTCTCCCTTGGTATGACGGGGGTATCGCGCTTCCTGACATCCGGAGATACTATTGGGCCTCCCAACTGAGCGCGATCAACCACGGAGTCTACGGTCCTGCGCTTAGCCCCGGCTTCGCTATGGACCGGTGGTTGCTGCGGGGTGGTGGCTACTATAGAGCACTTTATTCAAGGGCCCCGGCTGGGTCCCTCACGGGGCCGACCGGGGTGGCGGTGCACGTGTGGAAGGCAGTCACGAACTCCCTGGGGTGGAAGGATAGACTCACACTGGCCACTCCGCTGTTTGACTCCGACATGCTGGGGAAACTCTGGCATTCTAAGGGTTTCGACAAATGGGACCTGATTGGTATCTCCAGGGTGGGGGACATGCTGGCCAAGGGGCGGATTAAGTCATTTAAAGAGCTGCAGACGGAATATGCGCTAGAGGGCACGGAATACTTCCGGTACGCGCAGGTGCGCCATGCGTTGCGGTCAGTCCTCGTTGAGGGGGAGAAGGTGCCTGAATCCTCTCCGCTGGAGGACCGGATCTTGGACGGCCATGTGCCGGAGAGCACAATCTCTCTCATCTACAAGAAGCTGGTGAACGTCCGTACCGATCTCCTCCTGGGGGTGCGGGACCAGTGGACTAGAGACGGTCTTGAGCTGGACGATGAGGACTGGCAGTACGCTGTCTCCTCCCCGAAAGAGGTTGCCATCCCCGCCAGGCTGCGGTTGGTCCAGCTTAAGATACTCCACAGAGTCTATGTCACTGGCCCCCGGTTGGTCCACATGGGTTTCTCCGAGGACGGGCTGTGTAAGAGGGGCTGCGGGATGGTGGGCACCTTTCTGCACATTATATGGGAGTGTGGTGTGATTGCGGAATTGTGGAAGCAGATTCACGTTGTGATGCAGGAGGTCACGGGTATTGTGTTGCACTCAGAGGCGCGGCGCTGTCTTTTGAACGTGTGGGGCCCTACAGACTACGACGCTGCGCAGACTCAATGGGTGACCCTTGGTAATATGGTAGCCAAGCGGGATATTGCACGATTGTGGGGGTCCCCTAGCCCGCCCACCCTGGATGCATGGAAGGATAACATGGACTGGTGCATGTTTCGGGAGAAAACAGTGTATTGTGCACTGGGGAGGCCCAAGAAATGGCATAAGGTGTGGGGGGGTTGGAACCAGTATAGGGGGTACATTTGCCTGCCTCCTGCCACTGACCCACCAGAGGAGCACCTTTCCCCCTAGCCCCACTTCCGACTTGAGTTTCGCTGATGAAATCTGATAGAAAGTTAGTGCCTCTGCCTCTCCCTCCCCTCCACACCTGAGGGCTGATCTGATGTTGGATACGGGGCCGCCTCATCGGTGGGAACTGACGCGAACACATGATGTATATTGCCTTGCTTGTTATGTTTTACTTTAAAAATTGAAACCTTCTTTCCTCTCCTGCTTGAAAGCTATAGAAGACTACACATGTTGATTGACGAGCTGCCGAACCTCCGGGTTGTCGGCTGAATAGCTGTGTATCTGAAATATCCGAATAAAGGTTTTAAAAAAAAAAAAAAAAAAAAAACAGTTCAACTGTGTCCACCACACATGCCTCTCGTCTCTTCGACGCCACCAATAGGTCATCGATGTATTGCATGGGCACTGAACTTTCGGGCATTTTTAAATCTTCCAGGGACTTCTTTAGAATCTGATTAAATATCGATGGACTTTCTGTATACCCCTGAGGGATACGGCACCATGCCAAAATATGCTCGCCGAACCGGAACGCAAAAATGTGTTGGCTATCAGCGTGCAATGGGATAGAAAAGAAAGCATGACACAAGTCAATGACTGTGTACCATTCCGCATCATGGGGAATCTGATATAGGATTACTGAAGGGTTCGGTACAATGGGACAGCATGGAACAACAATTTTATTCACTTTTCTCAAATCCTGTACTATCCTAAAAGTCCCATTTGGTTTCTTCAAACCCATGATCGGAGAATTACATGGACTACTCATTATTTCTCTCAGAATTCCTTGTTCAATCATTCTGTCAATCACAGGCGTTACTCCTGCAATTATTTCTGGTGTCAGTTTATACTGAGGAATATTCGGGTAATTTACTCCTTCATTTACAAATATTTTCACAGGATCTACTCTTTTAATCAATCCATTATCTTCTCCTGTGAAATCCCATACTTCGGGTTTTACGGTTTTCTTCAACTCTTGAGGCAATCCCTCTGGATCAAATACAACAAATGCCTCAGTGATTTCAGGTTCTAAGTTTGCTATTGTCATTCTATACAGTACATCTTCATCAGGAGTTTCAAAAGCTATGCCATCAGGGGTACAGAAAATAGTGAAATTCATTTTGCACAACAAATCTCTCCCCAACAGATTTACGGGACTAGTATCACACACGACAAATCTATGCATGTCGGTGAATTTACCTATTTTAACCTTTACAGGATCCATAAGATAAGTTTTTATCTGTCTATTTGAGACTCCAACTACTTGGATTGTTTCACCAGTGAGCTGATCTAACAGTTGAACGAGTAGCACCAGTATCCACTAGGAAAGTAATGTTTTCTTCATTTACCTTTCCATCCACAAAGGGTCCTGTCTGGTCTACCTCTAGAGTTGTGCCAAGTACGCACTCCTCTTCCTCTCCTAGGCACCGTCAATAACTCTCTTCTGACTCACTCTCATCGCGTTGCAGCCAATACTGCGAAACAGCACTAGCGTGTTACCTGTTCCTCGGTGTAGAATCCTGTCTCATTACTGTATCTCTGAGGATTTACGTGCTGTGGAAAAGGTGGCTATGGCACCTGACACTGTTGGGTAACAACTTGGCAACTCACCTCATTCTGCACCTGTGGATTCAATGATGCATTATCACCATTAGCTCTCGGTGGCAATTTACACTCGGATTTCCAATGCCCTAATTTTCCGCAATTATGACATGGCCACTTCTTTTTAGCTTTTCCTAGGCTGATCTGTCCTTTTCCTTTACCAAAATTAGACTTTTGTTTAGCTTGGCCCATGCCATTAGCTTGTTCAATCAGCTGGGCTTCTTGTTGCTCCGCTACCTTAACTTGTGCCCACATTGCCTTTTCTTTCAGTTTACGTTGTTTAGCTTCAATTTCACCACTAAAATATTTTGCATGTCGTAACACCTCATCTATCTTTTTATTCTGCCAATCTACTGTACGTTGTTTGATCATTTCACTAACCTCTGGCTTTAAACCATAAACATACCTATACACAAAATGACTCAGATCCTTTTCACTTAATTTCTCATCTCCACTATATTGTTTAAAAGCTAGCAACAACCTTTCATAGTATGCATGAACAGATTCTTTAACCTCTTGGTGAGTTCTGTCAATTTGTATCCAGTCAGTTTCCTTTGGAGGTACTTTATTTTTCAAAAAAGTAATTACCTGATCATATTTTTTCATTACTTCTGGATCAGGGGCTCCCGTCTTAGGATCCCTAGGATACTCTTGCGTTGGCCAATCTATTGTAATCTTACATTCTGCCCATAAATCTGCAGGTACAATTATATCAAAAAGACCGTTCAGATCTATCCACAACACTTTCGACACATGTCGATACCATTCAACTGGTTTTTCTCTTCGCCTCAGAAAATCATTGGTAAATGACAAAATATACGGTTTCTGTAACGATCTTATTTTCTCAAAATCAATTTCCATTTCACTCGCTGTCTCTTCTAATTTTTCATGCAAAGTTCTCGCACTCCAAGTTATACTTTTGCAGAGGAACATTAGCTCCTCATCCTGATATGCTTTTAATTTTTCAGTTGGAATGGTTCCTACGATTAATTCTTCTAATGTTACCTTCAATTTCGCTACATCTAAAGGTTGTGGTTCTGTATCTTTTCTCTGTAAACTTCTTAACCAATCACTTAATTCTTCAGAAGTTGGACCTACAGGGGTTGTCTTGCTTCTTATTTAATCCGTATTTCTCTCCGGGGTTTCTGTTGCTGATTCTGTTGTCATAAGTGTCTTACTTGCTGGGCTTTGATTTACAGTCAAATTAATTTTTTGGAGTACTCAAACCTGAGGTTCCTGCCATATTTTTCAATTCATTTCTTCCAGAACCGCTTCTTTCTGGCTCTATTTGTATACCACAATTGTAGGAAACTATTAAACAATGCTCACTATCTTTCTGTTTATCAAAGACAGGCATCACCGGCCCTATAGTAACAGGTACGGTCACTGCTTCCATATTCTCAGTTAACTCTCTAATTTTCTCAGTTAATTCCAGTGTAGTTCTAGCTAACTCAGCTGAATTTTCATTTCCAGTTCTAACGGGTTGTGGCATTTCGGAATCTTTAAATGGATTCATTTTTCCCAAATTAGGTTGCGTCTGCTCAAAATTTTTATTTATCATGGTTTCTTTTACCGGCACACTCTGCGTCAGTAACGCAGAATTCGGTTGATATGGGGGAGGATTTTTATAAAACATGTCCTCCAGCACTTCATCCTCTGATTCACTCACTCCATATCTATAACCTTCTGACCCTGTGTTATTTCTCTTTTCTGTATATTTTCTACCACTCGTCTCTTCAGTATTCCTCAGAGTAAACATATCATCAGTCATATTCGCATTCCGCCATCTTCTCATTCGGTCATCATGACTTTCTTGACCACAATGTCTACCAAACATGTAATTGTACCTTCTTCCACTCCGATGCCTTTCCCTTTCATACATCTCTTCTTTCCACTCCGTCAAAGCCTCGAATTGGGTAGGTCTGGGTTTCGGTTCTAACCTCATCATTCTTTATCTCAAATTTCATAATACAGCCAAACTAAACGAACCACTTTCTGGAAACGCTAGTACCCCATCTTCTTTGGTATACTTTGCCCAATTCTCCAACCAGATACATGTATGGTACCCATATTTCGCTACCATAAAAGATGCAGGCGATTTCAGTGGAGGAAGTATCTGACCTTCCCTAGTCACAATCGGCTTATCCTTCTTAAATACATTTTTGATTTTCCCAAACCATGATTTTTTCTCTTTCTCAGGTGGATCGTAGTACATAATTTTTCTTTTTCCAAGTTCTTAATCAATTAGGCTTTTCGAATCACTTCTTTCACGGCTTCTCCTTATTCTGTCCAATCCCAGCGCGACTCACACTATCGCACCAATCCTGGTCGTCTACGTCACTCCTGAAGCTCTCCAATCCTAGCGCGACTCACACTAACGCACCAATCAGTGAAAGCTTCGTCTCTCTACGGCTGACCAATCCCAGCGTGGTCTGTCTGACGTCAGCCTTTCTCGCTACTTCTGCTTCTGCTGACCCCTCCTTTACAAAATTTTAATCGGCAAACGTTTTCTTATGTTTTCTTTACTCAAAATCTGTTAGTAAAAACATAAAACAATTCTGTATTTCCAGTAGGCAGCGCTTACCTCTACCCTACCACAGAATTATTCTGTTTCGCCGATAAAGTAGCCCTTCCTCTTCCCTACCCTTCTAACAAGCAAAAAGGATAACCGTTTCTCTGGGAATAAAACACATGTGGAGACTACAATGCTCCTGAGAATTAAGACCAGAGTTTCACAAGAGAACCTATTGCTATTTCACTCACACACATTCATACGGTAAATGTACCTACCGATAACACACAACGATGTTACCACCTTGAAACCAGATAATGCACTGTGCGACTTCACTTGCCACACGTTTCCCCATCTACATACAGGGCAACCAACTTCCTACTTCCCGGAAGTCTTCAAACTTTTCACAACATAAAACGCAACACAAACTCAACATAAATTGTTAAACATAAATCAATAATTACCAAACCAATGCAATAAAACAATAACTCTGCTACCAATAAAATTGCTCCAGCGGAAAGGGCAAATTTACATATTCTCCCTATGTCACAGACTCGTCATCGCACTACCTCAATCATAAATACATTCATTCATTGGTAGGGCCCATAACACCAACACACATTTGTCTCACTCGAATCTGTACACAGGATGAAAAGCGCTGGACATGTGGGGGTACCTTGTTACCTGTCGGGAGTAAATTTCTTTACATTATATACATCTGCACCTATAGAATCCTGACTTTGACATCAAGGCACTCCACCACTTGGTCGATGGATTAATTAGTTGGACTGGTTGATGGTGATTTAGAACCGGCTAAAACACAATTAAAACCTAGGAAACATTTGACTAATTTTCAGTACCTAATTAAAAGAACCACAAACTCATTTCTTATTAATCCAACTTTTGTTTATCAAATATTAATTTTCTTCGCATTAGCATTCAGATGCTACAGCATAAAACATAGTTTGTTTTATTTCCGGAAATCATTAAATCTTTAAAACATAAGCAAATATATTTTGCATTGCCTTTACATTTACCAAGATCTCAAAGTTGGTGACCCTCCGATCACAGGGATGCAATATTCAAAGTCACGGCTACAATCTCCAGAATAAACTGTCCAGCCCGCAACAATAATCACTCATCAGATGAAACAGCTTTCCCAAATTTTAAAGAAACACAAGGTAAACCAGGAAAATCTTCATCAGTTCAACGCAGACCCAACGCCATACACGATCAGCCCAATGAACCAACCCCCTTTGACAGATCAGAGTCTTTTATACCCTATTCCGGCTTACTTCAGATCAATATGCAACAATTTTAGGGGTAGAAACTGTTCCAATTGGCTAATCCAATTCAATTTGTAAATTCTCCGAGTTTTCTCATGTTCGACTGGTTTCCCATGCGACCTGGCATGGCAGAGAGCAAATGTATATCTTTTCTATGGTTCACAAGCAAAAGTTCCGAAATTCTAATAATCCATTGTCCCCTTGGTAGTTCACACCGTTCATCACTTGGCAACCCTCCATGCTCCTATCCTTCACAAGGAACATACTGCTTACAGGAGCTGATGTCACTTGGAGATCTCCAGAGCCGTCCGATTCTGCGCAGTAGTACTTTCTGTTACTGGGTGGGAGCTCGTAAGATTAAAAACAGACATCACTACTCCCCACTTCACCATCCAGAACTCAATCATGTGGCTCTGTGGGTGCACACAAAGATATCTGCAGATATCGCATTAACTAAAAGAGCCTTCTCAACGTAAAATAGTGCATCCCTCATTGACTACTTTAGCATGCATTTATTTTTCATTTAAGGTGTGTCTTGTTTTAGATGCACTGACCTGATGGTGAAGATCAACAAAATAGTTTCAGAAAATGTGAATCTTTTTAGCCACGCCTTTAATCTCGCCCCCATGCTCACTGACCACGTGGTGGTCATCGTGGCCGGTTCACCCGAGGCACTGACAGGAGGTTCTTGGGCAGGAGACTGAACAGAGCCGAGATAACCACCTACCGCAGATAAAAACCCTACCTGAAATATACAGCAAGTCCCTAGTGAAGCAAGTTAGGAATGGGGAAGAGCAGTGGTGTTCCCTGACTGCTGGCGTTTCCACTGCATTGGGACTGATGTGGCGCCCAAAGAGAGACCGGATTTATGAATAATCGTGTGGAGTTGCCAGTGGGCACGTTTATTGAAGAAATGTTCTGTGATAACTGATCCCCGTGTGATTATACAACCAGAGTTATGAGCCTGTGTAGGAAGGTGGCTCTGTACATACTATACCAAAGTGAGGTATAGTGTGCACAGGTGCCTCTGGTGCCCAAGGTGAAAGCGGTACCGGCGGAAGTTGCGGCCCTCTTGTGAAGAGACCGGGGAGCTGTAGTGTAGTTGGTGGAGATCCGAGGACCGTAGACGGCACAGACGAGTTGCAGAGTACGGCGGTGAGACTGGGCCGTCACCCGCGTGGTGAGCTTCCTGGCTGGTCCTGGGGGGTGCGACTCTGAGCCCCAGGGCGAGGACACTGGCTGCGTCGTGCGAAGTGCATCAGCGAGCCTACCACGACCCGCATTGATGAATGGGCCTACACTGGGGGCACACAGACGTTCCCCTGAGGTACGGGGGTGATTCTGTGATCTGCGGATCAGCGCTGGAATGGACCTGGGCTGCGGCTTCCTCCGGCTGTTGTTCAACCGGTACGGCACCTTTAGCTGTGGTGGACTGCAGCAGGGGACCTAGACGGGACTGCTTTGTGGCTACTCAGAGGTATCTGGGTGCAATACTGGTTCAGCTGGTGGCGATTCCTGGCTTGGCGACCTGAATTTGAAGGCTGCAGATATGCCGGGGAGGCCTGAAGCGTGAGCCCCCGCGGGTGGGCTGTGGAGAGAACTTTGTGTGCCTGTAGTGGCTCCTGACGACGGGGGTGCCATTGAGAGGCACAACTGGTGGGTTCACAGAAGTGGAAATAGCGGAAACCCCCCCCAGAGCGGAATGCATAGAAGTGCCCCCATCTACGACCTTGCCCCCTGCTGGTGCTCTACGTGCAGGGTGGGGCAAGCTAGCTGAGAACTGCACTGCCGCTGTGGACTGGACTTGGGGACAAGTGGGTGAAGTACCCGGATGGTCAGTGAGGTACTACCAGGTGACCCCTGTGCTCTTTGACCCTCTGGACTGGCGGCCCCATGCTGATGAGGGGGAGCCCACCTCTTCTTGTTTTGCTGTATGCTGAGGATTTGGCGTGTACATAATAAGTTACAGTGTTAACGCTTGGGTCAAAGTGGGAGTGCTTTGCTGTATTATCAATAGTCTGTAATAACATCAGATCTATCCCACAGACTACATTTTTATGTAGCGCTTACTACCCCTGACGAGACATCGAAGCCCTCTGTGATTTGAATTGTTCCAGCACCCTTCGACGAATAAAGATGTTGCAGTGCGGGATAGCTGAAGCCCCAGGCGCTCTCAGCAGGGTCTTCGGAGGCAAGCCGGCAGTGCCCTTCACGACCTTGGAGTGCGCGTGGAGACCTTACAGCTTGGCACAGGTGAGACGTCTCAGTGTCAAAGGTTAGGGGTAGTGACAGGAGTCCTGAGGCAAGTAATGCTATGAGGTCGGGAAAGTAAATGTCATCCACCATGGCCGCCGGATGGTGAGGAGCTCCAGGAGGGAGCTCCGAGGCTGAGGATTGCTCAAGCAAGCTGTAATACTTGTTTGGCCTCGCACCCCGTACATCAGACCCCCGAGCTGATATCGGATCATTCGACCCATGCTGGGTAACCTATCTGAATGAGGACTCACTGCCAGTGGCCGGGACGCTTCAAGAAGGGACAGGAGAGGTGCCCTGGCAGGTCGTTGGTTTTCGCCGCATCCCTGGATCGATGGTGGTGACTGCGGCTCAAGGTGAGGCTGGGGCTTTGTTTTCGAGTGTGGCCCAGGTGGCACTGCCGATGGGTGAGGGCTCGGCTGGCCTGAGTGCCTGACTAGACTTGGTCCAGGTGCGGACCGGGAGTTCGCTTGAGGTTCTCGCTCAGGTTTGAGAGGCTGGGGCCTGCACTGCACCCTCACCCCCCTGAAGGCACAGCAGATACTGTAAAAACATGGTTGGTGGGGCCCTGACCTCTTGTGATTTAGGAAATACACAGCTATAAATGTTTTACACTGCAGTTAATATGGCACTTTAAAGTTTAGTGTATATACTGCATATAACTGTATGATAACTACCACCCTGCCTTATGCTTGATTCCGGACTGTGCCTCGGCATTTCTTCTTCAGCCTGAGTCCTGATTGTATCTCGGAATTTCTACCGTTCAACCATGCGCCCACCTTACCCCACCCGGAACTCGAATCTTGTGCGCTACGAACCCAACTCCTGGTCCATTATCAATCCAGACAAAATGACCAGTAATGCAAAAAAGAACTTCAAGCATAGTACTCGAAAACAACACACGCAAACACTCATTGTAGATACCTACCACACAGCGACCAACAGCAACACGAAAACTAACTTCATTTTCTACACAAATCGCCCGGCTAAATGGAAAACCACCTTCTCTCTTCACCTTCAAGTCGCCAAGTCAGTAATCATTCCCTATGGTGAAAAAATCTTCACTACCATCTCCCAGACATTCAAAGGGGAACTCACCATCTACATCTACAGAACTGGAACCATTCTCATACAGGCCACCGACCTGCACCTCACCACTTTTTACCGCCACGTCCCCACACTTCTTTCCTCGTTAACTCAACTGAGCCGTCAAACCATATCTCCCCAACCCACCATCACCCTTAGTAATAACGTGGAACTGGTCCAATCTCCCTGCCCTGAAGAACCTCTCTTCAACTCATGGCCTTCCACAATCACTCACTATAATCACACTACCCCTATCATTACTCTCCGGCGCCAAACACGCACAACTATTACATCTACTGAGCACACCAAGAACAACAAACTCACAATTAACAAACACCACAAGACCGATCTAGATCTTGACAGCTCGGACTCTAACCTCTGCGATCCCGCGTCCGAAATCCCCACAGGCGCTCTCCGCTCGAACCCTGATAATCTGGACCCTCCCTCACAAACTACCTCTTCCTCCAACACAGACCCTTTTCCCCCGACCCTTACTTCCCCCATGTCCAATGTCATCTCCAATCCAGTGGTCACTCTCCCCCCTACTACCACTGCACACTGCCCCTCCCACATCCACAGACACAATCGGTCACCACCGATTACCTCAATGACAACCCCCGTGACATCCCCATGGCCAACGTCGTCACCAATCCTATAAACTCGTTCCCCCCTATTATCACTACACGCTCCCCCTTCGCTGTTGCACACCTACATACACAACCTGCCTCCACCGCTAATCTCATTGACATTCCCCGGAACTCTGACTTCTTACCTAGAATTTCTCTCCCTCCTCACTTGGACAGTAGACCCTCTACTCCTCCTTTGAGCTCCTTGAATGGGAGCATTACTAATCCGGCTCCCCGCGTCCAACCTTTCCCCTCTCCTAACCCCACTGATTCCGTCCAATCCCCGACCACTGTCCGCTCTCCCTCCAAAGACCCAAGTCTTTCTCGGCCCCTGCCTAAAACCTTAAACTTTTTCAGCTCAATAGCACAGCAACTGAACAGAATGGAGCTGAAGATTAACTCCCTTGCTGCTGATTTTCTATACTTACAACAAGATCTTCTCAACAGGACCAAGCCGCCGTGCTCCCTCTCCCTGGGTAGATTCCCCCCACCCCACTCAATACCGCTCCCTTGGCCCACATTGCACCCATTGTCCCTCCAGTCCGTCAGCGAGTCAGGCACTTCGACCCGACCGGGATCGCCAACCCTTTTCGATACCGAAACCTGATGAGATCAACGACTCTTACCTCGCTTTGAGCCAGAAGTCAGCCCCTTTTCCCATCCCTGTTATTATTGGCACTAACAGAATCGCTAAAAATGTCCACTCACCTAGACCTCCTGCTCAGTACTCCTCTAACCACCTTACTCCCCCCATCATCGAGGCTCCCCGTCCTCTCTCTTGCATGCTCCTCAACTGCAGATCAGCAGTACAACATGCCACAGACATTGCCGAAGCTCTACTCGCTGAAGAAAGTGACATCGCTTTCCTCACTGAATCCTGGCTCAATGTCCACTCCACCCCCATTCTTGACATTCTCACCCCTCCAGGGTACACCATCATCAGACAAGACAGACCGATCAAAATGGGGGGAGGTCTAGCCATCATCCACAAGGCAGGAATACAGATTACCAAACTTAAAACTGCAGAATACCTATCGTTTGAATACCTGGGTTTCGAACTCACTGCCAAGGGCACCTCACCCATCAAATTCCACACCATCTACCATCCTCCTGGAGAGCGTACCCTTTTCCCCGAAGAACTAACAGACCTAATATCACGGTTCTCCATGACAAACACTAAAGACGTGTTCCTGGGTGACCTCAATAACCACTGGAACGACCCAGAAGACTCCACTGCCCAGAACCTATCCAACCTACTTGAAATATATAACCTCAAACAACTCTGCAATAAACCAACTCACATCAAAGGTGCAACACTGGATGTGACCATTACCAACAATGATCTGGTCTCTCTGAGAGCGATTTCTACCATTGACTGGTCCAACCACCACCTCATTCTGTTCAAGATTGATGCACTTGTCTTCCACCAACCTATTCGTGATGACAAACCCAAACACTGGACCAGAAATATCAAAGCAATCCTTTTATCCGAACTTGAATCCAGGATTCATGCCCATCTTCGACTCCAACCCTCATCAACGACGGTCGATGACCTCACTACACACTTTAACTCAAAAATGACAGAGGTTCAAGACCAAGCAGCTCCTCTCAAACTCAAACAATTGAGGCAAACCAAATCTAAATCCTGGTTTAACGTGGATCTGAATGAGGAAAGGCGTCAACTCAGACAAACGGAAAGGTCTTGGAGACTAAACCCCTCGACTTTACACCCAGCGCACCTTAGATCTGCTCGGCAAGCATACAAAAAACACATTTTCAGTGAAAAGGCGTCTTTCTTCTGCAGCCAACTAGATCTGGCGAAAAACAGACGGAGATAACTCTTCAACATTGTCAAAAGCCAAACTAACTGCACTCCCTCTCAAGAAATCAAAGCCACCAATGAGCGTTGTGAAGAAATTGCCACCTTCTTCACAAATAAAGTCTCGAAAATTGATCAATCCTTCATCCAAACCTCTAACCCTCCTTCCCTCTTAACCTGCCCCACTCTAACCACCCCTGATCATTCAGAAAGAGTTCTTACCAAGGACAATCAGTTCTGCCTCCAGCTAAAAAACAATGCGCATTGGTCCGACTTTGAGCTAATGTCGGAAAATAAGGTTTTCAGTATAATTTCTACCCTAAAGCCTTCCTCCCACACTATGGACCCCATCCCATCGACAATCATAAAAGAACTTAACAACACCATTTCCCCTTTCTGGACAAAAATCATCAATGCCTCTCTCACCTCAGGCTGTGTCCCAGACTCCCTTCAACTTGGACAAATCACACCCATTCTCAAAAAACCAGGGGCCGACCCTAATGATCTCAACAACCTCAGACCTATCTTCAACCTCCCATTCCTTGCAAAAACATTGGAGAAATGCGTTCTCCACCAACTCAACAAACACATTGATGAGTTCAACCTCCTCGACACCTTTCAATCAGGATTCAGGAAAGGCTGTAGCACGGAAACAGCTATGCTTAACGTCTCTGACGATATTCACAAGGCTTTAGATGAAGGTGATGCCTGCCTACTCATCCTTATTGACCTATCTGTGGCATTCGACACAGTAAATCATCAAGCGCTTCTGGAGACCTTGTCAAAGCGCTCCGGCATCAATGGCACAGTACTAAAATGGTTCACCTCCTTCCTTCAACACCGCTCGCAACAAATTAAAATCAACTCCTGTCTCTCGAAGCCAACAAAAGTCATACTTGGGGTTCCGCAAGGCTCGATCCTCTCCCCAACCCTCTTCAATCATTTCATGGAGCCCCTCACAATCACCTTGAAAAAAGCTGGAGTGAATTACCACCTTTATGCTGATGACACCCAAATCTATTTCAAAATCAAGTCTCCCAACAACATCCAACACCTCAATGCCACCCTAACCGAGAGCCAAACTTGGCTCAACGCTAACGACTTAAAGCTCAACCCAGATAAAACAGAACTAATCCTACTCTCTCCAAAAAGCAACCATCGTCCAATCCAAGAGTGGCTCAAGAATCTGGTCGCCCTGAACTGCCCCATCGTCCTATCCGACTAAGTTAAGTCTCTAGGCATCACCATTGACAAGAACTTATCTTTGGAGGCCCACATCAAAAACTCTACAAAAAGTGCTCTTTTCTCTCTAAAACACCGCAAGAAATTGAAACCTTTTTTTCCCTCAAGACAGTAGTGCAATCCTTAGTTCTCTCTAAAATCGACTACGGGAACGCCATCCTAACAGGGACTCCAAAAGCTCACCTAGCCCCTCTAAGGGCAGTGTTGAACATGGCCGCTCGACTCGTACCTGGAGTAAAAAGATTTGATCACATCACTCCAGCTCTCAACTCCCTCAACTGGCTTCCCATGGAAAAGAGGTGTATTTACAAACTGGCCTGCTTCACACACAAAACCCTTCACTCTCTGGCCCCTAACTACCTGAACAACAAACTGGTAAGAGCAGGTCAATCCAGAACGCTGAGAAGCTCCAACTCACTCCTTCTTATTCCTCCGAAACTGAAAAAGAAAACCACACAATACCGATCGTTCTCTGGCAACGCTCCCAGGATGTGGAACGCTCTCCCTAGGGTCCTCAGATGCAACCCCTCCTTCTCCTGTTTCAAAAGGGACCTGAAAATCCATCTCCTTAACAAATACTTTCCTGACCAACGTCAACTAACCTAGACTTCAATATCCGAGTTTACTCCTCTCTCTTGACATTCAAGGATAGTTGGTAACCGGACTGTGTTAACCACCTTATCTTCCATGCTGTATTTTTTTTTTATCCCTGGTTTTGCTTCCTTACTGCCTGCCTACTATGTAATGCAATTTCTGTCTGTTTTTTTCTTTACAGTATGTATGTAAAGCGCTCTGATACCTACGGGTCAAGCTAGGGCTATATAAAACATTTAAAATAAAATAAAATAAATAAATTGCACTCGGATCGGAGTTCCCATACTTTTTTGATGCATTTTGACTAGTTGAAACTCAATAAAAAGTTACCAAAATAAAGTGCATTAACAAAATGAAAACATGCATTTAACTTGGCATTCTTGTACCCACTGAGGTAAAATTTCGAAATTAAAAACACAGTGTATTTGAAGCCCAAATGGGTATATTGAAATAATTTATCTCTGCCTGCTCGGGTCTCCAGAGCTCCCGGATGCATCTGTTCCTGTCCCCATAAAACTGTCTCTGTTAATTGTCTCTGTGCAGTGAGGGGTGCAACAAGCACCCCAGCAGCAGCCCCTGAGGTGAAGGGACACTAGGGCTCGTGGGAGAACGAGGCAGGGGCCCGAGGGAGGGGGTGCTGCTGGGTATGGAAGGTGAGCACTGAGCAGGCAGCAGAGAGACGCCGCGCTGTGTTTATCTGCAGGGCTCAGTATCTTTAGCTGTAAGGGTGACCTGTCCCGTCTCAAGATGGCGCCGGAAGAAGCTTTCAAGCGCTGCATCTGACCCCTGGAGTCCTGGGGGGACGGCCATCTTTAAACGGGATACTGCGTGGAGTGTCACTATCTCTTTCAGTCCGCTCTTCATCTCTACTCTGTTATCTGCTCCACGTGACTGTATCTTCCAACAGACAGTTCTGGGTTTGGTTCTTCTGGGGGTGTCTCTGGACCCTGCAGCTCCTGCGGTCAGTGCTCTGCTTCAACCGTGGCTCAGTCCTCCTGCAGGCAGCGCTCACCTGCTTCATGTACACGGCTTCTAAGCGCTCGTGTATCCTCGGTGCTGCTATGACTAGTCTGTGCTGCCGCCTCCCCCTTTAACCAATCACGGGAGAGCCGGACCAGAATGGAGACCGTTCAGTTCTGCTCCGGCATGTATTGAGGCTATCTCCTGTTGGATATCCGCTCAGACTAAGACTATGAAGAGTGTCTCGCGAAGGTAATGGTTTTTTTTTTCAAACTGGTTTTTGGCACAGTCCTATAGCATGCATCGAAAAATTTGATTGGAATGATTTCAAGCCAGAACAGACTGTGGTGGTTTCAATTCTGGTCCGGCGCTCGTGATAGGCCGGGAATGTGAACGGCGGACGGAAAACGCTGTTGATGATCAGAATGTCTTCGTCTCCGTCTTTTGGGCGGATACCCCGCGGAAGGTCTCCTCATTGGCCACACTACTGAGCCAATGAGAAAGAGCGTCTCACGGTGGCATAAGTGTCTCACGGAGGTCACGGTGGTTTTAGCAAAGGGTTTGTAGAAGGTTCCGAGGGGTATATGTTCGAGTATCTGATTGGAGGAATACAAGCCAGAGCAGGACGGTCTCGTTTCTTGTCCGCCTCTCCCATTAGCCAGGATAAAGGAGAATTAAGGTTAGTCGGAAGTGGTGACCTCATTAAAATAAGTATCGGGCAGTTCTGAAGAGAACGGATGCCCTGAGGTGTGAATAAGATTGCAAATTGTACAATAGCACTGCTGAAAAGGGCAGTGGTACCCAAATGTGTGTATTTCTTTCAGAATATCCCTTTCTTGTGTCAGTGCGAATATTTTCATGTACATGAAATAGATTGATGAGGCTTGGAGAAGAGTTAAGGCCAGTTTGGGACACCATTCTGAAGCCTTATTCCATGGGTAGACTAACAGTGCCCGACTTTTCAGATAAATTTTCGAGTGCGACAGGTACATTATGCATCCTGCTGGTTTGAGAAAGCAGAGATTCGTTCATGTGCCCTGATAGAAAAAGCACTGGCTTCTCTGTAGGAGTCACTGGGAGTACAATAGGTAAAGTTTTGTTGGCGAGGAGATAAATAATTTCCCAATGATTAGTTGAGTTGAGTTGTGTGTCGACCGTCTTGAAGTGTCCGTCATGTTTGAACAAAGATACCTCCCTCTACTTCGGAAACTTGAAATAACACATTATTGGGGATTTTGTCATTGAGGGCAGGTTTTTATTGCTAGATCAGTTCAACAACAGAGGGGGATGAGAGATCCTGGATATTTTTCTAACCTGCCCTTGTTTTGCCACCTTTCCCCATACAACCTGCAATGTATGAGGTTTTGGATAAGGCCATTATTATGAAAAAGCCAGACAAAATTGTTTCTTTACTTTATCATCATCAATTTTGTTTCATTTTACAAATGTAAGCCATACAATTATAAAATGCATGACACAGGTCTTATAAAAGCACAAGAAAATCAGAAACATATAAAAGGAATAAAAGTTATATCAACACCAATTACGAAAAAGGAATTCATTTGGCGGTGGAGCTTGCCTGGCTCGAAGATGGTTGCCTTTTAGGTGTGCTCCTTCCACCGTTCACCTGTCCTTAATAATCCTTGTGCCTAATCCCAGCAATTCCCACCTGAATCAACCTATCAAACTCTGCACTTTCCGATTCCGGGCCAAGAATGAAGTTTCAGGTGCCTGGGAGCGGCTAAGGAGCGACCTGTGGCCTGCATCGAGGCTGGGTCTCCACATCTGTAGGCAGTGTGCCAGAGACTGTGCTGCTGCCTGTTTCCCATGGGCTTTTCTGTGCCCGGGGCTTGACTGGAGGAATCTTTTGGCGTGGTCCAGAGAGGCCGTGCTGCCGGGGGGACACTTGTGGGCTGGAGGACTGCAGCCGATGACCGATGTGCAGTGAGGCGGGGATGCCGGGGGCCTGGCAGCACGAGGGACAAAGCCGCGGCCTAGTGACTGGACTCAGCCTGGCAAAACAGAGGCTGTGCATCAGAGTGTGGTGGACAGCTGCTGTATACTGCTAGTCCCTGCTGCGCCCATGGCCCTGTGGACCTTCTGGACACCAGCTGTGGTCCCGCCGACCCTGACTACTACTGTGACTGACCATGCACTGTGGTCTCTGGATGTGGCGGTTACACGCTCGCCTGAGCTTCATGGTGAGTATGGGCCTTCGATTGTCTGAGCGATGGAAGGGAACTGATGGGTGTTCCTCAGGCCTGACTGATCTTATGCGACGTCTCTTGCCCCTAGTGGTGCAGTGGCAGTGCGGCACTCGGCCACATGATTATTCAGTTGCCGGCTCAGATACAGTCGCATATCCTGCAAAGGAGCCCCCCTGGACCAAGGTGAGCGAGTGTCTGATAGCCACAATTTCTAATGAAGCCCCATGCTACATCTGTGCTTTATGACTGGATGTGCGGGCCGAAGAGGAGGGAAGATGCAGCCCGGGGGTGGGGGGCACAATTAAAGGACAGAGCTTCACTTGACTAGTGCAAGCGGATGGCAACTTGGCGGATGGTGCAACTGGGTAACCTGATCACATGGAGGAGTGCACTGAGGATTCTGCTCTGGACTGATCTGCCCCAATACCCCCCTGAGGCCTGCCCAATTTGCGGGTCCCGCTAATTGACTCTGCGTGACCTCTGTGGCGTGTTCTTGTTTGGTGCTGGCTATTTCGCATAGTATTAAGCGGCGTGTCACAGAGCGCCATTCTGATTGAACAGGGGGTCTGGTTAGCTCATCGCTCTTTTCTCTTTCACACTGTCAGTTCGGTATGTGTGAACAATTTATGAACATGGTCCAGGCTAACTACGCAATTCCACCATCACTCTTTTCAATAAATTGAGTGGGCTTAGACTTCTTTACATTAGAGCGGGGTACTTGTCAGGGGTGTTTGCCCTCACCACCTTTATTCGCCTTTAGTATCGAGCCCCTTGCAGCTAAGGTGAGAGATGATAAAAGCAATTCAGGGTCTCTCATTTAGTTCTATTATCCTCAAAACTTTGCTATTTGCAGATGATGTGCTACTTTCCCTAACTAATCCCTTGACTTCCCTGGCGGCTTTACAGCAGGAACTGGCACTTTATGAGATAGTAGCAGGTTATCGTATTAACATCATATATCCTTCCTTCTGGACCTGACTCTACCCCCTTCTGACATGTAGACACTAGCAGGCTCTACCCCTTTCCAATGGGTTAAAAAAGATCTTACCTATTTGGGAATTAGAATCACTCCCAAGATTTCCAATTTATATTGGACCAATTACCCCTACTTCTTCAACAACTTAAAGCTGATCTTTAAAGGTGTGCTCCCATGTACCTATCATGGCTTGGCTATATCTATGCAATCAATCAATCAATCAAATAGCCTTTATTTCGACAATGTCATAAAAGGGTACATAGACAATATAAAACAACACTTTTCAGAATTCATAATTAACACCAAAAAAGAAAAAATTACATCTCATTGCATGTTACTTAAAACCATCTGAATCAAAATTCATTATTTCCATGAAATTCAATTTGCTACAGCTGAACATTGGATGTCAACTAATTTGCACCGCTTAAACCACATGGCTGAGAGATATTTGCAAATTGCAAATACTGTAGGGCCCGCTGTGTCTGACTTTAGAATTCTATAGGCGTGTTGGTATTGCTTAAAGGCCAAGTTTCTACACAGTGGTACCAGACAATATCTCCTGGAATTCATATATGCAGGACAGAAAAAAAGACATGGAGTTCATCCTCCACACCACAGGTACAGCCCGGGCATGACATATCCGGGGATACTGACCACTTACTAGTGAAGACTTTAAGCAGAAGGGTGCCAAGTCTCCACTGGATGTAAAGTTTCCTGGCAAAAATTGGATATACAGTATCCATAAAGTTTTCGAAGCCATAGCAAGTTTTAAAGTCAAGGAAAGAAGTGGTTAGTGAGCCCAGTGTTACGGCACAAAACGTGGAACTAAATCTGTGCTCCTTATAAATCCTAGTAAGGTTTTTTCGCAAGATCTCACTAAACGCTTTTTTTGGGTCTTCCCACATGATTTCTAGGCCAATTTTCGTCAGTTCCTGCTTAATGAATACTAGCCAACGGATCTTTCTTGCCTTATTATAGGCAAGTAACTGTTTTAGTTCCTCCCTATAATTGGATAGTTCAGGCATTGACCAGAGTCTGTGCCAAAACATTAAGGGTTTGATCCCTAATTCATCTTCGATTGGATTTAATCCCAAATCCAACCTTAGGGGTAGGGTAGGTGTACTTTGCGGGAGGGACAGCAATTGTCGCATAAATTTGGTTTCCATTTTGGCAATTGCTGTTACTTTCGTGTGACCCCACAACTCCCCGCCCTAGAGGACTGCTGCTCTTGCTTGTACTTTGTATATCTCAAGGGCGGGGCTCACTGGCTTCAATGATTAAGTATTTGACGCCTTGAGTATACCATCCGTCAGCTGTGCAAGTTTTAGTTGGGATTTAGCAATTTGGGGTCCCCATGACATATTTTCTTGTACTAAAACCCCAAGGTAGGTGAAGGTAGTTACCCTTTCCAGGTTCCCTTTGCCCAAGGTCGGGGTCGAACGTGTGGATGACGCGGGATTAAATATCATGTATTTGGTTTTGTCGGCATTAATCTCTAGTCCTCGCAGACTACAGAAATCCCGAAAGCCGTCCAATATCCGTTGAATCCCCATAGGGGACTTGGAGAGCAAGAGGGTATCGTCGGCAAACATGATTGCAGGTATCCTCCTGCCCGCCAATAGCGGAGCATCATTGTTTGGCACCTCGTTCAGAAGCGGGATTAGGTCATTAACATATAGGCAGAAGAGGGTTGGGGCCAATACACAGCCCTGTCTCACCCCTCTTCTGACCGGTAACCTAGGGGACAGTGCGCCATTCCTCCCACACCTGACCTGGGCAAAGTTCTCGTCATGGAGCCTCGTTAGGATGTTCAAAGTTTGCGGTGGCACACCCAAGTCCCGGAGCACAGCCCACAGTTTCCTCTGTGGTACAAGGTCAAATGCGGATCGAAGGTCCACAAAGACCATATATAAGCTGCCTCCCTCCATCTTGACAGTTTTCCAGTATAAAAGGAGCAGCCGGAAAATCTGGTCCATGGTTGAAGTATTCTTTCGGAACCCCGCCTGGAAGGGACTCAGGACAGCATGGTCCTCCGTCCACTCCAGGTGGTTCAGAACAAGTCGGGCAAAGATTTTTTGTGGGACGTCAATAAGGCTGATAGGCCTGTAGTTGGCTGGAAGCAGAGGAGAACCCTTCTTAAAAATCGGGACTATCTCCGCTCCCAGCCAAGTACAGGGAATCTCCATACCGCCCAGTATGGCGTTGAACAAAACAAGGAAATAAGGACCCCATATCCCAGGTTGCTGCCTAAAAAGATTGCCGGGGAGTTTGTCAAGCCCCGGGTCTTTCCTGCTGTCTTACCAAAGTTTCTATATCTTTTTCAGGTACTTCCAATTGGAATAGACCGGGAGTGTTTTTCCACGCTCTGCTTTCTGGTGACCAGCTTTATCTGGCGGGATCGCAGAGCCTAACTCCCTTATAAAATATTGCACTTTCCCTCATTCTATAGGGTGGCACAGCTAAGAGTGATATCCGAATGGTGCCTGAGACAATCGGATAAACACTCACTGCACATGGATCGGGCAGTGGTAGGCCACTATGTCTCAGACATTTTATGGAAAACAAAAGCAGACAACCCCCTAATGCATACCTACAAAAATGACCCTTGTCCCGAGGGTCTACCAGTCCTGTAGTGGTTCCCCAGTGGTTCTGATTTCCAGCCCATCAAGGGGTTTACGCCCGCAGCCTCTTCACAATGCCCCCCCCCCCTTTCAACATGACAGGACCGGTAAGCGGATTCCAGACGTCAAAAGGCACCCCTGCAGTCTCCGACCCTCTGTCCTGGTGACCCAATTCCGAAGTGTCTTGACGTCGAGGGACATCCCTACTTACTTGCTCAGCTGTTGGTTCCTCCCGGAAGACTTCCTGGACGAAGCCTACAGCTGAAATCCAAAGACCACATCGGCCATAGGATTGCATTGGGCTCCAGACAGCATCTGAGCACCCTGCACCCGGCCGCCCCTGTGCCACTGGTGGTGTAGTGTTGGTGCTAACTTGGGACCCCCTTTGCCATCACCTTATCCCTAGGAGCTTGTCTCCCAAAATTGAGTGGCCCGCCCCGTGATTAGCCACCAACCGAGGTGCTCCCTAGCCCCATTGGCTAACCTTGGCACCCTGCACTCTGCACCTGTCTGCCCTTGTGCTGCTAGTGGTGCACCTGGAGTGCTAACCTGAACCTTGGCAAACCTTGGTTCTACCATCCAAAACTCAGTTCCCAAGACCGTTTACTTACCTGCAAACCTAACACTTAATTTTTTTCCTTAGGATTGTATGGTGGGTTTCTCTCTGAAAAATATTCTGTCTTGACCCTGTCTTGTACTGTAACAAAGTAACTTAGTGTCTTCAAGTGAGTTAACCTGCTTCCTGGTGAACTGTAATGCCTATACGGTGTCATTAGAAGTGGCGGTCGTCACAGACCGGGGGTGGAGGTGTGGGGGTTTAACAAATATTAATAAACACTTACCTGATGCCGCGTCTCTCCTCCGTCTCTCCATCACCGTCTCTCCCCGGGGGCCAGAACAGGAAGCAGCCAGGGTCCCTATAGTCGATCACAATACTGCAATACAGCGTTGTGATTGGTTTGAGCACCGTGGTTCAGCGCTTAAGACAGGAAATGGGAGCCTGGGCATGTTCTCCAAGCGGGCTGTATTGCAGCCTGCGAGGAGAACATGTAAAGTGTGCATGAATGTTTGGCCGTCCCAAAACCACTCCTCCCCCTGCTCCTCTGTCATCAGAGCAGCCCGCCCGCCCCGCCCGCACACTTGCCACATCAGGAAAACATAAAATGATAATAACCTTGAGTTATTATAATTTTATCTTTCCTTTCCTTCACTGCTTCAAAGTGGTGGGCTGATGCTCCTCCGCCTTAGTGGAGGAGACGCCGCTGGGTATTAGTTTGGATTACCCTAAACTAGAATAGTAACTGGAAAGTAATTCAAAGTACTCACAAGTATTTTAAAGAGCTTACAACCCATTTCTTCTACTGCAAAGTAACTTGTTTGCTTCTACAAAACCAGTACTCGCTGTATCTTGAAGAGAGTTCTTGTATTGAAAGTAGCACTTACCTACTACTGAGTAAAGCTTGGTTCTAGTAATAAAAATAACAAAGTAACACCTTTTTATACAAACAATTGATTTTGACTCAATCTGCTGAGTGTGTGGCTTCATTTCTTGCCGTAGTGTGTACACCAAACGCTTAACTCTACCCTCTGATAATCCTGACTGCTCAACCACAATACCACAAAAGAGAGTAAGGTATTATCTACTTTAGCCTCTGCTATACCTCTGGGGATCCAATGGACTCTGTGCACACTGTACCTTACTTTGGCATTGTATATACAGAGCAGACTTCCTACACTGTGAAGTCAAAGAAAGTATAAATCTGGTGCCTCTCAAGGCAAATTCTTCCCTCCACAGAAGAACCAGGCCGCTCACTCAACAGAAAGGGGGCATCAGTGGCTCAACTAAAGAGATTTATGAAGGGTTAAAGCAGCATACCACCATTTGTTCCTGTTGTAGTTCTTACCTCACTCATCGACCAGCATAGCAGGACAAAGCTCTCTTCCTTTGAGGTGCTCTAAGTTGTTGTTCCGTTCTTACATTTAAACGACTCATAAGGTCCCCTGTAAACCAAGGTCAGCAAGAAATCCCACTTGGAAAGTACGCAATATTTCTTTCAATGAACTTCTGTAACTGGACTAGGACAAGGTTCTCCAGAATTTATGGCTGTCGTGAGACATCACCTGCACTAATTGAAAGTTACATTTTTATTTGTTTAACATGGGCATTCCCATAGTAGGGTTTCCTGCTAGCAACTATTAAGTAGTTTAAAAGGTGGGGCATGGCCTGGGAACATGGCAGACAGGACGCGATCCCCTGAGATACCGGCCAGCCCAATCTAATAATTCTCTAAATCCTACACGATCTTGCTGCATTCTGGTCTCCCAAACATGGCAGCCTTTGCTGTGACTAGATGCAGCCCAACAGTCGCCTGCGGCCCGCTCTCCTTATGCAAAAATGAAGCAGAGGACATGACTTTGTGAGTGCAGCCTACCGAGGACTGGGCCTGCGCGGTGCGGTGGCCCACTAAGACAAAGCATTTACTTCAGTGGCTGCCTGCCAAGTGGGGGTCCCTGAATGTTCAGCCCCCTGTCCTCCTGCAGATTCAGGTGCATGGCTGAGCCCTTTCATGGCAGTGGCGGACTTCAGGTTGCTTCCCAACAAGAACTGTACAGCGGTCTGGAGTGAGAGTTAGAGCCAGGCGGTGCCTTGGTGGAAGTGAGCAGCGGCCCATCATCCCTTGGGTGCACCGAGCACTCCACGTCTGTGCGCCTGCAGACGTTTCCCAGGTGGGTTCTCTGGCCTCTCCGGGGTTTCCCTCTGACATCAGGGGCCAGACTCCTGCTGCAACAAAGTGACCCGTCCAGAAGATATAGCCACTGTAGCCCTCAGCGCTGACAGCATAAAGTTGATGTCACACCGGGCTTTGTGAGTCGAGAATGATGCTGAGTGTGCATGCATGCATGGTCCGTGGGTTGGTGGGGTTGCCAAGAGCAGTGGACCATCCGGTGTTATCCCATGCAGAGAGGGTTGGTCCGAGGACGAGGACTTCTGTCTTCTCCGAGATGAGCTTCAGACAGCTGCTGCTCATCCAGGATGCAAAGTCTTTCATTTCTTCCTGGAAGCTGAGCCTGTTGATGACAGGTTCCTTCATGAGGGAGAGGATGAGCTGAGTGTCGTCGGCATAGAATACTCCGCAGCTGATCTCTGTGGGTTCAGAGAGGAAAGGCGGGAGTCTGATTCTTTGGGTTCGACCGGTGAGGAAGGAGCAGATCCAGTCGATGGCGGTTCCCCATATATCGGCATCATGGAGCCTGGCAGTGAGAGTGAGTGGGAGACAGTGTTGAAGGCTTCAGTGAGGGTGCGGATGTCGTCTGTGTCAGCGTGCAGGGCGGTCTTGGTGCTGTGGTTGCTGCGGAAGCCGGATTGAGAAGCGACGAGGATGGAGGATGAAGTTGGCTTTGATGAAGTTCATGAGCTGGATGTTGACGATCTTCTTGGTGACTTTAGCTGCGAAGGGGAGGAGAGATATGGGTCTGTAGTTTTTTAGGTCTTCCGGTTCTGCGGTGGGCTTCTTGAGGAGGGGCATGACTTCTGCACGTTTCCAGTCATTGGGGACTGTGCCAGATTCAAAGGTATTGTTGATGGTGCGTTGAAGCTTGGTGCTACGGCTGCGGCCAGTAGGGGTTGTTTGGGCTCCTTAGTGAATGCTCTTCATGGTCGTGGCAACACAGAGTAGTCTGGAGGATCTTGAGGTCACACACCTAGCTCATTTTCTGTCTGATCACTCTCCTGTCACTTGTAGGGTAGCCTGGGGGGTCCAATGCAAGGTGCTAGGTCGTGGAGGAAGCAGGTAGACATCTGTGTGGACCCAGAGGGACGAGAGGCCTTGTCTCCTTTACTCACCGGTTACATGGAGTCGAACTGGGGCTCCACAACACTTGGATCCATGTAATGGGAGGCCCTTAAAGCAGTATTGAGGGGTACCTGCTGGGGTCTCACATATGGGGTGCGCCGGCAAGTACAGGTGGAGCTTCTTAGGGAAGAAGCTGAACTGGCACGGGCGCAGGCAGATGCACCGAGCTGTCGTGAATCACATAGGGAAAAACGTGGTCTGCCTACGAATAGAAGACGTATTGGACAGGTTAGATAATTATATACTAAAACAGTACCGACAGAGACTGCACTGGGGGTCGGGGTTGACACGTCGGGTAGGATCTTGTCCTGGATCCTGCACAGGGAAAATGTCCCTGCACTTGTGAAACACTTGACAAAACCTGAGGTTGCTAGGGTGCCATCGAGGGCAGATATAATTCAGTCCTTCATTCAGCATCTACAGTATGAATACACTGCAAGACCCGGGCATCTACACACAATACACTCCATTTTTGGAGGGTCTGGAAATCCTAAAACTCAGACCATTGAGGGCAGTAGCCCTAGATGCCTGCCTAAACTTGGAGGCGCTCAGGATCGCATTACACACTCTCCCACGGTCGAAGACACTGGGGAAGACGTCTTCCAATCGCAATATCATCAGACATTGTCAGTGCCATTAACTCAGAGGAATACCTGGAGGCACGTGACAGTGGGGGGTGATCTGCATGCTCCTCAAACCGGTGAAGATGAGGCTGCCTGGGCTGCATACAAGCCCCTCACAATAAACCATTTTTGATGTGAATGTACTTTTTGGTGCTCAACTGACAGCTCACATGACCCATCTGGTGCATAAATCCAAGCGTGGATTCCTACTTGGATGTAACACTGAGGTGAATCTGACACAATTCACCCATGTGCTCCATGAGGTACAGGGCCATGACGAGGAGATGGCGCTTGTTGCTATCGACTTGGAGAAGGCCTTCGACACAGTTTACTGGGCTACCTACTTGAGATATTGCGAGTCTTGGGATGCGGTCCACAGTTTCGAGGATGGGTTTGCCTACTCTACACTGAGCTGAGAGCTAGAGTGCATGTGTGGCGAGGTCGCACGGAGGCATGGGCATTGGGATGTGGATGAAACAGGATTGCCCACTTCTCGCCACTCCTGTTTGAGCTTGCAATAAAGTCTTTGGCGAAATGGACACTGCTGTATAGGGCATATGATCGGGAGACACCCTACACATTATTTCACTCTAAGAAGATGATGCTCTGTTTTATCTATCCTTCTTCTGCATTGCTGTGCTGATAACTACTTCAGCTCTTAGATGGCTTCAGGATTTTTTCAGGCTTTGACTCAATCGTACCGAGTCCCTGCTGTTCCCACTCGCCTAGTTGGCTGTGATTCCACCTGAGCGATTGCCTACTATGGGCCTGCATTGGGAGATGTCTCAGTTCGGATACCTGGTGATCAAAGTGGCACATACCAGGACACTGCCACTTAGTCTTAATGCCGACAGGGTTGTGAAGGGACTGAAGTCGTCCGTGGTCTTTTGGATCACATTGCCCCTCACATTTTACACCTCAACCCCAGCCTTGGTGTCCTCCATAACCTTGGGGATTCCAACCAAAACCATTTCAGCCATCGTTCTTTGGAGAACACCCAAATCAGCCTTCTTTTTTTGGGCAGGCGCGAGGAGGCAGAACAAGAAGAAGAAACAGCCGGCCCTTCCCGGACACACAGCGGGATCCACAGAGACCCCATGTACAATGGGATCTGACAATCGAGCAGCGAGTGACACACAGCATGGCCAAGGATCCAGTGCCAACGGCCAGCACTGTCCCGACATCATCGTGAACCACAGCAGCAGACCTCTAACTCCTTTGGAATCACAGGTGGTGAACAAGACTTGGCTTTGTACCCACGCATTTGGGTGATGACTTTACCACCCACAACCCAACTTTTCCGCAAGATCAGATTGAACTTCTTCTTTAGAAAACAGGAAGAAAATGAAAGACTAGGCATAGAGTAAAACACAGGACTACGCAACAGGTCTACCTTCAATCCATCGCTACACTTGCTTCCAACAGAAGTAGCCACCTTCGGGAAGGCAGTCTTGAAGGATTTTGAGAATCAGAAAACCAATGCCTGATTTCCCTTCATGAACATCACGAAAGAAGAACTTCGAAGCCTACATGGACTACGGAGAGATGACCAAGTTATTGTGAAGCCAGCGGACAAAGATGGTGCCATTGTTGTCTTGGACTGCACACAATACCATGCCAACTCTCAGAAAATAGACATTACACCAAACTCGGGGCAGACCTGACCCTCAAGCTACAGAAAATAATTAAATGCCTAGCAAAACAGGGCGAAGAAGAGGGATGGATCACCAAAAATGAATGTGACTTCCTACAAATGAGAAATCCAAAAACACCATAATTTTATGTGCTTCCAAATTCCACAAGCCTCAGGGTGACCAGAATTTTAAAGCAAAAAAACGGAACATTTCACAAAAATAGAAGACGGACTATAATTTTACGTTAAGCGAGTGCACAGAATGACGGCGCTCCTCAGCAGAGAATTTCAAAACCAGCAGTAAGAACATACATAAGATGCAATTTTTAATCCCAGTAGCTTGCCTGTGAATTAATTGCTTTTTTGGAACAACTGCTAACTATCTCTGCTTTGTAAAACATAAAAAAACACCTCCCCCCGTTTTAACCGGGACATGAGCAGAATTTATCAAAATCTGCCCGGACAGCTGGTGAAAAACGGGGACTGTCCTGGCAAATCTGGGACACCTGGTCACCCTAACAAGCCCACAAGACCACCACCGGGAAGACCCAGAGTCTCAGGGATTGAGTCTGTCCTTGAGCCCGTCTCCCAATTTGTGGATAGTTTTCTTCGACCGTATGTAGCGAAGATGCCATCTTACCTGCAAGACACTAAGCATGTGCTAAACATCATCAAAGAGATGGCCTTGATCCTGATGTTCATTATCTTGCTTCATTTGATGTAGTCTCTTTCTATACGAATATACCTCAGGATGATGCCTTAACCACGATTAGGACACTCCTTGATGAGAGACCGTAAGATGAGATGACACCGACATGCATTCATTATGGAACTGGCAACACTAGCCATGAAAGAAAATGTCTTTAAATACCAGGAGTCCCTCTTGTAGCAAACGTCTGGCACTTCCATGGGCAGTACGTTTGTGCCAAGCATTGCAAATCTCTATATGCACCAGTTTGAAACCTCGCACATCTACCCTCTGGAGAACCCATACAAACATAACTTTGCAGTATGGAAGAGGTACACATAGACGATATTCTGGTCATATAGAAGGGTGACATCCTCTGCCTTGACAGTT
Source organism: Triturus cristatus (assembly GCF_964204655.1). Taxonomy (NCBI): domain Eukaryota; kingdom Metazoa; phylum Chordata; class Amphibia; order Caudata; family Salamandridae; genus Triturus; species Triturus cristatus. The sequence continues at coordinate 39,311,933 of NC_140587.1, forward strand.
TTGCGGAATGGCTCAATACAAGAAATAACAACCTACGTTTCATGTATGAGTACTGTTACAAAAGAACAAGGGAACCCAATTTGCAATTGGTCAGGGACCTTGGGTGCGTTACTATTTCTAAAAACAATGGTCCCTAGACGATTGATACTTTGTGAATCAAATATAGACACAATCAGTACTATATTCTCTGTTCAGCCGGACAGGTTTTTAATGTGAAAATAATTGTATAACATACAATATAGAGAAAATCCAAGTGGGACACAACCAGTGTCCTACTTACACGAACAAACAACATGAAGGAAAGGGTTCAGGCAAGGGGGAACGTGTCTATATACAATAAGAAGAATAGGTCAGACTTATTGACTTTGAAACACCATTGCATATTAGGCATCACAGTTACTATATGCATATGGTGTACATTATGTCGACGACGTTTCGATCCCTAAAAGAAATCGTGGGATCATCTTCAGGACATTTGATTAGCATGCCTGTGTACATGAAGCAAATATTGCTATGTATGCGTAAACCATAGAGAAATTGGAGAAAAAATGGGGAGAAAGCAAAAGGGAACATAAGATTAAAATGGCATTTTGTAAGACCATACAATCCTCAAAGGAATACATGATATAAGGCGAGAAGTGTACCTAGTTGAAGGAGTGAAGAAGGGGGGGAATGGGTATGAAAGGAGGTAAGTGAGGCCTACAGATCGTGCTGCTTATCCATCATTGATAGAAGTAATTACCACGAATTTGGCGCAGTGGTACGGCGATATTAAACAAGGGAGGAGTGAAGAAGAGGAAGAGTGATTAAAAGGAGCTACACTCCTGACGAAAATTTGCGAGGTGAGAAATGGCCATGTAGATGAAGATAGCTGGCCGTGCTGTTTAAACAAGGGCGGTAGTAGTATTGGACAGGCGGCGTGCGGCGGCCAATTGAATACATCGTCTATATACCGCTTCCACAGGGCTATGCCACTGTGGAAGGGATTCGTTGGGGTAAGGATACGTCCATAGAAGTGGTCATCGAAAAAAATACATTTTTGGTAAGACAGATTTCCAGGAGTTGCAGTATGAAAATGGTAGGGACTGCATGTGGGCGTGGGCGTCTGTTGAGAACCTGTTCAATTACTAGCATAGAGTCAATTAAGGGTATATTGGTGTAGAGCAGGGGTCTTCAAACTGTGGGGCGCGACCCCCAGGGGGGCCGTGGAGTGATGCAAAGGGGGTCGCGCCTTCCCAGTCACACTTCTGCCCAGGCCCAAGGGCTTCAGCCCCCCCCCCCCCCTTCCCCCGTCCTGTGTCTCAGCCCGGGCTGCTGCAGTGAAACTTGAGCTGCTGGGGGCTCAGCTGGGCAGTGTCTGGATTCCTATCTCCGGCACCCCCGTGTTTTTTCACAGGTCTTTAAAGACCATTTAACATGCCTTTGTAAACTGCTTACAGAGGCTTAGGTTTTTTTGCTGGTTCCAGTACCCCCTGGGTCCCCACTGTGCCTATTCCTTACATTTGTATTTTACATTCACTGCCGTAGTGTGAGAATGCATTTCATGGAAAGGAATACAAAGTTGGCTTCCTGGGGGCGCCGTGTGTGAAAGTTTGTTGTGCTTTTGAAGCACCTGCTGCAGCGTTCCTTTCCCCCCCCCCCCGCAATTACCAGGCCTCACATAAATGTCAAGATAACTCGTGTGATTAATTATCTTCCTGGAGAGAGATCAGAATGTTGTATAGTTGAGGTTTTGACTTGGGTGATGTTAGTGCAGAGGGTTAATATGCCTGCTGCAAAGAACGTGTACCAAGTAGATTACAGAGTGCGTAGGATATGAAGAGATCAGAAGGTTACTGCTTTCAAAAGAGACATCCTTTTGTTACTTGCAATTTATAACTTAAAGTCCTAATAGAGAATAGTGAGCTATTAACTTTCATCCTAGAACAGCATGCACACTACAAAGAATACATTATTAGACCATTGATTAATGTTGCAAAAAGGGTTAATTTGGCTAGAAATCAATTCTTATTATTAAATGAAACTCCCAACTATGTTGTTTCTTTTTCGACTCTGAGTTTGTGCTTCTCCACACCAAGCACTCTTGAACTATACTGCCTACCAGTATGGATGACATGTGACTCCTACACTTTTAGTCCTTTGGTTTATGTAACATTTCCTATACACTGATTTACACACTTATGATTGATTGTCTCTGTGTAATGTGTGTGTGATGCAAAGTGCTTGGACACCCTACACTGGTATGAGTGGCACTATATAACTAATTCAATTAATCTGAGAGTGTGGGGTTATGGAGACTTGGTCACTGTTAAAGGGTGCTAGTGAGAGAATCCGTGGTGTGGGTGGTCATTGTGGGGGGCACCAACAAACATGGTCGCACAGGGCACCACCAGCATTAAAGCCGGCCCTGGGAAGTATGCACAGATAAGCGCTGAAAATACCGCTTTAGGTGACTGTTTTTTTTTTGTACCGACTGGGCCACCAAAATAATCTGCTGGCAACCCTAACCATAGGACTGGAAGTTTGTTGCAGGATCAGCACATTATTTATTTCCTTCACCCTCGATTAATGCCGCAATAGTTTAACTTAGATCTTAAAGTCTACGCCCCGTCAATAACATGCTGAGTTACTTCATGGGTCTGGGAATGCACCCTGCATTCAGACAACTCATTCCTCATTCTCGCCCTTCATTGTCACACTCACCTTGCACTCACAGCGATCACAATGCACTCACACTGATCACCATGCACTTGCACCATTCACCCGCTCACCTTGCACTCACAGCGATCACAATGCACTCACACTGATCACCATGCACTTGCACCATTCACCCGCTCACCTTGCACTCACAGTGATCACTCTGCACTCAAAATGCACTTGTCCTGCTCACACTATACCTCAACCTGCAGTCACACGAGTATACTACTCATCCTGCACTCATGTGACACTTCACTCACCTGTCCCCCTCACTACTCAATATGCAACTCACTCAAACAAGCCCATCAGTAATCATACATTCATTCATCCCATTCTGAACTTGCATCCGCACCCAAAATGAGAGAGGACAGCAAGGGAGTGAGAGAATTTGATTGAAGAGGTCAGGGATGAGGAGAAATGTGAATTGCCGAAGAGAAGTGTGGACACGCAAGAAGTGAGTGTGATCCAAAGGTGAGGGCTTCTATTAGAACAAAGGGGAGATGTGAAAGAGGAATGGGGGGACTGGAGAGGTGTAAGATACAAATAGACAAAAATTTGAATGAAGAGACGAGGTGAATGAGAAGTGCTGAGGGGCACGGGAGGTGACAGGGCCAGAGAGGCCATGAGATAAATGTGAGAGACTGTTAGAGATGAGGGCAGTGAAAGGACAGAATGGCAAGAGGTGATTAAAGGTGAAGTGAGAGGTTGAATGGGGAGAGTTCAGAAGCTGTAAAAAGGGGTGAAAGAAAATGACCTGCAAAGTGAGAGAGGGATCCGGGGTTAGGAGAGGAGAGAGGGATGGAAGGGAGGGGGTGAGAGGAAAGCTGCATGGGTAAAAGGCTTAACTCTACACAAAACCGCCAGGGTTTTAAGGGACCCCTGCTTCTTCCGGTCAGGGCCAGGTGAGCTTCTAATGTGGCAGCACGTATTGCTGCAGAGTGGAAGGCCCTTCACAAAGGTTGACTTGAAATCTTTCTGATGATAATTGCTGTATTTTGGTTATAAATGGGTACTGATTGGGTGAAATCTTTCCTCAGCGTTACTGTGTGTAACAAATATCAAAATAATGAAGCAATGCTATCCCAAAATACGCGGCATCACATAACCTTATTTACATTTTCATCCCACGCAATTTAGTCAACAGGTTTAGACATTTTTGTCAAGAGGGGGTCCTTACGCCTCAAAATGTTGACAGGGGGATCTCGGCATCCAAAAGTTTGAAGACCTCTGGTGTAGAGTGACTCTACATCCAACATGCATAATGTGTTGGATGTAGGGTCAAAAGGGTATTCCTCTATGAGGTTTATCATGGCCATACTGTCGCGTATGTAGCATTCTGTATCTGGTACGAAATCCTTAATGAAATGATCTACATACTGGCCCAATGGTTCCAGGATGGAGCCACACCCTGAAACTATAGGGTGACTGGGTGGTTTATCCTGATTTTTGTGGATTTTAGGGAGCTTATATATCACTGGTGTTCTTGGTGATTTGGTATTCAAGAATAGATGTTCTTTCTTGCTGTGGAACCCTGCTTCTAAGCCTTCATTTGTAACTTGAACAATGAGTTTCTGTATCTCTTTGGTAGGGTTAGTGGGAAGTCTGCAGTAATGGTCAGTATTGCTAAGTTGCCTTAGGATTTCGTTTTTGTATTCCTCCTTTTCTTGAAGCACAATTCCACCACCCTTGTCGGCAGGTTTAATTACAAGGGAGAGGTTCATTTTTAATTTAAAAAGTGCCAGTTTCTCATCAAGCGAAATATTGTACGGTACAAATGATGGTTGGCTTTCCAGCCGTGTGACATCATTAAGGACCAATTTTTCGAAAGTCAGGATTTCTCCCGGAATTATGTTAGAAGATGGTGAGAATGTGGAGGGAGGTCTAAAAGGGGTATTAGTGTTTATAAACAGGTTTGGGATTAAGTAGAAAATAGCTGTGTAGCCTTATTTTCCTGAAGAACCTGAGCAGTTCTGTTTGTAAATCTAGATAGTTTGGCTGAATAGTAGGCACGAAGGACAAGCCTTTACTCAATAGAGATTGTTCGCACCAAGATAGTTGGTGGGTGGTAAGGTTATAAATTGGTAATGTGGGACTGGATATTGGTACAACATTTTCTACTACCACTGGTAGTGCTGGCGTCGTGTGCATCGCTCGCCCGGGGGTTGGGCCATCGTTGCTGCTGCTTTACTCTTCCTCTCTTTGGGATTCCGCTTGGCCCGCCCTAAAAAAGGTTGCCTGTTGGACGTGCTAGGGCCTTCACATGGGTCAGAGCTATCTGAGGACTCAGCTGATGTATCGGAGTATCCAACTAGATTTTGTCGTTTATTGTAGCGGCCCCAGGGTCTCTGGTTTTGGGTGTTGCCGTAGGACCTATTGGTATAAAAGTCTTGCTCCAGTCTATGGATCTTGTCTATGGTTTTCTCTGCTTCCTCTAAAATCTTTTTAACCTCACTAGTCTGGTAGTTGTCTTTGATTTTCTTTTCCAAGTCAGTGATTTCTTCGGTGAGTTTGAGTTCCTCAGTAGCTATATCGATACCTAGCACCATCTAGTGCCTGGAGCAGGTGGTACCGATCTATAGCTAAACCCAGTAATGTATTTGGGATTGTCTGTGAATACCCCAGGGATATTACGGACTTGTAGCCCTGCCGGGATTGTGTTAGCCTTTAAATATTCAGTCAGCATATGTGTCATCAATTGAAGGCGGACACATTTATTTTTGCTTCTTTCTAACTGTTCCACTAATGGTGTGCTTTGATCTTCAAGGGAATCAATAGATTTGGAGAGCAGGGAAGGGCCCTCTAGAATCTTTTTGATGTAGTCATCAGAGTAGAGTGGTGTATGGTCAGACATGCCCTGTGTAAAGTGAGAAAAGGAGGTGAAGTGAGTACGGGGAGCGAGGAGAGTACCCACTTGCGGAGAAGGGGATAGAAGTGCGAGACCCTTGCAATCGGTAGATTGCGCTACATACTGTTACAAAAGAACAAGGGAACCCAATTTGCAATTGGTCAGGGACCTTTGGTGCGTTACTATTTCTAAAGCCAATGGTCCCTAGATGATCGATACTTTGTGAATCAAATATAGACCCAATCAGTACCATATTCTCTGTCCAGCCGGACAGGTTTTTAATATGCAAATAATTGTATGACATACAATAAAGAGAAAATCCAAGTGGGACACAACCAGCGTCCTACTTACATGAACAAACAACATGAAGGAAAGGGTTCAGGCAAGGGGGAACGTGTCTATATACAATAAGAAGAATAGGTCAGACTTATTGACGTTGAAACACCATTACATATTAGGCATCACAGTTACTATATGCATATGGTGTACATTATGTCGACGGCGTTTCGATCCCTAAAAGAAATAATGGGATCACCTTAAGGACATTTGATTAGCATGCCTGTGTACATGAAGCAATTATTGCTATGTATGCGTAAACCATAGAGAAATTGGAGAAAAAATGGGGAGAAAGCAAAAGGGAACAAGATTAAAATGGCATTTTGTAAGACCATACAATCGTCAAAGGAATTCATGATATAGGGCGAGAAGTGTACCTAGTTGAAGGAGTGAAGAAGGGGGGGAATGGGTATGAAAGGAGGTAAGTGAGGCCTACAGATCGTGCTGCTTATCCATCATTGATAGAAGTAATTAGCACGAATTTGGGGCAGTGGTACGGCGATATGTGATAAAGAAGGAGTGAAGAATAATGATGAGTAAGAACCAGAATTCGGCGCAGTGGTGCGGCGATATTAAATAAGGGAGGAGTGAAGAAGAAGAGTGATTAAAAGGAGCTACACTCCTGACGAAAATTTGCGAGGTGAGAAATGGCCATGTAGATGAAGATAGCTGGCCGTGCTGTTTAACCGAGGGCGGTAGTAGTATTGGACAGGCGGCGTGCGGCAGCCAATTGAAAAGTGAGTAAAAAGCCAACCATGAACCAATGGCAATAATAAGATTGGGCAGGCGGCGTGCGGCAGAATGGGCCGACAGAATCACCTGCAGTAGATGCAGTGAGGCCTGATTGACTCATCACGCTGATTAACCGGTGTGAAGTGCAAGGAGGACGAAGTGACGCGGCGCTAGTGGTGCTAATCTGCTAAATTGTTGGCTTACCAGATGGCATCAGAGAAGGACGGAATCCTTAAAATTAAGGAGTACAGAAGCCGCAAACTGAATGACAATGCGTGTCCGGGCTAGGAAGTAGCCTGGGAGTTAGCCAGAGCAGAAGCCTGAGAAACAAGGAATGGGATAATTAATCTCACCCCGGGGCGGGTGAGATTAATGGCCGTGCGGTGTGCTCAAGGGCACTTACCGTGAGTGAAAGGGAGATAGGTGTAGATGTCGGAACCGCTGCCGGATTGGGTTCTGTCGGGAAAATTGCACATGTTAAAATAGTGAATAATGGTGATGGGGCGTAAAAAGGAAGGGAAAGTGAACGCACGCTTACCAGGGTATTTTGGGGTGCCTGTGAACAAGCGGAGCCATTATTCTTCACTCGTTCTTTATCACATATCGCCGTACCACTGCACCAAATTCTTGCTAATTACTTCAATCAGCATGATCTGTAGGCCTCACTTAGCTCCTTTCATACCCATTCCCCCCCTTCTTCACTCCTTCAACTAGGTACACTTCTCGCCTTATATCATGTATTCCTTTGAGGATTGTATGGTCTTACAAAATGCCATTTTAATCTTATGTTCTCTTTTGCTTTCTCCCCATTTTTTCTCAAATTTGCCTATGGTTTACGCATACATAGCAATAATTGCGTCATGTACACAGGCATGCAAATCAAATGTCCTGAAGATGATCCCATGATTTCTTTTAGGGATCGAAACGACATCGACATAATGTACACCATATGCATATAGTAACTGTGATGCCTAATATGTAATGGTGTTTCAACGTCAATAAGTCTGACCTATTCTTCTTATTGTATATAGACACGTTCCCCCTTGCCTGAACCCTTTCCTTCATGTTGTTTGTTCGTGTAAGTAGGACGCTGGTTGTGTCCCACGTGGATTTTCTCTTTATTGTATGTTATACAATTATTTGCATATTAAAAACCGGTTCGGCTGGACCGAGAATATAGTACTGATTCGATCCTGTATGAGTACAGCAAAACCAAACTACCCTTCCTGGATTTACTGTTATATCCTAAAGACGGGGTTCTGTGCCCAGAACTGTATTGCAAACCTATGAAGAAAAACTCCCTGCTCGGTTATAACAGTTACCATCCACGTGCCCTCAGGAATAAGTTACCAATAGGGCAGTTCTTAAGACTGAGAAGAAATTGCAGTGAACTTACCAGGTATAAAGTACATGCGACTGCATTCAGAACCAACTTGCTGCAAAGGTCATATCCATCACACCTTGTCAGGCAAACTGAGAAAAGAGGTCGCAATAATAACAGGGAATCCATGCAAGAAACATATTCCAAACCACCTTCAGATCGCTTGGTATGTGTGTCGACATACATACACTTGTCAGACACAATCAAGAAGGTGATTGGAAAGAATTGGTACATTTTGAATGTAGGCAACAGGACACTACCAAAACCACTTTTTGCCATCAAGAGAAGCTGGAATATACGAAAATGGTTGTACACACCAGACCACTGTTGAACACTAAGAAACCGACACCACAACTTCTCTGGTCTCTCTCCTCCATCATAGGCCACTTTCATTGTTGTTCCTGTGCAGTTTACCCATACACACGCCCTACATAAGACATAGATATAGGGCTACGTACACAATGGAAGATTAAGAAACACACTAACTGTAACACAGAGGGAGTGATCTACCCCCTGAGATGTCCCTGTGACCTCATCTATGTGGGCATGACCACCCGCAAGGTTAAAAATAGGATCACAGAACATCGCAGCTCCATTCGATGTAAAAAAATGAACACCAAACTCACAAGACACTTTTTAGACAAAGGACACTCAGCCAACAACATTTTCTGGCTGGTCCTTGACAAACCCAACTAACCCACAGGCGTGGGCTCACTAGAGAGGGTACTCTTCCATAGAGAGCAGACATGGATCTTTCGTCTGAAAAGTGATAGCAAGGGACTTAATGATGATATCCCTTGGACGTCCCTTTCCAAGTAGTGAAGATTCTCTCTGTTGGGCCAGTGACACTCGGTGCCTGCTTCCTGCGTGGACTGACACAAACATATACCATTATGGTGCCCCTTTTGGCATTTTGCTCCTTGAGCTCCTTCTGATTATGAGACATATCGAGAGGTCTGCCCGTACTTCCCCCTGATTCGTGGTGAGGTTTCATATTGTCTAAACGGTTCCTGGCTCTTTATATTTTCTTGGGGTTGGAGCATATTGGAGTTCCTCTGGTGACTCCAGTTGTTGATTGCTATCCCTTGAGCATACCCAGATCCTGTTTTATGTTCCAGGATCGCAGTGGGATGTTCTTCCCATACCCCCTGGAGGGTGACACTACCACACTCTTTGAACCCAGGCCCTAAAGCGAGTCACACTCGCTCCTGGTCTTTATAAGCTTTGCCATTTTAACAGACGGCTCCTTTCAAGTGCACAACCTTGAGTTACGGGGCATCATTACTGAGTGGATCGCGCAGTTGTGCGCCACCGTTGCTACTCTCTCCCCCTGGCTCTAGTATGCCTGGATTTACTACCCTCATATTCCCAAATGGCGGCCTCTCATCTTACTATAACTTTTTGGATTTGAGCTGCAGCACAAGGATGGTCATGCAGCCACGCGCCACCTTTTGAAACACTTTTGCCACACTTTTTCCTTTGGCTCCACACTGCCTGGATCCATTACCGTGTTTTCCGACTGCAGAGAACACTGCGTTCTTGGTCGCACTGTGATTGTACTACATTTCCCATCTCTCCAGGCGGGCCCGAGACCGGGTGCACACGCCGGTGACGTCACCGTATTTCTTTGACGTGGAGAAATGGTGCCCCACTCTTGCCGGACATCTCCAGAGGTTGTACCACGGTGTTTTACAGGTGAGTGAGGGGCTACCGCGGTTCATTACAATGGCGGTTGGCACGCCTGTAGCTTTATTTTCTGTGTCGCTTGATTTTGCATTTGGTTCCTGTACCGGGCAGTGAATCCCCCGCTCCAGTGACCCTTCCGTTGAATGCAGGGCCCACAGCGGGTGATTTATATTGACTGGTGGCCCTCCGTTAATGTCTTAACCGTATCCTGCCATGTTGCATGACTCTTCACAGTTATGCACCTTCCCACCAACAGCAATTGTTGTGCAGCGGGTCATTTTAATAAACTTCGGCAATACCTTAGCCCAACCCTGCCATGTCGCATGACTAACTATAAGTCATGCACTTTGCAGATGGTGATGACTGCTTGGGAACTTCTTTGATGAACCCCAAGGAAAGCACACTGCCACCCGTGTTATTATGTAATTTTCCTGACTCACAAGCATACCGACTACTTTATGATGCAGAACTTTGTCAATTCCTTTAGAACAGCACTATGATGCATTTGTTGTATGGGCGTGAATATCACACACGCCCCAACTAGAGGTGGCTGTAGGTTTAGGTCAAACTTGCAGTCCCTGTTAGAGTGTCTGTGAGGGGTTGCTATGGGCTTGAGGACCCCCACAACACTCACAATTGTTTCTCCCCCCACCTCTGGGGTGATATAAATGATGTCATCATTCCTGCCGGCAGTATCCCGCAGTTGATTATGAGCTTGATTTCGAGCTAGGTTTGGGTTATACCGGCGCACTCCATAGGTTTGCATTTATATGTTAGTGCTCTGGCCTGATGTTAGGAGAGGGGTTAATTTAATGAAAGAATTTAGAGTAAACATTTCACCCCTTATGAGAGGTGATAGTTTTCTGACTTCATAACTCTTACCATGTATGCTCTTTTTGTGGTGTGATGTACTCTATGAGTTGTTTACAATACATATTGTTGTATGCACTTACAGCTGGGCACCACAAGATGTTTTAGAGAATGGAGAGATTATGTGTGACTCTAACGCACTTTAGGTAAACATGACATTTCTTGTACAATAGAGCACTGGGTGTACTGTGTCCTAAAGAATGAAGAGGTCCTTTGAAATTAACATGACCTTCTTTTTTCAGTTTACGTACCCTTTACTAAGTAGAGTGACATTGAACGACGGACCACTCAGCTCCGGTGGTGACCTGTATCCTTTCCTCCTTTTTTTCACTTGAACTCTTTGCAGAGTGACTGAGAGTATAGGTCCTGACGAATGCCTTTTGGCAGAAATATGTTGAACACATGAATGAGGGTATATCTGCTGAAAACCCTCAATATTCTCGTGTCTTTTAACCTTGTCACTGTGACCACCTAATACACTTTCAGTGATCACAGTTAGACAATTTTAGATCACATTCTATAACAGCAACTGCACTCTACCTGTCAAGAATTCCTGTCATACGAGGGGAGGAAAACGGTAACCAGCAAAAACGGACTACATCTCCCAGGATGCTTAGCGGTTGAGAGGTTATGTAAACAAGAGAGCTGTTACATAACTCAAGGGAAACACGCCCTTATGTAAACAGGAGAGCTGTTACATAACTCAAGGGAAACACGCCCTTATGTAAACAGGAGAGCTGTTACATAACTCAAGGGAAACACGCCCTTATGTAAACAGGAGAGCTGTTACATAACTCAAGGGAAACACGCCCTTATGTAAACAGGAGAGCTGTTACATAACTCAAGGAAAACACGCCCTATAAAGGGAGGAACCGGGAGGTACAAGGCTGTCGGATATTGTGTATACACCGACGTACCTGCTTCGTGAAGAGCAGTGTTCCGGAGTGGTGCTCCAGTAAGGCAAGAACGGAGGTAGGTCGAGTCGTTACTCCCTGGGCCGTGTCTTGCCCCATCGTCACCGGTGAAGGACCCGGAAGCTCTACCGGTCAACCATTGAGCTTCGCTTTTTGACTCGGCTGAGTCCAAGCGCAGTGGCGCTTTTGCTGGTTGGAGTCGTAACTCCCAGCCCGACCAGAGACACAGGGACTGCCAGCTGTAACGCACACCAGGAGGTGTTTGCCGCGTTACAGACTCGGAAGTCCACAGGATCGATCGAGCGGCTGCTCTCGGTTCAGTCTTCTTGCTTGTGATTGGGGTATCGGTGACGCATCACCAGGAGGTGACTCCGCGTCCCGGTGCAGTCTGAGGAAGAGGTTGAGCGGCTGCTCCCTTCAGGTAGAGACCCCGGCTGGGTGTTTCCCTGACTCCTCGATTCTCCCCAACACTCTTCGTGCCCCTCACAGCCTACCGATTGGCATTGTCGGCCATTTCATTTCTGCCCTCTGTTGGCATACGCCGGGATCGGCGTATATGCAGAGGACGGTTAGGACCATCCGTGCTGTGGGCTGGTAACGTACTTAGCCTGGAGGATTCCAGTGACTATAACTTTTGTTTGTTCCTTGTATTTTATTTGCCTTCATTAAAAGAACTAACCCTTCACAAGTGGTTGCGTCCTCATTGTCGTGTCTGTTAAACGATCCTGAGACGTTCAGGGCGTTACACTACCCCTCACTTCACCAATATATTTTCGCACATCTTGTTAACAAAACACCGCCGCTCCTTCCCCTTTGGGGGAGTTGTAGCCCACACCTTGGTGTGAGGATGGAACCCAAATGATGAAGCATGTCACCTAACGGTAAGTGAGGGCTCTTGTCCTGAGGGATGTTTCCCCTCCCTTCTCTTTATAAGTACTCACGTTGCACTTCTTTTTCTTTTCTCGTCTTTTTCGTCTTGTCCTTTGACATTTAGCCGGAGGTGCTTCTGTGTGAAAGTACTGCTTCTGAGATGCCTATATGTGTTGCATAACACACTTTGACCCCTTTCATCGAGGATCTTTAGGCAACTGGACTCACTTCTCATATTTTCTGTGGGTGGCTAGATGTAGCAGAGTGGCCCTATTGACTCTTACAAAGACGTATGAGGAAGGGGGTCTGGAAGATCTATACTACTATGCCGTTCAATTGCAACACGCAGCCGTTAGGCTGGTTCCAGCTGACAATTAGAGAGAAACGCCTGCTGGGTGGAAAGTTGCAGTGGAGCGCCTACCTGAGCTCCTGATGGACTCCCCACAACATCCCACACATAGGTAGACTTACAGACACAATCTTGCAATGATTTGCCCATACAGTGCTAAAGCGGGCCCATTCGTCTGAGAACTCCCGATCTGGATATTAAAACCCATCAGGTAGATGATGGATAATTTATTCTTCCATGCATGGTGTATAGGCAAGTGTGCTCACCTTGGGGATTTGTACCCCGAGAGTCCTTTATACCATTTGAGGAAGCCTGTCTTACATTTACACATGGACCTGGGCATTTTCTACCCCAGGCCAGTTAGGCAGACATAGCTAGAGAGACTGTACAAGAGAAAAAGGCAGCCAGGGAGCTTAGTGGCGCACCACATGTAGTAGTCATTAGTTCAGGAGGGGACCGTTGCCCACCTCAGTGGTCAGCTGCACATTCACCACATACTAGATAAATTTTTTATGCAAAATAGAGAGGCAACAGAAACAATTTTAAATAGTCACACAAAATTTTGAACAGATTGTAGATCTTGTTTATTAGTGTAGTATTTTCTTTTTATTGTGTGTTTCCAAAAACACCAGCACATTCACCTTACAAAGGCTTCATCAGGGCTGCAGACATGATAAACATACATAAATCACATATCATAGAACAAATATATAGATCTGTTGGCAAAAGGACAAATGGTAATACATAAACTTATACATACTTTCAGCATACTCTTGTCCTGCACTTCCGGCCACTACTTGATCATGCTGTTATATAAAGCTATGCGAATGGACGCTGTGGGCCACTCCCTCCCCGACCTTCCTCAGTCATGAGCAGCATGGGACACTGACCTGGATGGACCGCTGGATGATAGGGACTAGACGCAAGTCAATTTCCTTACAAACGCAGTTTCCTGTAATGCCCGCTGTAACTGGTTCACTATAATTTCCTATACAGGGCCTAACTTACCCCAAAAGACCTACACCGTATGACCTCCTCCTGACCAGACAGTTGTCCTCAATGTGGTGATGGAGGGGTAGGCTTTTTGCATTTAGCATGGCAGTGCTGGGGGTGCAATGCTTTTGGGACCAGGTAGTTACATATTTAAAGAGGGCTGTTCTTCTGCAACTTGAACTTGCACCACAGAGCTGCCTCTTGGGCAACATTAAAAGTCCAATGGCCAGGAAGATGATGTACAAATTTCTGCTACCGGCGCTAGTTCTGACTAGAGGCAGAATAGCCAACACCTGGATTGGACAAAGAGCACCTGAATTTGACCATTGGCATAGTGATGTACAGGAATGGGCATTAGCTGAGGAATCTCACATAAAGCTCAGTTGGTGAGACAATAAGGTGGGTGAGGACCTCACAGTCTGGAGGGACCTCTCCGGCACACTCTTAGATCCTGAGGCCACTATGACCTCCTCAGATAGCGATAGCATCTCTGAAGATGGGGATAATGGACCCATGCGGATGGTGAAGTGGACTCTCGGTGTGCCTATGTGTGAAGAGATGCTACTTCCTGATTGGGCTCTCAAAAATCATAGTTGTGATACGTTTATCTTTTTTTCCTGCAATATGCCTGCTATGCTGTGCGTCTTGTATTCCATCTACTGCTGTCTGTATGTTTTGTTTTTTTAAGTAGTTGAAACTCTCAATCACTGTTTTATATACCTTTATCTTGCCTTTGAATGAACGGTGGGGATTAATGGCTATAACGTTTGTTTTACCTGCATTTATTTCAAAGCCTCTGTAATTACAAAACTTTTGGAACTCCTCCAGCTGAGTTTGGAGACCCATGGGAGTGCACGAGAAAAGTAAAGTATCATCAGCACCGGAGCGCTGATGCTAGCGAATTTAGAAGTGTCTTGCGTATAATTCTTCATCCACCCCACCAATACATTAATGTACAAACAGAATTGTGTGTGGGCTAAAGCACACCACTGTCTTACCCCCCAACTAATCAGGATCCTGTCAGTAAGGTCCCTACCGCTAGTCCATCTGACTTGGGCATATGTGTCGGCATGAATATCAGTTAATATAGATAAAAGACCCTTAGGGATAGCAAGCCTTCTCAGGACCTCCCCCAAATGGTGCCTAGGAACGAGGTCAAACGCTGCCACATAAAGATGGTCTTCGTAGAATCATACATTTTGTTCAGATAACAGAATAACAGAAAATCTAGGCTTCTGGGCCCGGTTACTGATTTTATATTTAAAACCAGTCTAGAGGGCTGTAGAGTCTGGTGGGCCTTCATCCAGGTCTGAAAGCTTGGCCAGAACTGGTCTGGCAAAGATTTTCTGAGCATCTAGAAGGTTTATGGGCATATCATTTGCTGGATAGGGGATCCAGACTTCAGGCTCTGAGATAAACAAATCTCCAGGGATGGCATCTGGGCCTGGCCCTATTCCCTTCTTCATAGAGTATAATGCTATCTCAGTCTCTTTAATTGAGAAGGTACCAACACGATGCTGACACTCAGTGCCCTAAGGATTCATACGTTTGGCGTTAGACTCAATCCATACCATTTCACGACTCTTAAAAAGATTGGAAAAATGGGCAATCCACTGGTCTACAGTCACAAGTGAGTCAGGTTGGGAGGCACTGCTTTTACTGCTAGAAGCCATAATTTTCCAGAAAGCTTAGGTGTCTTTCTTTTTAAGGGCATCATTGAGTTCGACCCATTATGCTTCTTCTTACTCACTCCTGCACGCCCTTAGAGTGGACATTTAGACCCTTCAGGCATGAGCTAAATCAGGTTTGGAATCCGTTCTTGCAGCATTGATCCGCCCCTGCTTGGCCATTCTACCCTCCTTATAAACCAAGGGGGAAGGTAGTTTAGGGAGATGGTGTGTTACCATGAGTGGTAAAAAAAAACTCTCTGTAAAGCAGAAAAATCATTAGGGCACAAAGCAAAATCACACCGCTCGAGGTGAGCTTCATTGAAGGAGTTAAAGAAATCCACAAAAGTTTGATACATAATGGCTCAAAATAGTGGCATTGCTGATGATTTCCACTTGTTTTACAATCTTTAAGATTGTCGTGATGGCCAAAGGCACTGAATAAGATAGATCTCTCAACTGCTATATCTCCCCCGCCCCCCCTCAGGACTCTGCTACTGAATCTAACACCACGGCGTTGTGATGACTATCGGGGCGGGAAGCAACCTTCATGTCTCTTGCGAAATGCCATAGTCTAGCATCCAGAAGTATATAGTTAATATGACTATATTAGGTACCCGCTTGAAAGTAGGTTTTGCTGGCTGGTCTGATTTAAACCTGCTATTGACTGCTCTTAGCCCATGCTCAAGAATTAAGTGCAAGAGTTGTTCAGCTACCTTAGTACATTTTTTAATCAGATTGGCAGAGGTTTCCGGAATTCCCTTTTCCATGTCTTCTTAATACTAGACTGGAATAAGCTGTTTACCCGGTTCAAAGTGGGAGTTAAAAGTCCCCAGCTAAAATTACAGGCCAATCATATTTAAGGGAGTTGAGAAAACAATGTTTGTGAATCGGAGTTATCCATGACTGAGCGGACATAAGTGTTAATAATTACAACAGTTAAGAAGAGGACCGGGCCGTCAGTTTAATGTGCATTATATCACTGGACCTGGTATCGGGTGTGTCAGTTTTGCAAATGAGTGAATGTTTTACCAAGATTGTTAGACCTCCTAAAGCTCGTCTAGACCTGAGGGGATAGCATTACTGTAGTAAGTTAAGTACCTAGGTCTGTGCTCTGGGTGGATTGCCCACGTTTGCTGGAATAGGATTTTGTGGTATTTGTTGATAAACTCCCCATTTCAAGTCTGGAAGTTTAGAGTGAATGCCAGCCAAATTCCAAGACAGAGTGTCACTGTTTCTTTTGGATCATTTCCCAAGTTGTGGAGAGAGAGGGATGTTTTGCCCTATTTTTAACGCCAGTCTGCACCTGTACAGTCCTCTCACCTTGAGGGGGAGCCGACTGTAGCCAGTCAAAGTCTGATGCCCCCTGGTAATGAGCTCTTTGAGTGCAGCTAACTGGGGAGAGGGCTATGTTTGGGCCTACAGTACCCACACTGGTTTACAGTCAGCAGGTCTGTGAAGTCTAATACAGCTGGACGAGTCATAACGTCGTACAGGTTTAAGCTCCATTTGGATTAAGCCATCAACTATATAATTTGCACAATTCTCACACCAATGCAGTCAGATCTGTTGGTAGTGCTTATAATCTTGACACCATCACTATGTCCTCCCTAATCACAGACCTGCAATTGTGCATGTGGCAAAGGCAATGAGTTGATTTTTTGGTTAAAGCCTTGTTGCTCTCTCGAGCACCCATCAAGAGTTTAGAAACAGTAGTAAAAAAATACTTCTTGGCTCGATGGAGTATTTCTATCAGTGAAGTTGGGTTAGCTTCCCTAATATTTAAAGTAGTAGAGAATTGGGGGTGCCAATTATTCTGGTTGTCTTCCCTTTGAAGTGTTTTTTTCCCCAAACATGTGCTTCCCTGTTCTAGCAGCTATGCAGAAAGCAAGCGGCTCTTGTTTGAGGAATAAAAAGGATTCAGGTGTTTCATAGCGTTTACTAAAATGAACTCTTTATTGGAGACTGAAGGTGAAAGACCATAACTGAAACCTCTGCCACTGACTCAGATTTTAATATCATGTCCTTAGTTGAGACTTGCATAATGATCCAGGTTTACAATTGGAGAAATATCTATCTGGAATTTTAAAATGTTGTTTTCAGAATTTAATGAATATTCTCACATGACCGCTCTGGTGGCCTAGGAGAGGACTGACTTGTCTTAGTATATTGTAGTTTGGGTATTATATGAGATAGCTTCTATGATGGATTTGAAGCACTGCTAATGTGCTCAGAGAATTAATCAAATATTCATTGCTTTATGGAATACTAATTCATAAAGTCGACCAGAGCCAGGCGTCCTTCAAACTGCGTTTCCGGTTATCTGCTGTCTGAGGTCTGAGAGAATGGAGGGACCCTTCATAGGGTCATCTGGTCCTTACAGTCAGTTGTCAAGTTAAGGGAGATTACTAGTACTGGAGTTGATCTGGAAACCAATTAATTGTCCTGCTCAAGGGGCACCAGACTTCAAAAGGCTGTATCTCAAAACTAGGCTGTTGTGATCAGGATTTAGGATTGGTGGCAGCACCCACCTAAACGGCTAATTCACAAGTTACTCAAGGACACTGTATTTTACTGGTAGGGTGTAAGTGTGACTTCAGACCACAGTATATGTTGTGCAGTTTTCATCTTTCAGTTCCTCTCCCCTATTCACAGTAGCTCCTTCCTCATCCCACTTTTCTGTCTTGTAGCCACCTGGCTGTGACAAACTCACTGATATTTGTTTCTCATTCACAGAATCAAAGGTGTTACTAAAGAGACCTACAGTTTCCCTGCACCAAAAAAGTCCTGGCAGCTTTACCTGAAGACAAAACTGTATCAGTGTGAAGAGTATAGGAAAACATCCACTTGGAAGCTTAATCTGTATACACACTCTACAAAACGTTCTGGGGAAAAAACAGTGAACTAGCTTGAGCAAGACCTTCTTACAGAGCTCATCTTTATGGACAGTTTGAAGCTCCATAACGTGAACAATATTTATCAGTCTACGGAGTGAAAAGTATTTTGTTTAGAGTTTGCATCTATGGCAATAAACGATGTTCATGTAGCGAGTCGTGGAAAAGCCTCACTCAGAGCTCATATCTGTACATGCATCAGATGATTCATATGAGACTGAAGCATAGAGGTGCTTGGAGTGTCTCATCATTTACATGCTAATGTCAAATTAGGGCACAAATCAGAATACCAATAATCTGGAGAAACTATACCATTGTAAGGAGAATTAGAAGAGCTTGACTCACCAAAGATAGCGGGTGAAAAACCTTAAAATGCGTATATGGGAGAAAGCATTTTACATAGCGTGAGAAAAGGTGCACAACGGGTTATTTTCTGCACAGGCATCAAAATGTTTGTTCTGAGGATATGTCATACTAGTTTATGGAATGTGGGAAAAGTTTAACTGAGTCAAAGGGAGCATCCGAATCCATACTGGTGATAAACCCTCTCTGTCCTGAATGTGGACAGGCTTCACCCGCAAGACAAATATGTTAAGTCACCAAAGATTCTTAACTTGTGAGAAACTCTGTTGGTGCACAAAATGTGGCAAACACTTCACTCTGTCAAGCACATCAGTGAATCCATACTGGTGAGAACCCCTACAACTTCTCTGAATGTGGAAAAAGCTTCAGTGAACAGCATAGGCAAATGATGTATCAGAAAAGCAATACTGGGGAGAAACCCTTTCAATGTACTGAATGTAGGAAAAGCTTCACACAGAAAAGCGCACTGATTGTACATCAGAGAGTCCATTCTGGTGAGAAGCCCTTTCAGTGTACAGACTGTGGTAAAAGCTTTACTATGAAAAGCAATTTGTTGAAGCATCAGAGAATCCACACTGGTGAGAAGCCCTTTCAGTGTACAGAATGTGGAGAACGCTTCAGTGTAAAGAGCACACTGATGTCACACCAGAGAATTCATACTGGGGAGAAACCATTTCAGTGTACAGAATGTGGAGAACGCTTCAGTGTAAAGAGCACACTGATGTCACATCAGAGAATCCACACTGGTGAGAAGCCCTTTCAGTGTACAGAATGTGGGAAAAGATTCAGTGCAAAGTGCACCCTGGTGCATCATCAGAGAGGCCATTCTGGTGAGAAACCATTTCAGTGTACAGAATGTGGAAAAGGCTTCAGTGTAAAGCGCGTACTGTTGTCACATCAGAGAATCCATACTGGTGAGAAACCATTTCAGTGTGCAGAATGTGGAGAACGCTTCAGTGTAAAGAGCACACTGATGTCACACCAGAGAATGCATACTGGTGAGAAACCATTTCATTGTGTAGAATGTGGAGAACGCTTCAGTGTAAAGAGCACACTATTGTCACACCATAGAATGCATACTGGTGAGAAACAATTTCAGTGTACAGAATGTGGGCAAATTTGTGTTACAAGATCCCATTTTTTGATCCATCACAGAATCCATACTGGTGAGAAACCCTTTCAATGTACTGAATGTAGGAAAAGCTTCACCCAGAAAAGCGCACTGATTGTACATCGGAGAGTCCATACTGGTGAGAAGCCCTTTCAGTGTACAGAATGTGGGAAAAGCTTTACTATGAAAAGCAATTTGTTGAAGCATCAGAGAATCCACACTGGTGAGAAGCCCTTTCAGTGTACAGAATGTGGGAAAAGATTCAGTGCAAAATACAACCTGGTGCAGCATCAGAGAGGCCATTCTGGTGAGAAACCATTTCATTGTACAGAATGTGGAAAAGGCTTGAGTGTAAAGCGCACACTGTTGTCACACCAGAGAATCCATACTGGCGAGAATACTGATCAATGTACAGAATGCGGAAAAAGCTTTGTTCATAGATCCCATTTGTTGGTACATCAGAGAATCCATACTGGTGAGAAACCATTTCAGTGTACAGATTGTGGGAAAAGATTCACTCGTACAGGCACACTGCTCGCACATCAGAGAGTCCATACTGGTGAGGAGCCCTTTCAGTGTACAGAATGTGGAAAAAGCTTCAATTATACAAGCACACTGCTTGCACATCAGAGAGTCCATACTGGTGAGAAGCCCTTTCAGTGTACAGAATGTGGGAGAAGATTCAGTGTGAAGTACAACTTGGTGCAACATCAGAGAATTCATACTGGTGAGAAACCTTACCAATGTACAAAGTGTGAGAAAAGCTTCTCTCTTAAGAAAAATATGTTAAGTCATCAAAGACTCCACACTACAACCCCTATGAGGCAACAGAATGTGGAAAATGCTTCAATCTGGACAGCACACTGCAAAGATATCCACATTCCATACTGTGGAGGAACTGTATAAAGTTACAGAATGTGGCAAAAGCTTTACTCAAAGCAATGTCTATTGCAGCGTTAGAGGATACATATTTAGTCAAGGTGGATTTATTGTGGGAAATCTGAGAACAATCCACAGTTGAGAAATCTTGTTTGGCACAGAATTTGGATAAAGCTTCACTCAGACAAAGAAACTGTTCACACATCAGATGATCCATACTGGTGAGAAATTACCCCTGTGCAGAATGTGGAAAAAGCTGCAGTATGAAGTGCAAAAAAATATTTCTAAACCAAATTTAAAATCAAGGAGATTTTACAATGACAGTCTCTGGTATTCCCTGACTGAAGTATTGCAACATAATGAGTTAAGAACAATTTGGAACATAATCTCTCCAAGCATGAATGCAGTTAGGAAATTTGTTTCAAGTCCAATCTCACATTATGATTGTTAATCTTACAAACAGGAGTTGTACAAAAATGATTAGGTGTAAGAAAGTGATGGTACTTTAAATGCTTGGACATTTTGAGAGTTGCCTCCTAGAAGATTAACAGTTATTACAACTAAGACTGAAAGTTGTCATGGGCAGGAAGCTAAGACATCATGAAATGAAATGCAAATATTTATTCTTAAAATTATATGATCTCTTGCTGCACTGAATAAATTGCTCTGCCGTAGGGCTTACGGTCACATAACAGGAGCAGGAGGCGCTGGTGCTGGAAACCCCATTCTCTCCCATCCACCTGTACTGTTCTCACCCTGTGTCTGCTGCAGGAGTGGCATTGGTCCAGCCACAAGGTGGCAGGAAATAAACAGTGACCAACCTTGGACCAGACCAGTGGAGAGGTAGTGTGTTTTTTGGGATCTCCAGGGGTGTCCTTATATGAGTGCAAGTGCATTAACCATTATCATTAACCTGGTCCGTATTTTTTTTGAGGTGGTTCTTGACAGAGTCCCTAGATGCTTACTCTGCTGCTTGCTGTGATCTGCTAGTTTCTCATCCCTTCGTTTGTCAGTGGCCCGAATAACGTGACATCACTGTGGAGCATGAGAAGGAATTTGGGTCCTCTCTATTTTAATACAGGCTACCAGGGGGGGGTCGAGAAGTCTGAGAAGGCATTTGGGACTGCCTTTGTGCCTGTGGGGTGGTGCTCCCCTTGGGTTATTGTGTGCTGGAACTGGGGGATTGGGTCTGGGCCGTGTTTGTGGTTGCATGGTGGCCGTGAGGGGGTCCTGTTGGGCACTGTCATGGGTAAAGCTAGGTTTCCAAAGACTCCTGCTCCTAATACTATATCTCAGTATGCCACCCTCTGGCAGTGGCTGATTGATCGCTGGAGTGAGGACTCCTGGAGCGGTTCCCCTGAGATTGGGGGTGAGACATTGAGGGCCAAATTCTTGGCTGCTGTACAGAGATTGTGTGCTGCACTGGAACACAGAGTGAAACAATGTCTGATGATGTGAAATTGCTTAGGGCGGATTTGTGGAAGATCGCAGAGAAAGAGACACCTTCTGAGACTAATATTGAGGCTCTATAGGGTGAGTTTGCAACACTAAAGCTGCAGATGACTTAAATGGTGAAAACCACTAGGGAGTTGGAGGCCCGGATGGAGGATGCGGAGGGGCCTTCCCACCGTTTCTGGGCTTTTCGGAAAAAGTAAAAGCATGTCAAATTTGGGATTGCTAGATGCTTGGAGGGTTCGTAACCCAGCTCACAGAGTATTTACCTGTCAGTCACTTACCCACCATACAGTCAGCTGGATAGGATGCTGGTGACTGGATTTCCATTAAAGGAAGCCTGGGTGGTACAACACTTGGCTTGTTTTCTGTCAAATCAAACACAGGTGCTTGGGGTACTGGATTGGGGGGTAGTGTTGCCAAAACTTATACTTGGCGCTTTCCAGTGGATGTGCTGACTGACGCCATTGGTAGAGACTCATTATCACAGTATATGGCTAATTATTTTCAGTCTAACAGGAAATATGTCAGTTCCAGAGTGGTTGCGTGGGATGCCATGAAGGGAGTGATTCGTGGGCATTGCTTGAGTATGACATGTAGGGATCATATTCAGATCCTCCGTGAGTAGCGTGTCGAGGAAGGGAAGCCGGTGGACTTGCAGAATAGCAACTTGAATGATCTCGAGATCCATGGGAAGGAGTTGCAGACGCGCGGGAGTATAGCAGATAAATGGGATAGGATGGATGCGTATACTCTTACATAGCACAGGCAGCTGCTGCATCGGTTGGAGGACAAATCAGGCAGTATGCTTGCTTAGTTGCTCAGGAGGGAGGGGACCCCTCCCCGGTACTTCATTTGGTGGAGCTGGGTGGAGGTATTGGGTCCTCAGGAGTGAGGGTGGTGGCGGCCTTTCAGTGGCATCTTGATGGGGCGTACAGAGGAGGTGCCCGTAGCTCATTGGCACCGGTTTGTGCCTTTTTGGATCTGCTGGCACTGCCCCTGTTGGATGAAGTAGCCGTTGAGGAACTAGACATGGAAGTTACTTTGAAAGAGGTCAGACATGCTTTGCAGCTCCTCCCTGGAGGGAGGTTCCCTGCGGAGTTTTACAAAGGATTTACAGTGGAGTTGACCCAACTGTTGTTGGAAGTGTTTCTGGAGGCTAAGAGCAAGGGGGGCCTTAACTACATCCTTTTGAAGCCAGGGGTGACTCATCTGATTCTGTGTCATACCAGCCTCTCACGATGATAAACACTGATTTTAAGATACTTTGTAAGCTGCTGGCCTGTCACCTGAGCCTAGTGGTGTCACGCTTGGTGTCTGCTGATCAGCGTGGATTTATCCCTGGACATAGTACAATGAAGAATTTAATGCACCTAGCACGTCATGCATGAGGTCGAGAGCAAGGGTTTGGTGTTGGCTTCCAGTGATATTGAGTAGGCGTTTGACATGGTGGATTGGGGGTAACTGTTGCAGGTAAAGAGATCCATGAGGTTTGGGCCGCAGTTTAGAGCATGGATACGATTGTTGTACACTGGCCAAGTGGCACTGGTGAGGGTAGGCCAGCAAAGCTCAGAGCGCTGAGATGTTAAATATGGCATGCAACATGGGTGTCCGTTGTCGGCCTTGCATTGTGTGTCTGCTGTGGAGCCCTTGCCGGTGAAGTTTCACACAATGTTGGGTGGTTGGAAAATCGAGATGGGTCATTCTTTGCATGTCATTTTGGTTTACTCTGATGATGCGTTATTGTACTTCAGTGAGCCTAATATGTCGGTTGTGGGTCTGTAGGGACTCCTCCATGAGTTTGTGAGGTGTCGGGCCGCCATGTTAGCAAGCAGAAATCATTAGTGTTTCCCGTAGCGGCACTGACTCTAGTGCCCAAGGATAAGTTGCATGATGTGCGGCTGAGATGGGAGATGGAGAACTTTCGCTATCTTGGTGTGAAGGTGGCACATAGGCGCAAACAGCATTTACGGCATGACATTGTGAAGGTTCTTGAGTTCCTGTGGGCCTTTGTCCAGTTCTGGAACACTCTGCATTGTTATTGATGGGCGTGTTGGTTTCTAAGCTTGTGTTTTTGCCTCTTTGTGATCCAGAATTCACAGTGCCCTCTCTCCGCAGGGGTTTTCTGCCGGTTGGATTCCCTTTTCACCTTGCTTCTTTGGGCAGGAAAGCATTCTAGAGTGGCACTGCTGATTCTGAGGGGATATGAAGAAGGGGGCCTTAGGGTTCTGAACGTGGAGCATTATTAACCCCTTGTGTGCGCACAACATCTCCCGGCCGTCGTGCATTACGGTGGGTGAGTGCGCACCACGGCCGGGAGCCATCGTGTTCGCGAACGCCGTTTATTTCTCCCGCACAGCGGGAGAAATAAACCCGCACGCAAGGGGTTAATATGCTTTTCATATACAGCATGCGGCCAAGTGGTTGGATGAGGGTGATCATTTGGAAAAAAAATCTTCTGCCTCAGGAGGTGCTTTATATGGTGTGACAGACAGGGGTGCATTGGCACTGGGTGGTGAAGGTGGTAATTTCGAAGGCTCAATTTCATAGGGATTTGTACCCATCTGGGGTTTCATGTCCTTTGTCAAGGCCCGGGATCAGTTCGCACTCTGTCCGGGGCATATTATTCATTATGCAGATAAATAGGACACGATGGGGGAGGGGGTGCTTTAACCGACGTATCAGGCAGCTGGAATGGAATGGAAGTGCATTTATAGAGCGCATGGCTACCCGGAAGCATCCCAGTGCTGGTAACTGACACAGGGAACCAGAGGGACTAAGGAAAGAGCAAGGTCTTTTATTGCTTACGTGATTGAGCGTAGGTGGAGAGGCAAGGAATTCCAGAGTTTGGAGGCATTATAGGAAATTAGCCTGATGCCACTCCTGGACCTCTTGATCCTAGGGATCTCTGCCAAGTGCAGATCATCTGATCGAAGATTTCGGCTAGCTTTATATGGACGAATCATAGTGGAGATCATAGGTGGGCCAAGTTCCTGCCTTGCTTTATGTACTAGGCACAAGGCCTTGAACCTAATCTGTTCCTGAACCGGGAGCCAGTGGAGGGCGCGGAAGGACGGTTTGGCTGACAGCCTATTGGAGGTTCCCGTCAACAGTCTTGCTGCACTGTTTTGTACGGATTAAAGTTTTCTGACTGCGGAGATGGGAGTGCCCAAGTTCAGGGCGTTCCCATAATCCAATCTGGAGAGTACTAATGATTGGACCAGTACTTTCTTGGCCGCATAGGGAAGAAGTGGCCGGACCTTTTGGGCCATTCTAAGTAGGCCGTAGCAAAGAGCTGCTGTTTTCCTGGCTTGGGTCCTAAGACTGAGGTCCTGATCCAGCCATACCCCAAGGCTCTTGATTTCTGATTTCGGGCTTGGGGTTGGGCCCATGCAAGAGGGGCACATCAGGCTGGGATTAAAACTGAGAGAGTTACCTAAAATCATAATCTCTGTTTTTCCTCCATCAAGCCTAAGCTGGGAGCCGTCCATGCACTTTGAGATATCGTTTAGACAGGAGTAGAGGGTATGGATTTCCTGTTCAGCTTGGTTGAGTCCGACCATCGGCATAGGTTACCATCCGGATTCCATGAGGATCTATTCTGGTTGCTAGAGGGGACATATAAACATTAAAAAGAGTCTGGCTGAGCGAGGAGCCCTGCGGCAGCCCGCTCAGTAGGTGTGTGGAAACATTATTTTTTATTATTCAAAAAACCTGAAAGGTTCTTCCCTCCAGGAAAGAGGATAGCCCTTTAAGCGCCGTACCATCTACTCCTATGTTCCTGAGTCGCCGGATCAGAATCGAGTGATTCACCGTATCAAAAGCGGTGCTCAGGTCAAGGAGTAGAATGGCCGCCGAGCCTCCTGAGTCCAAGATTTTCCTACTTTCCTCTACCACTGCCAGTAGCGCGGTTTCTGTGCTTTGGCGTGGTCAGAAATCAGTTTGGGAGTAATGGAGCAGGCTATGACTTTCGAGAAACCCAGAAAGAGTTAGGTTAACGTGTTTCTCAGTTACCTTGCTTATGGCCGGAAGAAGAGATATGGGGTGGTAATTGCCCAAATCGTCCGGGTCCAGATTGGGCTTTTTTCGTAGAGCTTTAATCCTGGCCTCTCTCCACTTGGAGGGGACTTTTCCAGTGGTAAGCTCCAAATGCCTTAGCCACTCTGAGTGTCATTTTTGACTCACTCGATAGGACTGCATCTAATTTCTTTGCTTTATAAGACGCTGCAGGTTGACACTACTTGGGGACCGCTGAGAGCGTGGAGTGTTTGGGAGGTGGATCTGGGCTGGAATGTGTGCATTGTTGAGGACTGTGTCCAGAAATGCTCAGTTCTGATTGATTCACTTTAACTTCATGCATCGCACATATGTGTCGCCGGTGAGCCTGAATAAAATTAATGCTGAGGGTGACTTGTCTTGTCCCTGGTGTGCGGCGGAGAGGGCAGTTTTTATGCATCTTGTGTGGGATTGCGGGATGGTTAGAGACTTCTGTGGGAGGGTGTTGGCACGTTTAAACCTGGTTACTTCACTGACTTGTAAGCTTTTACCACAACTTTGCCTGTTGAGTCTACATGTGCTCTTCAAGAAACAAAGAATGGCAATTTGCTTTATGCAAGTTGCCAACACTTGAATGGGGGTTACGGCTCCAACGGAGGATGTTTCGGAGTGGGCATTGGCAGAGGAGACGCATATGCGTTGAGATAGAACTGATGACAAACTTACTATCAACTTAGAGGTATGGGGGAAGCTCTGTCAAAAGTTCATGGAATGGGGACTGAGGGAGAGGAGGGTGTTTCCTTGGGTAGTGAGGGCTGAGCATGGTAGTGATATTGTATTGTATTGTAATTGCATTTATATAGCACTTAGTACCCCTGACGAGGCATCAAAGTGCTTTTTCGGTGAGTAGCACGCTACTCAGGGACCCATAAATGATTAGTGTTGAATTAATAAAGTAAAATATGAAAGTAATTTGAGTGGTGGATAGGTAGTCAGTTATTTTAATTGAGAAGGGTAGCAGAGGGATAGAAGAGGGACAGAGGTTTGCATATATATATATATAGTGCTTGTTACCCCTGATGGGGTGTTTCTGCTCTTTTTCGGCGAGTAGCACGCTACTCCGGAACCCATAAAGGATTAGTTGTGAATTAGTTTAGGGATGGATATTAGTCAGTTATTTGGATTGCGAAGGATAGTGGATGGATAGAAGAGGGAAGAAGGTTTGCATTTATATAGAGCTTGCTACCCCTAATGAGGTGTTGAAGCACTTTTTTCGGCGAGTAGCACACTACTTTGGAACCCATAAAGGATTTGTGGTGAATTAGTATAGTGAAATATGAAATTTGAGAAGTGGACATGTGAGTCTGTTATTTTGATTGAAAAGGATAGTGGAGAGATAGAGGGATGGATTTAGGCTTTTTTTGGGAGGTCATAGTAGTGGGAGGCTTGGGATGAGTAAAAAGGGATGTGGAGGGGAAGAGTCAGAGGGAAGAGTTTAGAAAGGGTTGTTTTGGGGGATCAGTATAGCAAAAGAGGTGTCAGATGGTGCAAGGAGGGGTAGAGTAGGGGAGGGTCTAGAAAGGGCTAATTTGGGGATCATAGTAGTGGTATGGGCTTTGAGATGAATGAGAGACTGCATGTAGAGGATATATTTATTGAGGTATTGGGTGAGAAATAGGATAGTGCATTGGAAAAAGAAGTAGAAAGAGGTTTTAGATGAGTCAGAGAGTTGAGGTAGAAGATATCTTGAGAGAGGTATAGGGTAATGTTAGAAATGGGGGTCTCTATTTGGCAATGGCTGGCGCCACTATCCAAATAGGGACCCTTCTTCCTAAGTCAGGACAAGTGGGCCACCCTCTTTGACAACCCCTGCTCAACCCTGTGGTAATATAGCACGAGCAGTTAGGCCTATCTCAGAGGCAGTGTGTGAAGCGTTTATGACCACATACAATAAGGCAGTAATGACACCACAAAAGAACACAACTCAAGTAGGTACAGAAAAATAATAACTTTATCTAACAGTTTAACTCAAAACTCTCAAAGCATTTCAACAACTACAATTCACATCAACCCGTAGGGACTCAAAAAGACAATAGCATATTCACTAACGCGTAACACTGACTGAGTTCAGGGCTGGGGCCTATGCGACCCGTTGCACTCCAGATACCTGTCCGTGAGAGGGGACACAGCACGCAGCTTCTCGAAGAAGCGGAGACGGTGACAGGCGGACTCCCAGCGGCCACAAGTCTTGGAGGCTGAGGTCCGTAGTGTGCACCCACAATGATTCGGGCACTCGGAGTCAGGCGGGTGCTCAGCGGCAGCAGCACGCGGCTGCAGCAGTCCAGACTGGTGGTGGCGATGTCTCTCGTTGTGCAGCTCCGTGGTGGGCTCACAGTGGCAGCAGCTCTCTTAGCTGCGGCGCCCCACGGGACGATAGTGACAATCCTCAACAAGGGTGAGAAGGTGCGAGTGCACAGCGGCAGCAGCTCCCCTTTAGCTGCAGCGGACCACAGGACAAATCCCAAGGATGCAAAGTTGCCACAGGTGCGGGTGCTCAGCGGCCACAGCTCTCTCTTGGCTGCGGCGGCCCACGGGACAGATCACGATGATGCAAAGTAGCAAAGGGTGCGGGCACTCAACGGCTACAGCTCTCTCTTGGCTGCGGCAACCCACGGGACAAATCACGACGATGCAAAGTAGCAAAGGGTGCGGGCACTCAACGGCTACAGCTCTCTCTTGGCTGCGGCAACCCACGGGACAAATCACGAGGATGCAAAGTAGCAAAGGGTGCGGGCACTGAATTGCTACAGCTCTCTCTTGGCTGCGGCGGCCCACGGGACAAATCACGAGGATGCAAAGTAGCAAAAGGTGCGGGCACTCAATGGCTAATGGCTATTTGCTGCGGCGGCCCACGGGACAGAGGATGATCTCGGCCCGGCTGGCACAATGGTGGACGCTCAGCGGCTACAGCTCTCTCTTAGCTGCAGCGGCCAACCCAGGTTTAGCAAAGGATTCAAAGGTTCAGCGTTAGGCGGGCTCTCAGCGGCGGCAACTCTCTCTTAGCTGCAGAGGCCCACACAGGTTTAGCAAAGGATTCAAAGGTTCAGCGTTAGGCGGCCTTCAGCGGCAGCAACTCTCTCTTAGCTGCAGCGGCCCACACAGGTTTAGCAAAGGATTCAAAGGTTCAGTCCGCAGTCCTCACAGTAGGACTAGAGGCTCTGGATTACTTGACGGAGGCCTCACCTGCAAGTAGAATTCCTCGGACAGGAATTCCGACAGCTGACGGGGTGAAGTCTAATGTCCCTGAGACTTCTGCAGGAGGCGCTCTCGATTTAGGCCCTCGGGTAGTTTCTTCGGCAAGCTTGGTAAATTTTCAAAGTCCTTTCCTCTGTTCACTCGGACAGTTTCGTCTTGACATCCAGAAGGAACACACTTGGCCACAGTTCCAGCGCAGCATTTTATACCTAAAAAGTCTTTGTTCTCTAAGGTCGCAAATCACTGACTCCAGTCAGAACCAGTTCGGTGGGGTCAGGGAGCACTTGGTTTATGAGGCGACATCCTGCCCTTTTGGAATGATGGGGCCTGCTATCTGACACCCAGTGGGAGGTGAAGCCATCATTCACCTTGCCAGGCACTGCCCTACTCGGATCAAAGAGTCACCCCTGCCCACGCTCTAAATACCGATCTCGCTCTTCAGCCAGGTCTGACCCAGCTGGCCCTGCTGCTCCAAAACCAGACGACCAATACACATACTCGCAACAGCCGGTGGTAAAGCTTTAGGCAAGAAACTACCGTGTTTTCAGGAAAGGCATTTCAAAACATGTGATCTATAAACGATCCTTATTAACCCCTTCTGTGCCCATGACAAGCTGGACTCGTCATGGAGCGCAGTCGCGCTGTGCCCATGACGAGTCCAGCTCGTCATGGCACCCACCCACGGGGGAAGCGCTGGCGCTCCCCCCGTGAGTGGTCAATTGTTTTTTTTTTTCTTTTGTTTACAGGGAAGGCAGGGGAAGACCTTCCCCTGCCTCCCCCCCGCACCCCCCCCACGTCATCAATGACGTCAGCGCGCGAGCCGCGCTGACATCATTGGAGGTTTCCCCTTTGCTCTCCGAGGTGCAGGAAGCCATTTGCTTCCTGCGCGTCGGAGAGTAAAGGTGAGTTTTGGGGCTGGAGAGGGGTTTTATTTTGCATCGGTGGGTTTGGGTTAGGGTGGGGGCACTTTGGTATGCCCAGGCATGCCACGAGGCTCGGCCTCGTTCGTGTGTGCCTGTTGTTGCTTTCCTGTGAAATGGATCCAAATTTAAAAACGCTCGTCTTTCTAGTTGCTTCCCTGTGAAATGGATCCAAAAATGCCGAGAAATGGCCTTCTTTTTAATTTTTCAAATCCAAAGTGCAGCAGCATGATTTTTGCATCGGTGGGATAGGGTTAGGGTGGGGGCACTTTGGTATGCCCAGGCATGCCACGAGGCTCGGCTTCGTTCGTGTGTGCCTGTTGTTGCTTCCCTGTGAAATGGATCCAAATTTGAAAAACGTTCGTCTTTCTAGTTGCTTCCCTGTGAAATAGATCCAAAAATGCCGAGAAATGCCCTTCTTTTTAATTTTTCATATCCAAAGTGCAGCAGCATGTAGAGAAATAGTGTTTCTTATATGAGAATGAAATACCTAACTAATAGCAAGACAGAGGGGTTGCAAAGTGGCCAGATTGGTTTTTTTTAACATCCAAATTCACCAGCATCACTTTACAGAGTTTGCCAGTGAAGTGCTACTTTCATTTTCTCGTCTTTCTTTGAGGAGCATTGTTGTTTCCAGGTTGGGAGAGTGTACCATTCCTGGAGGTACTGCAATACCTGGTTGATGGGTGGATTGGAAAACACAATGTGTACCATGGCTCTGTGTTTATGGATGTGGACTTTTTATACCATACTGCTTACGTTTTGTAAGGATGTAAGCAATGGACAGTGAAACTGTTCCCTTCAGGGCCCTCTAGTCATGTCCATAACTTTTCAGGTGAAACCACTCGCTGATTTCTGAATAGTTAGTGAGAGATCGTTTAGGTAACCATGTTGTTTCTGCTTACATTTCACATGCTTTGCATTCCCTATGAGTGGTTGCTTATTTTGTTTGGCAGCATATTACTCTTATCAAGTGCATAATTTGAATTGAGCCGCATCTAAGTGTTTATAGCGGGCACAATTAGGTTATAGCTGAAGGCAGTGCGAGTTTCTCTCAGTGGGCAAGTATGGTGTTCAGTGGGGATGTGGCACTATGGCCAGAGCTGTGGAATTTGGAACTGTGGAACCGGGTTCCACATTCATGACCAGTCCACCACACCACTGTACTGAGGGAGCACATTCCCATGCTAGACCGTAGAAGGCCCCACTAGACCTTAGAAGGCTTGATGTCTTAGCACAAGCAGGTGTACCCTAGTGGTGTCAATTGTGGGTTAACCTTGAAGGCCTGTCCACCACAATCCATACTGAAGTTCATCTCCAGTCTTGCGGGCAGGCCTACGAAGCAGCACACCCTAGAGCAACAGTGATCCAGTCGCTGTGACTGTCACTGAGGTCACATGAACCTTGAGCAGGTTAGGGCTATGCGAACGGTGTGACCTCACTGGGTACCTATTTCGGGTGGGTGTTTGCATTGTGCTGAGGGGATTACCAGGTAATTATTCACGCAGCTCTCTGATGGATGTCACATGAGGTAAAATACTGCAATAAATGGCAGACACTCTGAAAACAAGAGCAAACGTTATGTTACATGAGGCAATAGTGGCAATTGTGCATGTATCAAAAGCAAACAAAATACAAGAGGTAGCAACAATACGTTACAAGAGGAAAAGTGACATGTGTGCAAGTTACAAAAGAGTACAAAGTACAAGTAGAGGTATAAAAGTGCAATAAACGGCAGACACTCAAAACACAGGAACACACTGGGAAGGCACTTCTACGGGCATGGAGAATAGAATTTCCTATAATGTAAAGACTTCCTTCAGACAATAGAGAGGGTGTGAATTAAGTTTGGAAGTGTCTTTGCAGGAGGAGAACTTTGAGGTCTGTTTTAAAGGACTGGGAAGAGGGAGGGTGTGGTCAGGAGCTGAGGCTGAGTTCCAGATTCTCGCCGCGTTGCTTGTAAAGGATTGGGCCATCGATCTTTCCTTCTTGAAAGTAGGAGGTTCAAGTAATAAATTTTGCGCAGTACGTGATGGTCTAGAGCATTATATGCATATGTGACAATAAAGTTTTTTTCTCCTTTTTATTCTAGTCTAAAGCTTTTGATTCCTGATTCCAGTTTCAACAGTGGTTGTTCTGCAGTTTTGTGTAGTTGCATTGTTTTGGTAAGAATTTTTTGTTGTTGTATTTACTCCAAATGCGTAATATTGTAATGTCTGAATGAATTTTTTTTGTAAGTGATGTCATAATGGCGGCATATTTAGTTAGTGGTTTGAGCATGAAATTCTTTGCAATGTGTTTTGCATAGTCTTGTGTGTAATTGCTCTTCTCTTTCTTTTTTAATGGGATATTGTTGATCCATACTGTGTCTGTACAGAGTAGGTGGTGGTGAGTAGTTTAGCTGCCTCTGGCAAGTGAGTGGTATTGTTTTGAAGTATATATGAGTTTTTGATGAAGGTGCTTTTTGTTTATTACTTATGTTAGTTTCTGATTTTGTGTTTGTAGATTTGTATCGATTTGTGATTTGTTTGTGTTTTTATTTTTGTCTAAAAAAAATCCTAAATGTGTTGGTGCTGTGTGTGGACTGGCACTTGGTTGGCGGTGTGCGTGGAATGGTGCTTGGCTGGCGGTGTGTGAGTAGTGACTTGCTGCTGGTCACTACACACACTGCTAGCTGAATGCCACTCCACGCAATCCATCAGCTTGTGTAGTTGCTGTGTCAGGAATGTGGGCGCGTGAAAGTGATGGGCCCTTGAATGGCGCTGTGTGCTGGTGTGAGTTTTGTTATGTGATGGGCCTGCGGCTGGCGGTGTGAATGGTTTTGTATGTCTCACACGTATGAAAGGTGTATGAATGGCCTGTAAAGAGGTTGGTGCCTTGTTGTGGCTTTACAGCTCACGAGCCGTGAGTCAATGGTTCAGTTTCTCGCCCTTTCAATTATTAACAGTGCATTTCATTTTTGTGAAATCACTTGCTAATACAATTGTATATACTGAACCATCACTCACATCACCCAATCCAACCAGTATGTGTGCGCTTTTGAGGAATAGATGGCTGTGCAGGAATCTTTGTCTTTTTAGTTTCTCTGCCAAGGTGTATGTTCCATGTAAGAATAACCCACCAATTGTAGATATTGTCGTAAACCCACGGGAGTTCATGGTGATGTCTCTCTTGTGAATTCCCAAAAGTTATTTTATCCACAATGTCCTGCAAACATCAAAATGTCTGTCACATTTTCCTTGCAATATTGTGCCGAAATTCTCACGCTGTAGAAACAAACAATGTCAAAACGATCTGGTTTTGCAAGGGGGTCAACTGTCTTTTTGGCCTGTGCTCGGCGGTCATCTAGGGAAACCTACCAAACCCATACATTTCTGAAAACTAGACACCAGGGGGCTTCCAGGGAGGTATGGCTTGTGTGGATCCCCGAGTTTCCTTACCCAGAATCCCCTGCAAACCTCAATTTTAGCTGAAAAAATCACTTTTTTCACACATTTTTGTGTGGGAAAGTTGTGGCATCACCGGGCTCACTCAAATTTCCCACCTCCCAGCGTTCCCCTGGGTCTCCCGGTAAAAATGGTGCCTCACTTGTGTGGGAGGCCCAAGTTCCCGCGACAGGCAAGGGCCCAAAACGTAGTGAGGTGACTTCATATTTGCCTATCTCAAAACCACCAGGTTTTGCAAGGGGGTCACCTGGGTTTTTGGCCCGGTGCTCTGCGGCCATCTAGGGAAACCTACCAAACCCATACATTTCTGAAAACTAGACACCTGGGGGCTTCCAGGGAGGTATGGCTTGCGTGGATCCCCCAACGTTTCCTTACCCAGAATCCCCTGCAAACCTCAATTTTAGCTGAAAAAAATCACTTTTTTCACACATTTTTGTGTGGGAAAGTTGTGTTATCACCGGGCTCACTCAAATTTTCCACCTCCCAGTGTTCCCCTGGGTCTCCCAGTAAAAATGGTCCCTCACTTGTGTGGGAGGCCCAAGTTCCCGCGACAGGCAAGGGCCGAAAACGTAGTGAGGTGACTTCAAATTTGCCTATCTCAAAACCACCTGGTTTGAAAGGGGGGTCACCTGGGTTTTTGGCCCGGTGCTCTGCGGCCATCTAGGGAAACCTACCAAACCCATACATTTCTGAAAACTAGACACCCGGGGGCTTCCAGGGAGGTATGGCTTGGCTTGCGTGGATCCCCCAACGTTTCCTTACCTAGAATCCCCTGCAAACCTCAATTTTAGCTGAAAAAATCACTTTTTTCACACATTTTTGTGTGGGAAAGTTGTGGCATCACCGGGCTCACTCAAATTTCCCACCTCCCAGTGTTCCCCTGGGTCTCCCGGTAAAAATGGTCCCTCACTTGTGTGGGAGGCCCAAGTTCCCGCGACAGGCAAGGGCCCAAAACGTAGTGAGGTGACTTCAAATTTGCCTATCTCAAAACCACCTGGTTTTGCAAGGGGGTCACCTGGGTTTTTGGCCCGGTGCTCTGCGGCCATCTAGGGAAACCTACCATACCCATACATTTCTGAAAACTAGACACCCGGGGGCTTCCAGGGAGGTATGGCTTGCGTGGATCCCCCAACGTTTCCTTACCTAGAATACCCTGCAAACCTCAATTTTAGCTGAAAAAATCACTTTTTTCACACATTTTTGTGTGGGAAAGTTGTGTTATCACCGGGCTCACTCAAATTTCCCACCTCCCAGCGTTCCCCTGGGTCTCCTGGTAAAAATGGTGCCTCACTTCTGTGGGAGGCCCAAGTTTCCGCGACAGGCAAGGGCCCAAAACGTAGTGAGGTGACTTCAAATTTGCCTATCTCAAAACCACCTGGTTTTGCAAGGGAGTCACCTGGGTTTTTGGCCCGGTGCTCTGCGGCCATCTAGGGAAACCTACCAAACCCATACATTTCTGAAAACTAGACACCCGGGGGCTTCCAGGGAGGTATGGCTTGTGTGGATCCCCAAAAGTTTCCTTACCCAGAATCCCCTGCAAACCTCAATTGTAGCTGAAAAAATCACTTTTTTCACACATTTTTGTGTGGGAAAGTTGTGGCCTCACCGGGCTCACTCAAATTTCCCACCTCCCAGCATTCCCCTGGGTCTCCCGGTAAAAATGGTGCCTCACTTGTGTGGGAGGCCCAAGTTCCCGCGACAGGCAAGAGCCCAAAACGTAGTGAGGTGACTTCAAATGTGGGGAAAATGTGTTTTTTTGACAATTTTTTAGGTTTGCAAGGGATTCTGGGTAACAGACCCTGGTGGGAGGCAGTCAAGTCACCCCATCCTGGATTCCCCTGGGTGTCTAGTTTTCAAAAATGTATAGGTTTGCTAGGTTTCCCAAGGTGCCCGCAGAGCTAGGGTTCAAAAACTACAGCTAGTCATTTTGCCAAAAAAGGGTCATTTTTCACTGCGAAATTGAGGTGTGACCACGATGCGTTTTGCGCCGTTTCCTGTCGTAGGCACTAGGCCGACCCACACAAGTGAGGTACCGTTTTTCTCGTAAGACTTTGGGGGACGCGGGGTGGGTGGATATTTGGGGATCCACGCAGATTCCGGAACTTTCCACAACAGAAATGTGGGGAAAATGTGGGTTTTTTGACAATTTTTTAGGTTTGCAAGGGATTCTGGGTAAAAGACCCTGGTGGGAGGCAGTCAAGTCACCCCATCCTGGATTCCTCTGGGTGTCTAGTTTTCAAAAATGTATAGGTTTGCTAGGTTTCCCAAGGTGCCCGCAGAGCTAGGGTTAAAAAACTAGAGCTAGGCACTTTGCCAAAAAAGGGTAAATTTTCACTGCGATATTGAGTTGTGACCACGTTGCGTTTTGCGCCGTTTCCTGTCACGGGCACTATGCCTACCCACACAAGTGAGGTACCATTTTTATCGGGAGACTTAGGGTAATTCAGATTTGTAAAGGAACTGTTATTATCTATTGACTTTCGATACATTTCTGCCTTCCAAATGAAAGACATTGTGTAAAAAATAAGTCATTCTAAAAAATGACTGATAATTCTCATGCTAGTATGAGTATTCCCAATTTCAGAAATGTGCAAATATCTACTGTTTCTAAACTCTATATTTTGTTCCCATTTCACAAATACATAGGTGTCTTTCATACCGATTTTTCCATGTACACATTTTTACAGAATAATTACTATATACCACGTACATAATAAAAAACCATTGCAAGTTGCTGCTCAGTTTTTGGCTCTGGGCTCGTCGGGTTCTTGGTGAACCTACAAGTCCTATATATCCCCACAACCAGTAATGTCCAGCGGATGCAACGGTATACTGCTGTCAAAGAGCTGTCATAATTGGAAGAAGTTACAGATGAAAACGTTGACACAAAAGGCTGTTTTTTTCAACTAATTTTCAATTTATCCTATATTTAACTGTTTGTTTCTATAAAACAACCTTGATGGATCTACACAAATGACCCCTTGCTGAATTCAGAATTTTGTCTTCTTCTCGAAAATGTATAGCTTTCCAGGATCCATTATTGCTTTTGTACCCATTTCTGCCATTAACTGGAAGGAGGTCAAAAGCACAAAAAATAGCAAAACTAGGCTATGTCCCAGAAAAATGCCAAAACTGTGTAAAACATGTTGGGTTTCTGACAAAAGTCTGGTATCCCCGAAAAGCTGGGAAAATGGTGATTTCAACCCCACAAACCCTTTTTTGATAACATTTGCAGGAAAAAACCCAGATGCTTTCATTTGCAGCCCGTTTTTGCAATTCTTCTGAAAAAAAACAACATTTTGCTGTATTTTGGCTAATTTCTGTGACCCCTCCAGGGGAATCCACAAACCCTGAGTACCTTCAGAATCCCCATGATGTTGGAAGAAAAGGACGCAAATTTGGCGTGGATACCTAATGTGGTCAAAAAGTTACAGGGGCCTAAGCGCGCACTACCCCAAATAGCCAAAAAAAGGCTTGGCACAGGAGGGGGAAAAGGCCTGGCAGCGAAGGGGTTAAAAGGTGGCCCTCAATATCCTGAGCATCAGCATATCAAACTCGAGGTTCCTAGGGCCAGGTAGGGTGATAGAAAGTAATTCTTAGCGAACAGGCTACACAGATGTAGGCATTAGGGTTATCCTTATTCACACAGTCATTTTTTATACAGGGAGCATTTGCGCTGTGGCACTGATTAGCAGTGGCACGGCGCCCAAAATGTCTACATTCAGCCAAGATACAAGACAGAAAGAGTAGGGGGAAGGGAGACCTACGCCAATGATGCCAGGTCTAACACGCGTCCCCTCCAGCTGAAATGT
This sequence comes from Triturus cristatus, assembly GCF_964204655.1. NCBI lineage: Eukaryota > Metazoa > Chordata > Amphibia > Caudata > Salamandridae > Triturus > Triturus cristatus. The sequence continues at coordinate 39,349,401 of NC_140587.1, forward strand.
AGGGAGAATAGCCATCCCCTTGGGGGTTCTCATCACTAAGGCGGAAAAATCTGGACAGACCGTCAGCATTGTCGTGTTCTGTACCAGGGCGGTGCTCCACCGTGAAATCCATACCCTGTAGGGAAATGGACCACCCCAACAAATTGGGATTCTCACCTCTCATCTGCATCAACCATCTAAGGGGCCTGTGGTCTGTCTGAACCCAGAAGTGAGTTCCAACAGGTATGGTCTCCCGGGGAAGTAGCCTCCTGCTTAGGAAGGCTACCGGTTGGTCTAGCCCCTCCTCATTGATCTGTGACAGAACAGCCCCTATACCATGCTCTGAGGCATCTGTTTGGACAACGAATTCCTTGGAAAAGTTGGGCGCCTGATGCACGGGTGCGGTGCACATGGCAGTCTTCAGGGTGTCGAAAGCTTTGACAGGTGTCAGTCCAGTTAACCTTCTTCGGCTGCTTCTTGGAAGTCAGCTCAGTCAAGGGTGCAACAATGTTGCCATATCCCTTGACAAACCTCCTGTAGTACCCCTTGAGTCCTAAGAAGGCCCTCACCTGCGTCTGAGTCTTGGGGGGGTTCTCACGCCAGGATAGTTTTCAATTTTGGGCACCTGGCCGCTCCCCACCTGGTGCCCCAAATATACTACAGAACCCTGCCCAATCTGGCACTTACTGGCTTTGATTGTGAGGCCTGCCTTCTGCAGTCCCATCAGTACTTCCCAGAGGTGGCATAGGTGGTCCTCCCAAGAGGAACTAAACACCGCAATGTCATCCAGGTAGGCGGCACTGAAGTCTTCCAGCCCAACCAACACCCTGTTGACCAACCTCTGAAAGGTGGCAGGGGCATTCTTCATTCCAAAGGGCATGACCCGGAACTGGTAATGCCCATCGAGTGTGGAGAAGGCTGACCTCTCCTTTTGCTCCTGCGGTCAGGGCGATCTGCCAATACCCAGACGTCAAATCAAAGGTGCTGAGGTAATTGGCAGCCCCCAACCGATCTACAAGCTCATCAGCTCTGGGGATGGTATGCATGACTGAATTGAGGCCCCGATAGTCCACACAGAACCAAAGTTCTGGAGTGGCACCAGACGAGGCAGCTTTTGGGACCAGGATCACTGGGCTGGACCACGGGCTGCTCGAGGACTCAATTAACCCAAGGGCGAACATTTTGGTGACCTCCTCCTTAATGTAGGCCCTTACCCGGTCAGTCACTCAGTAAGCCTTACGCTTCATGGGAGGATTGTCACCGGTGTCCACATCATGGACACACCAATCAATGACACTAGGGACCAGGGAGAACAGATCACGGAATTGTCCCAACAGTTGGCGACAATCACCCTGCTGCTCAGGAGTCCGTGTGGGGGAGAGGACCACACCCTCTACTGACCCATCTCGCTCCCCTGCACACAGGAGGTCAGGAAGGGGCTCGCTCACCTCCTCCATCCCAGCATCTGTGGCCAGGAGCATGCCCACTTCAGACCTCTCAAAGTGGGGCTTCAGGCGGTTAACATGTTGGACCCGCAAGGGGTTCCTGGGAGACTGCAAGTCCACCATGTAGGTAACAGGACTTTTGCGCTCCACCACCTCAAAGGTGCCGGTCCACCTATTCTGGAGCGCACAGGGCTCCACTGGGGCCATGACCCAAATCTTTTGTCCAGGCTGAAACTCGATCAGAGTGGCATTCTGATCGTGCCAGCGTTTCATCTCTTCCTGGCTGGCTTCTAGGTTTGCCTTGGCAAGTTTCCTGAAACACTGAGTCTGGCTTCTGAAGGCCAGCGTGCAACTAAACACATCCTGGGGAGGTTTCCTGGGAGATTGCTCCCAGCCTTCCTTGACCAGACTCAGAGGCCCTCTTACCAGGTGCCTATAGAGCAGCTCAAAGGGACTGAACCCTAAGGACTTCTGTGGAACCTCACTGTAGGCAAACAACAGGCATGGCAAGAGGACATCCCACTTACGCCTCATGGACTCACCTAGGCCCATAATCATGCCCTTAAGGGTCCGGTTAAATCTCTCCACCAGCCCATTACCCTGGGGGTGGTAAGGAGTGCTGAACTTATACGTTATCCCACACTCCTCCCTCAGCGACTTCATGTACTTAGAGATGAAATTAGTCCCCTATCGAACACCACCTCTCTGGGGAATCCCACATGGGAGAAAATCCCCATCAGTGCCCATCCCAACACGGGGTACGTCACTGTCCAGAGCGGGGTGGCCTCAGGGTCCCGGGTGGCATGGTCCACCAAGACCAGGATGAACCTGTTGCCCATGGCTTTCTTGGGATCCAGAGGCCCCACAATATCAATGTCCACTCTCTCGAATGGGGTACTCACAACAGGGAAGGGCTGTAGTGGGGCCTTAATCTTCCCCCCACTCTTCCCACTTGCCTGGCAAGTCTCATATATTCTGCAGTTAGCATCTGAGCTCCGGCACATCTGGGGCCAATAGAAGTGGGTGACCAGCCTCTCAAAGGTCTTGGTCTGCCTCAGATGTCCGGCCAATGGCACATCATGAGCCAACCCCAGTAGGAAGGTCCTGAAGCGCTGGGGTACCACCAGCACATGGGCTGACTCAGGCACAGCAACCTTAGGCTCGCTGTAAAGGAGGTCATTCTCCCAATAGATCCAATGTGACCCTGTCTGATCACCTGCTGCCTTGGCGGCGGCCTGTTGCCACACTCCCTCAAGAGAAGGGCAGGTTCTTTGTTGCTCCCAAAATTCCTCCCTGGAGTGCCTCCCTTCCTGCTGCCAATGGGTCAGCTCTGGTAGGCCCCCCAGTTCAGCCAGTTGTTCCCCTGTAGATTCCAGGGCATCCCCCTCAGGGTGTGCACCCTCCGGGATTGTGGGAACCATGGGGCCGGTTTCCCGCGCTCCCTACCCTTTCTCTTCAAGGCCGGGGCCTGGGCCATAATTTCAGGCTCCAGGCCCTCCTGAACACCCTTCTGAGCTGTCATGGACTGAGTGGTTGCACACGCCCACTCAGGCAGGCCCAACATTTCCAAATGAGACTTTCTCTCCACAGTAGCCCACGGGAAGTTCTCTAGATCATGGCCCAACAGTCTACAGGCATGGCGGGCCTCACAGCCACCTGAAGAGTTCCTGAGACCCCCCCCCACTCAAAGGGAGCCTGAGCCACCTCACACTGACTCTCTGAGTTGTCTGCTGACACTACAGGACAGAACGCATGAGGGCAATCTGCTCTTTGGACACCAACCGGGAGCTGACAGCAGTCACACTAGCTCCTGTGTCCCTGAGAACCTCCACCCTATTGCCATTGATGGTCACCCACTGCCGGTACTTCTTGGTGTTATTAGCCAGTGTAGGGTTAGGGACCTTCTCAAAGTCTCCTAGCGAGACAAGGGTCAACTCTACGGGATCCCACCCCTCTTGGACCTCCATCTCCTCATCCCCAGGGCTACACTGGCGATCTGGCAGAATGGTGCACGGGGTGGTGAACGAGGGGGTGCATTGGGGGTCCCTCTGGGGACACTGGGGTTCATAATACCGGTGGGCCACTTGACCACACTTGAAACAAGTAAGGGGCCCCCTCTGAACAGGCCTACCTGTCGGGGACACTGGCTTCTTTTCAGGGGGAGGCTGGGACACCACTGCTTGGTTCCCTGGGGAATTACTTCGGGGGCCTTTCTGGAACTCCCTCAGCTTACCCTTGTCCCCCCCATTTCTCTGCTGGGGACCCTGCCCACCTCTGGTGAAGTCTCCCACAAAACCTTTGCCGACCCGGGTGCTCACCCAGCGGTCCGCCTCCTCAGTAAGCTTCCTAGGGTTAGTCAGCTTGCTATCAATCAGGTGCTGGCGTAGCTCTGGAAAACAGTTACTAGAAAAATGCTCCCATGTAAACAAATCGTACAACTGCTCAAAAGTTTCCACCTTGCTACCTTTCACCCAGCGATCCATTGCTCTGCAGAAATAAGACACATATTCAACCCATGTGGTACCCTCTAACTTCTTACAGGTTCTAAACCTCTACCTGTACATTTCTGGGGTCATCACAGCATCCTTCAAATGGGCATACACCATCCTGCTCTCCTCAGGCAGGTCCAACAGGATATCCCTACCATCACTCACAAAGTGTCCCCACAACCCCGCTCCCAAATCCTTCTCAGGGACCCGGTGGGACACCATTGGTATCTCATATGCGCCAAAAACCATTGCCCAATATCCTCACTCTTAATGACATCTTTAGGAATATAAACTCTACTCTCAGGAGTTACTAAAGTTATGCCGCCACCAGAGGGGGAGACCGGGACACTCCTCGCCCTGATCTCTATCTCCCTCAACATTCTCTCATGCTCCATTTTTATTTTCTCAAGTTCAATTGACAATCGATTCTTCTCAATGTCTAAATTCTTACTTTCAAGGTCCTTCTGACCTTCAAATTTAGCCATCTCCAAACTATGCCTCCTATCTCCCTCCCTGTCCTCCAGCTCTTCTGGGGTCAGGCTCCTTTGGGATATACTAGTACCTGGATTGGAGGGTGTTCTATCTCCACCCCTTCTACTGCGTCATCCGGCTGGCCTCCAGCATTCTCTTCCTCATCCCCAGCGGACTCTCTTGCTTCCCACCAGGCCTTCAGCGCCTTTTGGTACTCCTCCTTCCTAGAGAGGCCTATCATAGGGACTGCAAATTGCTTACAAAATGACTTCAGCTGTCTGGCAGAAGAGGTATCTAATCATTCCTCCTCGTGAGATCCTACGAAGCATTGGACGTTGGCTTCCCTCTACTAGCAGTACTCATGGCTGCTATCAAATAGTCACCATTAAGACAACCAACCAATCAATAAAAAGAAAATGTGTGGCTGCGCTTGGTCTACACTCACCAGTGCCGTTTACCAGTTATCGTACGTGGATCATAAAGGCAAGTCCTGATCCTCACCGCTGACCGCCAATGTTACAAATGTGGGTCTCTAGTTGGCAATAGCTGGCGCCACTATCCAAATAGGGACCCTTATTCCTCAGTCAGGGCTAGTGGGCCACCCTATTTGACAACCCCTGCTCAACCCTGTGATAATGTAGCACGAGCAGTTAGGCCTATCTCAGAGGCAGTGTGCGAAGCGTTTATGACCACGTACAAAAAGGCAGTAATGACACCACAAAAGGACACAACTCAGGTAGGTATAGAAAAATAATATCTTTATCTAAGAGTTTAACTCAAAACTCTCAAAGTGTTTCAACAACTACAATTCACATCAACCCGTAGGGACTCAAAAAGATAATAGCGTATTCGGTATTCACTAAAGCATAACACTGACTGTGTTCAGGGCCGGGGCCTACGTGACCCGTTGCACACCAGACACCTGTCGTGGAGAGAGGACACAGCACGCAGCTTCTCGAAGAAGCGGAGACAGTGACAGGCGAACTCCCAGTGACCACAAGTCTTGGAGGCTGAGGTCCGCAGCGTGCACTCACAATGATTCGGGCACTCAGCGGCAGGCTGGCGCTCAGCGGCAGCAGCACGCGACTGCGGCGGCCTGGACTGGTGGTGGCGATGACTCGTCGTGCAGCTCCGTGGTGGGCTCACAGCAGCAGCAGCTCTCTCTTAGCTGCGTCGGCCCATGGGACGACAGTGAGAATCCTCAACAAGTGTGACAAGGTGCAGGCGCACAGCGGCAGCAGTTCTCCTTTAGCTACGGCGGCCCACAGGACAAACCCAAGGATGCAAAGTTGCCACAGATGCGGGCGCTCAGCGGCCACAGCTCTCTCTTTGCTGCGGCAGCCCACGGGGCAAATCACGATGGTGGAAAGTAGCAAAGGGTTCGGGCACTCAATGGCTACAGCTCTCTCTTGGCTGCGGTGGCCCCCGGGACAAATCACGATGATGCAAAGTAGCAAAGGGTGCAGGCACTCAATGGCTACAGCTCTCTCTTGGCTGCAGCGGTCCATGGGACGAATTACGAACATGCAAAGTAGCAAAGGGTGCGGGCACTCAACGGCTACAGCTCTCTCTTGGCTGCAGCAGCCCATGGGACAAATCACGAACATGCAAAGTAGCAAAGGGTGCGGGCACTCAACGGCTACAGTTCTCTCTTGGCTGCAGTGGCCCACTGGACAAATCATGGGGATGCAAAGTAGCTAAGGGTGCGGGCACTCAACGGCTTCAGCTCTCTCTTGGTTGCGGCGGCCCACAGGACAAATCACGAGGATGCAAAAAAGCAAAGGGCGCGGGCACCCAACGGCTACAGCTCTCTCTTGGCTGCCTCTACCCACGGGACAGAGGATGGTCTCGGCCTGGCTTGCACAATGGTGGACGCTCAGCGGCTACAGCTCTCTCTTAGTTGCAGCAGTCCAGCCAGGTTCAGCGAAGGACTCGAAGGTGCAGAATCCGGCATGCTCTCAGCGGCGGCAACTCTCTCTTAGCTGCAGCGGCCCACACAGGTTTAGCAATGGATTCAAAGGTTCAGCGTTAGGCGGGCACTCAGCGGCAGCAACTCTCTCTTAGCTGCAGCGTCCTACACAGGTTTAGCAAAGGATTCAAAGGTTCAGTCCGCAGTCCTCACAGTAGGACTAGAGGCTCCGGATTACTCGACAGAGGCCTCACCTTCAAGTAGAATTCCTCGCACAGGAATTCCGACGGCTGACTGGGTGAAGTCTAATGTCCCTGAGACGTCTGTAGGAGGTGCTCTCGATTTAGGCCCTCAGGTAGTTTTTTCGGCAGGCTTGGTAGAAGTTTCAAAGTCCTTTCCTCTGTTCACTCGGACAGAGTTTCGTCTTGACATCCAGGTCTGACCCAGCTGGCCCTGCTGCTCCAAAACCAGACGACCAATACACATACTCGCAACAGCCGGTAGTAAAGCTTTAGGCAAGAAACTACCGTGTTTTCAGGAAAGGCATTTGAAAACATGTGATCTATAAACGATCCTTATTAACCCCTTCTGTGCTCATGACGAGCTGGACTCGTCATGGAGCACTTACGCGCTGTGCCCATGACGAGTCCAGCTCGTCATGGCACCCACCCACGGGGGAAGCGCTGGCGCTCCCCCCGTGAGTGGTCGATTTTTTTTTTCTTTTTTACTGGGAAGGCAGGGAAGACCTTCCCCTGCCTCCCCCCGCGCCCCCTGTGCCCCCCCCGCGTCATCAATGACGTCAGCGCGCGAGTCGCGCTGACGTCATTGGAGGTTTCCCCTTTGCTCTCCGAGGCGCAGGAAGCCATTTGCTTCCTGCGTGTCGGAGAGTAAAGGTGAGTTTTGGGGCTGGGGAGGGTTTTTTTTTTGCATCGGTGGGCTTGGGTTAGGGTGGGGGCACTTTGGTATGCCCAGGCATGCCACGAGGCTCGGCTTCGTTCGTACCGCTGGTAGGACAATGCCAGCACAACGAGGACATCTAAATACACTTGGCTCAATACCGCTGGTGGCAGAGTACAGTTAGCCAGCACAGGAGACTGCTGTGTCAGAGGAGGTGTGCCACTTATGCGATGGAAAACAGTCTGTCGATGCTTACCACGGTTCAGCCAGCACACATAAATGTAAATGTAAATCCATATTTGTAAAGCGCAAACTACTCCCCCTAATGGGTCTCAAGGCTCTGGGGGCCGTCGTGGAAATTAAGTGAGCTATTGCCCAGAGTCACATGGTGCTGAGCTGAGCTGGAGCCGGGGATTGAACCAAGGACCCTGTGCTCCGAAGTCAGCTGCCATGACCGCTGCACCACACCTCTCCATCTGGCAGGTGGGTCTCCGTCAGCTCGACAGAGCATTTGGAACTGCTGCCACAGAGGGACGGCAGGAGTACCCGCAAGCTTTAAATCAGTCCCCCACTCTGGAAGCAGCCCAGACAGAATATCGCAGATCTGTTGGACTTATGCACAGTTGAGTGAGCTAAAATGGGATCAAGCTTTTAGGAAGTATGTACAAAATACAAAAATATATATTATCTGTAGGGGCTTTTGATAACTGGTATCCATTCCCTTATGAAAACAAACTCCAAGAAGGTGCATGGACCTTGTAAAATAAAAGGGATATGTTGTTCCAATCACCAGGATGTTTTCAGATCTCTTGCGTGAATAAATTCCAAAAATCGTCAACCAAAAATACACATTCATCTCTGAGAAATGTAGCTATTTTTTCCATATACTTTAGTCAAATTCTTTTTCTTCTTCAAGATATTCTAAAATCTAGAACACGATGTAATTAGTTAATGGCCGCCCCCAGCTTGGCTGTAAAAATTTGAGAAAACAAACGCTAATGTGTATGCACTTTAAAAATAAAATGTACCATTGTTTGTGTAAGAATTGAATGGCCTTTACTTTTAAATATGCATCAGAAATTTGTATGACCTTTATTTCTTAATAACAGATTTTTTTTGCCGCTCAGTTGAATTTTTTTTGAAGCACAAATGTGATTTTTGGATTTGACAGTAGTACTGGGAAGTTTTTTTACGATCCATGCCAAATTTGGATAATCATGATTGTGATTGCACTCTGCGGATATAAATTTTATTTTGTATCGCGAATTGTCTAAATAAACATATTATTCTGCTTCAGTTAAATATTGCCTGGGTGGAGTTCTGTATTGCGGAACTCCTCAAAGTGACCAAAAACTCTGCTACGCGGAGCTCTGCAAGAGGCAGAGTGCTTTAGGTCGCACCGTTCACACTGATTTTTAGCGCCGGGTGTTTCTACCGCGCTGTTAAATCAATGCGAACTGTACCATGCACATCACAAGAGGGAGCTGCTTCTTTCAGCCGCTGAGTAGATTTTCTACTCGAACGGCACCTTTCTCAATGCGAGCTGATGGTTTCTCAACGTGAGCAGTCGCGACCGCCCGCATTGAGAAATCTCGCTGGGAGGAGGTCTAGCGTTGGATTTTCCGCGCTTGCTCTTGCCAACTTAACGTTGGCAAGCGAGAAACAAACTCTGCTCTGGAACTCCGTGTACTTAGCAGAGTGCAGAAAACTTTGCATATTCCATGAACGGAGCGGAGTTCACCGCCAAGGCCTACAAATGTCCTTATTTGGAGAGGAAATGTAGTTTGGGTGGTACATCTTTTTAATACTGAGGGTGTTCTCTTTAGTTGTCCCATATTTATTGTATTGATAAAAATAAATGTAAGGACTGCAGCTCAACAAGAGGGAGTCTATCTTCATTCAGCATTAAAAACCCAGGTAACCATCATTGCTACTGATCAGCAAGTACAAGATACTGGCATCCAATGCCTGGCAAAAACGATAGCAAGCACAAACGTACACCCTAATGTACCCAGCTCTGTGCTACAAAAATATAAACCAGGAGAAGACCCAGACTTCTGAGAGTGCTGACAATTCAGCTAATTGGCCCACATAACGCTGGAGCCACTCCTAGCTGGGGAGTTAAAAACCACCAATCAGGCAGCAAAGCCCTCTGGAACCATTCCATACCGAGAGGTAAAGAGGGCCATCTTAGAGCGTCTTAGTTTTGATATGGAATACTATTGCACCAAATTCGGGAAAGAAAGAGGTAATTCTCATGATAATCCGATGGCATTATTAAATTGTTTCCAGGATTCGGAAGCTAGGTGGCTAAAACCTCATGGGGCCTCTGTTGAGGATATACTGGACAAAGTATACTTGGAGCAATATTTAGATGACCTTCCAGGACCAACAAGGGCGTGGATCAAACAACACCCAAACATAACAGTGATTTCGGCAATTGAGTTGGCCTGTGTCTCTCATAGATCCCCGGATTTCATGGTCTCCCACCCAAGGATTGTTTTTCCACTCACCACTAGTTGGATGCAACCCCCACCCAAAACACATACATGACCTACACCTGAACCAAGGTATCCCATAAGAGTCATAGTAAAACATCCACACCAGGGACCACAATGTTTCCATTGTGGTGAATGGGGCCATATCACCCGAACTTTTCCCAGAAATCCAACCCAGTAGAACCTATTGAGATAGAGTATGCCCAGGGGAGAGTTCTATGGGCAGGGGATAGCCCAGAAAAATACTACAGAACCATAGAGGTGAATGGAAAGACAGTCTTGGTATTAATCGATTCAGGTTGTAGGCACTCTGTTATCAGTCAAGAAAAGTGCTGATCAATGGGTCCCAGGGGAAAAGGTGATGAAAATGTGTGCATGGCGACAGTAAACCATATTCCGTGGCCCAAGTCTACATTGTATGGAGAGGACACCCAGAAAGCCGGAGGGTGGGGGTAATACCCCAGATGGTAGAATACATGATCATTTGGACTGATTATGTAGAGTTCTGTCTTTGAACCCTCCTCTACAGAAGACCTAACCCAGAATGTCTCTTGGTTAAGGGAAGCCCCTTCCACGATATAGGCATAGAGACGGGTAAGTAACTTAGAATACTTACAAAAAGAGAGAAAAGACAACAAAATAGACTCTTTGTTTGGGTGGCGATTCTGATATTGCCTTTTCTTCTTCTTCTACAGCTATGGATGATGACAAAACACGTAGTTTCAGGGCTGCCCTAAAAAATGACCCGACCCTCAGTCACACTTGGGGACATGCTGTTGCTAATCCCACCGGTCATGTAGGCCCTTTTTTTGTGTTAACACAGGTTTACTGTACAGGTACCTAAAAAAAGGGATACACTAGTGAGGCAGTTGTTGGTACCTCTTTCATTCCGACAGCATGTTACATTTGGCCCATAGCCAAGTGGCGGCCAGATATTATGGCCGGGACAAAACAGAAGAATATCTGTTGCAGAGGTTTTATTGGCCTGGAGGGTATTCCAATATACGGAGGTTCTGTTCTGCCTGTGAGCGGTGTCAATGAACCAATCCCCCTCATGAGACCCGAGACCCTTTATGACATTTACCGGTCATCAACGTCCCCTTTACGTGTAGGGATAGACTTGGTTGGTCCATAGGTAATGTCTGTCCAAGGATACCAATACATCCTCGTCTTGGTCGATTATGCAACACAGTATCCCGAAGCCATATCCTTGTCTAGCATGACAACAACTACCATTGCCTACGCTATGATCGAGTTCTTTTCAAGGGTGGGGTTTCCAAGGAAATAGCTGACAGACCAGGGTACCCTGTTCATGTCAAAGCTTATGAAACAGGTATGTGTATTGTTGGGGATCACTCAAATCCAAACATCTGTATACCATCCACAAACTGATGGTCTTGTGGAACTCCATACCAGAATTATCAAAACCATTTTGAAGAAGTTGGTCTCAGACACCGTAAGGGACTGGGATAGGAAACTGCCTCTTGTCTTGTATGCGATCCTTACCCATGTCTAGACCACTACAGGCTTTACCCCTTTCAAATTAGTCTTTGGAAGACAACCCCGTACTCTATTAGATATGGTGGCAGAAGGATGAGAGGAAGAAGACGAACGAATGGGATTGTTAGAATACTCATCAGACCTAAAGGATAAGATCCATAGCTTATGGGACGAAGTGAGAGTTAAGATGGAAAGTGCTCAGAACAAACAAAAACAAGCCTATGACAAAAAGAGGTAAGTCAGGGATCTAGAGGTAGGCGAACAGGTTCTTCAGATAAACTCATGGCCAGTAGGCGAACAGGTTCATCAGATAAACTCCTGGCCAGGTGGCAAGGTCCATACAAGGTGCTTGCCAAAGTCACACCAGTCACCTACAAGATTGTATTACCTCATTGTGCAAGGGCAGAACAGATTTACCATATCAACCTGCCCAAGAAATGGGAAACAACCAAGGAGGCCAGGAGATGGCCTCCAATATGCTAGTTATCAACTCTCATCCACTAGATATAACTTCCCTCCAGAGCCGTAATTCTCAAAGAGAAACTGGTCTATCTAGGCAAAACCTTAAGACACCACCCAAAAAGAGCAAATACACAATCTAATAGGCCACTATACTGATGCATTTTCCACCCCTCCAGGGTTCGCCTCCCATGTCACACACAAAATTGTAACAGAGAGTGAAGGAGTGGTAAGACAACATCCTTATCGGATACCCAAAGCATGCAGAAATGCAGTAGAAAGAGAGGTGCAAGAAATGCTACAAGATGGAATATTCAAACCCTCCAATAGTGTTTGGTGCTCTCTGGTAGTCCTAGCGGCGAAACCCAACAACTCGATCAGGTTCTGTGTGGACTTCCGTCAATTTAACAGTCGATCCAAGTTTTATATGTACCCTATGCCATGGGTGGATGAATTGATCGAGAACCTAGGGTCAGCCTCATTTCTTACCACCCTTGATTTGACCAAAGGCTACTGGCAAGTCCCTCTCCATCCAGCAGCCAGGGAGAAAACTGCCTTCTCAACCCCTAGCGGCCTGCATCATTTTAAGGTTTTCCGTTTGGACTACATGGGGCCCCTATTACCTTTCAAAGGCTCATGGATAAGATCATTCGCCCCCATAGTGGGTATGCAGCTGCTTACCTGGACAATATAGTGATAGTCACACCTGGGAAAAACACCTACGCCATCTGGACGCTGCCTTTCTGTCTCTTAGGGAAGCTGGTCTTACGGCCAACCTGAGAAATGTACGAATGCTACAACCTCCATTCGATACCTGGGTTACCATGTCCAGAAAGGTAAAATCTGCCCCAGGTTGATGAAGTACAATCCATCAGAAATCTACCCAAACCACGAGACAAAAAGGGCGGTCGATCATTTTTGGGTCAGTTCGGGTATTATCGACGGTTTGTACCAAGGTCTGAGGTGCTGGCAGCACCATTGACCGATTTCTTGCTCAAAGCACATTCTAATAAGATCACTGACTGGACTGAGGTACAACAAACGAGCTTTGAGGCACTCAAGTGGGCATTATGTGATGATCTGGTTTTAAGATGTCTTAATTTTAGTCATCCATTCGTTCTTCAAACAAACGCCTCTGATAATGGACTAGGTGCTGTATGGTCTCAGCCTGATGTGGATGGTGGTTTGTGCCCTGTCATTTACATCAGTAGAAAACTGCTGCCCCATGGGAAGCATTATCCCACAATTGAGAAACAGTGCTTGGAGGTTAAATGGGCTATGGAAGCCCTTCAATACTATTTGCTGAGCAGAACATTCATGTTATTAACTGACCATGCTCCTCTTGTCTGGCTTGCCAGGAACAAAAACACTAATGCAAGGATTTCGCACTGGTTCTTGGCCCTACAACCCTTTTCCTTCCAGCCCCATCATCTGCCTGGCAAGTTGCAGTGTACTGCAGACTTCTTGTCCTGCTCTCCAGTCTCCCCATGGCCTGATAAGCCTTGCCTGGAAGGGGGGTACAGAACCCCCTATAAGCTGGGTTACCCAGTGCCCCGGGGGTATCAGGAAGAGTGGAGACAGCATACTAGTAGTTGGTTTTTTATTTCTCCAATCAGGATAAGAAAAAGAACGCCGGTAGAGATGACGACAAAGACCCAGAAGTGGACTGACAGTGTGGAGCAAGGTGTGGAGGAGATTGGCGTGCGGAGGAGAAAACGTCGCAAGGGAGCTGCGGGCTCTGAAGGACCTCTGTGGGAATAGTACCTGGCTGGAGGAAGTTCACGGTCAGCGACGGACTAACGAGAAGAGGTGGAGACAAGCACTTTCAGGTCTGGCATCTGCACAGATACTTGAAGATGTCTTCCCCGAGGAGATGCGTCCAGGACAAGGCGGCCACGGCTCTGTGAAGGAGCCATGGTCTCAGGCAAGTGATTGAAAAGGGCACCGAGGGTGGGTCTTGGTGGAGGGTTGCACGCAAGTTTGTCACTGGACTTTAAAACACTCCACAGCCTGTCCCGCTTGTTTGCTTGTAATAAATTAGTTCTTCTACACTTAGTCACATTATAAAACTGCACTACTGAATGCGATATATATTCCAGTATATCAGTCATTTACTCATAGAGATGAATACCTCTTACCATTTGTCAGATATCATCACTAGTATACTCTTAGTCTTCTTACCATAACGAGAAGAGAAAACGGAAAGAGCACAGAAAGGATGTAGTGGCAGGTGCTAAAGGTGATCTGAAGCTAATGGTCACTAAGACATATGTCCTTTTCTCCCGGAGGATATCCCGCCCTCGAGGTTCTGGACGAAAGAAGAGGGAAGCCAGGAATGAAGAGGTGAAAATCACGAAATGTCATAGTTCGGCCATTTTGGAGTGTGAACAAACACTATAGAAATAAAAATGTAACTGCTGATAAGACTTCTGTGGCTCAGGCTGATCCATCCTCCTGTCACATGATGATATCCTAGCTCTTAGGAAGACAACAGAAGAACATCATTCCAGATGAGAGGCGTGTGTTGAATGCCATGAAGACCGCAGTCTCACGTTAATTAAAAGGTATGAATGTCTTGAGCTAGCGGGATAGTCCCAGGCCCTATGTGACCCACCCTCTCCCGTGAGGAAGAGAATGAGTCACATGTTGGTATCAGTAGTTTGTAGTCGGATGTCAGCTGAAATATCTATCCAGAGCTGTAAAGATAGAAGTGCTGGCACTTCCAGTGAATAGTGATGACTTCTTTCTTGATGTGGGATGATTATTGCTCTGTAGGTGAAGAAACATCAGCTCAGCCATTGCGGCCCATTCTCTATATGATTGGTTTGCCCTTCTCCATCAGTCTGGCATCCACAGACAGCTCAGTATGTATTTCACCACCAACATATTAGAGGGCAGTTGCAAATAAAGTGCATCTTTGGTGGCCTTGAAGGCTTCTGGGTGTTCTCTCCAGGCCCTTGCGGCGGCAGGTTTAAGCAGGCCTTTGAGATGTTCAGTGAATGTTGTAAAATTTGTGATGCAATGACTGCTGTATTTTACCATGCCTAGGAAGCTGCACATTTACAATGCTATAAATGACTTAATATCCTGCACTTTGGTTGTGCCTGTGGCTAACCAACTACCTCAGAAGTAATGTCTGAAAAGGTTTACAATACGTTCAAGAAATTTACACTTTTTAGTTAACGTGAAGATGCAGTCTTGGTGGCAGTTTAAATATTTCTTTGAACTTGGAATTATGTGCTTCGGTTGTCTTCCTATAAATTAGTATTACTATTATAATGCTTTTGACTTATTTTTTCCACTTATGTAGGAAAGAAAAAGAAAGTACAGATTATCTCCATGGGGAAGCTAAAGGATGAACAGAACAAAAAACAGAATTTATTAAAGTGTTTAAAGCCAGGTTTTAACGAACTTCCTAAACATCAGGAGGTCATTGTGTAGGCGGAGAAAACGCAGGATAGCTTGTTCAGTGGTGATAAATGTAGGCTTGTGTATCTGTTGACTGGTAATCAAGCCCCACCTACCTTTTATAATCGTTTTCTTATTATAGTTTTGATTAAAATGTCACCCAACTTAGTCAATCCCCATGAGGGGTTCCCACTAGCACTAGCTGGAAAGTTATTGTCATGGTTACACATGAAACATCCTGCAGAAATCTGTGGCAAGTGCAGTGTGCTGGGCTGGGCTTCTACTCCTGAGACAAATATACATGCACACCCACTAAACAGATTGATTTCTTGGCCCTCACCATATATATATCAGAGATGTGAAAATGTAAACCAAACTATTCAGAAAATGGACAGCAGCAAACTCCATTCTTAAAGTGGATAGCTGCCATCCGCCGAGTACCATTAAGAATATTCCTAATGGGGAACTACACTCTATCTAACGTATCTGCAGTGAAGAAGAGACCTACTCTGAAAAAGACAAAGAACTGATGGATCGCCTTGAACTTCAAGGCTATAGAAGTAATCTTAGTACTCTTGAAGACTCAGATAAGGAAGTCAGCAAAAAAGTCAGCAAAAACTAATCAAAACAAAGACCCGACACCCAGGACCAAAACACAGGAGTCCCCTTTGAAAAAACAGGTTGTTTTCTGATAGATAGGGGGGCACCTAGACTTTTTTTGCTGTGCTTGGCAGCCATCTAAGGAAACCTATCAAACTCAGCCATTTCTGAAAACTAGACACCCGGGGGAGTCCAGAGGTGTGACTTATGTGGATTCCTCAGCGTTTTCTTACCCAGAATCTCCTGCAAACCTCAAATTTAGCTAAACAAATCACATTTTCCTCATATTTCTGTGTGGGATCAGCATGCCGGCATACATTTCCTATCACCCAGCGTTTCTCTCAATCTCCTGTTAAAACTGATTCCTCACTTGTGTGGGTGGGTCAAGTGCCTGCAACAGGGAAGGGTCAAAAACACGTAGATATTGAAGTGGCACCAAAGCGTGTCCATAAGGGCAGGTTATTTTTTTAGGCTGACTGCTTTGGGCACCCACACAAGTGAGGTATTCTTTTTATCAGGAGATCGAGGGGAACGCTGGGTGATGGGAAATGTTTGTTGGTACGGTGATCCTTCAACTGTCCCACACAGACGTGAGGAAAACACGACTTTAAGGCTAAATTTGAGGTTTACAGAGGATTCTGTGTAAGGAAATGCTGGGGGATCCACTCCACGCAAGCCCCACTGCCAGCCAAGTAACAGTCCACACACACTGCCAGCCAAGTACCAGTACAAGCACCCCGCCAGCCAAGCGCCATCCACAGACACCGCCAGCCAAGCACC
Organism: Triturus cristatus; assembly: GCF_964204655.1. Classification (NCBI taxonomy): domain Eukaryota; kingdom Metazoa; phylum Chordata; class Amphibia; order Caudata; family Salamandridae; genus Triturus; species Triturus cristatus. The sequence goes on from NC_140587.1 coordinate 39,365,836, forward strand.
ATCAAACGCACACCGCCAGCCAAGTTCCATCCATGCACACCGCCAGCCATGCGCCAGTACATGCAGACTGTCAACCGAACTCCAGTTCACTCACACACACACAAGCTTTCCCTGGTATCTAGTGGTTTTCTGCCCCCTTGTGGGCAGGTGAGCCTAAATATATTGCTGATCTGCCCCCCGGGGGGGCAAAAATGGCTAAACTGTGTGCCTAAAAAAAGAGGAGCAACCCATGTCTATGGGGCCGCTCCCTGGTGTGCCCATAAACATATCTCTGGTGCCTAGTGAGCTTTCTGCTCCCACCTGGGGGGGAAGGGAAGATCAGGTGTTTTAACCACCATCTGACTCTTAGGGGGATCAGAATGATTGTGCCCATTTTGTTGGGTGGGTTATCGGCAGACCCATTCTGGATAGCCCACCTTCCCCCGATTGGGGATTGCCCTCCTGCGGCGATCCCCAATCAGGGATCCAGTAGGGAAGGGTACCATTTAAAATGGGAGATTCTTACCTTTACAACAATACCTCCCTCATGTTGTTTGGTGCTCAGGGGGCTGAGAGAGCCCCACAAGCACCGAAGCAGTGAAATTGAAATGTGCCAATTGGCTCATTTCAGTTTCATTTTCAATGTAATGACGTCAGTGTGCAATGTGCGCGATCGTCATTACACTGAAAAAACAAATTGGCTGGGGAAGCTCTGCCCCAGTTTGCAGAGGCAGAATTATAAAAAAGGAAATCCCTCTGCTGTAAACAGTAGAGGGATTTCCTGGTCATGTGTTGAGGATGGAACCTTTTCGCCCTCAGCACATGACCACCATGGCTGAGGACAGAACCGTTCCATCCTCAGCAACGAATGGGTTAACAGACTTCCATAGTCAGGCCTAAAATATATCTGAAATATTTTACCACTCAAGGTGGTCTAGAGACTTGAATAACCCACTCAACCTAATTGTAATGAGACAAACTTGTCTCAAGCTGTGTGATTCTAGGCTAATCTTTTCTTTCACTGAGTTGCCTTTTTCTTTATTCTCACATACAGGAGCACCTTTAAATATGCAAGTTCAGTATGTCTGCTGTACAAAAAACTAATTTGTCTAATTAGATTGACTAAAGTTTTTTGGGATATATTACAAATATGTAGCAGACACTGCCTCATAAATCAGTAATAGCATTGCCATCTGGGCGGAGAAAGGAATATTTCTCAGTCCATCTTTAAAAACTCTTAATTTTCATACATTTATTACTAAAGAATAATGTGGTAGTGCACTGTTATTGCAGATGGACATCTGCCATTGAAATGGCCACAAACCTTTCTAGGGACATTCAGTTTTACTCATAAAACCATATAAAACCATCATACAGAGTAGCGTCTCACCACCCCAGAGGAATTAACAAAGCTAATCTCAAGCCCATCAACCTCAATTGGCCTGTCGCTGCTCATTCCTATACCCCCTGTGAAATGCATGCTCATTAATTGCAAATCGGCTGTCAGCCACGCTTCCGACATCTATGACCTCACCTGCACTCAGGAGCTCGACCTCGTTATCCTGACAGGAACTTGGCTAAATAACTCCTCAGCCCCTATTTTAGACCTGCTAGTCCCACCGAGTCACTGCATTATTAGACTAGGCAGAACTCACAGAACTGGTGGGGGAGTCACATGTATTTACCGTAATACCCTAGAGGTAATCCAGGCTACCTCAGATGCCCTTCCTACAGAAGAATACCTTTGCATCTATATCATTAGCAATGACAGACCTACTTGCAAACTTCATCTAAATTACCATCCGCCCGGAAACAACATAGTTTCATCGAACAACTCATGGAAGTAATCTCTAACAACGCTGGCCAAAAAACCAATCAGGTCTTCCTTTACTGGAATGACCTTAATGACCAACTAGTCAACACCTTCAAAGACTTCCTGTCAGACCTCGATTTGACCCAAATCTGTGATCACCCCACTCACAATAAAGGCGAGACCCTAGACCTCATTATCGCTGATCGATGCTCCACGACATTGGAGTCCATTCTGCCCTGCGATTGGACTGGCCACTTTCGTATTACCTTCCTCATCAATGCCAATGTGACTCCTAAAAAAGCTCAAGTAAAAAAGCATAAACATTGGAAACGAAACCTGCAGAACATAAACCTCAATGACCTATTGGCCCTTAGCCTCAACTATCTAAACTCTCAATTGGATATGGTGGACGTCCACGACCTAACAGAGCATTACAATACCTCCATCTTGAACGTCCTGGACTCGATCGCTCCATTACAACTAAAAATGCATCCACAAAAAATGTCTAAACCCTGGTTCAACGAAAACCTCAACCTTAAAAGACGCAATTTGAGACTCGCTGAACGAGCCTGGCGATTCTTACCTTCCATGGAAACCATGGAAAGGCTACGATCAGTGAGAAACACCTACAACAAAAGCATCAAGAACTCGAAAGCCAATTTGTTTAGAACCCAACTGTACCAAGCCAGAAATCGACCTAAAAAACGTATTGAAATTGTCAAGCAACAATCCAACAACCAACCCCACCTTGTTAACGGTTCACAAAAGCCTCCAAATTGCGAATAATTCACCTCATTCTTCATGGAAAAAATGGTCATTATTGAGAAAGAGCTACAAATTATGAGGGAGGTGTACTATCTAACTCCCCCTCCTCTAATTTTCCATTACAATCTGCTATCCTGATAAACCACCCTGAGCTCTCCCCCAAAAACAATGCCTCTTGGCATACATTCACCCCTCTCTAGGAAAGTGACATTCACTACTTGCTCACACTGCTGAAGCCATCGACCCACTTAATCGACCCTCTATCGCCATCTATCTTTGAGGAGATCAAACTGTCTATCCTCCCTCTATGGACTAAGATCATAAACGCCTCTCTCCTCCAGGGCACTTTCCCTGATTGTCTAAAAGTTGGACAGGTAGCCCCCATCCTAAAAAAAACAATGGCAGACTGTGCAGATTTAAAGAATTTCCGTCCAATCTCCAACATTCCTACCCTGGCGAAGCTTATCGAGACAGGTGTTCAAATCCAACTCTGTAATCACATAGATCAGTACCAACTCCTTGACCAATACCAGTAAGGCTTTTGCCAAGACCACAGCACCGAAACAGCACTCACTCTCATAATGGATGATGCCCTATCAGTGCTTGATCAGAATGAAGCGTGTCTCCTTATCCTCCTTGATCTATCTTCTGCATTTGATACTGTGAAACACGACAACCTTCTATACCTACTTGAAAGAAGGATGGGTCTCTATGGGACCGTCTTCCAATGGTTTACTTCATTCCTCCAGAACAGTACCCACAGAATCAAGGTCAACCACTCTCTGTCAAAGCCCTCTATGGTCACTCTGGGAGTCCCACAGGGTTCTGCCCTCTCCCCCATTCTCTGCAACTTATTCATGGAACCTTTAGCAGATTCCTTAGCATCCTACAACATTCATCACCAAATGTATGCTGGTAGGTCTCCCCCTGCTGACAACCTGGTCGTGTCCACGCTCCTGCTTCCTCGTTGCTCCCGTGGTTGTGTGTGTCTCCGCCCCTCCTTCCAGTATCACCAGCGCCGCTACGAGACCAGGGACCGGCCGGGCTTGGCTCCGCCGGTCCTGGAACCTACAACTCCCAGGATCCCCTGGGCCAGGACGGCAGCTGACCACGCGCCAGGAGGCGCATAAAGGACAGGCCGGTGCTGAGCCTCTTGTCTCCCCCTGCTGACAACCTGGTCGTGTCCACGCTCCTGCTTCCTTGTTGCTCCAGTGGTTGTGTGTGTCTCCGCCCCCTCCTTTCAGTATCACCAGCGCCGCTACGAGACCAGGGACCGGCCGGGCTTGGCTCCGCCGGTCCTGGAACCTACAACTCCCAGGATCCCCTGGGCCAGGACGGCAGCTGACCACACGCCAGGAGGCGCATAAAGGACAGGCCGGTCCCTCGCCCCGCGAGGATGCGCGCGGGACGCGCCGGGAGAAGCCCGGGACAAGGGCGGGGCCGTCTGCGGCCGTCCGAGGCCAGAAGAGGCTGGGCCGGGCCCCCCCTCTGAGACGTGACGGTTGGGAAATAGCTGCCAATGCAGATCCGACAGCTTGAGTACCAACTACAGTGTTTATAATCCCACAGTATGACGAAACAGAAAGGGAGCAGCGTCATATCGACCCAAAAGGGGGCGGGCCAACAATCATTATTGACATACCTTACAGGGGCTATGGGACAAATTGAAGAACAGATCCACAGGGTAGAAGAAACGTTAACCAATGGGGGGGAGATGCAAGTGTTGCGGAGAAAGGGAGCACTATTTGCTCCAAAACTATACGAAAGGAGGGTTCTCGAGGAAACCTGCACAATGGCTGCGTGAAGATCACGGATGACTTAATAAACCTTAGTGACCACAGCTGGAATGGCGAGGACTCATACCCCCCACCCCCAAAGCGGAGCAAGACTTCTACACGCTCAGAATGCTCCCACCCAAACGGAGGAGATGAACTAGTTTTGGACATTGGACATACTGATAGAGGGGGAATAAAGAGGAAAAATGTACAGAGAAAAATGGTCTCTAAACCCAAGGTCGCCAAAAGGCATTATAATGTGGGCAACAATACGATTATGGGAATACTGGAGGGCCAGAAAAGTATAATGGAAAGTTTACAGAATATAATAACTACCCTCCAAACCCATCTTATAGACGGTATGGGAGCTCTATCAGATAGAATGGTAGCAATTGAAACTAGTATAAGAACCCTCCCAGGAAAGAGCGCAGAGGCGCCACACAATAATGGAAGGACCCTGCAGGAATGTATGTTTAATACACTCATTAATTTAACAACTATAGATGGCGTGCCCAAAGTTCATTATAATAAATCTTTGGCGCAGGATATGGGTGGAGAGGCGGAACAACGGAAGTGTATGAAGGAACAAAAGGTACCTATAGACAACAATACAGCCACACGTAGGACTCAAGAAAACTATACTAGAGGGCAACCTAGTCTTAATTTACCCCCGGCAGTCGACCCCTATGTGGTCATACTAGCAAATGTGCCAGAGTTGTCCCAACCTGACCAGGAATCCTGAAGGAACTACGTAGTAAGTCGCTGCACTGGCTGGGAAACCGGATCGGCCTGTGTGACCCTTTATTTAAGCACTTTAAAATGGCTAGACGTACTACATGGGTTAGGAATGGCAGAAAAGAACTTAAGGGGGACTGTATAGTTTTGACCTTTAGCGATCCAAGATTGATAAGGGAGATCCTATATAGGGCAGGGATTAACCGCCAGGAACACTCGGAAATTGTTATTTTACCCCTAGGATATTTTTACCCACTAGTTAAGACAGGACTGAATAGAGTAATGACTATTGATAACAACGTCCCCACGGGGAGAAGAGTTACTAGTGATCCCATTATTAATTGGCTACATCCTAACCGTTATGAACCTTTGACAAGGTTGGATGACCAGGATTGACAGTTTGAAATCCTGGAGAGAAAAATAGAAACTAATGCTAGTTATGTGAACTATATATGGGGGGAGATTGGCAGTGCAACAAGGGATCAGTTCATTGGTAATACCCATGTTATTGAAGGGACACCAATGGAGCCAGTCAGTATTTACTGTGATAATGTGGGCATAGATTATCATTCAGCCTTGACTAATAACATAGCTAACACTGACCAGATAGCAATATCTCAAATAGTCTCAAATAAGGAAAATCTGAGACAGATGGAAGAAGTAAGAACTTGTAATATTTTGAGTTGAAACGTAGCAGGCTTACAATCGAAAATAGACGACACCGACTGGTTACTCTTTATTGAAAAGAATGACATTATATGTATAGCTGGAGAGGGAAGTTCATATCCAGGATTATAGCACGTTTCACACTCCAGCAGTCGTCACTAATTCTGGTCGTAACAAGGGGGGGCTGTGTACCTATATTTCAGTTGAGGTAGGGGCAACTAACGTGAAGTTCAGGCATTATTCCGAGTTTTATCAGGTTCTGACTCTGAGGCTAAAATGTGACAAAGAGGTGGTCCTAGTGAATTTTTATAATAATGTCCCAACCGATCGCCAAGAGTTTGTTTTTAGGGAATTAAGTAATATATTAAAAAACATAAATGATAGCATGCTAGGGGACATGCTCCTAATATGGGTTGGGGATTTTAATTGCTCTCTCTGTGCCCACAATGAATCAATCATCTGTGGCCTGGGGGCAGACAAAGAGGACTTCCCCTCGCATTTTCTGCATAATAAAAGTGGGGAAATGTTTAATGAGATATTATTTCAATTTGATTTAGGTTTTGCAAATGAGATATGTTCTAATCCCATACCCTTCTGTGCAACTTTTAATGGGAGAGGTTGTACCTCAACGATTGACTTTGTCGTGCTTTCTAAGCGATATCCCTCTATCATCCTGGACTGCACCACGGAGGAAATTTTTATGAGTGACCATTATCCCATTATTCTAAGGTTGTATGTTCAGACAAACTCCACAAAAAATAAGACTCAGGCACAACATGATCATGGGGTGCGTCTGGCGACAAAAAATGGGTATACCCTAAAATGGGATAGTATAGAACCTGATGCTTTTCTGCACAGCCTAATAACTAAAACTCACGCCGAATGGGACATATGCCTCGCACAGGGGACGCCCGCCACAGACGTCTACTTTGCCTTTTTAAAGATATCTGAAGCAGCCCACAGTCTCCTTAGGAGGGAAAACAATCGAGAGAGAAGAAAAGTAAAGAGCTGGTTCGATGCTGACTGCACCAGAGCTCATACCCACCTTAAAAAGATCTTACATACAGCACCTAAATGTAAAGAGAATATAAGAAAGGCAAGGAATGCTTATCAACTAGCCCGGAAAAAGCGTAAAAGCCGGCTAAAGATAGAAGCCTGGGAAGCATTACATCAGGCTAGTTTAAGAAAGGACAACATTAGCTTCTGGAAGGCCGTAAACGCTCCGTTCTACCAAGACAGAGAGGAAGATGTTATGGACGTGGCAATTTCAGGTGTAAGGTGGGTGGAATACTTTAGAGCCTCTTTTAAATCTTCGGGAGCAGTCCTGGATAACCGTGCTGCTGACACTAATGATGTTTTTCCTCTGGGTCTGAATTTTACACTGAAGGAGGTGATAAGAGCAATTAAGGAGAGTGCGGCAGGGAAGGCCCCAGGCCCGGATGGGGTCCCTGTGGATGTCTACAGATCAAATATTGACCTGTGGGCCCCATTGTTAACGAGGGTTTTGAATAGTCGTTCTAGTTTTAAACTTATTCCCACGTGGTCAGAAGCGATAGTGGTCCCCATTTTCAAGAAGGGCAACAGAAATGAGCCTAGTTGTTATCGGCCCATTTCACTCTTGGATGCCCTACTGAAAATTGCTGGGAGAATAATTCTTAATAGACTCCAAACCTGGGTGATTGAGGCAGGTTTTTTAACAAAAATACAATATGGCTTCCGCTCATGCATGGGAACCATCGAACAGGGATTAAACATAGCTCTGATCATAGATAAATATACTAAAGCAAAGAGGGGGAAACTTTTTCTTACCTTCGTAGACCTGAGTTCAGCTTTCGATGGGGTTGATCATGGCATGCTGTGGAACACTTTGGAAGATCTTAAAGTAGACAGGGTTTTAATATTGTTCATAAAAGAAATGTATAGGAACGCGGGGGCAAGAGTCCGCTACGGAAAAAAGGGGGAGTGTTCGGAAAAATTTCTGATTGAAAAGGGGGTCAGACAGGGGTGTATTCTGGCCCCTTTTCTTTTTACACTCTATATCAATAGTCTTGGACAACACCTTAACAGAGAACAAAACGATTACCCGACTATTGGGGGCAACTCTGTCCCCGCCCTACTCTATGCCGACGACGCGGTGATTATGTCAAGAACACAACTAGGCCTCCAAAGAGCAGTAAACAGCTTTGTTATATACATGAGAGAGAGGGGATTAAGAGTGAATACTACAAAGACATACACCATGGTCTGTGGTTGTAGTAGAGCCACAACATGTAATATTTTTTATCGATGACAGAAAAGTAGAAAATATAGCTTCCTTTTGTTACCTAGGTATAAGCTTTGACAAAAAGGGAACATGGAAATCAGCCATCAAAGCTAGGAAATTGAATTTTAGCAGAGCTCTGGGGGCAGTTATGAACTTTGCTAAAAAAATTGGAGGAAGACCTGTCCCAGAACTCTTGAAAGTCTTTAAGGCCAAATGTGTGTCCACGGGGTTGTACGGGGCTGGATTATGGGGTATAGAAGACCCAGACATTATACAAACGTGCGAAAATGGTTTTATCCGCTATCTTTTGGGAGTACCCATTTCTACTGCCATGTATAGTTGCCATCAGGAATTGGGACTCTCTTATATATCTGATACTATCAAGATAGCGCCACTATTATTGTGGCATAAGGTGTGGGTCACAGATGAAACAGTTTTTAATAGAGAAATAATCCTGGATTGCCTTAAACTGGAGAGAGTCAAAGATATGGCATGGCTTAATTATATAAAAATGACTACTCTGGCTATGGGGCATCCTGCATATTATATAGACCCTAGTACCTTGGTGGATATTTCCAGGAAAGATTTTAAGTCATTATGCCTCAAATATTTTGAAGATCAAAGATGGGCTAAAGAGAGTGTTAAGCACTCTGTTATGGCAAACCACTTGATCTTGAACGGCACGGGTCTTCAACGATATTTGCTGCTAGTACAAGATAGTTTTAGCAGCATGCTCTTGGCCCGCTTTCGACTTGGCTCCTTTTACAGAATGGTTTTATTTCCAGTGACAAATGTCTGGACATCCCAAGTTTCTGTATGTCCCTGTGATGACGTGTCACTACAATCAACAATGCACTGCACTTTATTCTTTAAATACTTTTCTATACCCAGGCAGCGATATCTTAGACCGATCCTTAAAAATTGGAATATTAGATACTGTAGGGTAGCGTTTTTGAGATTACAGATGATGGAAACACCGGACACAATTATCGCGGTTAAAACCTATTTGAAAGCGATTATTAGGTCACGAGCTATAATGTAATTTTGGTAACCGCCTTTTTAACATTTTGTATATTTTAATATTTTATAACTTTTTTAGCGGATATCTGTGAACAGAATATTGCTATGAATTGTTTCCCTTTTTGTAACATATTTTTATGTACTTGATTACTGTGGATATGTTTATGAATATACTGCTATTGTGAACTTTTATGATTTCCATGCGATGAAATCGAATAAAGCGATTGATTGATTGATTATATGCTGAAAATCTCCTCTCCCGATGACCTCATTACCCTCAACACGATCCTACAGAATACTCAGACCTGGCTTATGCTAAACTACCTCAAACTTAATACCACCAAAACTGAATTCCTCCTCGTTACCCCATTCAAACACAATCTAAAGATTGATCAATGGATGAAACATTTAACTGCCCTCAACTGAACTCCTCACTTTGTAGACTCTGCGAAATCTCTGGGAATTATTCTAGACAAACACCTGCACATGCAGAAACATATCAGCAATGCCACCAAGGGAGCGAATTAAGGAAACTGAAACCCTTCCTCCCCCAGAAAGATCTTAAATCGACGGTACAAGCACTAGTCCGCCCGAGGCTGGACTACGGAAGAGCCACACTCAGAGGCCTTCCCCCATTACAAGCTGGCCCCCCTATGGGCCGCCCTTAAGGCGGCGGCCAGACTCGTCACCGAAAAAAAAAGAAATAATCACATCTCCCCTGACCTGAAATCATTAAACTGGCTTCCGTATGAAGCACAAATTCATCTAAAAATCGCTTGCATGACCCACAAAGCTTTACTTTTCAAAACTCCAAGCTACCTTGCTCAAAAATTGGAACCATCGGGCGGCTGTAGGACATCTCGTAGCAACAGCTCCATGCTGCTGAAACCACAGATATTCCGCAAGAAAAAAACTTGCTATAGGGCTTTCTCTGGCATCGCACCGAAAATCTGAAATTCTCTGCCGAAGGAATTCCGTCTGTTCCACTCTTTTGCCTCCTTCAAATCAGAAGTGAAATAATTCCTAATGTCTAAGTGGTTAGACTAAAAGCCGTCTCCACACGAGCTATTGACTGAACTTACTTGTTGAACTCTCCTTTTGCTGTTCACGACCTCCCCGTCTGGTTGCTGAAAGAGTTTAGCGATCCAGATTTGATACTCTCCTATGTTTATTTCTTATGTTCTTAAATGCACTTTATTACTGCCTTTCACCGATATGTCCTCTCCTTCCCTCTCCCCCTTGTAAAGGGCTCTGATACGCTCATGGCTCTAGTTCGCGCTTTAAAAAAACTTTAAAAATAAATATAGGTACAACAATAATGTGTGGAAATCTACTTTCAACAAATATTCATCATTTGCACATAACCAGGTAAAGTATGCTGATATGTTTGGATTCTAAAAAAATCTTTGTTTCCATCTCACTTCAAAATTACAGAAAAGTGTTTTCTCAAATAGGGAAATATATTTAGAAGCGATTTAAATGTTGTGTGCCCAACACAGTTGTCAAAGAGCTAAAGAATGATGATGGATTCAACCCAGATCTGTGACTGTTGGTGAGTGTCTGAAACGTTTCAGCGCTGCGTCCATTATCTATTTGTGTTTGGTTTGTCAGCACAGTTGAAAGACACTTCACCTTATAATATCCTATAAAACAACGCTGCAGAGAAAGAAAAGTACACACCAGTCTCCAGGATAAAATGAGCAGCTATTTGCAAGAAGACATTTGATCTGTATCTTTAGACATGCTTAAAATGTGACAAGATAAAAACAAGATGAAAAGCAATCTTTATAGCCCTTTCACTTTCTAAAGAACGGAACACAATTTCTCTGCCAAATCACCATACAAGGCAAGTAGACCCTAAAAACAGCTCAACCTGATCAAATCTGACTCGCCATAGTGAGTGGGCGAGTAGATTTGTTGAGGCATGATAATGGACATTCTCCAATCAGGAACATTATGAAACGTCTTTGGTACTTACTAATCACTTAACCATCAACCAACACCAACATCCCAAATAACCAACAAATGGAGTTTTGTACAGCCAAAGTCCTTAAATTGACGCTGCGTAAATCAACCAAAGAAGAATCATAATAATGAAAGTGGATAAACCCACAGGATTCTTCACTCGTCGTAGGTGTTCCATCTGAAAATTGAGAAGTAATAAAATCAAGGAATTCTTACCAGAACCTGGAGCAACACTAAAATAGGAGGTTGATCAACTGTAATATTACATTAATAATCTACATCATTCGATGCTCATGTAATAACATCTACGTGAGCTGCACAATCGAACCACTACAGCCCCGGATACAGGCTCACTATTGAAACACACATAAACCTGATGTAGGTCACCCACTTACAGAACACTTTCAAAAAAATCACCCAAAGAGTAAAAACTTTACCGACTTTGGACTAGAACAAACCAAGTCAAACTCACGAGGAGGAAACCGGGAACTAAAAATGAGGAGAGGAGAATGTGAACTGATCATGATGCAGGGCACAACCAAAACCAGGATAAACAAAGATTCACAAAAGCACTACTGGCTAGAGGACCTTTATATAGTCCTTTTTGACACCTCTTCCCCAGTCACTTCGCCAAAACCCAAGCTGTGAACAATGACTGCCATCCTATACTGTCCTTTTAATATGGCTCACCATATGCAACACGAGCCATGCTTGCCAGTGGGATGGTTAAACTGAACAGACAATATGTGAACACAAATATGTACAATTGACAACATATCTATCTTTAGCAAATGTCTTTACTTAATAATCCTTCGCTTCTATCATTGTATGGTTTAAACAGAAACCTTTGTAATTTGGGACTAATGACCAAACTGTAAAAATTGACTGATTTGATTAATGTGTGCCTAGAACTTTCTATATGAAAATGTAAACTATCTGCCTAACTTTCACTTACACAATCAATGCAGACTGCTAGATTGACGATTACAACCACCTTATTGTCTTTTTCAATTTTATAAGTTTATCACTCCACCAACTTACTCATTCTGGCTAGCGCTCCACGTCTTTGGGTATACACCTGTCCCGCACTGGAACGCCCAGTTCAAAAGGCTACAGTATATCATTGTCTCAATTGATTTCAAGCTATAGAAAATACAGTCATGTACCAATCCCAACATGGCTATCATTTCCACATGTGTGTCATTTATGCTTGCTTCTTTTTGTAGACCGAATTAAGCATATTTCCCATAATTTAAACACATTCTAATCCACTACATGTAATTTACCATCCCCTTATTTGACCGTGTTTCTATAGCCTTCACAGAGATTATGCCTATCATCATATATTGTCCTCATTATAACAGAGTCCCCAAGTGAGCATACTTTTTGTTTTACAAATGCAGGACAGGAAAAGCATGTATCATTTTACATTGGCATTCTATAAGGTTCATGGCAACTTGAGTCTCCCCACCCACCACCTCCCCTGCTGCACGTCCACCCCTCAATGACATATCAAAATCATTATTAATCATTTACAGAAGTACGAATTTCGTTGTCCATTGATCAAGAGGTCTATAAATGTGGCTCCAATACAATATGCCTATATAAATTGATCCCAGTTCTTCCAAGTCCTTGTTGTCAAGTGTTTTTGAGAGCATCCACTAGCCATAAAGACTGGTCTCTCATACATTGATCAAGACCCTACAGAGAGGTTGGATTGGATCCTCTCATCATTGTTAGACCTGTTAGCCTTAGGGTGTTTTTTCCCCAAACGTTTTGCCTTACTCCTCCATTTTTGCTGATCCTGATTTTGTTGGCCTTAGGACTCTGTGCACTTTAGCACCGCAGATAAGTCCAAAAGCGAGTGAGCTCACCCCCTAAAACACGGTAAATTTAGCTTACGTCCAATTGGTAGATTTAATTTAGTTATAGGTCGCTAGTAAATTGGTACTACAAGCACCCAGGACCTGTAAATTAAATGTTACTTGTAGACCTGCAACAAATGATGGACGGAATGCTGAATGATTCAAACATTCTCCTGGGGCATTTATTGTGCCACCCACTTAAGTAGCCCTGTAAAATATATCTCTGACCTGCCATTGCAGCTTGTGTGTGCAGTTTTTAACTGCCATTTTGCCTTGTCAAAATAAACCTTTTGCCAGGTCTAAACCTTCATTTTTAAAGCATAGGTCACCACTACAGTAGGCCCTAAACAGCCCATAAGGCAGGGGGCAGTGTATTTAAAAAGGTAGGACAAGCACGTTTTAGTTTTACATGTCCTGGTAGTGAAAAACTCTTACATTTCTTTTCATTACCGCAAGGCCAGACTCCCCATCGGATAACATTGTAACAAATGGGGGTCTCTGGTTGGCAGAGGTAGGTACCTGTGTCCAAATAGGGACCCTTCTACCTAGTCAGGATAAGGGAGTTACACTCCTAAAAGAACCCCTGCTCACCCCGTGGTAGCTTGGCACGAGCAATCAGGCTTATTCTAGAGGCAGTGTATACAGTATTTGCACTTAACCAACAGTAATACAGTGTAAGCACTACAAAAGGACACCACACCAGTTTAGAAAAACATCCAATATTTTTATATACTTAAGCCAAGACCAAAAATGATAAAACTCCATAATACAATACTTAAACATCTTCAGTTATCAAAGTAATCTTGAAAAACAGTTCCTTGAAGTCGATAGCTCCATCTGGGGCTATCCAGGCATCTTGAACAAACAAATCCAAACAGTTCTGGCTGACCGTGGCATCGCAGGCCAGCTACGGTGTCGGAAAGACCTGCAAAACAGTACCTTTAGAAATGCAGGGCGTCGGCGACCTCTCGTTGAGCTTCCGAAAACACAGCATCCGCAGGCGTCGGTTCCGGAGGTCGGTGCAGGAGTCGTCGGGGCCCTTGAAGTCACACGCGTTGCAGATCCAACTCCTCTCTGTTGAAGTCCGAAGCGCTGGCGTCGACAGGCATCGGGTGTTGCGGTGTAAAGTGCAGCGGTGCAGCATGCGGTGCCCTCAGGTTGCGGTGCGACTAGCTTCTCAGTGGCGGCGTCAGATGGCATCATCGGTGAGACCAGGGTCGCGGTGCGAAGTGAATGCGGTGCTCGTCGCAGTGCTGGCAGGTCGCGGTGCAAGCAGCATTGTTGTCGTTGCTGAAGCGCTGTCGTCGGTTGAAGAAATGGAGTCAATGACACCGGCGTCGGTAGGCCAAGGCTGCGGTGTGGGATGAGGGCGGTGCGGCATGTAACGTTACGAGCGGTGCCCATTAACCATGGTGCAAGCAGCAGCACCGATTTCGGCGTGGAGCGGCGGCGTCGGGGATACCAAGGCGTCGCCGTGAAGCGAGGCGGTGCAGAGTACGGTGCCCACAGGTCGCGGTTCGAGCAGCGGCTCGGTGGCGGCGTCAGCAGGCGTCGCCAGTGAGATCAGGGTCGCATTGCGGCGGTGCCCTCTGGGGTGCCTTCAGGAAAAGGATTCGGCAGCGGCATCGTAGACAGCGTCGAGTTGTTTTCTCTTCTGTTGCAGCACATAACACACTGTCCCCAGTGCTGAGGACAGAAGAATCCGAAGTCTTTGCTCTTTCCTGAGATTTCTTGAACAGGGGGCGAGCACTACCTCAAGCCCTTGGTGAAACTCACAAAAGTAGATTGCAGAAAGTTCAGTCCAGTCCTTTCACTGCCCAAGAAAGAAGCAGCCACTGCAGGCCAACACAGCCAAGTACACAGCAAGTGGTAGTTCCTCCTCACAGCTTCTCCAGCTCTTTTTCTTGGCAGTCTTCTTGATCCAAAAGAGTTTTAAATTTCAGGGGCCTGGGCCCCAATATTCATACCACAAAATCCTTTCATCTCTGAAGGCAGAGAGTGCCTGTACCTGGCCAAAACCTGTTCTGCCCTCTCTGGTGTGACTTCCTGGCAAGAGGTGGAGACGACATTGTCAGAGGCAGACTAGGCCCATTTGGGTGCAAGGAAATCTCCTCCCCCTACTCCAAATGCAGCCCAGGTTTATTCAGCCGTAGAATATCTGGAGCCACTCCAGCTCCCCAGCCCTTGTCGTCCAAAACCCAGACAGTCAATCCACAAACCCAGCAGATGCGCATTGGATGGTCAGGGACAAAAATATCTACTTTCTAAAAGTGGTATTTTCAACACAGAATGTAAAAATTCACCTTAACTAAAAGATGCATCTTTAGATTCTGAGTTCAGACGTACTAAACTTAATTTTCCTACCTAGTTACCAGGGCTAGTTATGTTTATAAGATGTTATAAACATACTTCCCATTCTGTCCTATGGGGAACAGGTAGCCTTGCAATAGTGAAAAACACAATGGGCTGTAATTCACTATCAGGATATGCCATACACACTAGGACATGTCTTACCTTTCACATACACCGCACCCTGCCCACAGGGGTACCTTGGGCCTACCTTAGGGGTGACTAACATGTAGAAAAGGGAAGGTTTAGGAACTGGCAAGTGTGTGCTCTTACCAAATGGACATGGCAGACCCAAACTGCACACAGGCTCTGCAATGGCAGGCCAGAGTTACACTTTACGGGCTGTTTGCATAGGTGGCACAATCCAGTGCTGTAGCCCACTGTTGTGTGTCGATTTAGATACCGCATATAGGTTTCCCGACTTGCGCCCTTATATAGGCATAGAAATCCTACCCTTATTTAGGCATTATCCATGCCAACCAAATACAGACATGGTCACCTACATCCGTCCATCCACGTCACAATGAGTTCTTGGAAAACCAGACTCTTAAGCCTTTAGGACTTCCCCGTGCTTGGATTATTAATTTCTCCAAGAACTCATTTATTATGCATGAACATCTGTTCCTTACGGGTTCATTCATGACATTCTTCTACCCGACTTTTACGTCAATACTGGAACTCCTAAACACCTTTAAGGTATAAATATACCTTCACTTACCATGTCAAGCTACGGCTGTATACTTGCACGGCTCGCCACGGCAAGTTCGGAAGGAAGTCGAGTCCCCGCCCGACGCACTGACCAGACGCTGCCATCCTCTTCGCAGAGAATCCAGCTCCAGGGTTTCTGACTCCCCTTGCAGGGTGTTAGTAGATCGAGACCCGGAAAGAGATTCCAACCTCTCTCATTCTAAGGTATGGAGCAGACTAGAACCTAGAGGGACTCTTGGCAACTTTGGCAAAACTAAACTATAGCTAGCTATACTTTAGAGCACCTACTTCTTACCTCGTACTACACTTAGGTTAGGTACACTGGGGTAGAACTATTTAGAAGCACCAGATGAGTATTCACATTTTAGCCTGTGTTATTTATGCATGTATTTTTATGTCATAGCTACAAACCATGCTATCGCAGTATTATCTAATTCTACTGCTAACGCTGTACGTATTATACTTTGCATTCTGTCTTTCGATATTAGCAGTTCATTTCTCTTGCATGAGAAATAAGACTGTTCAATAAACCCTTTTTATTGAAACGCCCGACTACATATTTCTGTGTAAACTCTGTAGAAACGAAGCATGCACGATTGACTGAGTGGAACTGTTATCTATTGTTTCCACGATTCTGAGACTGTTCCGATTCTAAGGGAAACAAAGTTGTTATGTTTATGCGATTGTCAGAAACTAATCCCTTCTTGTAATTTCAAGAAGTTTCTAGTGACCTCTGATTTAGCTGACACACACAAGTATTCAAGTTTAATGTACTCGATAGAGACATACTTACCTCAGTCCTATGTCAAATCTATAGTGTATATTATTCCAATGCGCAGAGCCTATCAGGGATATAGGAACTACACTACACCATCAACAGCATTTGATTTACGGGCCCTGGCACACGCAGTGCACTTTACTGGGGACTGACACATAAACCAAATAGGCCAATCATGGAAACACCAATCCATAACACATTTTACCACAGGAGCACTTGCACTTTACCACTGGTCAGCAGTGAGAAAGGTGCACAGAACCATTACGCCAGCAAAAACAGAGTCAAAACCGGGAGGTCAGAAAGCAAAAACTCAGGGGAAACATGCCAGAAGATGCCAGGTCTAACACATGTCCCCTCCAGCTGAAAGTAGGGAGAAATACCCAACCTCCTGAGAGTTCTCTTTACTAAGGCGGAAGAAACCGGACAGACCATCTGCGTTGGCGTGTTCTGTGCCAGGGTGGTGTTCCACCGTAAAGTCCATTCCCTGTAGGAAGATGGACCACCTCAGCAGTTTTGGATTTTCACCCCTCATTTGCATCAACCATCTGTGGGGCCAGTGGTCTGTCTGAACCCGGAAGTGAGTCCCAAACAGGTATGGTCTTAGCTTCCTCAGTGCCCAGACCACAGCACAAACTTCCCTGTCTATGGCACTCCACCTTTGTTCCCTGGGGAGTAGTTGCCTGCTAAGGAAGACTACAGGCTGGTCTAGGCCCTCTTCATTCAGTTGTGGTAGCACCGCTCCCACACCATGCTCTGAAGCGTCAGTCTGCACGACAAATTCCTTGGAGAAGGCGGGTGACTTGAGCACGGATGCCATGCACATGGCTGCCTTCAGGGCATCAAAAACCTTCTGGCATACTTTAAACGACACTCTCCAGATCAGATATTAATGCACGAAACTCACTTGGTGGGGAATAGTTGTAAGGCTCTCCACAGATGGGGATACAGACTTATGGCACATGCCGGATTTACGTCAGACTCTAGAGGTATGGGCATCCTCATACAGAAAAACCTAGCCCTCACACCCACTCACGTTTGGGCCAACCCCCAGGGAAGATTTGCTGTCCTAGAGGCAACCTGGTAAGGAAAGCAATTGAATATAATTTTGGCATATCTCCCGCCAGTTCTAGGCAAAACAGCTCAATATTAGGCAAAATACTTGTTGATCTTCCCCCGGGCACTCTCATTCTAGTTGGAGACTTTAACATGACTATGAACGATACGCTTGACAGACACCTTCCAGGCGTAGAACTTCCTTGGCAGACTTTGCCCAAACACTGGGACTCACAGATATATGGCGCACGTTGCATCCAGATAGAACTCATTTCACGCACTACTCCAATGCACACAACAGTATGTCCCGCATAGACTATTGTCTTACTTTCCTCCCAGACATAGGGCACTTCCAACACCCCCAGGGACTTCCAAGAGGTATCTCCGACCACTCCCCCCTCAGGGTTGAACTCACCTTTCACCGACGTTTTGCCCGAGGCCCCATAATCATCAATCCATGGCTACTCACCGTCCCAGATATCAAAGAAGACCTTGCTGAACACACAGATCATTACTTCACTGAAAACATAGGCTCCGTAGACTCGGAAAACACCATCTGGGAAGCCTATAAGGCAGTAATCAAGGGCCGTGCCCTAGCTTTAAAAATTGGATACCTCCATAACCATAGCGAACAGCTGACCCGGTTGGAGAGTGACCTGCTCCTACTTGGGACAGAACACAGCACCTCTCCCACTGAGGCCACAGCCCACAAACTCCGGAATAAACAATTAGAATACAAAGCATAAGCAATAGAAAAAGCCCAAGCCAGATTACTTCAAACACGCCATAGAATCTATGAATTTGGGGAACGGGCTGGAAAAATGCTGGCATGGCTAGAAAAACGTGATCAGGAGGCGTGATGGGTTCCTGAAATCCTACTTGAAGATGGGAGGTGGGTAACAGACCCCCAGGCGGTAGCAGAGACATTTGCAGATCATCTGGAGGCCGTATATACCTCTAGGACCACGTCTTCCTCCGAAGACTCTCGTCAGCTTCTGGAGGAAATGACTCTACCAACACTATCAAACACTGACAAGGAAGCCCTAGATGCCGATATTACTGCAGATGAAATCTGCAAAGCTATCTTTGCTATTAACTCTGGAAAAGCAATGGGGCCTAACGGGATTGCCATTGAATTCCTTAAGGGGATGGCTCTCAAGATAGCTCCACACCTTAAAAACATGTATGACGAAAGTTGTGAGAGAGGCATTCTTCCCTTAGACCAATGACTGGCCTCTATAGTCGTCATTCGCAAACCAGGTAAACCAGCAGCGAATTGTGGCTCCTTCTTTGATTAGTTCAGAGGCCAAGGTGCTGGCCAAACTTCTTGCATCCCGGCTCACAACTCTGGTCCATGAGGACCAATTAGGATTTATACCAGGTCGGAATACCACCCTTAATATTAGACGTGTCCACAATGTCCTGGGTAGGCAGCCCTATCTGCGTGAAGAGGCGGTTATTCTGTCCTTAGACTCCACTATGGCGTTCAACTCGATAGAGTGGCCCTATTTCTTCGAGGTTTTGGCGCGGTTGGGCTTAGGCCCGCATTTCAGACAATGGGTGGCATTACTATTCAAGGATCTGTTGGGTCAGGTCAGGGTGAACAATCACACTTCACTCACATTTGCCTTGTGGAGAGGCACCAGACAAGGTTGTCCTCTGTCCCCCTTACTATTTGCATTGACCCTCGAACCGTTAGCCTACTGGATAAGACTGGACGTTTATATAAGGGGACTAAAGTGGAGCGAGGATACAATATGTGCTGCAGCCCTTAGGGGCCGTCTCTGGCCACAAGGCCCTGGGTACCATTTCCCAGGGGGTGACATATGGCCAGAGATGCCAATTGGTTTTAGGCTTCAACACAGTTTCAGGGAAGAAACACAGGCCCTGGGTACCTGATTGGCAGGAGCCCAGGGCACACTCAGTCAAAGTACATCAGCAATTCAGCAAAAAGTGGGGGCATACCATGCGAGAAAGATGGCACTTTCTCACATGAGCTCAACATCCTTTCATAAGGACTGCTCCAGGTCGTTACCTAGCAGACAATCTACAGGCATGGTAGGGCTCACAACCACCCTCAAGGGACCTGAGACCCCCCCCCTCAAAGGGAACCGGCGCCACCATACACTGCCGCTCAGAGTTGTCTACAGCAACTACTTGGAATGCCCCTGGGACTACCTGCTTCTCAGAGACCAGGTGACACCGGACAGAGGTCACACTGGCTCCAGTATCTCTGAGAGCCTCTACCCTTTTCCCATTGATGGTTACCCAGGTGCTGTATTTTTTTGTGTTAGGGGCACCTGGTTTCCTGGCACCATCTCACTGTCCCCTAGTGAGACGAGGGTCATTTCTGCGGGATCCCCATCCTCCTGTGGGTCTACCTCCTCCCCTAGTGCTACACTAGCCAACACCTGGGACTGCCCACCGGTGGGTGGCTGGCCCCCTTTGGGGCACTTGGGGTCCCCCTTCAAGTGACCCACCTGGTCACATGCAAAGCACTTGCGGGGGCCGGTCTCCGCAGACTTTCCTGAAGAGACCACAGCTTTCTTATCTCCTGGGGGATGGGAACATATACCCTGGGTTGCTGGGGACCCTGCCCACCTTTGGCTGAGTCTCCCCCAAATGCTTTCCTGTGGACCTGGGTACTCACCCAGCGGTCCGCCTCCATAGCAAGCTTCCTTGGGTCAGTCAGCTTGCTATCGACTAGGTGCTGGAGCAGATCCGTAAAACATAGACTAGACAAGTGCTCCCATGCAATCAAATTGTAGAGCCCCTGATAATCTGTCACATTACTGCCCCTCACCCAGCCATCCTATGACCTGCAGACAAATCTACACATTCCAACCAAGTGTTGGCATCAGACTTTTTACTGGACCTAAACTGATCCCTCTACTTCTCAGAAGTGAGTCCATATCTGGTAAGGAGAGCATCCTTCAGGTCAGCATAGGTGAGGTTCTGCCCCTTACCCAAAGGTATCAGGGTATCCCTAGCTTCTTCCGGAAAGAGAGGGCACAATCCTGCCCCCCAGTTCTTTTCAGGGACCCCATTCATATGAATAGCCACCTCATACCCTTGAAACCACCTTTGTATGTCATTCCCCTTCGGGTACTCTTTACCTACATTCTTGGGAATGTGCACAATCCTATCTGGTATGAGAGAACAAGGGTACCCCAATATATGAACCTGAGGTTTAGCATATGTGTAGACAAAACAATGGTTCAATGATGGCCACAATGGGTCCAAAGTAAGAGGTGAGATCCCCAAGGGGATACTGAGATTTAAATATAAACAAAGCAATTAGTCATACTGGGAAAGAAATGTAGGGAAACATATGTAGTCTAAAATTCATAATTTATTTTACACAGGTGCTTCTTAGTACTGTAAATAGTTTTCAGGTGCTCACACAAAGTGAAAAGCGGGCGTGTCGTGACAAGGTGATAGTGAATTTAAAAACATAACATCGCATTGACAACATAAAGTGGAACTCCACAAGATTTTTACAATTAGGAGAGTTCCTGTTGTAGGGGTCGACGGCATTTCGATCTTTACACAATTAAGATCATCTTCAGGACATATAGTGAGCAGCCTTAAATATCTATAAGTGGGAAGCTTAACTGGACATGAGGTGGTGATGTCTGCGGGGGTCACTGGATGACGTTAGCATGGATGAGTCTACCATGAGTTGATAGTGGCCGCTGCTCAGATAGGGCCTAAGTTGGAGTGCGGTGGCTGGACTGTATGCCAACAGTACCAGCGGTATGGGCTTCAAGTGTTGCTGATTGCAAGCAAACTTTATTTATATTAACTATTTATTGGGAGTGCCGGCCTGTAGTTCATCAATTCCGGCAGTATAGACTTCACATGTTGCTCAGGGGGACCAAATACAGTTTACTATGCTACTGTGGTCGTACCTGGAAATCATATAGGACCGGAGTTATATTTATTTGCAGATCACGGGTAGAAGTGAAACACCTTCCTGGGGGCCGATCAGCAATCGACGATTTCCAGCTACGACCACAGTAGCATAGTAAACTGTGCATTCATGCGTGTTTGAGCTATTGCCATTGTAAATGACAATGCCTTTTATTTATGTTTTGGGTTATAAAACATAAAAGGCATTGTCATTTACAATACTAATAGCTTAAACTCTTGCAAATGCGAGCCCTATTGCATTGCAATGAAGGGCCTTCTCCGCCCCTTGTTAGATTGTATATATATGAGGAAGAGACCGGCCTACAACATCTCCAAAGTAGTGATAAATAGTGCAGTAAAGATGATGTGTAAGTGTTGTAAATTACACAGGCACAATTGTGAAGTGAGAGTTACATATGATCCAAGCTATAAACACTAACAAAGCGCTCCAACACCTTTTGCTCTGTGATTACACTGTCATGCATCAGGAGGAAGAGCGGGAGGGGAGCTATATCCTGCCCTCTCCATGATTTGAGTGTGCAGTGTGACATTGTGTAATGTCATTGCTATATTTGGCCTAATAAAAAACACTCCAGCTATAGTAGGGCCAAGGCTTCACCTCCTGGTGCAGGGCAGGCTGTGCTTTATGGCAGGCATGGAGGGAGGGAGGGATGGTCTTGGCTGCAGCCTTGGCCTCATACAGTGCCCCTGTTTCTACTAGTGAGCCAGAGGCGCTGAGGTGGTGGTGGTGGTATTGGTGGTGGTGTGGTATTGGTGGTGGTGGTGGGATTTGCGGTTCTGTTATTGGTGGTATTTGTGGTGGCATTGGTGGTATTGGTGGAGGTGGTGGTATTGGTATTGGGTGTATTGGTGGTGGTGGTATTGGTGGTGGTGGTGGTGGTATTGGTGGTATTGGTGGTGGTGATATTGGTGGAGGTGGTGGTATTGGTGGTGGAACTGGTATTGGTGGAATTGGTGGTGATAGTACTGGTGGTGAAATTGGTGGTATTGGTGATGGTGGGGGATTGGTGGTGGTGGCATTGGTGGTGGTATTGTTATTGGTGGTGGTATTTGTATTGGTGGTGGTATTGGTACTGGTGGTGGTGGTGGTGGTATTGGTACTGTGGTGGTGGTGGTATTGATGGTGGTATTGGAGGTGGTATTGGTGGTGGTATTGGTGGTGGTGGTAGTGGTGGTGGTATTGGTGGTGGTGATATTGGTGGTGGTGGTTGTGGAATTGGTGGTGGTGATATTAGTGGTGGTATTGTTGGTGGTGGTGGTATTGGTATTGGTGTTGGCGGTGTTGGTGGTGGTGATATTGGTGGTGGTATTGGCATTGGTGATGGTATTGGTGGTGGTGGTATTGGTTGGTTGTTTTGGTATTGGTGGTGGTATTGGTGGTTGTGTGTGGTATTGGTGGCATTGGTGGTGGTATTGGTGGTGGTGGTGATATTGGTGGTGGTGGTGAAACAGAACTAGGACCTCTGGATGACCTTAACTGGGAGGCGGCATTGATGCACCCTCATGAGGTCACCATCAAATCACGCCTCCGCTTAATACAATTTAAATTACTACATAGGGCATATTATGATAGAGCCCGCCTACACAAAATGAGGAGGGCAGATACACCTGAATGGCGCGGTTGCAATAGGGAGAGGGAAACCTACCTGCATATATTGTGGGAATGCCCAATGATACAGGGGTACTGGAGCATCTTAACGAAAGAACTTAGTGAAATACTCGGGGAGACCATACCTACGGACCCAAAATACGTGCTATTGGGAATACCCACGGAAATAGACCTCCCTAAGGAAGCCTCTTTCACCAGTTGCAGTTGGAGGAGGAGGAGGGGAAAAGCACAGAGCACTTTACCGACATGCCATTTGGACTGGACCGGACTACATTAACCAGCAGCCTTTGCCGGGAGGCGCCAATGCGCTCTGTCAGCGCCAGGCGCTCTTAAGCGGCCGTGGGCTCCCGCAGCGCGGGACATGCCCGGGCATGCCCATGGCCGCGCCTGGCAAAGCCCGGGCCAAGGGCAGGCCCGTCTGCGCCCGTCCGCGTCTGGACACGGCTGGGCTGGGCCAGGTCCGTTGGTTGCCATTTGGGTCCTGAGTGCTTAAGATACGGCTTGGCAAACTTCCTCGTACACATCCGAGAGAGGTAAGCAGATGGGAAAGCGGAAAAACAGGAGCAGGGACCTCAGCATCTAATGGCCCAAATAAATGCAGGAATGCAGCCAACACCACTAATACTAGTAACCCTCGACAGGGAGAGTCATCGGACACCTAATGCCCCCCCACCTAAAAAATCAAAGGCATGTCATAATGCCAAGAGAGATACACAGCCCTTGTCAACCTGCAAAGAAGAGTCTCAAGGGCCCAAGTTCTGGAAACTGCTACTGCCACTGTCAACACTATGGGTTTAAATTACACTGATCATACTTGCAATCCAGCGCTCCTCACACACCCCGCACTGGAAGCCATCATTAAGTCAATCATTGAACCACTTGTTGGGGTCTTAAATAGCATCCATGTGTCTTTAAAAATTTAATCGGCTCCAGCGTCTCGAAGAGGATCTCTGGCCGAGGTCCCCCGCAACCGCCGAGCCAGATCCGGAGGAAGAGCTTTCTCCTACACCGCTGCCACAGCTTGGAACTCTCTCCCATTAGGAATATGGCGCTCTCCTAACCTGCACTCATTCAGACGTGATCTCAAGACCTGGCTCTTTGACTGACCTGGAGCTGTCCTACCCTCCCCTCAGCGCCTTGAGACCCTCACGGGTGAGTAGCGCGCTTCACAAACCCCTGATTGATTGATTGATTGGCCAACTAATTCGAACACTACCACTAATTTGAACCCTGACACATCGCAGGCAGCATCTCTTCCTCTGGTGCCCCCAGCTCATAATCTCCGTAGCGATATCCCTCAGACCTCACAGTCTCCTACACAACAATCGGCACCGCTAACAGGAGACATCACCATGACAGGCGCTGCTAGGACACGTGCAACAACTATGCAAAGGGAGCCTATTAATAACGACCATGACATAAACACCCCTGGCAGTTGTAAAAACGCCCAGAGAATACTCCACCTCCCCCCGGAAGCACCTCCATTCGTCATTGTTCTTAAAAATGTCACCCCATTATCAACAAATAAAGAAGAGAACTGGAGGCAGCTAAAAAATAAAACAGCACTTTGGCTGGCAAAAGCAGTTGACTGAACATGCAGTGATGATTTGTATCACAATATAATTAATGTTGAACGTGTTTCATGGGTGGGTTCACAAGCAAACATTGAACCAGGGGGCTGTATTGTTGTTCAATTCAATTCAAAATAAGCTTTATTCGGTTGGGACGTACAACCATAAAAGCACAATACATAGCACATGACACACTAAAATACCATGACACAGATCCACATACAATATTAAAACACATACAGTTATCATTTTACAGTATCCGACAGACCATGGTTATCTTCTCTTAAAATAAACAGTAAGCACAGAATAGCCTTGCATATTTCCATTAGGGGGCACCATCGGGACTTTTCAATGTCCGGTATATAGTGCATAAGTTAAAGCAAATCTCCAGATGTAAACAATGGACTCATAGCAGCGTAGCCTAATATTAATAGCGATAGCGAAGGATCAACTTGCAAAAGCTTAAGAAGTACAAAAACTAAAGTGCAAAGTGCATAGCAGCATAACAAGTATTGTTGTTAATTTCAGGGACAAATCATTAGTACGCTGGCGTATGGACAGGCTCCCATGGATCAGTACTGCAGCGGGCCCAATTGAAGCAGTACCAGTAGGGGACTTTTATAAACCGCAGACAAATAAACTGTTTGGGCCTGTGCCCCAATCTGTCAAATTGCCGCCTCCATGTGCAATTCCAGCCTTTAACTACTTTTCTCCTTTAGACCAGGTGGACTGACTGAACCCTCGGGTATTGGGTGCAATTGATGTAAATGAATCAAATTTTAAATTCATATCTTCTCAGCCTGAGAAACGTGGGGTGGATATTTCACCGTCTCCTCCCACCAATAGGCTAGGTTGTGTTAATCTTTCTGACACCCAAGTGATTTGTGCTCCATCTGCGAATGAAGAATCGCAAGGCGTGACACTTTTTGTACAAGTATGTGATCAGGATAATTTAACCTTTCCTAATAGGCACAAGACAGTCAGCCCGATTCAGTCTGACCTTCCACACACTCCGTCAGCGCAATGTAAGCATGATTGTCCTGCGGGCTGAGTCCCACTGCAACATCAGTAGTGTTAGAGTCGGGGATCTCTGGTTGGCGCAAGGTTGCCCTTGTGTCAAGCAGGAACCCTCTCCTCTACTTCAGGGCGCAGGATAACCCCTTGTGAATGACCCTTGCTCACCCTCTAGGTGCGTGGCGTGAGCAGCCAAGGCGATTCCTCAGGCGTTGTTGGTTAAGCACTTACAATCACACACACAGTAAATACATCAATCCCCCCAGAAACGGACACCAGCCTTGGATATGTAGAAAAATACGCTTCTTTATGTAAAAATAGGTATATATATCTCAGCAGACTTATCACAAGACCAATAACGTTTTCGCTATGCCACCAGGTTGTAAAGCAGGCAAATGTTCTTTGTTCGTAGTTTCAAATGGATACTTTGTAGTCTCTTGCAAATGTTACTTGTGGTTCCAGTACTTACAGAGATCGGCTCCTGCGAACGGGGAAATAAGGCGTTGCGGGCCCCGAGCCCGATACTGGAACTTCTTCAGTGATGTGGAGAGTCGGCACAGGTCGGTGCGACTCTCAGCTTGGGAAGTGGTCTTGGGTCCTCGATCAGCGGGTGTGGGCAGGTAGGCAGGCGCGGCCAGCGACCCTCAGCACGGCGGTGCAGGGGGGTCTCCACAGCGGGGGCGGCGCGGCCTGAGGTGTCCGGGGATAGCGAAGCGGGGTCACAGGGCACGGTCAGTGCAGCTGGGTGACCCGGCGTAGATCACAGTCGTCGGACGGTTTCCGGCGGGAGGGGTGATAGCGCGTTCAGCGCGCCCCAGTGGCAGGCGGTGACAGGGGCGCAGGCGGCCTAGCCCGGGGACAGAGAGCGGCTCCGGACGGAGCGGGGCTCTCACGGGGTTGCGGCAGGCAAGCTCCTGAGTGTCACGGCCCTAGGAGGGGCGATGAGGGGCGCAGTCTCTTTCCAGCGGGATGCACACACGGCTCGAATCGGAGGACGAGCAAAAGCACAGAGAACCCACTGGTCCTGGGGTTCAGTTCAGGGGGCAAGCTCAGATCAAGCCCTTGGAGAATGTTTAAAGCACAAAGTAGCAAAGTCTTTTCAGTAGTCTCTTCCTCTCCTTTCTCAGCAAGGCAAGCAGCAGGCCAGCTCCTCCAGCGTCTTCTTCTCCTTCTAGTCGGGCAGAGATTCTTTGTGGTAAAACATGATTCTGATTTCTTAGGAGCCAGGCTCCTACTTTTATACCATGATTCTTTTGTTCTTTAGCGCTAGGGGGCCTAGGCCTGGCTCAGTCCAGTTCTGGAGCACTTTGTTATGGTGACTCTGCTCTTTCCTTTCAGCAGCAGGGCAGAGACATCAGCCGCTCCACAGGGGGCGGCGCCGGCTTTGTGGTGGCAGAGCACAGGTCTATTCAAGAGTCAAGGTGTACTCCTCCCACCCATCCTGGTGTCACCTCTCTACCCACCACCTGGCAGCCAACCTGTCTCTGGGGATTCCCCAACCCTGCTCCTTACTGTTGCTAGGCAGAACACACACACACAGCAGAGGCGGACTGAAATGGCCAGGTCAGTAAATACTAACTTTCTAAAAGTAGTATTTACAAACCCAGGATATTAAAATAAACTTGACTACAAGAAGTATTTTATTATTCTGAGTTCAGGCATACTAAACTTGACATTCTACCATGCTCTCATAGCCTTCAATAGTGAAAAACGAAAATGGCTGTAATTCACTACTAAGACATGCCACACACATCAGGGCATGTCCTACCTTAGGCCTACAATGCACCCTGCCCTTGGGCCTACCAGAGGGGTGGCTAATATGTAGGTAAGGGAAGGTTTAGGGACTGGCAAGTGGGGGCACTTGCGCAGTCAGCGCGACGGTCCCAGACCGCGCACAGGGTCTGCGGTGGCAGACCCTAGACACATTTTACAAGGCCGCTTTCTGTGGGTGGCGCAACCAGCGCTGCAAGCCCACCAGCAGCATTGGCATTCACAAGCCCTGGCACCCCTGGTGCACTTTACTGGGGACTGACAGTGAATCCAATAAACCAATCATGAACGTCAATTACAGGTACACTTTACCTAGGGAGCACTTGCACTGCGGCACGGATTAGCCGTGGCGCAGTGCCCTGAGCGGACAACACCAGAAAAACAATCGAGGCACACCATCAAAAAGTGGAAGGGAAACTCACGCCAAGGTGCCAGGTCTAACACGTGTCCCCTCCAGCTGATATGTGGGGAGAACTACCCTTGCCCAGGGGGTTCCTCATCACTAAGGCGGAAATACCTGGACAGACCGTCAGCGTTGGCGTGATCTGTACCAGGACGGTGTTCCACCGTAAAGTCCATACCCTGTAGGGAGATGGACCACCTCAACAGCTTCGGGTTCTCACCCCTCATTTGCATCAACCATCTGAGGGGCCTGTGGTCCGTCTGAACCCGGAAGTGAGACCCAAACAAGTAGGGTCTTAGCTTCTTCAGCGCCCAGACCTCAGCAAATGCTTCTCGCTCAATTGCACTCCACCTACTTTCCCGTGGAAGTAACCTCCTACTGATGAAGGCTACGGGTTGGTCCCAGCCCTCCTCAGTCATCTGTGAGAGAACAGCCCCTACACCATGCTCTGAAGCGTCTGTCTGCACTAGGAATTCCTTGGAGAAGTCAGGGGCCAAGAGCACGGGCGCCGTGCACATGGCAGTCTTCAGGGTGTCGAAAGCTTTCTGACAGGTGTCAGTCCAGATCACGTTCCTGGGCTGCTTCTTGGAAGTCAGCTCTGTCAAGGGGGCAACGATCGTTCCATAGCCCTTGACAAACCTCCTGTAGTACCCAGTGAGCCCCAGGAAGGCCCTCACTGCGGTCTGCGTCTTGGGGGGTTCCCAAGCCAGGATGGTCTCAATTTTGGGTTGCAAGGGTGCCACCTTGCCACTCCCCACTTGGTGTCCCAAGTACACCACGGAACCCTGCCCGATCTGGCACTTGCTTGCCTTGATCGTGAGGCCTGCTCGGCGCAGAGCCATCAACACTTCCCAGAGGTGGCGCAGGTGTTCGGGCCAGGTGGCACTGAACACTGCGATGTCATCCAGGTAGGCGGCACTGAACGCATCCAGCCCAACCAGTACCTGGTTGACCAACCTCTGAAAGGTGGCAGGGGCATTCTTCATTCTAAATGGCATGACTCGGAACTGGAAGTGCCCATCTGGTGTAGAGAATGCTGACCTCTCTTTGGCCCCATCAGTCAAGGCGATCTGCCAGTACCCAGACGTTAAATCAAACGTGCTGAGGAACCGGGCAGCCCCCAGCCGATCAATGAGCTCATCAGCTCTGGGGATGGGGTGCGCGTCAGTCTTAGTTACTGAATTGAGTCCTCTGTAGTCCACACAGAACCGGAGTTCAGGTGTGGCTCCCGGCGCAGCAGCTTTGGGGACCAAGATCACGGGGCTGGACCAAGGACTGCTGGAGGACTCAACCACCCCTAGCGCAAGCATTTTGGAGACCTCCTCCTTGATGCAAGCTCTGACCCTGTCAGTTACCCTGTAAGCCTTGTGCTTCACAGGTAAGCTGTCTCCTGTGTCCACATCATGGACGCACCAATCTGTGACACCAGGCACCAGGGAGAACCTATCGGGAAACTGCCCCAGCAAGTGGCGGCAATCTTCCTGTTGTTCGGGCGTCAGGGTGGGTGAGAGGTTAACTCCATCCACTGACCCATCTTTCTCAGAGGCTACTAAGAGGTCAGGAAGAGGCTCGGTCTCCTCTTCCATTCCATCATCAGTGGCCAGCAGCATGCCCACTTCGGTCCTCTCTAAGTGGGGCTTAAGGCGGTTAACATGTAGGACCCTCAAAGGGTTCCTGGGAGACTGCATGTCCACCAAGTAGGTGATAGGACTTTTGCGCTCCACAACCTCAAATGGTCCTGTCCACTTATCCTGAAGTGCACAAGGCTCCACTGGGGCCAAGACCCACACCTTTTGTCCAGGTTGAAGCTCTACCAGAGTGGCATTCTGGTCGTACCACCGCTTCATCTCCTCCTGGCTGGCTTCCAGATTTGCCTCAGCAAGTTGCCTGAAACGCCTAGTCTGGTTTCGGAAGGCCAGCATGTAACTGTATACATTCTGGGGAGGTTTCCTGGGAGATTGCTCCCAGCCTTCCTTTACCAAACTCAGAGGTCCTCTTACCGGGTGACCATACAGAAGCCCAAAGGGGCTGAACCCTAGAGACTTCTGTGGCACCTCTCGGTAAGCGAAGAGCAGGCATGGCAAGAGGACGTCCCACTTACGCCTCATTGGACCGTCCAGGCCCATGATCATGCCTTTGAGGGTTCGGTTGAATCTTTCAACCAAATGCGAAGTGGGTCGCACACCGCTCATCATACTAGCAAATAGCCCCATAGGATTCTGGAGAATGTAGTGACAGCGGCGGGTACACCTATGCCACGAGTAAAAAGTTTAAAATGCCATCCCTGGACACGTGTTTCGAGGTAATTGCCTCTCGTCCGCAGGGAGCAGGTACGTATGCGGGGTGCTGTAGACTGCCAAAAATTATCAGGTATAGTATCTCTCACGGCGCGCGGGTGCGGGATCCGGGCTCGTCAACCCATAGCTCAGGGAGCTTTAAATACAAAATGCGAAGTGGGTCGCACACCGCTCGTCATACTAGCAAATAGCCCCATAGGATTCTGGAGAATGTAGTGACAGCGGCGGGTACACCTATGCCACGAGTAAAAAGTTTAAAATGCCATCCCTGGACACGTGTTTCGAGGTAATTGCCTCTCGTCAGCAGGGAGCAGGTACGTATGCGGGGTGCTGTAGACTGCCAAAAATTATCAGGTATAGTACCTCTCACGGCGCGCGGGTGCGGGATCCGGGCTCGTCAACCCATAGCTCAGGGAGCTTTAATTACAAAATCTTTCAACCAACCCATTTCCTTGGGGGTGGTAAGGAGTGGTGAACTTGTAAGTTACCCCACACTCCTTCCACAGGGATTTCATATATGTGGATATGAAATTGGTCCCCCTGTCGCTCACCACCTCTAGAGGGAATCCCACTCGGGAGAAAATTCCCATCAGTGCTCGTCCCACCACGGGGGCCGTCACTGTCCTCAGAGGGATGGCTTCAGGGTACCGGGTGGCATGGTCCACCAAGACCAGGATGAACCTATTGCCCAGGGCTGTCTTGGGGTCCAGAGGCCCCACAATATCAATACCCACTTGCTGGAATGGCGTACCGACCACGGGGAAGGGCTGCAGAGGAGCCTTGTGCTTCCCTCCGCTCTTACCACTTGCCTGGCAAGTCTGACAGGTTCTGCAGTAGGAATCTGAATTCTTGTGCATTTGGGGCCAGTAAAAGTGGGTGACAAGCCTGTCATAGGTCTTGTCCATCCCCAAATGTCCTGCTAAAGGCACATCATGAGCCAGCCCCAGTAGGAAGGTTCTGAACTTCTGGGGTACCACCAGCACACGGGCTGACCCAGGTTCAGCAGCCTTAGGCTCGGAATACAGGAGGTCACTCTCCCAGTACACGTAGTGTGTTTTGGCCTGAACACCATTGGCCTGGTCTGTAGCCTGCTGCCGCATACCCACGAGAGAAGGGCATTCTTTCTGCTCCCTGCAGAATTCCTCCCTGGAGGGACCTCCTTCTTGCTGCCAATGGGTCAGCTCAGGCAGGTCTCCCAGTTCGGCAATCTGTTCCCCGGTAGGCTCCAGAGCATCCCCCTCAGGGTCTACTTCCTCCTGGGCCGTGGGAACTTCGGGGGCCGGTTTCCCGCGCCTCCTGCGCCTTCTCCCTAAGGCCGGTTCCTGGACCTCTCCCTCAGGCTCCAGGACCCTCTCAACACCCCTACTAGCTGCCATGGACCGGGTGGTCACGCACGCCCAGTCGGGTAGACCCACCATCCTCTGATGCGTGGTCTTCTCCACCTTTTCCCAAGGGGAGCTCTCCAGGTCGTTCCCTAGCAGACAGTCTACAGGCATGTCAGTTCTCACAGCGACTTGTAGAGTACCAGAGACCTCCCCCCACTCAAAGGGAACTTGAGCCATTGGACAACGACTCTCTATGTTGTCAGCATTGACAACTCTACAGTAGGCATTGGGTACAATCTGCTCTTGAGACACCAGGTGTTGCCTCACCGAGGTCACGCTGGCTCCTGTATCTCTAAGAGCCTCAACCTTCTTTCCATTGATGGTCACTACTTGCCCATATTTCTTAGTGTTAGAGGGTAAGTAGGTTTCAGGGACCATCTCACTGTCTCCTAGCGAGACTAGGGTCATCTGCCCGGGACCCCCACCCTCATGGACTGCTACCTCCTCCCCAAAGTTAATATTAGCTACTTGCTGGGGTGGAGCACCAGTGGGTGCGGTCTTACCAAACAGGCGACACTTAGGATCAGAGGCAATGTGACCCGGGTCACCACACCTATAACAATTGAAGGGCCCCTTTGGAACAGGCCTACCTGTCGGGGCCCCGTTCTGCTGCGGGGGTGGGGGAGGCTGAGAACCCTTCTGCTGGTTCCCTTGGGGATTACTTTGGGGGCCTTTTTGGAACCCTTTCTGTTTACCCCTGTCCCCCCCACTCTTCTGCTGGGGACCCTGCCCACCTTTGGCGGAGTCTCCCACTTGACCCTTGTGGACCCTGGTGCTGAGCCAGCGGTCCGCCTCCTCAGCAAGCTTCCTCGGGTTGGACAGCTTGCTATCAATCAGGTGCTGGCGTAGCTCAGGAAAACATTGACTGGACAAGTGCTCCCATGCAATTAAATCAAGCAGCCCTTGATAATCATTCACTTTGCTACCCTTCACCCAACCATCCAGTGCTCTGCAGAAAAAAGTTACATACTCCACATACGTACTCTCAGGGATCTTCTTAGTCTCCCTGAACCTCTGTCTATATAGCTCAGGAGTTAACCCATACCTGGTCATTAAAGCTTCCTTCATATGGGGGTATGAGTTTTGGAGATCTAAGGGTAAATCTAACAGTGTGTCATGCCCTTCAGCAAGGAACCTTCCCCACAACCCCGCTCCCCAGTCTTTCTCAGGGACCCGGTGTGAAGACATGGCCACCTCATAGGCTCTAAACCACTGCCCTATGTCATCCTTTCTAAAATACTCCTTCACTACATCTTTGGGAATGTACACCTTGGACTCTACCTGCACCGGTGGAGTGCTGCCACCAGAAGGAGCGGTGTCCAAACTTTTCGCCTTCAGCTCCAACTCCTTCAATCTTATATCATGATCCATTTGGCGTTGTTGTGCCTCCAGGGCCAACTTCTGCTTTTCCATTTCCATTTGTCCTGCCAACTTTGCCATCTCCATCGCATGCGCCCTGTCTGCTGCCCTGTCTGCCAGCTCCTCTGGCGACCGGACTCTGCTGGGCTCCTCAAGGTTGTCGGGTGGAACGATGTCCCCCGCATTCCGTGGGTCTCGTGACTCCTTCCAGGCTCTCAACGCCTTGGCGTACTGGACCCTCCTCTTGAATCCAGCATGGGGAACTCGGAATTTTACACTGTAGCCTTTCAATTGCTCTACCGTGTAGCCTTCCAGTCTCTCCCAATCCACCTCATCCATTCCAGAAATCATAGAGAGTGCTCTTCCAGCAGAGAGTGAGCCAGGCATGGTTGCAGTAATGGCAGATGTCTCAACAAAGTTCAGAAAATCAAAACCTGTGGCTGCGTTACTTGGTCTGCTCTCACTATCTGGTGATTAATAATTCACTGTATGCAAATTACAAATGCAAATCCGAAATCCCAGCCGCTGCCAACAATGTTAGAGTCGGGGATCTCTGGTTGGCGCAAGGTTGCCCTAGTGTCAAGCAGGAACCCTCTCCTCTACTTCAGGGCGCAGGATAACCCCTTGTGAATGACCCTTGCTCACCCTCTAGGTGCGTGGCGTGAGCAGCCAAGGCGATTCCTCAGGCGTTGTTGGTTAAGCACTTACAATCACACACACAGTAAATACATCAATCCCCCCAGAAACGGACACCAGCCTTGGATATGTAGAAAAATATGCGTCTTTATGTAAAAATAGGTATATATATCTCAGCAGACTTATCACAAGACCAATAACGTTTTCGCTATGCCACCAGGTTGTAAAGCAGGCAAATGTTCTTTGTTTGTAGTTTCAAATAGATATCTTGCAGTCTCTTGCAAATGTCACTTGTGGTTCCAGTACTTACAGAGATCGACTCCTGTGAACGGGGAAATAAGGCGTTGCGGGCCCCGAGCCCGATACTGGAACCTCTTCCGTGATGTGGAGAGTCGGCACAGGTCGGTGCGACTCTCAGCTTGAGAAGTGGTCTTGGGTCCTCGATCAGCGGGTGTGGGCAGGTAGGCAGGCGCGGCCAGCGACCCTCAGCACGGCGGTGCAGGGGGGGTCTCCACAGCGGGGGCGGCGCGGCCTGAGGTGTCCGGGGATAGCGAAGCGGGGTCACAGGGCACGGTCAGTGCAGCTGGGTGACCCGGCGTAGATCACAGTCGTCGGACGGTTTCCGGCGGGAGGGGTGATAGCGCGTTCAGCGCGCTCCAGTGGCAGGCGGTGACAGGGGCGCAGGCGGCCTAGCCCGGGGACAGAGAGCGGCTCCGGACGGAGCGGGGCTCTCACGGGGTTGCGGCAGGCAAGCTCCTGAGTGTCACGGCCCTAGGAGGGGCGATGAGGGGCGCAGTCTCTTTCCAGCGGGATGCACACACGGCTCGAATCGGAGGACGAGCAAAAGCACAGAGAACCCACTGGTCCTGGGGTTCAGTTCAGGGGGCAAGCTCAGATCAAGCCCTTGGAGAATGTTTAAAGCACAAAGTAGCAAAGTCTTTTCAGTAGTCTCTTCCTCTCCTTTCTCAGCAAGGCAAGCAGCAGGCCAGCTCCTCCAGCGTCTTCTTCTCCTTCTAGTCGGGCAGAGGTTCTTTGTGGTAAAACAGGATTCTGATTTCTTAGGAGCCAGGCTCCTACTTTTATACCATGATTCTTTTGTTCTTTAGCGCCAGGGGGCCTGGGCCTGGCTCAGTCCAGTTCTGGAGCACTTTGTTATGGTGACTCTGCTCTTTCCTTTCAGCAGCAGGGCAGAGACATCAGCCGCTCCACAGGGGGCGGCGCCGGCTTTTGGTGGCAGAGCACAGGTCTATTCAAGAGTCAAGGTGTACTCCTCCCACCCATCCTGGTGTCATCTCTCTACCCACCACCTGGCAGCCAACCTGTCTCTGGGGATTCCCCAACCCTGCTCCTTACTGTTGCTAGGCAGAACACACACACACAGCAGAGGCGGACTGAAATGGCCAGGTCAGTAAATACTAACTTTCTAAAAGTAGTATTTACAAACCCAGGATATTAAAATAAACGACTACAAGAAGTATTTTATTATTCTGAGTTCAGGCATACTAAACTTGACATTCTACCATGCTCTCTGAGTCCACTGGGGTCACAGCGTGTAGTGACTCCAGCAGCCCATTCTGGCCTATGGAGAGCAGGTAGCCTTCAATAGTGAAAAACGAAAATGGCTGTAATTCACTACTAAGACATGCCACACACATCAGGGCATGTCCTACCTTAGGCCTACAATGCACCCTGCCCTTGGGCCTACCAGAGGGGTGGCTAATATGTAGGTAAGGGAAGGTTTAGGGACTGGCAAGTGGGGGCACTTGCGCAGTCAGCGCGACGGTCCCAGACCGCGCACAGGGTCTGCGGTGGCAGACCCTAGACACATTTTACAAGGCCGCTTTCTGTGGGTGGCGCAACCAGCGCTGCAAGCCCACCAGCAGCATTGGCATTCACAAGCCCTGGCACCCCTGGTGCACTTTACTGGGGACTGACAGTGAATCCAATAAACCAATCATGAACGTCAATTACAGGTACACTTTACCTAGGGAGCACTTGCACTGCGGCACGGATTAGCCGTGGCGCAGTGCCCTGAGCGGACAACACCAGAAAAACAATCGAGGCACACCATCAAAAAGTGGAAGGGAAACTCACGCCAAGGTGCCAGGTCTAACAAGTAGTTATGGCTGACACTTGTTGTACAAAAAGAAAGCATGGCAGTCTAAATAATACGCTTGAGTTTGAGTTTGAGTTTTAAAATACTTGTACAGCGCTCGTACACCTGCGGTTTCTTGGCGCTACTGCTAACCAGATCCAGGGCCAAAAGACGGGGGAGACTGCTGGGGATTTAATCAAAGAATTTTGTGAACAGATGGGCTTTGAGATGTTTGCGAAATTGCGGGTACAGGGAAATGGATCGCAGGGCTAGGGGAAAGGAGTTCCAGAGGATCGGGGCAAGGGTAGCAAATTTCGAACCACCCCACTTCTTTGTCCGATAGCGTGGGATAGTGAGGAGGGACTGGGACGAGGAGCGGAGTTCCCTAGTGGGTACATAGGGGGTGATCTCTGAGGAGATGAATGCTGGAGCCAAGTCCAGTCGGGCCAAAAAGGTGATGGAGGCGAGCTTGAATTGGATACGGGCCTGCACAGGAAGCCAGTGCAGGGATTTCAAGTGGGGGGAGGAACGGTGAAATTTGGGAAGGTTGAAGACCAGGCGGGCCGCCTGGTTTTGTATCTGCTGCAAACGCCGTAAGCTATATGCAGGGATACCTGCATATAGGGCGTTGCCGTAGTCCAGGCGGGAGACCACCATGGCTAAAATGATGAGTTTGAGAGCTGAGAAGGTGAAGAAACGGGACACCCTGCGTATAATGCGCAGTGAAAGGAAAGAGGAAGATACCACAGAGCTAACCTGGGAGTGGAGGGTGAGTTGAGAGTTCAGTTTTATGCCGAGGGTTTTAACAGAGGTAGAGGGTTCCGGAGAAGGGCCAAGAGAAGGGGGACAGAAGAGAGGGGACCAGGGGCTGGATGAACCACCCGTCAACACCAGCTCGGTCTTGTCAGGGTTGAGTTTAAGGTGATTGTGGCTCATCCAGTCCCGGATGTGGAGCATGACAGATTGAAAATTAAGGATAGAAGAGGGGGAAGAGGAGAGGTTAAAGACCAGCTGGAGGTCATCCGCATAATTAAATACGGAGACCTCCATTTGTTGGAGAGAAAAGATAAGAGGGGCAATATAGAGATTAAACAGGAGGGGGGAAAGGGAGGAGCCTTGGGGAACCCCGCACTGAACTTTTCGGATGTCCGCTGTAAAATCACCCAGACGAACGGCCTGGGTGCGGTCGCTCAGGAAGGATGAGAGCCAGACCAAGGCGGTCCCTCCGATCCCGGCCGCCCTGACACGGGAAAGCAAGATGGTATGATCCACCGTGTCAAAGGCGGCCGAGAGGTCGAGGAGCACAAGGGCCTGGCGCCGGTTAGTATCCATCCCCTCCCTGAGGTTGTCCAAGACCGAAATAACAACGGACTCCGTGGAGTGTGCGGGGCGGAAGCCAGCCTGGCGGGGAGCAAGAGCTCCATGAGTCTCTACAAAGGAGCTCAAAGCGCCAGTGACATGGCGCTCGAGCACCTTTGCCAGAAAAGGTAAGAGGGAGATGGGGCGGAAATTGGCAGGGACAGAGGGGTCAGCCCCCGGTTTTTTTAGAATCGGAACAATAATCGCAGACTTCAAGGGGGAAGGAACTACACCTTTAGCCAGAGATCTGTTGAGGAGGTGAAGGGGAGGATCCGGGCAGGCAACAAAGATGTGACGGAGAATGTGAGCAGGACAGGGGTCGAGTGGAGAGCCAGATTTAACCAAGGGTACCAAGGAAGACAGGGCTTCCTTAGATATGGGGGGGAGGGCAGTGAGTTGTCCCTTGGGAGGGGGGCATTGGGGATCAGCGAAGGAGGAAGAAGGGGGCGGGATGTTAGCTTTAATAGAAATTTTATGGATGAAATAGTTGTTGAGGGAGTGGCAGAGTTCCTCGGAGGGGGCGGGCTTCAAAGTTGTTCAATCAGAGAGCGCCAGGTTATGGATAATCGTGAAAATCTCCTTAGGCTGGTTTTCTGCAGCGAGGATTTTGGAGGAGAAGTATGCGGTTTTGGCCACCAAGATGTCTTTTTTATACTGGGTAAGGATGTTGGTATACTCCAGTCTTAAAGTGGGGCAATGCATGGTAGCCTTTTCTGGAATGTTGCTGGTCTGCGGACCAAACTGGAGTCTAAAGAATGGCTTGATTTTGTTTGAAAATATAGCATTGTGTGCCTACAGGAAACCTGGATGCTAGATATTGCACACATAAATGGTTTCTATTCCTTCCATACGCCAGCCACAGTTTCCGTGGGTGGCCATGATAAGGGGGGGTCTATTAACCTTGTTTTCCACAAGATTGAACGGCAGACTAGGAAAGGCATTGCTTGACTCGCCCCATTTTCACATAATTACCATCTTGCTGAGGAAAAATCTAACCATGGTTGTTGTAAACTTTTATCACAATAATTTTAATAACACAAACACTGGAATTACACAAGAATTGGGAGTTGCACTTTCTAAACACGTTGAGGAGATAAACACGGAATTTGCGGTATTGTGGGGAGGTGATTTTAACTGTAAACTATGTCCCCTTTCGAAACATTCAGCATGCTGCTTAGTAGGTGGGGATACTGATGAGGGTTGTCATTTTTATCATAACCCCTGTAGGGATATTTTTATTTGACTATTGTCAAAATAGTCTCTTTTTATAGCTATCGGTCTTATTAAAGCGGAAGGCCACTATTTAGTATCCTATGTTGGGAAAGGCAAAAGCACTTTAATTGATTTTATTGCACTGTCTGATTATTTTAATACACAGTCTGTGATTTTTATTATACATAAAAATTGCTTCAGTGATCATTACCCTTTAATTCTGGAGTTTGAGAGCCAATCAGATGACCCAACCACCCCCGAAAGGTTGTCTCCATTAATCTATGATAAAAATAAGGGGTTGTTGCGGAAGTGGTGTACCCTAGATCCCCATCTGGTTCTAAACCAGATTATAAAAACCAATCTAAATCAGGTTTTAACTTGCCTGGAAGACAGCATAAATCCTCAAGTTATGATAAAATCATTTGAGGCCATAACAGAAACAATAAAGGTGGCATTGACCAAGAAACAAAGAGAAGGCCCTCGGCGAAATAAAAGATGGTTTGACAGTCAATGCACACGCCTACACAATAATTTAATTAAGACCTTAAAAGTCAGACCCCGGAAT
Organism: Triturus cristatus; assembly: GCF_964204655.1. Classification (NCBI taxonomy): domain Eukaryota; kingdom Metazoa; phylum Chordata; class Amphibia; order Caudata; family Salamandridae; genus Triturus; species Triturus cristatus. The sequence continues at coordinate 39,404,778 of NC_140587.1, forward strand.
GTCCTTGAGGTTAAAAAGGTGTGATTTGACCACAGGCAGGCAATAGAAAAACCTAAGCAAGAAATCAGGCGAGATGCCTGGGAGCAACTCCGTGGAGCATTCAGGAGTAAGAACGCGAAACTTTTCTGGCTTACTGTAAACCAGGACTATTTGAACGGCACCAGCAATGGAAGAATAGATGCCACAATCATGCCCGACACCTGGGTAAAACATTTTACAGGCCTCTATAAAATCGGCAGTGACCCACACTTCAGTTCTGATCTTCAATATGGGGCATCAACCCTTGTACCACCGTCAATAGATGGAAGTAGACAGGCCCTTATCACAGACTGTAAAGAACAAGGCACCGGGCCCTGACGGTGTCCCCGCGGATTTGTTTATGGCCAATACGTCACTGTGGCTCCCCTTGTTAACAAACATTTTTAAATGTTATGCGGCCCAGGGTCCCCCTGAATCGTGGAGAAGTGACTATTGTTCCCATCTTCAAAAAGGGAGATAGGTCGGACACCAAATGTTACAGGCCAATATCTCTGATCGACTGTACCTGCAAGATCATGGGCCGTGAAATACTGGAGAGACTGGAGGATTGGGTGTCGGAAAGTGGCAGTTTTTCTGACATCCAATAAGGTTTCAGGAGTGGACTAGGTACAGTCGAACAGTACCTCAATCTGCACCTGGTCATAGGCAAATACACCTTAGCCAAGCCTGGATCTTTATACCTTGGATTCAAGGACTTGACGTCTGCCTTTGAATGGATGCAGAGAGGCAGGCTTTGGGAGAAAATGCTGACCATGGGCATTGATCCGCCCATTGTGCACTTCCTGGCAGCTATGCATCAGGAAGTGGTGGGGAGAGTACAATATGGGGCAGGTGGCGATCTTACCTCTCCGCTAAGGATGGACCGTGGGGTACGTCAGGGCTGCATCCTCGCTCCCTTTATATTTTGTTTATATATAATCGACCTAGAGAGCCAAATCAAGAATGGGAACATGGACGCGCCTCTGGGGGGTCGCAGGACATTACCAGCACTACTATACGCGGACGACTGCGTATTGATGTCCAGAACTGGGTGGGGCTGCAGCGACTTTTAAATAGTTTTAACAGCATCATGAATCATCTCGGCCTAAACACAAATGTAGCTAAGTCACAGATTATGGTGGTGGGAAAATCCCCCAAGGTCTTAAAGACATGCTACATAACAAATGAAAAATTGTCCTATGTGTTGACCTTTTCTTATTTAGGGATTCTGTTTGATCAGAAAAGTTCCTGGGGACACCAAGTTGAGGCCAAGATCAGGGGCTCCAACAAAAATGTGGAGGCCATTTTTAGATTTACCAAAAAATTAGGCTCCAGGCCCATCAAAGCCAATATCGGCATCTATAAAGCCCA